>NC_134140.1:40445000-41070000 GCF_033958435.1 Carettochelys insculpta | reverse complement strand
TCTCCGGGACGACTGACGCCTCGCCGGCGTTCTCTTCCGGTCCTTCTGATGGTGCAGGTGCAGGACACAGAAGAGGAGGGGGGGAAGAAGAATGGAGACAGGCGTTAGTGTGGGCCCCGAGCCGTGGCCTTTGTCCCCCCAGCCCTGTGCTGCAGGTTCCCCATCCCCGTCCCTGGGAGATGTTGCTGTGATGGATGGGGTTCAGGGGTCCCCCTGCCCTGCACCCCGTCCCCTGGTGGGAGCGACTCTCACTTCACCCCGCAGGGTCTAAGAGCAGGAGAGGTTTCTTAGGCCACAGATACCCAGTTTCTGCCAGGAGTGACAGCACCAGCTGTCGGAAGACAGTCCTTCCAACCCGTCGTGGGGAGAAGACCCCAAGGGGGGCCCCTCTGGGATGCAGCTTTCCCCCTCCTCAGGCTGGCTGCCTACCAGCTCTCCCTTCCCCTAGGCTCTACCTGTGGCCCCCGCCCTCGCCCCCCAATTCCAAGCCAGCTCGGCTCCTCCCTCCTGTTTGTTCAGGGCAGAGGTGTCACCTGCCAGCTGTAGCGCCAGGATCCTCCTTTGGCCCTGGGAGCTATTCGGCTCTTGTTGCTCATATGTAGCCTGAGTCTCCCTTTGGCACTCCCCCCACTCCATCACATGCTGCTGCTGCGGGGTGTCCCACCCCCTCCTCCCGGGGGCCCCTCGAGGTTCCGCTCCCCCCTGGCCCTGGGATGGGGCATGGCACTGTCATGTGGGGTGGGGGGGGCAGGGGCTGATGGATGCAGTGCTGTGAGGGCCATGGCCCTGGTGTCCTTAGGGCCATGGCCATGTGAGCATGTGGGGGGTCCTGGACACATATCTCTTACCCCCGCCCCTCAAGCCCAGGGGTGTCCACCAGAGAGGGGTACCTACCTGTCGGTCCGCTCCCACGGTCCGGAGATCCCCGGGGGGCAGAGGCCCTGCTGCTGCTCCAGGATGGCAGGAGGAGGATCTTCAGGCTGGATTCTGCGGAGGAGGAGCCCCCCTCCTCCTCCTCCTCCTCCTCCTCCTGCTGCGATGTCCCAGGGGTGGCCTCCGGGGGGGGACCCCGGGGTGCGGGGCTTGCCTCCGGGGCGGACTGCGTTTGCAGGGCCTGCTGGGGCTCCTCAGCCGAGGTGTCAAGGGTGGCCGGAGGGGAGGAGGTGTGCCGGGAGCCCAGGATGTCCCTGAGCTCCCTGTAAAAGGGGCAAGTGACGGGGGCGGCCCCAGATCGGCTGGCCGCATCCCGGGCCCGGGCGTAACCCTGCCGCAGCTCCTTGACCTTACTCCTGACATGGTCAGGAGTGCGGGCAGGGTGACCCTGGGCAGCCAGGCCCTCGGCCACCCGAGCGAACGCATCCGCGTTCCGCCTCTTGCTCCCCATTACCTGGAGCACCTCCTCCTCGCTCCAGAGCCCCAGCAGGTCCCGCAGCTCGGCCTCCATCCAGGAGGGGCCCCGCTGCCACTTGCCAGCCTGGCTGCCCCTCTGGCTGGGCTGGCTGCCCTGGCTCCCCTTGGGGGGTGTCCCCTGGGGGCGCTGGGGGGGCTGCCGGGCAGCCATCACAGGTCTGTGGGGCTGAGGGTAGTGCAGGCTAGCTGCGTGTGCAGGCTGCAGCCTGCACGTTCCCTCAGCTTCCTGCAGAGGCAGGGAGGGCGAGAGGACCTTTAAGGGGCCTCTCCACGCAGCCACCAGTGAGCTGAGGGGCTGGAGAGAGCGTCTCTCAACCCCCCAGCTGATGGCCGCCATGGAGGACCCGGCAATTTCGACGTTGCGGGACGCGGATCGTCTACACGGTCCCTACTTCGACGTTCAACGTCGAAGTAGGGCGCTATTCTGATCCCCTCATGAGGTTAGTGACTTCGACGTCTCGCCGCCTAACATCGAAGTTAACTTCGAAATAGCGCCCGACGCGTGTAGCCGCGACGGGCGCTATTTCGAAGTTAGTGCCGCTACTTCGAAGTAGCATGCACGTGTAGACACAGCTACTGTGTCCAATGCTGTCAATACTATATCCAGGACTCCATAAGGTTTTCACTTTTATCTCCAGTAGATTCCTGAAAGCAAAACATATCACAACGTCATCAAACTTGCACTCTACTACAAAAGTTGAATGTTGACCTCAGGCTTTTATATTGATTATATAAACCAGAAGAGCACATCTGACTTTGACACAATCCATGCATTTGGGAAGTTATTCTGCCTTATCCCTGCTACTGTCACTGTGAAGTTTTTGCATATAGTCACAGACCTCATACTGTGGGGATTAAGCACAGCAAAAGACAAAATTTATAATCCACAAGATGATCAGTGGATTAGACAAGAAAATGTGCCATAAATGACTGAAAGGGAATTCACAGAATAATTTACAGATAACCAGAACATTTTTTAGTATAAAAATTGTCTTAAATGGGTCTTCTCACTCTCTAAATAAGAAGCAAGCATATAATCCTTTTACATATATCAGTCTCAGAGTTTGAACTGCTTGATTCTGAGGTCCCTTGGGCTTACTGTAAGTTTAAAGATTCGGTGGACATAGGTATGTCATTTGGGGATGTGAAAAATCCACACCCCTGTCTGTCATAACTATGTCAACCTAACACTTAGGGTACACACAGATCCAGTAAAGTAGTTATGTTAATTTAGTCTCCATAGTGTAGAAATACCCTCTCACTTAAGTTACAAAAGTAACTGTTATTCCCTTTGTAGATTAGCCACTGATGGAGAATTTGACATTTTCCAAGTGAAATACACAAGCGTATGCTACTCAGCATTAGAATATCATTGAGCACAAAGCCTGCATTCTAGCCCTGGAGAAGTGGCATGCTTTTATTGTAATTAAAGAAAGGATAACTCAAAATGGTTTAGCCACTCTGAAAAGCTGTACAGTACAGTGGCTAATGCCATGTTTACACAGTGGCATAATTATACCGCTTCAGCTGTGATGCCATAGTGGGGATGCTTCCTACACTGGAAAATCCCCTCCCATCACTAGTGTAAGTCATCCATCTTTTCAAATGGCGGTAGCCATATTGATAGAATTCTTCCATTGCCATAATTGAGTCTACAATGGGGGCAGGGAGGGGAGCTTATACTATCACACTGGCTGCAAAATTTTTCACAGCCTTGAATGATTTATTAGGGTCATTTAATATTTAGATGTAAACTAGATGTCAGATGGGGTTCTGTCAGAGACCTGGAGTTCCAGTCACATTACATAAGCTCTTTGACAAATTATTTATCAGATAAGACAGGAGTGTTTAGCAGCACTTCTCCAGCTGTCTTCTAGGGTAGCTGATCTGATGAAGCGGGTCTTTGTCCACAAAAGCTTATGCTCCAAAATGTCTTATTATGTGAGCTTTCGTGGGACAGATCCATTTCTTCAGACCATAGCCATACCAGTCTGTTCTGGTCTGGCTATGGTCTGAAGAAGTGGGTCTGTCCCACGAAAGCTCACCTAGTAAACTATTTTGCTAGTCTTTAAAGTGCTACTTGACAGCTTTTTGTTTTGATAGTGTATAGACTAGCACGGCTCCCTCTCTGTTACTATCCAAAATATCTGTTAGCTTATAAGGTGCCACAGGACTTCTTGTTGTTCTTGAAGATACAGACTAACACGGCTACCTCTAGGGTAGGGTGTATGGTCTATGTCAATAATAAGGGTAGAGAATTGGAATGAAGTTTAAGCCACACTTAGATAAAGTGAGATTTGAAATTCTGGTCTTTTTCATTGCTCAGGGAGCTTTTCCGAGGACTGTGGTGCTAGAACATGGTAGTGGGAAATATCTTTCTTATGCGATGTGATTTTTTTAAAGACTTCTCTGGAAGTGTGCAAAGGTATTTATGCCACTGCAGATCTATTGTCATGTTAAAACTTAGCATGTTTCTTGTGGGGTGCACACTTTCTATCCTAGCTAAAAAGCATTGAACAGTGCCCTTTGTGGCAAATGCTATCCATGTAAAACTAACATTCCAGGAGACAGTCCATGTGGCCAAAAGTCATTTCCCAGACTGTTTTAAATATCTTGTTAAATAGCCGCAAAGGAAAGTGAGACAGTATAATGAGAAAAATCACGAAAAGGGTGATAATTAATTTTTTCTCATTATTTTTGTGTCAGATCATTTTTTCATCAATGACCACAAACATTCAAATTGTGCCCAAAGTTTATATTCTACATTAGCAGATTTACCCAGCATTGATTGGTCCTTAATGAAGGCTTTTTTGTTTTTTCTGCTCCAGGCCCTGATCCCCACCTAGCCACAGAAGAGGTGAGGGTTAGGCTGCAGATCTTGCCCCTCTGACCTGTCCTGGTGGGGGTGATTTTCACCACAGATCCCAGCCCCCCGCCTGTTCCCAGGGTAGGGGATGGTGAGACCCTGTCCAGAGATCCAGCGAGGCAGGGGCATGGGACCAGGCTGCAGTGGCCCCTTTGTCAGCTGGGATAGCCAGGGATGGGCTGCGTTCCCCAGCCCTGGTGTGAGCTCCAGGGTTGGGCTGTGGTGCTGCACCCACCTCTGGTGTGAGCTCTGGGGTGAACCAGATTGTGTGTGTATGTGTGTGTGGTGGTGGGAGGGGTGGTGTAGACTGGGCCATTGTGCTGGGCCCAGCCCTGGGCTGAGACAGGAGGCTGGCTGACCCTGACCCCAGTTCCAGCTCGGGGTGGAGGAGCTATGAGGGACAGAGCCCAGGCCTGAGCTCCGGGAGTCTGAGCGGCAGCTCTTTTCCCCCACCCAGAGTGATAGAGGGTCGAGGCAAGGGCTGCAGCTGTTTCCCCAACACTGGCCAGAGCATCTGGGGGAGGAGAGAAGTACTGGGGCCATGGCTCTTCCCCCTGGGCTTGGCCTCAGTGGCAGTGGGAGGCCAGGATGGGGGCCCTGGCCATGGCTCTTTTCCTCAGCCTTGGCCTGAGTGGGAAGGTGGACAGCACAGAGCGCCACGCAGGGTGACCCAGATCCAGGCTGCTTTTCCCAACCTCAGCATGAGCTTGCTTGGAAACAGACAGGGCTGGGTTTCCAAGTCCCAGCATATTGTGGTGGGGAGCTAATTGTGGGTGAGGTTGCAGGGGAGCAACAAGCGCTCCCCTTGTATGATGCCGGGGCACTTACCAGGCCAGTGGCAAACAGGGTCAAGAGCCTGTCTCCGAGTGGCCAATCTTTTCCTTCTGCATCTGCCCCCAGAGGTCACTCTGCAGCATTGCTGCCCCCAGCAGAGAGTCTGAAGTACATTGTCCCTTCTCTTAGTACCCCTCCCTACCCAGGTTCTGTGAAAACCTGGCATTTCAGGCATCTCCCTCTGGTCAGGCATAACCAAACCCTGAGCTTAGTTTTAGTTAGGGTACGAGGAAGCTGCCTACCTAGTGTCATGGTTGTAGCTCTTAACGATTTAAGAGGAGTTCATGAACAAATGTAGCATCAACAGACAGACAGACACACTCTGAAATCTATAGTAGGTTTTGACTTTTGACATTTCTATGGATTTTTTTTTTTGCTTTTTTGTTTTGTATAAAGACAAACATTTGTTTAACTTCATAGCACAACTTTAAGTATGTTTAAGTATAAAAGACACATTTGATTTTCGTTTTGAGTCCCATACCAGACAGTCAAGTGGGCCTGACAATCCTGACTGTCCGACATAGGTGAATCAGGCCCTTAACACTGATTTAAACTGAAATAGCAATAGGAAAGCTCACGTTAAGTCATAACATGTCAAAAATATCAATTCAACAGTGGTCTGTATATTTTAGACAAAAAAATGTAAATGCTGCATGTGAGTGATAGGAAATATTACAAAAGGCATGTTGCCAAAGATAGTTATTAATTGTCTGTGTAGAGAAAGCTTAATGTTGAAATGATCAACTTGACAACTAAGTGGTGTTATAGATCTATTGACATTCTGTTTTGAAAGATGTTGGCTTTAATTTGGCGGTGAACCAAACATAAAATGAGATTTTTTTATATGAACTAAGGACATTACAGACACTACTAACTGGCATGAAAACTCACAGATAATGTACTAAAATTTGCTGAATAGAGACCCCAGGAGCAAGACCATTATAGCTGTATGGTTTCTTGTGAGTGCCAGAATTAAGAGATCTGACATTTAGGTAAATCTTTCTGATTCTCTGGGATTATGAGAAAAGGCAATGAGCCCTCCATCTCTTTTCAAAATCCCAAATACAATTTGAAGATTGTTATCATACTAATCTTGGGCCTCTGTTATAAAGAATTGTCTTCATTAAAGAAAATGAAAGTAAATATTTATAATAACATAATGGTCTTTTGAATAGTAATGCGAATGTTAATATGTCTGTGGTGCAATTTAATGTACATTGAAGAAAGAACAGAATCATTAGTATCAGAAAAATGTTGGTAATTGTATAGCTAATGTTTTCTTTTTATTTATTAGATGGAGGTTCCGTCAAGGTTCATGCTTTTTTTTTTCTTTTAATTATGGCTGTCTCTGGTACATATCAATAAGAATATAATTTTTAAAAATAATAAAAGCACTTAATTATTAAAAAACTCCCTAACAAAAATCTATTCAAAGTGGGAATTACTCACTCAGATAGGATAGGTAACAAAAAGTTATCTACTTACTTAGAGAAAGTAGAGAACCTTCTCTCTGCACCTTTTCATATATGTGGAGTTTGCCACTACTTTACTTGTGAAAGAATGGAGCATGGGACTCAGCTGTTACTATTAGTGGGCAAAAAATGGCTTCCTTACTATTCCTTGAGATTACTATAAGTGCACTGTTCTGCACTAGCACTAGAAACCAATATTCTCCTGAACTTTACAACTTCAGTGGTAAAGATTTTTTTCCAGGAGCAAATAATCAGTACACTGTACTTACATAGAGAAGAACTCTCTAAGGTACTGACGCTGAAAATACTTCAAATTTATTGCTAAGTAATTTAGCAATCTCTTGGGGAAATTGAGTGATTGCTCACAGTATAATCCTATCTGCTATTGAAAATGTTAACAACACATTTTGTTCTTAATTGTGAATTATTAGTGTAGAGTGCATAATCATCAATAGACTGATGGCTTTACTTTTTGTGATTCAGCTACAGTTAGATTTCCTTCATTACTTCATTTTTCTTTTATTTAATAGTTACCTCATTCTAATGAGCATCCCTCAGGCTTGACATAGTATAAAATATGCAATTTACTTTCCGGAGAGAGAGAGAAAGAGAGTTGATCCATTGTTTAACTACATATCCCAGAATACTGAAGAACTGGCAGAAATGTATTATGCCAATGAAGAAATTATAGATTGATTTATGCAGGTTGTTGATATGTCAGGCTTTGTTTTTTTCTTGTCTGCATATTGAAGACCAGGTTATTTGGATATTGGCTTGAAGATTTGTGCAGTGTTATAAGAATATCTTTCCTTCATTCTAAATTTCACAAAATTTGTTACACATCCTAAAACCCATGTACTTATATCTGAAATCAGAAGAAATTTAATCAGGTATACCGTGTGCTGAAGGCAATGAGTTAACATTTTAAACAAATAAAGAAGGAATTATGTGACAGTTCTCTCTGTCTCTTTTGTTCTGTCTCTCTCTCTTGCTCTGTCTCAATGAGTGTACTTTAGTGCAGTCCTATACATTTATATACAAAAATGAATATTTCAATAGATATATGTACATATAACCCTACAGTATATCCTGCAAGTGGTGTAGAAATTAGTTTTCAGTATTAATTAAAGGATTATGGTTTGGAGGTGTCTTTGTATTTATTTTATATCTACACAGTTATAAAGATATAAACTGCACACACAAGCACCGGTTTAAAGTGGATCTCTGATATTTTTATACACCATTTTCCACAGGAACAGGTAGACTTATTTACATATTTATTACATATATTTTACCCATGATATCTATAAGTATGATGCCACACCTCGTTGATGGTCTATTCCTACAGTTAGCCAAGGTCATTATGTGTAAAATTCTGTAGAAAAATTTAATACATATTGGCCACTAGTCTAAATAGAATAAAAGAAACTGGTAGTGATTATGAGCCTGAGGCTATAAAATTCCACAAATGCAATCATTCAGCAGGTAACAGTAGAATTTACTCAACTTTGTCAAGAAGAGTAACAAGGCATATTGTTTGGTTCGAGAGAGATATTATTTGCTTACAGTTACTACGGAGAAAGAGAGAGACAAAGACAGAGAAACGGAGACTAAGCATAACTGTATCATAATGTAATCTGTGGTCAATGCTGACATTTTATTGGCAATGACTGTACAGTGAAGTGAAGAAGCCTTAAAAGTATGGAATATTCTCCAGATTTGGGAATCAACTTCTGGATGGTGAAGGAGTATCTTATTAGTCACATGAAGTGAAAAAGACAGAATAGGGGAAGAGTGAGAACTAGAAAACTATATGACAATAATCTGAAAATACCACCCCTCTCCCCCCCACCATTAAGAACATGATCATTTAAAATTGCCTGCTTTTCTTCTCTGTTCCTATGAACGGCCCTCATGAAAGCAGCCAGTCACGTGTCCTGAGCTACAGGCTCAAGCAGCAGCCTGAAAGACCCTGCTTCTCTTATGTTGCCAGAGCACTTAGGGACAGATTTTTAAAGGTGTTTTGGTGCTTAGCGAGATTTTCAAATTCCCATGAAAGGTGGCTGTATTCGTAGCGCTCTTATAGCAAGGAAATGGACGTGTGGCATCTCTTCTGGCCTGCCATTTGGAATGAGTCATAATGTATTGGGAGTTGCAGGAGAAGTGACAGGACATTGGGCTGGGCTATGTGGGACAGGACCTAGGGTTTTCTTTACAGCATTTCTTTCTAAGTATCTAGATGCTGGATTGTGGGGGTCGGGAGTGAGGGATGATATGTATGGCAAGGTGTTCAGACCAAAGAACCTGCGGGCAGGTGGTTTATATGGCTGATACTAATGGAATGGGAGAATATTTGCCCCCCACTGAATATGACTCTGTAAGTGTGTGCATCAATAATTATGTTTAAAACATTTAAAAAAAAGGGGAGCTGTTATTCAGCCAGCACCACACCCTCCCACACTCCTCACAGCCAATCCTGTGGCTCAGGCTGTTGAGGAGCAGGTACGAAAAAAAATCTGTCTAAATTTGTAGTAGTAGTTCTGATGTATCATGAAGCTTAAGGACCAGATTCTACCTGCCTCTCAATCAGATGTACAATGTAAGGATGGAGGTGAGGGCACAAAGTCCCTTCCCCTCTACCTAGACTTGCATAGTATGAATGGTGGCCAGGCAGAATTTTGGTCCCTTTGCACAGGGAGCAGAACTTCAGTCCGTTTCTACTCCAGTGGATCACTCAGTGTGCAAAAGGTAGCAAAAAGATGGGGCCATGGCCTCATCCTCCACCAGCCCACAGAGCAGAATACACTAAGTGAAGTGGTA
Source organism: Carettochelys insculpta (assembly GCF_033958435.1). NCBI lineage: Eukaryota > Metazoa > Chordata > Testudines > Carettochelyidae > Carettochelys > Carettochelys insculpta. The sequence continues at coordinate 41,060,598 of NC_134140.1, read as the reverse complement.
GTAGATTTCTATTGAATGCCTTGGAGCATCAGGAGGCATCCTCTCTCTTACTTACCCCTGAAACAACGTAGCTGTGAACCTCTCTTACTCTGGGCTTCTGTCTTAAAGGCCAGATCTCCTTTTAAAAAGGAAGAAGGCAAAGATGTTTCAGAGAGGATTGTAGAAGAGACCAGAAGATGATTGTCACCGTGCTTGTTTCATAAGAATAGGATATGGACAAGCCTGCTTAGTGATTTAAGTACACACACAAGTGTGGAAAATGAATAAAGGAAGTCAGAATATTTTGATCTCAAAACAGATCACAGTTTTACATCTGAATATTGAAAAAATAATATACTTTGGAAAATAGATCACTATGGTTGAATTAATGTTCAGTATTTCTAGGATCTGTCTCTTTATCGGCCTTAAGAGTGCATCTGGAGAGCTGTTTTCCAGATACCAACTGCACATGATAACCAGTCTCAACTCCTTATTTCACCTTGAACATGAAATTTGTTTAACTGCATTAATAGAGCACAACAAGGGACCAATGGGACTTTTTTTCATGTCCTTTCCTTAAGGGTTGCCTACACAGGGGAAGGAGTCCACACGCTAACTTTTGTTTTATCAAATTAGAATGCTTTGCCACTTCTAAAAGTCTGTGCCTTGGTGCAAAATCAGCATATTATAGCCTGACCTTTACACAGCTACTTTGATGCTGGGTTTTTGTTTTTGTTTTTTGCCTTGTGTTACATTATGATCTCAAGCTATCACAATGCAAGCTGCATACAATGATCTTACATGAGTCCTGAAGAAATTTTTGAAGCCAGTCCTGAAAGGAGTACTATGGAGCGCCTTAGGGAAGTGCTCATTGTCCTTTAATCCAATTCCGTGCCCCTCCTTGTGTCTAGTAAGTCAGACATAGAACACACTTCTCAAAATTGAGGCTGTCTCACAAAATGCCATAGAAATTTTAGCAACACATTTAATTTCCTAACTTCTACAACCAAAACATCTTGGGTGTGTCTACACTAGCTGACTACTTCGAAGTAGCTGGCACAATGTCAAAATAGCACGCGTTGCGTCTACATGCACTGTGCGCTATTTTGACGTTCAAATCAACGTTAAGTGGCGAGACGTCGAAATCACTATTCCCATCTGAAGATGGGAATAACGCCCTATTTCAAAGTTCAACGTCGAAGTAGGGTATGTGTAGATGATCCGCATCCCACTACTTTGAAATAGTGGGGTCCGCCTGATGGGACTCTCTTGGCGGACAGGTATTTAAATATTTAAACGAGTCCCTGAACAAGGAGGTGCGTGAACCTCCTGTGCACAGATCCCAGGACCCGAACCAGAACCCTGCTGCGACCCCAAGACAGGAGAGTGCCACCCCGGTACGCTTTGGTCCCCGCTAAGGCCTCCTGGAAAGAAGTGGCCGGCAGAGACAGCGAGACCAGGACAAGGGTTAAAGTTGAAACAAAGTAACTATAATTTTATTAAGCAACACAACAAGATCAAACTATAATAAGTAACAGTGCTAAAGGGCAAACTTAACTAAACACTACTAATAATATCCATAACTTACAGTTAAAACAGTATCCATTATGTTTCCTGTATTGTAGTCCTTGAATTTGTTTTATTGATCCTCAAGGCAAAGAATTGATTATTTGAATGGGGATAAAAAGGGCGGATGGGATTAGGAACAAGGGTTAAAGGGTTTTAAAAATCCCCGCTGTCTCCTTCCAAGGCTGGGGTGGGGGTGCTAAGCGCCACCTCCGCGCGGGGTCAGGTTGCTAGCCCAACCCAAGGGGTTGATACCCGAGAGCCGGTCGGGGCTATCCCTCTTCTGGGGGCCCCCCGGTACTCCCTTGTGGGTTCAACTAAGTGTACCTGGGAGGCTGATGCTCTTCCTCAGGTCACTAAGGGAGGATAGACAACTAGGGGAGGCAGGGAGGCAGTGCCTTCTCCTGCAATTTATTTTAATAGAGAGGGGTAGGTAAAAAGGGATAAGGGAGGTCAAACCTTCACCTAATTACCAAAACCATTATAGACAACAATTATAACAACTGAAAACTACTATACTTGACTAATAAACACTAATTATTAATTAAATGCCCTTTCTGTGTAAGAATCCACTGGGCTTATAGGGGTCAGGCCCTCGGGTACGGTGCCTCCCCCGCTGAGGAAGCCCACAGTAGGGGTGCAACCCCTACTCCCCCACTGGGGGTCCTGATATCCCAGGTGGAAATGTATTAAGCAGTTTGCGTGTGTGTGTGTGTGTGTGTGTGTGTTAAGGTAGGTTTACGTGTCTTGTCCGGTAGTAGTCACAAATAGGTGAGTTGAGGTCCAGTCCGGTTTGATGTGGCAGGTAAGTTGGCTCGGTATATGAAGCAGGGTGGGTGATGTTAAGGCTGGAGCAACGACAGTGGTGTTGGCAGGCCCTTGGTTGTGCCGCCGGGTACGCAGTACCCCCCACCGAAGTGGGGGGCCAGTTCACCACCCGGCAGCCTGACTGAAGGGTCTGCTTGCCGCTCCTCGATGCAAGCGTGAGCTAGCGTGCAGTGGGGCATGCTGGCGCGTTGACGCCGCCTTGGGCCGCAAGGCCGCACGGGCTCCTGTTAAAGATGGCCGGCACTGCTAGGTATGGCAGGCGCGGCAGTGATTTAGCTCAGTTTCAGCACCGCCCAGAGGCAGGTGCTGCAGTGATTTCAGCTCTGTGCCGCAAGTGCGGCTGTGATTCAGCTCTGCTTCGGCTTTGTGCCTGGCCTCGGGATTAGTGGATGCCAACTGGCCACGCTGTCCTGTGTAGGGTCTGCAGGATCCTTGCCGGCAGTACCCAAGGGCCCGGAATGCCAGGACCAGCCTGACTTATATAGACAGAGTTCATGCATGATCATGAATTATTCATGAGTTCAAGTTAGCAGGGAAACCAACTGACACAGAGTGACTGTTGCAGGGGGCTGCTAAATGGCAGCCTATGTATCTTTGGATTCTACCTGTACCTGCATTGATGTTTAATGGCCAAAGGCTTGTTTCCCCTGACCCACGGGGACGATAATGCCCGAGGGATAAAAATCCCTGACACCGCCATGGCGGCAATCAGCTGTTAGGCAGAGACATGCTGTCCAGCCCCTGCGGGGCTCTATGATCTCTGCGCCCAACGGTTCTTAAAGCTCCTGGGACCCGGAAACCCCTTAGCAGGAAACTGACACTGTGCAGGCAGCAGCCATGCCACGAGGTGTCCCTGCACAGGCCAGATGGACACCATCATGGCAGCGAGCCAGCCTACTGAGTGCTCCCAGAGCTCCCCCTCTGGGCCATCCCAGGGCTCCCAGGCCTCCAGCCGGCGGGGTAGGAAGTGGGGCCCCTCCTGGACTGACTATGAGCTCTGTGACCTGCTGGGGCTCTGGGGTGAGGAGGAGGTGCTGCATATCATGGGGAGCAAGCGGCGGAATGCAGAGGCGTTCACCCAGCTGGCCGAGGGCCTGGCTGCCTGGGGTCACCCTGCCCGCACTCCTGACCACATCAGGAGTAAGGTCAAGGAGTTGCGGCAGGGTTATGCCCAGGCCCGGGACTCGGCCAGCCGGTCTGGGGCTGCCCCTGCTGCTTGCCCCTATTATCGGGAGCTCAGGGCTATCCTGGGCCCCCGGGGCACCTCCTCCCCCCGAGCCACCCTTGACACTATGGCTGACAAGCCCCAGCAGGCCTTGGAGCCAGGGTTGGGTCCGGAGGCCAGCCCTGCACCCCCCGGGCTAGAGCTGGGACCCTCCACCCTGGCCACCGAGTGGTCCAGCAAGGAGGGGGAACTTGTGCTGGACATCCCATCCTGCAGCTCCAGCCGGGTGTCTGCTAGATGGGCCTCTCCTGATCCTGGCAGTGCACCGTCGGGTACGTACTCCACAGGGCACAGACCCCTGAGCATGGGGTGGGGGCACCATTTGATCGGGGCCCCCCACATCCCCACAAGACCCCAGCCTGCCATGGCCTGGGCAGACCATGGCCCAGGGATGGTGTCAGAGCCACCAGTGCCCAACAGCACCTCCACCCATGGACAGTGCCGTACCCCACCCCCGGTGGGAGGTGAGGGGGCGGACCACTGGAAGGGGCCACCCACGGGATCACTGCATGCACCAATGGGGGATCACAGGCCCTTGGGGGGATCGGGGGTGGGCCACAGGTCAAGGCTGGGTGCTCATGGCCTCCCTTCCCCTTTTTCCCCTATTTCTGCAGCTGCACCATCCGTGGTCCCAGACAGCCTCCCGAGACCACCGGACCACCAATGCCCGGGGTCTCTGCCTGCACTGGGATGGGCCCATCCCCGCTGAGGCCACCGCCGCAGCACACATGACCCAGAGGTGGCTGCTGCCCTCCAGCACCAGGTAGACATCATGGAGCATAGACTCCAATTTGAGGAGTGGGAGGCCGCCTGGTGCTGGGAGGCCTGGCGGGAGTTTATGGCCACCATGAGCCAGGTGGCCAACACCTTTGAGGAGCTGGTGGCCCATCTGCCCCCCCGATGTCCTCTGTGCTGCCCTCCCTGCTGTCCCACCTGCTGCCCCACCCACCAGCTCCGCAGGGCAGGAGCCACCCGGAGCCAATGACTGGGCCGAGGACCCACCTCGGCCGTACCTCCCCATCCTCCCAGCCCCCAGTCGGCCGTACTGGGGACCCCGTCTTAGGGGGGAACCGGCCACCTGAATGCGCTGGGGGGTCATGCCCTTCCACCCCTGCCCCGGAATGATGGGCCGATGTGTGGCCTGCCCACATCTCCCTCCTGTATATAGTTGTCCCCGCCCTTGTATATAGTTATTTATAGTAGACCCCCCTGTACATAGGTTATTATAGATGTCGCCACCTGTATATATTTATTTTCAATGATTCTGTTTTATTTGGTTTATATATGCTAAAAAGAGATGAAATTTTTGGTTATTTAAATAACGACAGTTTTATTTTTCAAAAAAGCCTGTGTCTCATGTGCTTTTGGTGAGGGTGGGGTGTGGGTGTTGGGGCAGGGTGCAGGGATGGCCTGGGTGTCGCTCACTAGGCCCCCTGGTCGAAGTATTCCCTCAGGACCTCCCGGACCTGGACCCCGTCCTAGTGGGCCTGGCGGCTCGGGGCAGCGCCTGGCTGGGGGTCGAAGTCACCAGCCCTGGAAGACGTGCAGATGATAATCACCAAAGTAGCCTATTTCGATGTTCTTACTTTGAAATAGGCTACTTCGAAGTAGTGTGCTCGTGCAGATGTAGCCTTTTTAAGCTTGAAAAAGTTGGAAATACGACAAATTTTGGTTGTTTTTTTTTCTCAATGTACCTTAAAATCTCCAGTAGCAGGGACCATTTCATGGCGGATGCTTTATATACAGGAAACACTGCAGACACACCTTGGCTGTGTTTACACTACAAAAATAACTTTGAAGTAAGCAACTTTGAAATTGAGCATCTACACTCACCCCACTTCGAAGTAGGACACTACTCCATTACTGAGAATGGAGAAAGGACTTCGAAGTTGGGCTCCCTACTTCGAAGTTAACTTTAAAGTGAGGGAAAATGTGTGTAGACTCTCTGCTGGCTACTTTGAAATAGTGCCTAACTTCCAAGTTGGTTCCCAGTGTAGACATACCCTAAGTAGAATATGATTAAGCATGTGGCAAGTGCCTCTAACCACTTCCTGACAAATATTTTTTATGATCCTAACAGCATGTCTGCCAATTGTTAATAGCTCTTTCTGTTTTGAGTTTCTCAAAGAATTAAAAGATGACACAATGATGGGCATTGGATAGGTTGGGGAAAAGGCTATGTAGTATCATTGTTGGTTGGTTGTTCAACAGTCGTTAGTAAGGATTTAGCTTTTACCCTCTTGAGTAGAAATTAGAAAATGAGTAAAAGCAAACTAATTAAAATAATTTTGAATAGCGCTGAAAGGAAGTCAAATATTTTGTGAGGGCAACTTGGTATGTGTCAGGCAACTGAAAAATTTAAGCAATAATTCATCATTCTGCCTCTTTACTATGGGAATTTTCATTAGAGATTGATATTTCAAATAAATTCTTTGACTACCTCTGGAATTGTGCTCAGGAATGGCTCAAAATCATACATCTGTCAGGCCACTGAGGGTGCGTCTACACTAGCCGGCTACTGCGAAGTAGCTGGCACAACGTCGCAATAGCATGCATCACATCTACATGCGCCGTGTGCTATTTCAATGTTGAAATCGACGTTAGGTGGTGAGAAGTTGAAATCGCTATTCCCATCCGAAGATGGAAATAGCGCCCTACTTTGGCATTCAACGTTGAAGTAGGGCGTGTGTAGACGATCCGCGTCTTGCTACTTTGAAATAGAGGGGTCCTCCATGGTGGCCATCAGCTGAGGGGTTGAGAGACACTCTATCCAGCCCCTGTGGGGCTCTATGGTCACTGTGTAAAGCAGCCCTTAGCCCAGGGCTTCTGGCTGCTGCTGCTGCAGCTGGGGATCCATGCTGCATGCACAGGGTCTGCAAACGGTTGTTGGCTCTGTGGATCTTGTGCTGTGCAGGGCAAGTGTGTCTGAGAGGGGCCCTTTAAGGGAGCAGCTTGGGGCTTTGCTGGCCCCTTATTTTGACGGGGAGTGCTTGTGTGTGTGGATGCTCTGCATTTCCTTCCGGGGCGGCTCTTTTTGATGTTCCCTGTCGCTACTTCGACGCTGAACGTCGATGGTACCAGCCCTGAAGGACGTGTAGACGATATGCGTCTAAGTAGCCTATTTCGATGTCCTAACTTTGAAATAGGCTACTTCAACATAGTGTGCTAGTGTAGATGTAGCCTGAGATTCTGAGAGTGATGCAGGCTCTGAAACTCCTTTACATGGATCCATGGTCATTGTCATTATCACTGATCAACTTGAAAGCTATCAGTTGCTTCAAAAAAAAAAAAACCCTAGGATTCACATATTAAGCACTGAACTAATTCCCTTTTTTATTGCTTGCATTTCATTGCTGCATCTTTCTGCTGAATTAACTAGTTTTATAGAGACTCCTCCAGCTTCCCAAAGGATATATACTTCTTCCTAAAAGCACAAAAGAAAGTGGATTTTGACAGATCTGTAAGAATCTTAGTCATGAAGTCAAATCCTGTTCTTCCAGATGATGCGTTCAAAAATACAATATACTTATGGCAGACATCTCTGTATCACTAAGAGGGCCAGACCCATATCTGTACAGTTGGCGACAAGAAATAATTCAGATTCCTAATGAGGCCAGTTCATAGTATTTTGAGGCTTTCCCTTTGTAGTTTAGTTGCTGGAATCAGTCAGAATATATTGTGTATGCTGCCAGAGTGCTGTGCCTCATTTTGTTCTACCTCATGTTCGTGCAGTTCCATGGGCTTTGCATCCTGTCAAGAGGCAATACAATCAGACAATCTCTGTCTAACAACTGACACTTTCTTCTTTTTCAGTTGTTCCCCTCAGGGTTACTACTCTGTACCCTGTTACACTCGTTAGCAGGATGTTTGATTACTTGTGTGTACTTTTTTGTACAAACTTTTTCAAAATATTTGCATACCTTACTATAATGACATGTTGTTTGTGTTTAAGCTGAAATCTTTGTTTTGGGTTGGGATGCTGCTCCCCAGGCTTTCTGATGTCAGGAGAGAGCCAAAAGAGACAGTTGCCCTGGTCCCTGGCAATTCAAATGGACCAGGGGCTAAACTACCACTGGAATGATGCTCCACATGCTTGGTATGGCTGTGAGGGCTGGGGAGAAGGGGTGAGTGCAACGTTTTGGGTGCCACTGAGGGCTGGCTGCTCCTGTTCCTGTCTCTTCCAACTAAGGCTCTACCCCTTCTTTTGTTTGCAGGGAGGGGGTGCAGAGTCACCCCCACACCTTGCTTGGGGGCTGAAGGAAGCTGTCAGCCCTCCTAATAGTCCCATAGGTGGAATTTATTGGGAAAACACATCCTTCTACTCACCAGAAACAATTCCCCAACCACCAGAAGCATTCTGGACAGAATTTGCCCACACAGGAAGTGTTACAGGCATCCATCAGCAGAGTTCCTCAAATGGTGGGGGCCAGTTGCTAATGATAGCTACACAGGCTGACATCTCTACAGGAGAACCAGGTTAATGACATGCAGTCATCTTCACTAGTGTCCTTCACAGGAGAATTTTTAGAGTGGATCTAGGAGATGATTCGTGGTTTCCTTGCAATCGTCAGTGTTTAACCACTGAGAGCCAATGACCACTATTTATAAGGATTCACATACTTGCTTCACATTCACCAAAATAATACCAATAAAGCGGAGCTCCCCTTTCACTGCTTGTGTTTTATGGGAGCCACTGGATTATTAAAATGTTATTAAATTTAATGCTGTTAAATCAATGGCTTATTTGGTCAGAAACGTACCCGCAATCTAATCCTGCTCACTCTGAAGCCCACGGGAGTTTAGCTATTGAATTGAATGGGCACAAAGTGGGGATCTCAAAAGATTTAGTAATGATTATTCATTAAGATTATTTTTAATAATGAGAGGAAGGGAAAATCCCTGTAAAGGAATAGATTAGTAGAAAGGGGTAATCTGCATAAAATAGTCATATTTGATCTGAAAAAAATGTTTCTGAAGACCTTGAAACCATAGTTCCCCATACATCACAGGGCCTCTAAAACATTTCCTAAATCTTAACACATGACCTGACTCCCATGGCTGGGATGCTTTAGTTGGGATTGATCCTGCTTTCGTCAGGGGGATGGACTAGATCACCTCCTGAGGTCCCTTCCAGCCCTAGAATTCTATGATTGTATGAAAGGTTGAAATGGATAGTGTGATAAATGGCCCTGTTCCAAACCTGCAACTGTTTATATGTACTGAATAAGCACTGGGTTTAACATCTGAAAACATCTAAGACGTTATAGCTGAAGAATAGTACCAGTGAGAGAATCTGAATTGTGCTGTTCTCTCACTAAGCACAAGATACACGTTTAATTAGCTTATGGATGTGATTAGCTCCGAAAACATAGTTTAGACCATAAATATATCCTTGTTAACATTCCGCATGGCAAAGCTGACAATATTTTGTTAATTCACAACTTTTATAAGATTAAAACTTTCTGTTCCTGAATGCCCTCTAAAGCATTAATTTGCTGCTTTGGCTGACTTTCTAATGCTTATAATTGGGCCATCCACAGGAGCTAGACAAGCAAAATCAGCAAGACCAGTTCCCAGCTCAAAAGCATACATTTGAGAAATTCAACCTTTATGAGTGTTGATAATAATAATAAAAAAACCCAAGCAATTAAATTATCATAGCAGTTTAACGTGATCCTTTTCAAACAGAGCTACATTCTTTGCTTGCAAAAACAAAAAACAACCCCATCCCCCCCTCCCCGAAAGAAACAAAACAAAACAAATAAAACCTTCTTTTAAATCAGAGCAGCTCTTTAGGAGGCGCTGTAGTACTGTAGATATGTGAGCTGATCAGTAAATTGCAGCTCCTTAGCAGCTTTGCTTCAGCTTGAGAATTAAGTGTTCCCACTGCACATAACACAGTGCATCTATCAGTGGCTACTGGCTTTCCGTTTGCTACGACATATGGGCCACAGCCATTCTGTTCATATATTATTATCCCAGCAGCTTGGAAAAACTGCACTTCCAAATCTTTATTTCTTTATGAAACAGGTTTCCAAGCTGTTTACCACTGCCTGCCCTTTTGCTCCCACTATGCCCACTTTAATTCATACATTATAGTATGGCTGATGATTATGCAGTGCTTTATTGCAACAACATTCAGGTTGCTTGCATTCGGGTGTGACAGTCTTCCTGGACCATAGGAGATGGGCAAAAAATGTCCCTGCAATTCCATTTGTTTTAATAAAATAAAATAAAATAAAATTAATGTACCAGATGAAAACTGTGGACAACCTTGTGTATTTCTATGCAGCACCGAGATTAGTGTTCCTTGGAAGAGTGTACAGAGAGACCATCTGAAGGTCATGGAATTTGACTGGGTTTAACACAGTGGGATTATTTCTGTTGTAGCCAGCAGGGCAAATAGAAGCAAAATCATTAAGTCCTATGTTCCCACAGTAGGGAAACTATGATGGCCATAACATTTAAAGCTAGAAGGGGCCATTGGTTTATCTAGTCTGTATATCTAGTATGTCACTGGCCACACACCCCAGACCCCACAGCACTCACACATTAACCCAACAATCAAAATCGGACCAAAGTATTACAGCACACAGGTGGCTAGAATATTATGTGTCATAGACAGAGCAGAGGCAGGACTGAAGTTTTCCTTCACCCTCCAGGTCTTGATAATGAAAGGTAAACAATTAAAGGAGATATACCCAGATGATCCTGGCAAGTGACGTACATCTGCATGCTATAATGGGAGGTGAACCATTCCCTCTTTCCAAGGCCACTGTCAATCTGACCTGGGGGAAAGTTTCTCTTTGACCCCACAGATGGTGATCAGTTAGACCTGGGCTGGGAAATCTTTTTCCTGTCAGGGACAGTGTTCCCTCTACATTGTTTTGGTCCATGAGCAGAATAAATTTGGTGATGTGCACTAAGGCTTGTATGGATGTGCACCACCAATAGAAACACTTTCTGTGAGTGGCTATGGGCACTCTGCTAATAAGTTGGGTGGCACCTGAATCTCTCCTTGGCAGCTGCCCAAATACTCAGCTTACAGAGGACGCTGGTCAGGAGCTACTGAGACCCAGAAAAAATCAGTCTCAGGCCACATACAGCCATATAAGGAGTGGAGGCAAGGAGGCTCAGGCCTTTGCCTAGGATTTGGTGTGGGGCAAAAAGGGAGGGGTTCAGGGTTGGGGTGTGACTGGGGGTGCAGAGTCTGGGTAGGAGTTAGGGTGAGGCAGGAGGCTCACAGCTGGGGAAAGGGATTTCAGGTGCAGAAGAGGAGGATCCTGATAAGTGGCACAACAGGACTAAGGCAGCCTTGGCCCCACACCTCTCTCTGAAGTGGCCAACATGTTCCTATGGTGCCTAGGGGTATGGAGCAGGTGTGTATGCATGCTGGCAAAGCTTGCAGGCACCTTCCTCTGCAACTTCTATTGGTTTTAATTCCTGGCCCACAGGAGCTGAAGGGGTAGCACCTGTAGGTGAAGACAGCACGTGGAGATTCCCTTATTGCCCTATGAGGGGGCAGGGGGGGCTCAGGGTGAAATGAAGCAGGAGGCCAAATCCAACCCACTGTCCAGAGGTTCCCCACCTCTGTATTAGACTCTAGGCAAGAGAACAAGAACCTGCCATCCACCTACCTAAAATAGAGACTGCACCATGCCACTCAAGAGTTCTATCCCACTCTTCCAGTGTCCCATCTCCAGCCAATAGCTACCCCAACATTTCAGAGAGAGCAATTAAGCACCTGCCCCCCCAAAAAAAAACAAACTAACAAAAAACCCCCAAAACCTCATGAAGCATGAGGAAAGAACACATTAAACAACATCTAGGACACATATTTGTTCTCAGAGGTTTAATAAGCAATTGGCAAGAACACAGTTAGCTTACTGAGTCAGAAATTCTGCATGATCATTTACAAAACATTTGCATTACAAAGGCCTTCGTCTTGCCTCCGTTGTATGTCTTACATTCCTAAAGCTCATGCTTCAGGGCTTCACCTAACAAACTCTTCTAGATTAAAACTTTTTTCACCAGTAATGTTACATATATACCCCAGGCATAAAATTCAGTACTTTGTGAAAACATGCTCAGGATGACTTTTCTTCCTCTTTTCTCGCTTAATCTCAACTGTTTTTGCTTTGTTCTGTTTGTCTTATGTAGGATGCAGCACATGCAGCAGATTTTTAATACAGTGCTTTTTGGTCTGTACTGTATTGACTTTTTTATAATTTGTTGGAATGGAGACCTCACTATAAAAGTATTTAAAATACCTCAGATTTTCATGAAGCTCTGTACCAAGCTGAAATATTCCTTATTAAAAATAATGGAAGTAAAACATGTTCAAAATGCATAATTGGGCACACACCCACTCTGGGAAAGTTTCCTTACAGATTCAAAGGTTGAGTCTATAGCCATAGTGGATCTAAGGTAGGATTCCCTTTCTTAGAATGTTGCACTATTATGCCTGTGTACTGTCCATATTCTGCTTAGTTGTAGTATTTTGGTTCCTTTTTACATTGTGAAGTTTATACTGGACAAGACTAGTCTTATCTGAGAATTTCCTGGTGGAGTAAATACCCAGGATGCACAATGTATAATCTAAATTCCATAGTCATAGTACACATATCAAATAGGCCAACATATTTTGGTGTGTTGCCTCCTTTCATGCACAAAGAACAGCAATGAATCTTTTCTGAATTCTAGGTGCTGCACAAACAGAGAGATCGTGGTCCCTGACTGCAAACATCCTTACTGTCTAATTGGTCTGACACATTAGTTTATCTCTTTTCTGCCTTAGCTTTTTAACTACATACATATTTTATATTTGTTTCTAACAGGCTGTTAATATCAGCTGCAGATGTTTGCATATGGAAATATAACTGCTCATAATATGTTTTTCTGCTGTACTACATTATAATCTTAGTGTTTGTTTTATGACAGAATGCAGATTCTGAACAGGTGATTGATGCCTACCACACCTGGATCAAGCTACTATGGCTTCAAGTGGTGTGTTCTTAGTAATGTGGGTGGGTTGTAAGTGACAAGTAGTCATGACAGTTGTTTCCATTCTATGAGGGCATGGCTGCACTTGATTTAGCATGGTACAAAAATTAGCCACCTGCTTTCTCAAGTGCTCAAACTTGCTTCTTTGGATGAAACTGTGAGCAAAGGACATCATGTTAGGTCTCTGATCAAACGTAGATTTTCATGGCATACTATGTGCATTTCCATATTACCAAATTTTTGTTCTTTGCTAGTGTTGGGATAGAAGTTAGTGATGTTGGCATGCAGAAAGATGGTGTATAGTTCTGAAAAGCTATCTCCATTTGCTGCAGGATGGGATTTGTATACCAGGAAAGCTGGAGATGACATATCTAGACTTCAGGAAAGCGCTTAATGTCGTCCCACATGACCTTCTCACAAACAAACTAAGAAAATGTGGGGTAAATGGAGCTACTATAGGATAGGTGCAAAGCTGGTTACAGAACCATTCCCAAAGAGTAATTATCAATGGCTCACAGTCATGCTGTGAGGGCATAACAAGCAGAGTCCCACAGTGATCAATTCTGGGTCCAGTTCTGTTCAATATCTTCATTAAATATTTAGATAATGGAATAGAAAGTAAACTTATAAAGTTTATGGATGATACTAAGATGGGAAGGGTTGCAAATGCTTTGGAATATAGGATTATCATTCAAAATCATCTGGACAAACTGAAGAAATGGTCTGAGGTAAATTGGAAGAAATTCAACAAGGAGAAATGAAAATTACTTCATTTAGGAAGGACCAATCAGTTAACATACAAATTAGGAAATGACTGCCTAGGAAAAAATACTGTAGTAAGGGACCAACAGGCCATATGGATCACAATCTAAATCTGAACAACATAGTCACAAAAAAGCAAAACAAAACAAACAAACAAAAAAACAAAAAAAACCCCAAACAAATTAACATAATTCTGGAATGTATTAATAGGAGTGTCAGAAGCAAGCAAGTCATTTTTCCAGTTGAGGCTACAAAAATTAGGATTCAACTGGAATACTGTGTCCACCTTTCAGAAAAGATGTATGGACAAATTCAAGAAAATCCAGCAAAGAGCAACAAAAATAATTAAAACATCTCAAAAATATCACCTATGAGGGAAAATCAAAAGAACGGGGTTTGTTTGGGCTAGAAAAGGAAAGACTGAGGGTGAGGGAGATTTTAAGTATCTTAAAGGCTGTTAAAAGAAGCAGAATAAAAAAATGTTCTCTTTAGTGTCTGAGGATAGGGCAAGGTATGGTGATCATGAAATACAACAAGAGATGTTTAGGTTGCTATTAGGGTAAGCTTCCAAACTATCAGGGTGATTAAGAACTGGAATACATTTCCTAGGGAGGTTGTTGAAACTTCATCATTGAAGATTTTTAAGAGAAGTTTAGACAAACACCTGTCTGGGATGGTCTAGATAATACTTATTTCTGCCAGGAGTGCACTAGAGGACTTCTCAGGGTCCCATTGAATCCTGTGATTCTATGTTTCTATGCCTTTTGTCTTAACATCAAATCAAGAACATCATAGGAAGTGACCATTGTGCTAGCACTGATCATTATGTTGTCATGACTCTTGTGTGATTGTGAAGTGCTTAACAATACTAGCATTTGTGCCCTAAATTTCTGTAGCCTCCTCATACAAGATCTGCTGGAAGAGATAAATCTGCTGACATTGTGCCAGGCTAGTTATTCAGTAATGTTTGGGACAGAGAGTTCAATCTTCTGCTCAATCAATATTTTAAGTGACATTTTGATTGTGGTTCTAAATTTGGAAAACTAATATTTAGCTTATTTTGTTTTCTCCAAAGTACTTTAAAAATTAATCTGAGAGCATGAAACAGTCCTCCAGTTTATTTCTATTTTCCTGTCACCTACCAGCACTGATATCACTATTCTCCTGCTGCTGCTGGCCAGATGCACACCTCTCCTACATCTTTTTAGTTGCTGCTGCTGACTGGCTTTCCCCATTGTCCCTACACCTGCTTCTGCTTTCTGGCTTCTGTTTCAATCCCTGGTGCTGGCTGTGAGTGTGACAGTGCTATCAGTGCTTTCACTACTCTACCACAATACCAACAGGATGGCTGCTTTCATAGACTCCTGGTAATAGATGCAGAATTTAGTGTGTGCCTGTTCCTAAATATAACCCATAGCTACTTGGATTGTGCATTATTCAAGCAACAAATCTACTATAGTCAATACTAATTCTTGACTATAAACTACCCCAGAGCACCAGTAATGTGTGTGGAAAATTTATTTTCAAAGTTATTTACAGTTTTTAAAACTTTTGTCCAAAATCCTGTTTACTCCCAAAGTATAGAAAAACCTTTGGGTCAAATCGTCAACTGGTGTAAATTGGCTTCAATGAAGTTTTACAGATGTACATGAGCTGATATTGGAAACTTTTGATCCTTTGACATTTGTAAATAAGCTGTCAGCTGGGACACAAACTTATAGCACTCTGGACTGTGTGAGATCAAATTTTCAGATTCCATCAAAACAATAGATATGTGTCAAATCCACCAATGATGCACTTATCCTGTGTCTAAACTTCTCCTTAAAGTCTTATCACCATAAAATCATTATATTAAACGCAAAACTTATTTCCATTTTAAACCAATATTGGAACAAAAGGCAAATACAAGGAAATATAGTCCTGACTGTGCTCTGTCTTACATCAATAGACGTCAGCAGTTCCTTTTTGGAAACAATGCCATTACTGATGTGAAAATAATGGTAGGAGACCAGGCCTGCAATATATAAATTTATTATGTTAGTTATATAATGTGGAATAATAATGATCTGTACAGAACAACTGAGAGTTCACATCTATACAGTCACTCACTACCACACAATTTGCTTAGGATGGTTGTTGGTTTTCACTTCTTAAGGCCGTGTCTATGCTGCCAAGTTTTGTCACCAAAAGCTGCCTTTTGGCAGTGAGACTGTACACATTTCAGTGTGACTTTCTGGGAAAAATGCCCAGTTTTGGTAACAAAAAAGGAGCAATCAGTTCACGTACAAAACAGGATTGACAGCCTAGGAAGAAGTACTGCAGAAAGGGAGACTTTTCTCTTTTCCTGTCCATTTCTTGTCAACAAACAGCCAGTGTAAACACCAGATCTGGTTTTGTCATTTTTATTCAACTACAGGGAGTGTTCCAGGATGCCACTTTGATCAGCAGTTTGAATGACACTACCAGGCAGCCAGGTAAACATCAGTCTGCACTCCCCTCTTGAAAGCCACAGGAATTTTGGATTCAATTCCCTGCTTGCTTGCATTCTCCAGATGGAAAAGTCTCATCACATCTTTTCAGATGACTGCTAGCTACTGCACAAACACTCTCCCACTTGGACCATGGAGGAGCTGTTGGATCTGATCAGCATATGTGGAGAAGAGCCTGTGAAGTCTGAGCTGTGACTGATCTATAGGAATTGGGATACAAATGACCACATTTCTTGAGGCTTGTGCCGAGAGTTGTGATCAGGACATAATGCAGTGCAAAATGAAGATAAAGGAGCAGAGGCAGGCAGACCACAAAGTGAGAGGGGAACCTCCTGCTTCACTTAAGACCTTGTATTTCTATAAGGAGATCCTTATATCCTAGGTGGTAACCTCATCTCCACTGCCAAGAGCACCGTAGATACTTCAGTGGGCATGGGAGCAGTGGAAAGGTAATCTAATCATGAGGTTAAAATGATTGATGAAGTAATCTTCTGGGAGAACAATACTGCAATGCACAGACAATCTAGGAAGCTTTTGGACAGTGTTGTTGACAATTTCCTGGTGCAGATGCTGAAGAAAACAATTTGGGGTCATGCTCAATCTGCTGCTCGCTAACTGGGGAAAATTGATAGAGGAAGGAGAGGTAGGTGGCGACCTGGGCAGCAGTGACTTTGAGATGATTGAGTTCAGAAACCTGACAAAAGAAAGGACAGTAGGAGAATACAGAATCTGGACTTCAGACACACTTTGACTCCCTTGGAGAACTGATGGACAGGGTCCACTGGTAGGCTAATAAGAAGGGACAAGGGCCGCGTCTACACATGCACGCTACTTCGAAGTAGCGGCGCCAACTTCGAAATAGCTCCCATCATGGCTACACGTGTTGGGCGCTATTTCGAAGTTGAAATTGACGTTAGGCAGAGAGACATCGAAGTCGCTAACCCCATGAGGGAATAGGAATAGCACCCTACTTCGAAGTTGAATGTCGAAGTAGGGCACGTGTAGACAATCCGTGTCCTGCAACATCGAAATAGTGGGGTCCGCCATGGTGGCCATCAGCTGAGGGGTTGAGAGACGCTCTCTCTCCAGCCTCTGCGGGGCTCTATGGTCACCGTGTGCAGCAGCCCTTAGCCCAGGGCTTCTGACTGCTGCTGCTGCAGCTGGGGATCCATGCTGCATGCACAGGGTCTGCAACCAGTTGTCGGCTCTGTGGATCTTGTGTTGTTTAGTGCAACTGTGTCTGGGAGGGGCCCTTTAAGGGAGCAGCTTGCTGTTGAGTCCGCCCTGTGACCCTGTCTGCAGCTGTTCCTGGCACCCTTATGTCGATGTGTGCTACTTTGGTGTGTAGACATTCCCTCGCAGCGCCTATTTCGATGTGGTGCTGCCCAACGTCAAAGTTGAATGTCGACGTTGCCAGCCCTGGAGGACGTGTAGACGTTATTCATCGAAACGATGTTGCTACATTGAAATAAGCTATTTCGATGTAGCGTGCACATGTAGACGTAGCCAAGGAGTCCAGAAAAGCTGGTTGTATTTCAAAGAAGCCTTACTGAGTGTGAAGAGCAAACCATCCCAATGTTCAGAAAGAATTGGCAAATGTGGCAGGAGACTGCTTGGCTTAACAGAGAAATCATCAACAATTTTAAATACAAGGAGAAAACTTATAAGGGGAGGAAACTTTGACAGACAACTAGAGAGAAATATTAAAAAACTTTGCTCAAGCAAAACACAAATTAATAATGATTAAAAAAAGTTGGACACACACAGTTCCATGGGGCTGGATCCAGTGCATTCAAGTGTGCTGAGAGAATTGTGATTTCAGAGCCATTGGCAATTATCTTTGGAATCTCATGACAATCAGGGGAGGCCACAGGTGATTATTAAAAATAAAAATGTACTGCCCATCTTTAAAAAAAAAAGAGGAAAGGAGAAGGATCCAGGGAACTACAGTCCAGACAGCCTCACATCAGTCCTTGGAAAAATCATGGAGCAGCTCCCAAGGAACACTTGTGAAACACATGGATGAGAGGAAGTTGATCAGGAAGTCAACATGGTTTCACCAAGGGCAAATCATGCTTGACCAATCTGCCTTCTATGAAGATGATAAATTTGCTTGTCAATATGGGGAAATCAGTGGATGTGATATGCCTTTAGCATATCAAAGCTTTTGATAGTCTCCCACAGTTAAAGAAATATGGCTTGGATGAACAGACTATAAAGTTGATTGGTAGAAATCTGGCTAGATCACCAAGCTCACTGGATAGTGGTCAATGTCTTACTGTCTAGTTGGCAGCTAGTAACAAGTGATGTGCCCCAGGAGTTGGTCCTCATGCCAGTTTGTTGAATTTATTAGTTATCTATATGATGGTCTGGATTTGTGTTTCAGCAAGTTTGCAGATTACACTAAGCTACAGGAAGAGGTAGGTATGCTAAAGTGTAAGGAATAGGGTCCAGAGTGATCAAGACAAATTGGGGGATTGGTCCAAAGCAAAGCTGATGAGGTTCCATAAAGACAAGTGCAGAGTCCTGAGCACAGGGTGCACTGCCTTAGTCTGGAAACTGACTAGTTAAGTGTCAATTCTGCAGAAAAGGGCCCTGGGATTGCAGTGGATGAGAAGCTGAATGAGTCAACAGTGTGCCCTTGTTACCAAGAGGGCAAATAGCATATTGGGCTGCATTAGTGCGAGCATTACCAACAGATTGAGAGAAGTGATTATTTCCCTCTATTTGGCACCGATGAAGCCACATCTGGAGTATTATGTTCAGTTTTAGTTCCCCCAATACAGAAAAGATGTGGAAAAATTGAAGACACTCCAGCTGAGAGTAACAAAAATGATAAGTTGTCTCGGGCAACAATTTATGGGGAGAGTATGTGGGAATTGGTATTCTTTAGTGTGCAGAAGAGAAGAGTGAGGGGAGATTTTAAATCTGCCTTCCTCTACCTGAATAAGGTTTCCAAAGGGGATGGAACCAGGCTGTTTCTGGTGGTGGCAGATGATAAAACAAGAAGCAGTGATCTCAAGTGTCTGTGTGAAAGGTCTGGGGTATTACGAAAAGCTACTTTACTACAAGGGCAGTGAAGCACTGGATTGGTTGTTTTAAACATTTTTAAGACCAGGCTTGACTACCAAGAGGGCAGCTCCCATTAAGGTGTTCTTGCTTCACATGTCTGGGTCCATCTCAGCACACAGCTACCAGAATGTTTACATTATCTGTAGCCACTGCTCTTCACCCCACACCCGCCTGACAATACCATCCCACTAATAAGTGCTGGTTTCCCTAGCCTGATGATTTACTTCATGCATCTGCTCTGTGAAAGTCAGAAACAGTGCTAAGCTGCTACTCTCTATACCTTACAGAATATTGAGCATCTGTGAATCTTCCTTTGTCAGTAACTTCACTATTAACTGTGCTGCCCTGTATAATGTCCTCACAACACTTAACAGAGCATAGGATAGAAGTACAGGTTCATCCCTTCTCACTGCAGATGCTGCAGTGTGCAGCAGAGACTGGAAGTTGAAAAAATGGTGGGCAAAGAAGCTGGTAGCTAATGGAGGGCAGAGACAGTGTATGTTGGGATGTTTAGCATGGTCCCAAACTGTTCTGTGCTCCATTCCACCTTCCCATAATGACTGAGAAGAGAAATTGTCACCAGGCACTGTGGGATACATATCACAGTGCTTTGCTCCCACTGTTGATAATGTGGACATGATCTTTTGACTGAGGAAGCACGAGTGACCGTGCTTTGGTAGTTTTGGTTTTGTTGATTTTTTTCCATGTCGACCAAAGTTTTGTTGACGAAACTTTATCGTATAGAAAAGTTTTAAGTCATTGTGGGTAGCTGCCTTTCTCTTTCTATGTTCCCACCTACCTCCCCACCAAACAAAATTACTATGAAAACTATTCATTAATAACAGAAATGTCATATGAACAATAGCACACTATAGAAATTTAAATAAGAGCAAACACAAAATAGATGTCAATTATGTACTTTGTGATTAGGGGAAGTACATGTGCAAGGGGAAAGTCAGCCGTTTGTGCCTCATTCTTTGTCTAAAACATTCAGAATTCTTGTATTTTCATCATAAATTAACAACAAAACTCAGACACTTGGCTCATGTAAATGAACAAATATTCATTTACTTCAGTGAAGCTATGCTCGTACAGGAGTAGAGAATTTGGTCCCAAATGATTTGAAAGGTTTGCTTTTCTTATCTTGCATTGGATCATACTGGTTGAATGTGTACTTATAGAATAATAGCTTCCTTCAAGTGGTTTAAAATATACAGCCCACATTAAAATTATTAGTTCATTTATCTTCTATTAACTGAACCATGCTTGACCCATGCAAACATTCAAAGATAAACTGAAATTACTTTTGTATTTCAGGGGCACTAATACACCCAGAGGAAAGATTAAACATTGACTCTTGCAATGGTGGTTTTACTGGCTTGGCCAGAGGAGGCATTTTCTGGTTCCCTGTGTTCTGAATGCTGTGGGAGATTGTTTATTTTCCCTATATGAATGATATTACCCTGTGGAGGAAAAATACCAGTATCTGTTTTCCTTTTGCTTTCTGGCCTGATCCTATTGCAGTGAAAGCAATAGGATTTGCTGTTTACTTTCAAGAGAGCAGGATGGGGCCTCCAGAAGTGTTAAGGGCTTCTTACCTGAAAAAGATACTAATTACGGCCATTCACACCACAGCTTCCACTGAGCGCCCATAATTTATTGATTTAGTTCTGAAGAAATTATTCAAAAACGTACGTTATGATTCAAAATTGCATGTTAATTTACATTGTCAGCAAATAATATGGTAATCTCCATCCCAGGAGATCTTTCCGCTCATTGGCTACTTAATTAATTTTGTGTATACCTGACATAAATACCCTGGTATGATCACACCTATTTTTAGAGATGAAACTTCTTGATTGTTTAAATGTAGATGAACTCAATTCTGAAGGAGACCATGATAGAATAGTATGCATTTCATAATAGTGGGGGTACCCTGTGATAAAGCAAATTGGTAAAAAAATAATGTTATCTGAGGGGTTAATTTGTGCCTATTTTTGTGTTTTCAAAATAAATTAAACCTGTACTGGCAAGGGGCTTGTAATATCTGGAGATTAGGATTGGACATAAATTAGAAAGCTGCTCTTATTATTTGTATAGTTGGTGCTAAAAATCAATCTGAAGTAAGAGTGGACAATCTATAGTGATATGATATTAAAAGTAAGGAAACACAAAATATATTGTCATTGCTGTCTCTAATTTCAAGGAAGAATAAACCTCTATTTTGGGGAGGAAGAAAATATAATGAAGGAAATTAGCAATGAAATAGAAAGCTGCTATTCACATGATTGTAAATCGCAAAATCTGTAACACATCTCAGCATCTGAATGCAAATCAAAGGAAGGAGACTTGCTAAAACCTTGCTGTAAGGTATATTCTTTTTTAATGTATTTGATTAGATGTGGAGTTCTAATAGGCAAGTGCCAGAAACTGTTATGACAGATGGTTGTCATAGAAACCCACTCAAATTCTTGTCCTGAAGGACAAAAATATGGTGAAGACAGTTTGTTCGGGGGCTATATTTTCACTATTACCATTATTTATTAAATACCCAAGAGAGTGCTAGCTGTCTCAGGCAAAGTCTTCTTTCCTAAAATAGGTGTGGATTTTTTTACATCAACATAATTAATGTGAGTTTACTGGCTCAATGCAAACTCCTAGTAGAGACAACGCACAGGTTTTGTTTGCTTGTTTCATCTCAGTGTACTTGGTTGAAGTTAACCCTATGTACCCTCTCCCCTCCCCAAACTGCAGTATACATCAGCTTTTAAAGAGAGGCAAAATCTATCTGTGGTTTGGCTCTCCTAGGAGTTTACACTGAGACAGCTAACTTTAAATAGCTGTCCCGGGCTATGTCTAGATCACAGACTTCCATCAGGAGCCTGGAGGTCTCCCAACAGAAGTCTACCACTCTATGAGCCTTCTGCTGATATCCCAGTCATCTCTGTTCCAGAAGAAGGGATGTGTCAGCAGAGGGGTTTTTCCAACAAAAAACTGCAGGTTAGGTGTATTGAAACATTTCAGAAATTTGTGTCAGTGTTTGGTGACTTATTTCATTCAAATCAAGTATGAAAAATAATTTTGTTTTTCAGTTTTCTTTCTCTTCAGATGGCTAATTTACAAGAGGATGCAGGAATTGCTCACAAAATGGAGGAGGAGGATGTAACCTTCCTTATGCCTAGCAGCCTACTGTTTAGGGCCACTTTAGGTGAATAATTGAATTGGAGCTAGGTTCCAGTCCTGGCTGTATCTGATCTCCTTCTCCAAAGCTATAGTTACTCCCTTTTACACACCCAATTGGATGCATTCCTGAAAGACATTCCCAAAGAAGACAGGATTGTCAAATCAGGCAAAGTTGATCCTGCTATAGATCAGCATAGAAGGCTTGAAGGACCCTATCAATGGAGTGACTTCCAGACAGCTCTCCAAAGGAAGCTGCCAACAGTACACCCTGGAGATTTGGAAGAATACTGGTGTCGATAGAAAAATGCTATCATTCGAGCTTGTGGAGAAACCATTGGATACCAGTCCAGGAAACATCAGGACTGGCTTGATTAGAAGAACATGGAAAATGAAAGCCTGATTGAGGTAAAAAGGAAAGCCTTTAGGGCCCAGCAAAGCAACCTCAAACACATAACCTAGAGAGAAGGCCAAGGCAGAAGTCCAGTATAAAACAATGACCCTGAAAAACAAATGGTGGACTGAGAAGCTGTGAGAATTCCAGGACCTTGCAGACATCAATGACACAAGAGGTTTCTTCAAATGCCACCAAACCTGTTTATGGACCGAGAAACCTGGGAATCAATCTCATGAGGTCAAAGGATGGTACCCACCTCTTGAAAGACAATGAAGCAATTGCTTCTCACTGAAGGGAGCAATATAATGAGCTCTTGAACTGCCCATCCACTGTGGTCCTAGAATCCCTTGACCAAATCCCTCAGCAGCTGCCAAGGGATGCTCCTGCAACACATCCTGCTCAGAGTGAGGTCCAAGCTGCCATCAAAACTCTGAAGTGCAACAGGGCAACTGGACTACATAGAAACCCCACCAAAGTCTTCAAAGAAGGTGGATCAGAGCTCCATGAACAACTCCACCTCCTGATTGTCATGATCTGGGATAGGGAGCAGAGGCCATTAGCGTTCAGAGACACACTGATTATCAGTCTGTTCAAGAAGGGCAACAAGTCAGACTGTGAAATCTATCATAGCATCTCTTTCCTGGCAAAGGCAGGGCAAATCTTAGCTCAAATCCTTTCAAACCAACTCCTGCCACTCTCAGCAGAGATTCTCGTAGAATTCCAGTGTGGCTTCTGACCATTCCAAGGAACAGCTGATATGATTCTGATCACCTGGCAACTGCAAGAAAAGTGTTGTGAACAAAACCAAGCCATATACATGAGTTTCATCAATATAAACAAAGCACTGAACTCAGTCACTTGTAGTGCCCTGTGAACATCCTCTCCAAGATAAGCTGCCCTAAAAAATTGATTAGCATTTTTAGGCTGCTTGATGACAACATAACTGACACAGTATTGAGCAACAATGGATCCCAAAGTGATCCTTTTGAAGTCAAAATGGGAATCAAACAAGGCTGCATCGTTGCGCCATCACTTTTCTGCATCTTCATCAACATGAGCCTTCACCTCACTGATGGCAAGCTTCCAAATGGCATGAAGATGGTCTATAGAAGAAATGGGAAGCTTTTAAATCTCAGGACACTGAGGGCTAAAAGAAAGATCTCCATAACCTTGATCCTGGAGCTCAATATGTGGATGACACCATGGTTGCTGCTCCTTCTCCCTGAGCCCTTCCCACCACCTTAAGCACCTTCAGCAAAGCATACGAGAATTTTGGCCGTACACTGCATGTCAAAAAGATCAAGGAGCTCCACCAACCCTCACTGATGGGA
This sequence comes from Carettochelys insculpta, assembly GCF_033958435.1. Taxonomy (NCBI): domain Eukaryota; kingdom Metazoa; phylum Chordata; order Testudines; family Carettochelyidae; genus Carettochelys; species Carettochelys insculpta. The sequence continues at coordinate 41,036,766 of NC_134140.1, read as the reverse complement.
CAATCTCATGTACCTTCTGTTGAAGTCAAGGGAGAATGGCTGGAAAAAGTGAAACATTTCCCATATCTTGGAAGTCATCTTTCCACTGAAGTCAACATTGACACAGAAATCCAGCGTTGTCTAAGCTGTGCATGCTCTGCTTTTGACCTGAGACAAAGGGTCTTCGAAAATGGGGAAATATATTCCAAGACAGAGCTCCTTGGAATAACCACTGCATGGTTGATGACACTACTGTATGCATGTGAAACCTGGGTAACGTATTAAGCATAATTTGAAAGCACTTGAACAATATCAGTGCTGCCTCAGGAAAATCCTAAATATCTCTGGGGAGGATAGATGCAAGAACACTAGCATCCTGGAAGAGTCAAACATGACCAGCATTGAAACCATTATCATTCACCAACCACTTCCTTGGACTGGTCACATGGTTCAAATTTCTGATCAACGCCTCCCAGAACAGATTCTGTTTTCCAGGTTGAAGGAAGGATGGAGGAGCTTTTGGGGGCCAGAGGAAGCGATATAAGGACATGGTGAAGGCACACATGAAAAAGTGCAGCATCCATTTGGACACTTGGGAGAACCTTACACAGGACCATCCCCAGTGGAGAGAAATAATCCATGAGGGGATGGCACAATATGAAATGTCCCACTGCAGTGCAGATGAGGAGAGGAGCAGAAGTAGGAAAGAAGCAAAAACCTCCCCATACCTTTCCAACAGCTACCAGCATCTGCCCCTTCTTTGATAAGATCTGTGGCTCCAGAATCAGGCTGATCAGCCATCACTAGAATTACAAATAGGAGGGTGATATGAAGACATCCTATTCTTTATCAAGTGACCACCAAGAAGAGAGAACATATACCATGTGCGACATTACCACCTTTCACCAAATCACAAGGATGGGACTATGCAAATAGGGTAACTTGCAACAGTTTCCAAGAAAAAGATTCTGGTGTTTGAATAAAGATTTTCAGACATGTCAGGATGTTCATTCAATTACAGAATAGACATAACGTCCAGAGTTAAGACAAATGTCATAGAGTATGCATGCATAAGCATCCTTTATTATTACAAGTATGAGCATTCAGTGCCACGAATCTTGGACTTGAAGTTCACTGTACTTTCACCTACTTTCTCTTGGTCCATTCCGAATGGAGTGTGGAATAAGATGTGGGCAATAAATATGTAAGAAAGACTTTAAAAAAATGGCTAAGCTGTACTGAGGACTACGCAGTTCCAATGAGAAAGCATCCATGCTTTGCCACCACTGTCACTGCTTGAATTGTTTTAGAGAACTGTTTTATGAGCATCTACTAGAAATGTAACAATGGGAAGATCACACATAATATTCAAGTTAAGTCTGCTACTGCTAATTTGGATTACAGCAGTTGTCATGTAACATTAATTCCATCCTAATATCGGCCCCAGCATTGTTTGTTAAAACTATTTCTCATTTTGTATACGTTGTGATGCTACAATAGTTGTTTGCTTAAGAGACAAGTGTAAGCTTCTCATGCTGTGTGTCCTTTGAGCAATGGTTGTTGACCACAGTTTCACATCTTCTTCAGTGACAAGAATATGCAATTGCATAATGTTAATTAGATTACCCATTTTAATTCTGCAGACCACATCAGAGTTGTACTGCAGTCATTTTGGAGAAGACCAGAAGTAATATGGGGCAACAGCTGCTACAGTTAAAAGGAGAGATTTCTGGAAGACAGAGCAATATGCAGCATACAGTGGCTTTCTGCAGTGCTCCTGTTCCAAGTTTCTGCATCTGAAGGACTGTGAAGCTATTGATATTCATAGCCATGATTTTATACAGTAGTATTTGATCCACATGAAGCACTATTGCTGCTTCAGAAAAACCTGGTATTCATTTTGTTTGCTTAGATTTTTCTTTTAAATTTTACAACAAGTTTGTTCTAAAGAGAAGCATAGAGTACAAAGAGAGCTGTATTTGGAAGAATCACATTTTCCAGGGTTAAGAAACAAACTTGCCCATTTCACTGGGGGGTGAAAAAATAATTTAACTCAGTGGAATGTCTCAAGTCATGCAAAAAGATGGCTTCATAAATGAAGAAATCCAGTTATTATAACCACTCAAATGTCTGTATTTGGTCTATACTTTATTGCAACTTCTCTTTCCTTCAGGAAAGATATTGTCTATAGCATATTTTACCTATGATATAATGCTGTGCCACTGCGACTCATCTCTGGATGGACTTTCTACTTCCTGAAAATATATATAATACATAAACTTAGTGTATGTATTTCTGTATCCAGATATAAATTTACATATTTTAAATGATCTAACACAGAGTTAGATCAATCCAATTGCTATTTACTTTCATCTTTCTTATCACTGTATGCAGCCATTTATGGTACCATATTATGGAATGAATTCTGACGTTAGTTAAACAAGGTTTCAAACCAGAATAAATCCACTGAAGTTTAAAACCAGATCTATACTAATGTAACTGTGAGGTGAATTTTGTCCTAACTCATTGGAGAGAAACTTGATACTCTAAGATAGGTGTTATAATGTGGTGATGTGTCAAGTGAGGAAAGAATGAAATAAGGGAAGTGCTGTGTTAATCCTTTCTGACTTTAGGGATAGAGAGATAATAATAATAATTAATAATACTGTGCTTATGGATTTGTTTGAGGCACTGGGATATTAAAAGTTACGAAGGGTAAAAATAATCTATGGCCATAAGGAAATATTTTTATAAGTCTGTGCTGTGGAAGAATGGTCTTTTGGTTAAATTATTAGATTGTACTCAGAGGATCTCGATTCATTGCTCATCTATGCTACAAAATTTCCGTATAATATCCATAGGGAAGCCAAATAACCCCTCTAATTCCCATTTCTGTCAAATGGGTATAATGATCTTTCTTTTCTTCACTGTATGTTGGCTGTCAAACAATTAAAAATAATCACTGTTAATCATGAGACTAAACAAATGACCATGATTAATCACAGTTTTCATTGCACCTTTAAACATGAATAGCATACCAATTTGAATTCATCATGGAAGCCTGTCCTCTGGAATGATGGTCAAAGCGTGAAGGGGCTTATGCATGTTTAGCGTACCTGGTGCATACATGCCATGTAATTTCAGCACTGTGTCATGCTGATTCTCACTTTTAGGTGCCATTGTAAATAAGAAGTGGGCAACTTTATATCAAGTGAATGTAAACAAATTTGTTCCTCTTAGCAACTGGCTGAATGGGAAATAGGACTAAATGGACCTGTAGTTTTCAAAACAGTGGTGGGCAATATGTGGCCCACGGGCTGCAAGTGGCCCATCAGGACTCCATGTATGGCCCATAAGACATTTTGTTTGCTGTTGCCAATGTGCAGGCTTATCAGATTACTCAGGATTCTGTCTACATAATCTTTTTAAATCCAGTATTAGTAAAGTGACATGCACATAAAGGTAGGATGGGTGAAGAGAAGTGCATGCTGATTACAAACAACACTGACTGTGAAAGCTGTGCAGTCCCTCTGCATCCAATCAAAGCCCTGCTACAGTGCAATTGGCACACACCGGAAATTCTACGTATAGCAGTGCAGTTAACACAAGTACACTATGCTAGGAAACCATCTTGGTTATGACAATCTTGTGGCTCATGGAGATGTAGGGCTACTCATGCAGCCCACTCAATAGGTTAAGTGGCCCATCACTGCTCTAAAGATTAAATTGTTTTGTTTGGAGTACATTTATAAATAATTCTACATTTATAAGTTGTGATTTCCTAATAAAGAGATTGAGTAACGGTACTTATATGAGTAAAAACAAAACTGCTGGTTCTTTTGAGTATACTTTTCAGGCTACAAATACCTGTAATCAAAAATACTATAAAGTGAGCACTGTACAGTTTGTACGCTGTGTTGTAACTGAAAACAGTATGTTAGAAAATGTACAAGAAAATCAAAAAATATAATTAATTTAAATTAGTATTGTATTATCGTTTAACAGTGTGTAGTGGGGCAGAGCGGCCACCCACTGTCCCAGAGGTGGAGGAACCCCTCTGGGAACCATATTGGGCAGAACTTAATCCCTCCCCATCACCTGACCAGAAATCAGTTGGAAAGGCCAGGACTATAAAAGCTGAGCCTGAGGGCTTAGTTGGGGCCCAGCCTCCAAAGGAACCTGAAGTCTGCTCAGTGATCCTTTCCTGGGAGGCTGAGGACATGCTGACTCTGGACTACATGGATGCTCCAAGGGACCAAGCTGTCCTGAGGAGCGAGCTCGCCCCTGACCTGCACCCTGAATCTGGCTGGAACCCTGGGACTGGCAGGTCCCAGTACACTGGTTTGGACTACCTGGACCCCTGCCAGTCCTGACTCCCACTGCATCTCTTCCACCTCCTAAGCCGTGTCTACACGTGCACGCTACTTCGAAGTAGCGGCACTAACTTCGAAATAGCGCCCGTCACGGCTACACGCGCCGGGCGCTATTTCGAAGTTAACTTCGACATTAGGTGGCGAGACGTCGAAGTCGCTAACCCCATGAGGGGATAGGAATAGCGCCCTACTTCGACGTTCAACGTCGAAGTAGGGACCGTGTAGTCGTTGCGCGTCCCGCAACTTCGAAATAGCGGGGTCCGCCATGGCGACCATCAGCTGAGGGGTTGACAGACGCTCTCTCTCGAGCCCCTGCGGGGCTCTATGGTCACCGTGGGCAGCAGCCCTTAGCCCAGGGCTTCTGGCTGCTGCTGCGGCAGCTGGGGATCCATGCTGCAGGCACAGGGTCTGCAACCAGTTGTCAGCTCTGTGTATTTTGTGTTGTTCAGTGCAACTGTGTCTGGGAGGGGCCCTTTAAGGGAGCGGCGTGCTGTTGAGTCTGCCCTGTGACCCTGTCTGCAGCTGTGCCTGGCACCCTTATTTTGATGTGTGCTACTTTGGCATGTAGACGTTCCCTCGCAGCGCCTATTTCGATGTGGTGCCGCGCAACGTCGAAGTTGAACATAGACGTTGCCAGCCCTGGAGGACGTGGAGACGTTACTCATCGAAATAGCCTATTTCGATGTTGCTACATCGAAATAAGCTATTTCGATGTAGGCTTCACATGTAGACATAGCCCTAGAGACCAGCCTGACTCTGACGACTGGCTGGAATCCCAATCTCAGCCTGCACTCCAAGTCTGACCTAAACTGCAGGACATGCCTGGCACCGAGGACTGGGTCAGACCATCTGGACCCCATCTGGACCTGGAATCCCCTGAACCCCCAAGAGCTCAACCAGATGCTCAGGTAGGAGATGAGAGGGAGAACAGAATTGGCCCAGGGGATAGTGTGGAACATTAAAGGGCCTCAGGGCAGAGTGTTGCAGTCTGGATTCTCATCCTCGCAGTAGACCACTCTGCTGCACAGGGCCCTGGGCCAACACACAGAAGAGTGGGTGGACCTACGTCCCCTTTGCCACCCATCTCCTGGGTGGCAGTTTCCCCCTCTCTGCCAATGCAGGCGAACTGCCAGAACCCCTCCTGACCCTGGAGACAAACTGTTCCTGGGCTCCCTAGAAACTTTTTGCTGCTCTGCCATGAACCAGGGCCTGGGCTGGCTGAACTGTGTGTGTTTGCTTACCACCCCACCCTGAAGCAGGGCCTGAGCTCTCTGGACTGGGTATATTCACTGTCTGCTCTGACGTTGGGCTAAGAACCCTGACCTGGGGCTATTTCCCCATTGCTCACCTGGTGTAAGGTTGAGAGTCTGAACTATTGCCTCCTGAAGTGGGGCTGGGTTGAGAGACTGTGAACTTGGGGGGTTGTTTTGGTACCTGAAGCAGTGAGGCAGAGTGGCCAACCGCTGACCCAGAGGCGGAGGAACCCCTCTGGGAAGCCAACCTGGCTACACAGTGCAATTGAAACAGTGACTAATTGCAACTTTAAAAAATCTAGTTAATTTTGTGTTAGTCACTTGAGTTAACTGTGGTTAATTTGCAGCCCTAATAAATAATAAAATACTCCATTTGGGTCCACTGACTACAGTGGGAAGAGAAATCAACACAATTTGGCTCAGTCAGTTCCATTAATTCTAGCTCCACATCTAAGACCCATCAAGCATTTTACAAATTTTGGAAAATGTATAACATGTATTTTCAAATTCTCTTCATATGCAGGGGTCAGGATGGATTTAAAATTAAGATTACAGTAATTGATTTTGTGAGTTTTGGTATGATGGTAGCATTTTGGTCTGCTAAGTTCCACAAGAGCACAGTCTAAGCCAGATGAAAGAGGAAAAATAATTTGTAGGTGAAAGACCCAGTTGTGAGAATTTTTGAGCACTTGCAACTCTCAGGCTATGTCTACACTAGCAAGTTCTTTTGAAATATTTTTCAGAAGAAGATGCTTTTTCAAAAGATCCAGTGGAGTATCTACACACAAAAAAGCATTCTTTTGAAAGTAAATTGAACGAACTTGGGACTCCATTCCAAAGTTCTCCTCCACTCCCATTTCAGGAACCGCACCTTCTTTCAAAAGCTTATTTCAAACGAAAATGTGTGTAGATGCTCTGTAGATCCTTTTTTTTGAAGGAGCAGTTCTCATGGCACCTGATTTTTTGATCCCTGACCCATTCTTTCAAGAGTAGGGGCTGTGTGGACACAGTTTTTCAAAAGAGCATATCACTCTTTTGATCCGCTTTTATGCATGTGGATGGACTGTCTCAAAAGAAGCTCGTTCAGAGACATCTTCTGGAAGGGCTTCTTTGAAAGATCTCTGAAGTGTAGTCATAGCCTCAGTGAAGAATTCAGTGGAAGTTGCAGGCCCCCAGCACATGTTGGGACAAGTTACTCAGGCAAGCTCTGAAAGTGGCATGCTAATAAAAGGCCAGAAATATGCTAATGTGGTGCGGATGCATATTCCCTGTGCCTCATTAGCATGAGGTCACATGATTTGGAGTCTGGAAGATGCTCTTCAGAGACTCATAGAATACTATGACTGGAGGGGACCTCTAGAAGCCATTGAGTCCAGCTCCCTACCCTCATGGTAGGACCAAGTACTGTCTAAACCATCCCTGACAGACATCTATCTAACCTGTTCTTAAGTATCTTCAGCAATGGAGATTTCACAACCGCCCTTGGCAATTTATTCCACTGTTTGACCACCCTGAATAATGATTTTTGGGAAGAAGGGACCTCCGGAAGGAGGACTTCCTTCAGGAAGATGCACCCCCCCAAGGGGCCACGCTGCTGCACTTTGTTTTGGAGTCCAAAAGAGTGTCTTCCGGACTCCAAATCATGTGACCTTATGCTAAGGAGGCATAGGGAATTTGCATCCATTCCTCATTAGCATATTTTCGGCTGTTTGTTAGCACGCTACTTTCCGAGAAAGTGGCATGTGTAGAAACAGACAAGGTGAAATGGCCGAGTTATAAGTACTTTTATAAGAGGGTTTATAATGGAAATAATGATATCAATTTAACTGCACTGGAGTGAATGCTGCTTCTGCTATAATCAATAAAATTTAAGTTTGTTCATATTAAGGCATAAATACATAAGGACAATAGAATCCTTAAGTTTACCAAAATCTATAACAATTTGTGATACAGATGAGTGTGTAGAAATTAATTACATGAATTCACCAGTTTAGATATAGATGGATGATCGATGTATTAATCCTGTATACCACTGACTTCCTACATAAGTTCATTTCATTTTATTAACTGCTGCTAATGTTAATACTGATACACTCTCTACAAAGACATGTAGGCCATGCCCATACTAGCCCAAAACTTCAAAATGGCCATGCAAATGGCCATTTCGACGTTTACTAATGAAGCGCTGAAATACATATTCAGTGCCTCATTAGCATGTGGGCGGCCGCAGCACTTCAAAATTGATGCAGCTCGCTGCCACATGGCTCACCCAGACGGGGCTCCTTTTCGAAAGGCCCCTGGCTACTTCAAAGTTCCCTTATTCCTATGAGCAGAGAGGTAATGTTCAAAAAAATTCTGTTATGCCTTTTAAATGCTACAAAGCAGAGCAAGAGAGTGGAGCCACATTAATTTACAGGGAGTAGAATTGGTGGCAGTTATAGATTAGGTAGATGAGTCTGCTTCTTCATAAAACAGAAGAAGAAGATGGGAATGGCTGATAAGGGCTTTTGTGTCAGCCACAAATTGTCAGGAAGTGGAGCAAGAGCTGGAACATCCTGGTAGACAGCACTAGCATGAATAGAGACCTGGAGGCAGAAGAAGGATGTGGCCCAGGAAAGCAGAAATGAGGGAGAGGAAGCCAACCTTTTGCACTTAGGCTGTGGCCACACTAGCCCTTTTGGAGGGGCTATGGTAATATGGCACTTTGGGATATGCTAACGAGACACTTCCATGAACATGCAGCACCTCATTAGCATAATGGCAGCCACAAGTGCTTCAAAACTGCTGGTTTGGAAACGCATGCTGCCCATGTATCTGGGGGCACCTTTCAAAATGACCCCCTGATTTTGAAAGTCCCTTATTTCCATTTGGCTTTGGGATTTAGGGGCTTTCAAAATCACGGGGGTCATTTCAAAAGGCCCCCCAGCTACACGAGCAGCTGCGCTTCAAAACAGGCAGTTTCAAAGCGTGCATGGCTGTCATGAATATGCATATTCATGGAAGCACCTCATTAGTATATCCCGAAGTGCCATATTACCATAGCCACTCCGAAAAGAGGAGCTAGTGTGGCCCTAGTCTTAGAGTCCTAAGTTGAACCCAGAGTAGAAGAGGAATCTGGTTTCTGTTCCTGCCACTGTGAAAAGGAATGCAAAAGCTCTCCTGATACGAGGGGCATAGACAATTGAGCCCAGAGTGGAGCTGCACATCTGGCAAAATGTTGCTGTTTGTTTGTTTGGATTCCTTAACCTGGTAAGGCTGAGGACTATAAGCAAACTGGATGCTAAGGCTTGGAAGGGGTATTTCTGAAAGTGTCAGAATTGAAGAGGTTGTTGCAACATGGCTTGCTGTAAGGAGGTATTTTGACTGGTAAGTGACCCCTCCACACTCACCCTCTATTCCCCCCTTTCACTTTTTATAGTATTGTAGTTTTGCCATGCCAACTTTGGTGACCCAGTTTTTATTCCTTTCTGTTTCCTCTTTTCAGTGAAGTTGTCCTTATTGTGAACTAGCTTGTAATCTACGCTGAGAGGAGCCTCCTGAGTGGAGCTGAAGCTGCTACTGTAGCAGGGGGAGGGGAGAGTGAGTAAACCAAATCATGCTGAAGGGGTTGTAAAGTCAAGCAAGGGGACAATAGTTAAGTACAAGAAGCAGCCCCCTGTCCTGGCAGTTGATCACAGATGTGGAAGAAGAGAAATGTAGGTATTTTTTTTTCATTTCCAGTTATCAGGGAGAAATAGTAAAACTTTGAATATAGGGAGAAAACTTGGGAGTATCCCAAATAAATTAGGAATGTGCACAAAAATGTATTTTGAAAGCATTTAGTATGAATGACATGGGAACCGATGACTTACAAGAAGTTAAAATAGTTGATGTTTTAGTTAAGTGCCCCTATTAAATGAAATTAAAATAAGTGCAAACTGTTGTTGTCAAGGAGACCTCCTTTGGTACAGTGCTATATTCCTAAATGAAAGCCACCTTTCCTCTCCTTTGTGATATCCTAATAAGTTACAATCCCCAGTAGGAATTCATCTAAACAAATAGAGGAGTGGCGATTTTCACAGTCATGTGAAGGGCTTTAGTTGTGTCTCTGATGAGAATCACATGGCTAAATCCACAATTGTCTCTTTGAAAAAGTGCTCCCTGGTGTCATAATGGTTAGTGTGATGACATATTAGATGCTGGGAAGAGGAGAAAGGGAATCAGGTTCCATGTGTGACTGTAATTCTCTCAAGTGGATATCACAGGGGTTCAAGACAGTTAAGACAATGATTGAGTATGCATCCCCGCCAAAAGAGAAAATGAGTCTACCCTAATGCTTATGTTGCAGTTTCACATTTTCAAAGAAGTTAAGAGAAAATGTGCCCCAGCCTGTAAACAGATTTAGCAACACTATTGAGGTCAGAAATGCAAGCTTCAGTGTCTGCAAACAGTGTCAAGCTATAGAACAAGAGTGAAGTATTTTTCATTCTGTCAATTTCATTTTGAATATACCCAATCCAAAACAAAATCTGCTAAAACTTTTCAGCCAACTGAAAAAGTGTTTAAAATTCATGTAGGATAAAACAAAATATTTTATACAAATTCACAAATCTTTGGGTTAACCTGAATACATGTTTTCTCAGTTGGAAAAAACAAATCTTCCAGGAAAAAAAATCACTCAGATTAGTTTTAAAACCCCCATAGTCATGATTTGTGATTCATGTGATCATGTGTGTGTAGAGACATTTGCTCTGATTTAGTTAGGGAACTCATGTTGCCATAGTTAGAAATACCTTTACAAATAATAGGTATTTGTGAAAATGTACATGAGTGTAAAAAATTGTTCAACAACTGTTCAAGAAAAAAGATTGGCAGTCATTATTTATCACTGAGTGTTCTGTTTTAAAATAAAGTAATCCAATGACAGAAACCAAACTTGTGATGTGGAAAATGGATACAAGAGGTAAAATCCTGTCCTTATTAAAGGCCGTGTCACAACTCCTATTAACTCTCTGTTGGGGCAGAATTTCACCCACAGTGTTGTAAATAAATAATGCGAAGAATATGCTAATTTTTTGGCAAAATATTAGAGAACAATTACAACTGAGATTTACAAGAATATAAGAATTATGTGGAAATTATTAATTAAGAAGATAAAGCCCTGATTCTCAATGGTGTTTAGGGTCAATAAGACCAGGGTCTTTGTAGGACGAATCAAAATCCAGAATTACAGAAAAAAAGCAGGATTATTTACAGATCATTGTACCAAATACAAGGCCATTAACTTCCTTAAATAACACGAATGAAATCACTTAGTATGTCTAGATCATTCTACAAATTTAATCTTCATACTTTTAACATTACAAACAGGAATGATATGTGCACACAAATAGAATATACACATTTAAGGGAATTAAAAGCTCTCCAATTATAGGTTACATAGGCTATGTCTACACTAGCCAAAAACTTCGAAATGGCCATATTGAAGTTTACTAATGAAGCGCTGAAATACATATTCAGCGCCTCATTAGCACGCGGGCAGCCGCGGCACTTCAAAATTGACGTGGCTCGCCGCTGCACGGCTCGTCCAGATGGGTCTCCTTTTCGAAAGGACCCCGGCTACTTTGAAGTCCCCTTATTCCCATCTTCTCATGGGAATAAGTGGACTTCAAAGTAGCTGGGGTCCTTTTGAAAAGGAGCCCCGTCTGGACGAGCTGTGCAGCAGTGAACTGCATCAATTTTGAAGTGCAGCGGCCGCCCGCATACTAATGAGGTGCTAAATATGTATTTCAGCGCGTCATTAGTAAACTTCAAAATGGCCATTTGCCTGGCCATTTTGAAGTTTTTGGCTAGTGTAGACACGGCCATAGAGTAGTTAGCACAATTTTGAGTTGGGCATAGTCCTGTTCATAAACCTGTTTCCATAAAAAATATGGGGTGTAACCTCATAATTAACATCTTATTTTTTTCAATTTTTCCAGAAGGATCAGGGTTTCCTTTGTATGCATGAGAAAAATAAAATGACATCACAATCATACAGATACTCCCTGTTCATCCACAGCTGTGCTGTTATTCTCACATATGATTGACCACTTTGTAGTGTCTATTGGCTTATTTGGTGATGTTAAATGTAACTATCTTTATTTATTCCCTGCCAACTGTGATTACCAAAGTTCCTTTGTAGTTGCAGGAGTGATTGTCAAACAGGCACTCATTCAATCTTTGGATAAGCACTGTGTTTCACATTCAAAAATTCTGTCTAAATTTTGACCATCACTGTCTTCAACAGGCAGCGTGAGTCAGGGAGACAATGTTGCTACGGTGAGGTAAAAGAAAAGAGCCAAACAGGATATCATTTTACAGAAAAGGCAAACAGGGAGCGAGCCAAAGCCACCACTGACAGCAGGTGGACCCAGCAGTGGTGACAAAACATGCTCCAGCGCAGGACCAAGGGCTCAGGAGAGCTCCTGGCAGCTGTAAAGGAGAAAACCGGCATCTTGCTTTCCACACTGGAGCAGCAGAGGGACACCCACCACAGCACTCATTAGGCAGCCTCCACACCCTCTTTCCCAGTCGCCCTTTGAAATGCCCTGACTCCGCTTCGTCAAGGTCCCTAATATGGGGTGAGAGGCCAATGCTAGTCTCACGCTCCACCCCCAGGACCCCTCCACACTGCTAAAGGCTCACATTCCATCACACTCCCTTCTTTTTCCTACCCCTTAACCCTTTACCTTCTAAATAAAAGAATGTGTTTGTGAAAACTATAGTATCATTTATTGGTTCACACGGGGTGGGGTACAGTTGGAGGTGCTTTCATAAAGGTCAAGCACACAGCATTGTGGGACATGTTTTCCATGTACATCAGTATAAGGAAGTACTTCACTTTGGAATGCAAGTTGACTTTAAGTGAATTTAATCACTTGAACTTATTTTGACAGCTTGCCTTTCATGGCATATAAGTATATATCCTTCAGGATGTTAGTGTAGGGTATTTAGTTACTTGCAGGTAAGCTGTGAATTTAATACACTGGAGTTATCCTTCCTTCAGGATCCTGCTTGCAATATTAATCGTCAGTCACTTCCAAAAGACTTTGCTTTTGGGCATTAAAAACTACAACTAAGCTGTCAACTCAAGAAAACTATTTAAAAAATAACGATCTCAACAAAACTAAAGCTTGCTTCTTATGTCAGTAGATTTGCCATTGATTTCAGCAGGAGTAGGACTCGGCCCTTTTGTGATCAGTCTGTCCTCTAAGAGACTGTGTTCTGAACTGAAAATGGGCAATTAATAACGTCTTGTGTGTTTGAAAAATTGGTCACTTAGACTGAAATAATGTGCTTCAACTACTGACCTTCCCATACTACTTTCTCCATGTCCTTGAATTTACTAGAACTGTGCAAATGATCTTCATACCATACATTCAATTTGTTTTAAAATTGATTAAGCACCTAAATTTAACTCTGGTTTTATGTAACATTCACTTCGGGCTATAATCCCAACAAATATCTTGATGGTTTGCCTTCTAAAGGCAAATTTCCGATATTTCTTTTCTACTTAACCATAGTTTTAATGACAGGAGACCTGTTGTCTTTAAAAACAGCCTTGCAGACATTTTTCTGCCAACCATTTGTGTTTTAAAATTGATCATATTTAGGGTCAATCATCATAAGTGTTTGTCTGGTATAGTGCCTTTCAAGCTAATCAGTACAGAAAAATAGAATAAAATAAATAGGGCTAACCCAAAAGGAATGACAAATATAACTTTAAAAAATTATTTTGCTTGTGAAGCGTAATCCATGGCAAAAACTATTGTATAATCAGTTGTTAACCATACAAAACATGCTTGTTTTCTCTTTCAGTGCTCTAAAATGTTAGAATGAGATCAATCACGGCCCTGTTTTACAAGTAATTTACTTTTAATACAATAAGAAATGCTCCCTTAAGTCTGTGCTACAGATTTTTCTAAAGTCCGGGTAAAATAAGTTAATTTGAGCACATCTGCACCATCAAACATAATTACTTCATAGCACACTTGCATGCTGATTTTGGTGCGTCATAATTCTATCATTCAGTTTGTGCGGATTAGATGAAGTGCACTGAGCCAGAGGAACAGGTATGAAAAATGGGGAAATTAAGATAGAATTTTTACAATAATGGAGAGCTCACTGCTGATAGTTGAGGCATGGTTCATTTTAAAAATCTTGATTCAAAATAAAATGAGTTTCAAATTATTTTAAAATCCAGGTCAGCTGCTACATGACGGGACTCTCTTGATGGACAGGTATTCAAATATTTAAATGAGTCCCTGAACAAGGAGGTGCGTGAACCCCCTGTGCGCAGACCCCAGTACCCAAGCCAGAACCCTGCTGCAACCCCAAGACAGGAGGGTGCCACCCCGATACATTCTGGTCCCCGCTAAGGCCTCCTGGAAAGAAGTGGCTGGCAGAGACACCGAGACCAGGACAAGGGTTACGTTTAAAAACAAAGTAACTAGTATCTTTATTGGGTAACACAAATTAGATTGTAACCGTACTAACACTTGAAAGCTATCTATCACTAAAGTTCTATCAGTAACTTCAACTTACAATTAACATTGTTTCCATGTTGTTCCTTGGCTGGTGTTTTAAGATTTTATTATTCCAGAAGGCAAAATGGGTTAGGTTAATAAATATAGGTGAGCGTATTTAGGAATGGGTATTTAAATCCCCATTGCTTCCTTTAAGAGGAGGGGTGAGGTTGCTAGGCCTCACCTCCTACGGTGGGGGGCAGGGTGCTAACCTGCCCCAAAAGGGTTGGAGCCTAGGAGGTGGTTGAGGCTGTTCCTCTTTTGGGAGGCCCCCACTACTCCCAATAGGCTCAACTGAATAGGGTCCTGGGAGGCAGCTTGCTCTACCACAGGCCACGTGAGGTAAGCAACAATGGGGAGGCAGGGAGACTGCACCTGCAATATATATATATAAAGATAGGCAACAGGGTAAGGGAGGTTAAACCTTCACCTTATTGCTAAAACTATTATAAACAACAATTAGAACACTAAAATCCACTATACTTATCCAATGAACACTAATTATTAATTAAATGTGCTTTTGTTTGTACAAGTGGAAAAACCAGCCTGGGATTTTAGACTTGGCCCTGGGGGTCAAGCCCTCGGGTACTGTGCCTCCCCCACCAGGGAAGCCCACAGTAAGGGTGCGACCCCTACTCCCCCACTGGGGGTCCCGATGTCCCAGGTGGAAGTATATTAAGACGTTTGTGTGTGTTAAGGGAAGATTACATGTCTTGTCCGGTACGTGAATGCAATCAGGTGAGTTGAGGCCCAGTCCGGTAGTAGTCACGTCCGGTGTGTATGTAGATCCAGGCACCGACGCTGGGGAGCGCTGATGGCAGTGGTGGTGGGCCCCTAGTTGCGTCACCGGGTACGCAGTACTCCCACCAAAGTGGGGGCCAGTTCGCCACCCGGTGACTTGGCTAAGGGGCCCGCTTGCTGCTTCCCGGCGCGATGCGCAACTCAGGTGCGCTGGGGCGCACTGGGCCTTTGGCGCCGCTTCTGCCACTATAGGCTCCTGAGGTGACCTGGAGCTCCAGTGCCCCTCAGCTCCCAGTTAGCACCGCCTAAATGGCAGGCGCGCTGTAGTGATTTCAGCGCTGGCACCGCCTGAGGGCAGGTGCCGCAGTGATTTTTCAGCTCTGGGTGGTGCCCCCTAAAGGGCAGACGCCGCTGTGATTTTAGCTCCCCTTCACTCTCTTCTCAAGCTGGCCTAAGGGTCAGCGGACGTTGCCACGGCAACCGATGCTCCCCTATGCGGCAGCAGCTATTATGACAGCTAACTCCCAGGGCCACCAAATGGTGGGTGGCTCCTGAATTTATAGAACAGATTCATAAATATTCATGACCTGATTACCATACTGAAAGTTCTAAACACCTGTTTTCAAACAGGTCCTCTGGGCTGGGAAGTTTCCAGAAACTGCCCACCTGTGTCCAATCAGGGGCCCGGAATTCAAATCCATGATTATGAATTATTCATGAGTTCAAGTTGCCGCGGCAACCAACTGACACAGAGTGACCGTTGCAGGGGGATGCTAAATGGCAGCCTATGTATTTTTAGATTCTACCTGTACCTGCATTGATGTTTAATGGCCAAAGGCTTGTTTCCCCTGACCCACGGGGATGATAATGCCCAAGGGACAAAAAATCCCTGACACTACACTTTGCAACAAATTGTTACTCTTAAGTGGATGCACCACTATTAAATGACAAGGCATAAATGCATATCTTATGTTCCCCAAGTGCATGTGCTGGTGTTTTTCATTTCTCCCCTGCACCTCAAGCCCTAAAAGGAATCCCTACAGGAGAGGCTCATCCTCCTACTTCATACTTGCCAAGACATTGTGGGAAGCACGCATTCAAGTGAGAAGCACACTTGAAACAGTACATCACTGAGCACACGGCCCCTACAAACCTAAGAGCTCCACGTGGATTACACCTCTCTGCAGCACAATCATTTCTGAGCTCTCTCTGTGGTTATGTCTGTACTTACCATTCATTCGATGTGCCACAGTTGATCTCTGGCATTTGAATTTTGCCGTGTCTGTGAAGATGAAGCAAAATCGACCTCACTGGGCCCAGATGATGATCCTGGTACTCCATGCTATTGTTTGGAGTAAGGGACATTGGCATGAGCCCGAAAAGCCCTGATCTACATGAGGGCAGAAAGCTAATGGCATATCTAGAATTGCGTATCTGGGATCGACTTTCTGCCCTTGTGTAAATCAGGCCTGTGACAGTGCAACTCTGCATTTGGTCTTCTCCAGTGTTGTGCCTACAAAGGATAAGTCAATCGTCAATTTCAACAAGTGCTCCTGGGTGTTCTAAAGGTTAGTCTGATTATATAGGAGATGTTAGGAAGTGGAGAAAAAGAATTGGATCCCACAAAAAAACAGTTATTCTGCAAAGTGGATAGCACAGGGTTTCAAGACAGTGATAAAGTATTCATTCACACCAAAAGAGAAAACTAATGCTACCCTAATATCAGTTTCAGAGAGATAGCCATGTTAGTCTGCTTTAGCAAAAGCAATGAGGAATCTGGTGGCATCTTACGGACTGACACAGACTCATTATTGGTTTTCCTAATACCTATGTTGCAATTTCACAAAAGAGTTAAGAAGATAAATCACAGTCTATAAACAGATTCAGCAATGCTGTTGAGGACAGAAATGTGAACTTCATTGCCTGTGAACAGTGTCAAACTACAGAATAAGATCGCTGTATATTTTTCAATTTGACAATTTCATTTTGGATATTTCAAAATAGCATCTGTGTAGACAGGGAACAAAGCCTATTGTGAAATAAACCAGGGTGTCCAACAGCTCTATTTTGAAACAGGCTCTATTGTGTGTTGATGCTCAATTTCAAAATAGCTGAGTGCTATTTCAAAATGCATTTGGTGTGGAGCTGTGCTATTTCAGAATAAGCTATTATGGAATATGTCTCTGGAATGGATTCTTCAGGAATAAAGCTGCTGTGTAGACATAGCCTAAAAGTAAAAATCTAAGGCTGCAATTACACTAGCAGATCTTTCAGAGTAGCTGATGCTCTTTCAAAAGATCCTGTGGAGCATTCACACACAAAATGTGTTCTTTCAAAAGTAAATCGAAAGAATGTGGCACTTTTTGGAGGTGCTCTTCCAGTCCCGGATGACTAAGAGCATCTTTTTCCAAAAGAATCGTTCAGAATAAAGTGTGTGTAGACACTCTGGGGGCCTTTTCTTCAAAAGAGCAGTCCTCCATGGCACTAGCTAGCTGGAATGCAGATATGCCCTGGCCAGCATTATTGGAGCTCTATGCTCCCTGCATCCTGCTGCTTTTAAAGCCACATAGACCCATAAACCCCATGGCAAGAAACTGAGAGTGTGGCTGGAGCAGGGACATGAGCTGCCTAGCATCATACCTTTGCAGTAACACCTGGAGTGGACTTTATAACTTGTACCCCAAAATGGCCAACAGCCAGAAGCCCATGATGACTGAAGCTTCAAGGGAGCTGGCCAAGGAGTCCTAGGAGCCTGCCCGGGCCACCAAAAAGAGGGCCTCACCCTGGATCGAGCCACAGCTGTGGGACCTCCTCAGACTATGGCAGAACAAGGAGGTCCTCTGGGAGATGATGGGCAAGAAGCAGAATGCCCCTGCCTTTGGCCATCTGGCCAGCAGCTTGGCTACCTTGTAATACCCCACCCAGAGCAAGAAGCAGACCTGATCAAAAGTGAAAGACCTCAGGCAGGGTATATCCAGGCCAAGGACCCAGCCAGCATTCAGGGCAGGACCCTCCACTTGCCCCTTCTATCAAGAGCTCCACAGACTCCTCAGGGACTAGGACCCCCCTCCACAAGGGTCCTTGATATCCCAGTGGATGAGCCAGACCCCGAGGCAGAGGTGGAGAAGCAGACAGCACACTCCAACCAGACCCCCTGCCAAAAGCGGAGCCAGAGCCACCTTCAGATGACTCGAGTGGTGGGGCATTGATCATCACTGCACCCTCGAGATTGTCCATCCACCCAGGTGACATTGCACAGGGCATCCCTGGCCCTTGTCAAGGGACCCTCCACTAAGCACCCAGCAAGTTGCACACCCTGGGGTCAGGGAGGTGGTGCCCACCTCTGCCACAGCTGGAAGTGGGCCACCCACATGGCTGCTGGCCCCAGTCAAGACACAACACAGAGGGCTGTGCTTCCCATTTTGTGGAAATGGCTGAAGGTGACACTCAGCACCCACTCCCTTGGATAACACTGCAAACTGCATACATGGGAAGTGGGTGGCGGGAGGACCGGACTGTGTCCAGTGTGTGCCCCACCCATGCGGGGACATTTTAGTGCTTGGGATACCCCTGGGCCTCTGGGCCGTTGGAGAGGGGGCAGGGGACTTCCTTTCCATCCTTACAGCTTCACTGTCAGAAGGCCGGTCAAGCCCTGTCCACAGCAAGGAGCCAGGGAATCCATCAGCAGCAGAGGAGCACACCAGGGTACCCCCACCGCTGGGGCCCCTGTGGGCCTGCAACAGGAAGGCGTGGAGGTGCACTGAGGATAATGTCTTATGTGGTCACCTTCCCTGCCAGACAAGGTGACAGAGGGGAGGCTGCAAGTGGTGGAGATGGACTTAGCATGGCGGCAGAAGGCCTGGACCGAGCTCATGGACAATCTCAGGGACATTCCTGGAATCCTGAGGGACCATGCATCCTAGTCTCCTGCCCCGACCCCTCTCAATCCCTGGTCCACCGGGGCAATTGCCCAGTTGGTACTACAGTCCCTTCAGCAATGGGCGATGGCCATACCCAGTGCCCCTGCTGCCCCCCATGCCACCCCAGTTTCCCTTTCTCCACCCGCTGAGCCCAAGCCCAGTGGATCCTTCCCACTGCCATACCTCCCCATGATTTTGGTCCCATCCCAGCTCCGACATGGACTCGAAAGCTGGGGGAGTAGGGGATCCCAAGGCCAATATGGCTCATGGCCCCCCACACTCTCAGAGGATTGAGGCCTCCCACCCCAAGTTCCAAGCCCTTCAATTTATATAGTTACTCACTTTCACAAATGTACATAGTAAAAGAGAAATAGCCGTGTTAGTCTATACTCTATCAAAACAAAAAGGCAGTCCAGTAGCACTGTAAAGACTAACAAAATAATTTATTAGGTGGTGAGCTTTCGAGGGACAAACCCACTTCTTCATACTGTAGCCATACCAGAACAGACTCAATATTTAAGGCACAGAGAACCAAATCTTCTGATTTGCCCACCTTGATTACAATTTTTCTGATTTGTCAACCTTGATAACTATTTTTGGGACTTTGTGCATTAAATATTGAGTCTGTTCTGATATGGCTATGGTCTGAAGAACTGGGTCTGTCCCACAAAAGCTCACCACCTAATAAATTATTTTGTTAGTCTTTAAAGTGCTACTGGACTGCCTTTTTGGTTTGGTACAAATGTACATAGTTAGTTGCACAGTTTTGATTTACCAGAAATTTGTTAAGTTTAAGTAAACCATTTATTTGGTCAGTATCTCTGTGTCCCTCATTGCCAGTGGGGAGTGGTGAGGGGCAGATGGGCAGGTAGGGGTCATAGTAGCAGGGAAGTGAAGGGTAGATGGGCAGAAGGGGCCTGAGGGGGGGTGCCCTGGGAAGGCTTATTGGGGCCTATGGGTGAAGCTGCCCCAGAAAGCCTCCCTGATCTGCACCCCATCACAGTGGGCATGCCGGCTCAGGTCAGCAGCTGGTTGTTCATAGCTGGGGCGAGCCTCGGCCACCCACCCCTGGATGAAGGCCTCCTTCTTTCTCTCCACAAGGTTGTGGAGGGCACAGCATGCCCTCATGATCTGGGAGACATTATTCAGGCCAATGTCCAGGCACGTGAGGTGTCATTGGAATTGTGCCTTCAGGCAGCCACAGGCACACTGTGCCACATAGCATGCTTGGTTGAACCAACTGTTGAACACTTCCTTCGTAGGGTCTGGGTGGCCAGTGTAAGGCCACATGAGCAATGGCTGCAGGGAGTAGGCCACATCACCACCATGCACAGGGGCATGATGATATCACAGACTGGGAGCTCCAGCTGGGGCATGTGGGTCCTTGCCTCCATCCTCCAGCATAAGCTGGAGTTGTGGAAAACCCCTGTGTCATTAGCCTCACCCAACCAGCCCATGAGGATGTCTATAAAAATGTCCCTTGTGGTCAACCAAGGCCTGCAGTGCCACTGGGTGGTAGCCCTAGTGGTTTATAGGGCAGTCCATGCTATGGTCTGGGGAATGGATGGCAATATGGGTCCAATCCAGGGTGCTGAAACAGTGGGGGGATCCAAGAGTGGTAAATCCAGCTTTGGCTGTGTCTAGGTCCCTGATGCAGAGGACCCTCTGCAGCACCATCGTGTTGATTGCCTTGATGACCTGCATATGATATAGAGCGAATGAACTTGTGAGTGTGTGATGGGGAGTGCCCGGACCCTGGCAGGTTCCCCTGGACCCTCCAAGCCCCCTCCTCCCCTGTCCTCTCCCAGTCCCCTCCTCCCCTGCCCCAAGCCCTCTTCTTCCACTGTGAGGTCTGTGTGTGGGTGGGGTGTCTTGGTCCACTGGGGATGGGCCTCCCTGCCCCGCCTGCCCTGCCCCCTCACATCCCTGCTTCTGGTCCCCAAGAGTCCCTCTTGCCCAGGACCCCCCTCCTCCCTCCTCTTGGTGGGTGTGCAACCTGAGTGTAACTGTCCTCCATGAGGACAGCCCCAATGGTCACCTTGCCAACACCAAACTTGTGTCCCATGGACCAGTAGCTGTCCAGGGTGGCCAACTTCCACATGGCAAGGATGAGAGCAGGCCGCAAGCAGGTGTCTTGGTGCCAGAGGGAGGGGTGAGCCAGTTGCAGAGCTCCAGGAACATCTTTTTCATCATCCTAAAGTTCTGGAGTCATCAGGCATCATCGCACTCACCCAACAGGAGTTGGCCCCACCACTTGGAGCTGCTGGGGTGGCATCAGATGCACTGGAGCACCTGGAAGGAGTGAAAAACAGGCCAACCACAGTGTCAATGATGTCCAGGTCTGGGAACTGCTGGGGATCCATGTCCCACTTGAAAGGGCTTCTAGAATGACACCAGGTCTGCTCCACTGTCTGCAGCAAGTCAGGCCTCCGTATGTGGAAGGAAGGGGTGTTTGGGAGAGACCCTTTAAGGGAATGGCTGGCTGGGGCTCTCGGAAGGGGTTGGTGGCCATAAGACCCCATCCACAGTGTCTTCTGGCCCGTTCTTTTGAAAGAGCGGCTGCGGCTGTGTGGCTGCTCTCTTTTGAAAGAGTGGACTGATCTTTTGATTAGCTTCTTGTGTGTGGACACAATCTTTTGAAAGAAAAATTTCCAGAAGATCTGTTTTCATAGAATTGCTGTAGTGTAGATGTAGAATTGCTGTAGTGTAGCCTCAGTGATAACGATATAGAAACAGTGGTATTATATTTGTTAGCTTCAGTGCTACAGCATTATTGCAAACTAACTATAAATAAACTCATGAATTATCACAAAATCCCTCTCAAGGTAGCTCTAGGACCTATTTACACATCCAAGTTTATATCACTTTCCTCATGAAAACCTTCAATAGCTGGGCCTTATTTTATTCAGCACTTAAGAATGGCTTTCCCACCCACTGCAGCCTAGTGCTGTTCTATTTGCCATGCTGAGGTGACTGCTGATAATAATAAATCGTAGTTTCCACTGAAATAATAGTAGTGAATGGAAACTGCTCCAGCTCACCACAATACAATCATTCTGCCCTTTCAAAGTGCAGCTCTTTTTGGCACTGTTATAAATGGCACCAGGATTCCAAGACCTTTAAATGAATGCATTGTATTTGACAAGGCACAGAGGTGGTGGTTTGAACTGCTTTAAGCACAGATGGGATGACCTGGTTCAGTGCACTTCAGTTACCTGCAATGTGTGGGATGTAAGAAATCCATGCTTGGCTAGACAAGTCACAGAAGTATGAAGGGTAGGTTGTGTAGCATGTCAATCCACTCCAGAGATGCCTCGTCTAACTGTGCTGAATAGCCCAGTGGAGTCTGCCTTGCAAATCGGATGGGTAAAGAGCTGGGAGCATGTGCATGTGTGGGCACATGTGTGTTTAAATAAACAAAGAAAGAGTTTCATTTTGAAAGGTGAGTTTTCCCAGCTTGACTTACACATTTGAACAGCAGATGGTTTTTATGACTGATCTTGCCAGTTGGGGTTTTCTGGTATTTTACAGGGTTATAGGTAACGGAAGATCACTGAACCAGTTCATTCCATCAGTGTTTGGCACATTTTAATGGGATGAACATGTTCAATGAATCTGTATGCTCTTTTTAAGAAGCCTCCAGGGAGTCACCTGCCTACAGGCACGAACGAAGAGATTTAGAGAGAATAACACATTGATTTAGTTTCTTTTTCACACTATAAGCCAAACCCTGAACCTCAGACCTGCTGTGTGGCTTGAAAGATAGATCTCGCATCCAGAAGCTCCTATGCTTCTGAGGAAAGACTTATAGGTTTTCAGTGTCTGCCTGAGTTCTGTGCAAAACTTGGTAATTACTATACTAAGATGACTAGTTGGTGAAATGTCAATCCTTCAGCAATCTGATAAAAATAAATAGAAGAGCAAGGCTGGAAAAGATTGCAACTCCTTGCCACCTTAGAAAGAGAACACCAAAAGTACTGTTTAGGGTATTCTCTTTCGGCAGTATGATTTTCATGAGCTTTTCAATGCCATGCACCACTTCTGAACAAATTAGCTTGTTCACTTGTAGCTGCCCCAGTGGCATTCTGTAAGTGATTCCAATTCACAGAAGAATGTGGGTCAGGCCAGTGCAAAACGCTAACAGCTTTTAGCAATTAGCAGCACAACTAATGGCTGATGTTTAACAACAGACAAAACTGAAGGTCCACTGGATTCTAAAGCACAGCTCTGGAGGAGGCCTGGATGTTAATCAGCATGGTAAATAAGTACTTAAAGAGGTACAACTTGGAAATTACAACAAGAAGTCCTGTGGCACCTTATAGAATAACAAATAGTTTAGAGCATAAGCTTTCATGGACAAAGACCCACTTCGTCAGATGCATGTGTGGGGGTGTTTCAGAGGAGGACTTAAAGAAGGGGTCTCAGTCAAGGGGAGAACCAGAGCTGACAAGGTCTATTCAGTCAGGATGGATGTGTCCCATTATCGGCAGTTATTGTGAAGTTGTGAACATCAAGAGAGGAGAAATCAAGTAAGTTCAGTCAGGAGGGATGTTGCCATTGTAGGATGCTAATGTGGAGATGTGAACATCAAGAGTGGAGACACTGCTTTTGTAATGGTCCAACCACTCCCAGTCTCTGTTCAGTCCTTGGCTGATGGAGTCAAATTTGCAAATTAAAATGAAAATTAAATTGCAAAGAGAGATTTCAGAGCTGCAATTCATTTGCACATTTAACTCCGTCAGCCAAGGACTGAACAGAGACTGGGAGTGGTTGGACCATTACAAAAGCATTTTCTCTGCTCTTGATGCTCACACCTCCACATTAGCATCCTACAATGCACTGGCCTGACCCACATTCTTCTCTTATCCACCCACTTTCAAAAAACAATTGAGAATACTTTTATATGTCAGGGGAGAGCAGTTTCTTATCCTGACTTTTTACTAAAACTGCTGGAAACGCTACAGACCAAACGCAGAGGTGCTAGTGATGGTGGGTTACATATCAGGAATTTGAGTTAGTGACTAGTTTCAGCTGCAGCATAAAGTAGATAAAACCCTCAGTGAATCCAGAGCAGCTCAGCTTGAATTTGCTTTAGTGAATATTAGTGGTTGTAAATTTTGTGTTAGAGGAGGGTGGTAAAGGGATGGTTCTGCATAAAAACAAAACAAACAAATAGGGCAGATAATGAGAGTATCAGAGCATCAGTTGCTTAATCTTGTACCATCTTGTATTTTGCTTTTGCTGCTACAGACTTGTTCTTTCGTTCCCTCAGGACATAGTAACATGTTCTAATACCCACTGTCACTGACTTGTACCATGTAACATGTACTCTTATTTAGTTCTTCTCTGAATTGGGCCCTCTGAGTCCCTGCTACACAGCACATCTCTTCAAATGCTGTCTACTTTCATTTTTGTGGTATAATTTTTTTATTTTGTTTTACATTTGAAATTTTAAATTTCTAGTGATTAGAGTCAGTACATCGTAAATAAATTTGTGTTCTGCTGGATTACCCTGAGGAGAAAATGAAGACGGTGGAGGAGATATACAAAAACATATCACAAAATGCATAATAAAACATTCAGGGCAGGTTTTTTGTGTACTTAGTTCTCTAATACATGCCTTGGGTAAGCAGAGCTTCAGTACAGAATTATATATGTTGCTCTGTTATGTTGCTTTTATGGATCTGTAATATTTTATTCATTGGCATTAAATATCTTTTTGTGCAATAGTAATTTTTTGATTGTACTGAAAATGTTCTTGCATGCTTCTTCAGCTAAAGGGAAAAGAATTATTATACTACGACAACAGTGATTGTGCAGGTTGACAATTATATTCAGTGGTATGAAAGCTTACTGTTACAATGGTAACAGTTTTATTTTTCATGATGGACCAACTTGGAAAACTTTTATAATGGTGTGCAATTTTCCTAAGTTCATTTGAATTGATTGCACAGCGGCTCTTCAAAGGAGAACAAATAAAAGGAATATGCTAAATTAGTTTAAGGTGCTTGTTCATCTTGGCCATATGCCCAGTGTAGCTCCAACATCCCCACAGTATAAATGGAAAATTGGCTTTTACATCTAACTCATGTAAACTCTGTATTCACCTCCCTAATTTATTGGGCATGTAGTCGAATTATCATCAATTTTACAATTGAGAGGATTGAGAAAAAAGTTGTCCAAAACGGATCAGCAAGAGGACAGGAGAAACCAACCTACACAAGCAACATGTACAACTTCATCCTAAAAGCTTCTTCAGATAATTAGGGATGAACTAGTTCATTAACAGAAATATTCACTTTTGAAGGCCTTTTTTGACACTGACCTCTACATTTGTTAAAATATAATTTTCATACTTTAGTCATAAATAATACCTTATTGATTAAAATACCAAAGGGTAAAACAGAAAAAAATACAGTAAAGGTCACAATTTATTATAATAGTGTTTTCAGATCATTCCAGACTGCTTCCAAAAGACAAGAAACAGTAGCTAAGTACTTAAAATTAAAATACATTATTTTGTAACATAAGAGCTGCGTCTACACGTGCACGCTACTTCGAAGTAGCGGCACCAACTTCGAAATAGCGCCCGTCGCGTCTACACGCGTCGGGCGCTATTTCGAAGTTAACTTCGACGTTAGGTGGTGAGACGTCGAAGTCGCTAACCTCATGAGGAGATAGGAATAGCGCCCTACTTCGACGTTGAACGTCGAAGTAGGGACCGTGTAGACGATCCGCGTCCCGCAACGTCGAAATTGCTGGGTCCTCCATGGCGGCCATCAGCTGGGGGGTTGAGAGATGCTCTCTCTCCAGCCCCTGCGGGGCTCTATGGTCACCGTGGGCAGCAGCCCTTACCCCAGGGCTTCTGGCTGCTTCTGCGGCAGCTGGGGATCTATGCTGCAGGCACAGGGTCTGCAACCAGTTGTCGGCTCTGTGGATCTTGTGTTGTTTAGTGCAACTGTGTCTGGGAGGGGCCCTTTAAGGGAGCGGCTTGCTGTTGAGTCCGCCCTGTGACCCTGTCTGCAGCTGTGCCTGGCATCCCTATTTCGATGTGTGCTACTTTGACGTGTAGACGTTCCCTCGCTGCGTCTATTTCGATGTTGGGCTGAGCAATGTCGAAGTTGAACATCGACGTTGCCGGCCCTGGAGGACGTGTAGACGTTATTCATCGAAATAGACTATTTCGATGTCGCAACATCGAAATAAGCTATTTCGATGTTGGCTGCACATGTAGACGTAGCCAAGATGATATAAAACATTAAAATTTGTAACTAAAAAGTCTGAGAAGAGAGAGAAAGAGTCAGCCAGGTTGTAAGAATCTTTCACTCTAACATAATATGGACACTTCCTCCTGTCTGCAAGCCATTTGAGCTTTGAAGATTTTAAAGAAAATCTTGGTGTTGCTAATGAAAACTCTCATAACAATATCGACACCTTCCCCCGACATGATTTTCTTAAAATATGTCCAGGAATATATTAAGGTTATTTTGTTTGTTTAATCAGGGTAGACTTTTTTTGTATTGCTCATAACCTTTATCCTACTGAAAAAAGTAATTATTAAACTATGTTTTCAAATTCAAACTCTTCATATTATAAGGTTTAATACAGTTTATAACAAGCTCTACTTTTTAGTGGAGTACAACATGATCTGTGTAACAGCATGCCTGGGCTGTTTCTACACATGCCACTTGCTCCAGAAGATGGTCCTTCAGAAGACATCTTCCAGAGGGTCATCATCCAGAAGAGTGCTTCCAAAAGAACTGCCCCTTCTTCCAGAAGAGCTCAGCTACACATGAACTGGCATTCTTCCGGAAGCACAGAGCAGGAAATGGCATGGACAGGGTCGCATGGCTGGAGAGTCCTTCTGGGGCTGCCAACCATGTGGCCGTTTAAAGGGCCCCACCCAAACTGCCCGTCCCTGCAGAAGCTGCTGAGACCTGCTGAGCTGGTTGCAGAAAGGCAGACCGAGGTCCCTGTCCTACATGGCCGGACCAGCAGGTATGGACCCCCAGCAGCAGCAGGCTTGCCCTGACTCACAGGCTGGCCACCCTCCTGGCCACCTTCCTCGGTCTTCTGTAGTTACAGAGACCCAGGCTCATGCGTTCTGATCCCACACAGCCCCTTCTGGGCAACCCCCTACCCGGGCTGTCCAGCATGTCCGGACCCACGCTAACCAGCATGGACTGGTGAGACAGGGTCATCATGGGGAAGTGGGACAATGACCGCTGGCTGCCGAATCTCCAGATGAAGAAGCAGACCTTCCTGGAGATCTGCAGCTGGCCTACCCCCATGCTCCAACACCAAGATGAAGTCAGTCCTCTCTGTGGGGAGGTGCATGGCCATTGCTGTACAGAAATTGTCTACACTGGAAAGCTATGGTCTATCAGGCAGCAGTTTGAGGGGGGCCATCATGCTAGCTGGGGGAAGGAGAGGGCTGGTGGGTTTGGGGGACTGACAGGTGCTGGGGGACAGGGGGCCAGACTGAGGGGTGAGCAAGCTTAACCTAGTGGGGATACCAAATATCTGATGCCAGAAGGGTTCCCCAGTGGGGGGGGGATAGGGAGGGAGGGGGAGGACAGGAAAGGGTGCAGGAACACCCCTGCATACACCCACAAGTGTGTCTGCTCCTGTTCCCCTGCAGGTCATGAGGGCCATCAGCCTCATGCTGGTTCAGTGGCTGGTGCACATCAGGGACCTGGACACACTTGTTGAAGGCTCTGTGAAGCTCAGGTTTCCCCCAGTGCTTGGAGGCAATCAATGGGACCACAGTGTCTGTTGATATATCAGTTGCAAGGGGTACCCCTTGGTTGTGCTCCGGGCAGTGGTGGACGCCCATGGATGATTCACAGACATTTAAGTCAGCTGGTCGGGCAGGGTACACAATGTGTGCATTCCTCCAGAACTCCATCCTGTTTCACAGATGGAGGCTGGGACATTTGTGCTCTGGTGAGAGCGCATCATCAGGGAGGTTGCCATGCCCCTCTGCCTTGTGGGTGAGCTGGCCTACTCACTCCAGCCCTGGTTGATGCCCCCATACATGGGCCACCTCACACTCTCCCAGGAGCTGTTGAATGCCTGGCTCACATGTCTTGGTACACAGGTGTGTGCACCTTCGGCTGTCTGAAAGCGTGGTTCAGATGTCTTCCCATGCACCTCGATATGGGGGTGGAGAACATCCTTCAGGTTGTGGCCACCTGCTGCGCATTCCACAACCCCATCAAGGCGCATGAGGGGACCCTGCCCCAGGGCTGGATGGCAGAGCTAGGCCCCCAGTACCAGCAGCCCACTGTGGCCCCCAACAGACATGTCAACTGTGAGGGGGGTCCAGATCCGTAAGTCTGCGAGACTACTAACACCCCCACCCTCCCCCACGTGACCCCCCACACCCACCTGCCCTACCTTCCGCCACAATAATCAGTGACACGGGGGGGTGCAAAATGTAAATGCATATTTAACTCACTACATAGGACAGTAGAAAACAATGTAAATACTAACTAGGAAGTAATAAAACTAACATCTAGTAACCTAAAACTGAATAACTATATACATGGGGGTAAGGGAGCAGTGGCATTCGAACTGGGATGGGGCCTAGGACAGGGACGGTGGAGGCCTTAGTCAAGGGATGGGGTAGAGGGCTGCGAGCCCTGGTGCCCCTCCCACCCCTGCTGTGTGGTCCCCTGTTGGACATTGATGGGGCTGGGAGCACCAGCAGGTACAGATGGTCTGCAGATGGCCCAGTCTCAGTGGGGCGGGGAGAGTGGGAATAGGTCGCAGCTTGGAGGACCCTCCCATAGCCACAAGCCAAGCCACAAGGTCCCTCAGCGCAACTGCAGACAGGTCTGGGGGCAGTAGGCCAGCCAGTGCCTTGGGGTCATGGGCTGGGGGGGCATGAGTAGCAAGGGGGCAGTGGGGTGGCAGCAGCAAGGGGCAGCAGTGGGGGCTGTGGAGGCAGCTGGGGGGCTGGTCTGCCAGGACCCCACACACACACACCTTGTGGAGTATCCCCACCGCCTCCTGCCATGTGTCTCACCTCCAGTTCAGCTCGGCCTTCTTGACGGCTACATGCCTCTCCACCAAGACATTCTGGTGGTGGAGGGCTGCAGTGTAGGCAGCATCCTCCTCCCCGTCCTCACAGCCCCGTTGCCTGGTCCGACACATACATGGCTGCCGAGTCACAGGGGCTGGGGCCAGTCTGGGCCCAGTTGGTGGGCTGCTGGGTCCTCCAGCCCAGATGGGTCTGGTGGGTCCTAGGCTCCTTGTCCAACTCCCCTGGCCCTCTAATGGTGCTGCTGTAAGAGAGACAGTGGGGAGAGAGGCGGGGTCGGTGCCACATCTGGACCCTGGGTGGCATTACCTGGGTGGCATTACCCCAGCCCTCCTAGGTGGTTATCTCCACTCTGGCCCCACAGGATGGCTGCGTCCCAGGGATGCTGCCATATGGGTCCCCAAACACTCACCACACTACCCCTGGGGCATAGTGCCAGGGCAGGGGCATTGTCCCTGGTGGCCCATCCCGGCAATAGGCTGGCGGGTGGGGACTCAGCTGTGGGAGAGTCCCCAACTGGGGAATGGGTTGGCTGGGTGGAACTGCGCCACCTGAGGGGCCCTTGGCATGCTCTGGAGGCTCTTCATCCAGGAGGGAGCCAGATGTCTCCGTCAGGCATGGGCAGCTAAACTGAGGGGAATAACGGATGAGGAGAGTTGGCAGTTTTTCAAAGGGACATTATTAAGGGCCCAAAAGCAAGCTATCCCACTGTGTAGGAAAGATAGAAAACATGGCAAAAAGACTGCCTTGGCTTAACCAGAAGATCTTGCATGATCTCAAACTAAAAAAGGAATCGTATAAGAAATGGAAACTCGGACAAATTACAAGGGATGAATATAGGCAAACAACACGAGCGTGCAGGAGCAAGATTAGAAAGGCTAAGGAACAAAATGAGCTCAAACTAGCTACAAGCATAAAGGGAAACAAGAAGGCTTTTTACAAATACATTGGTAACAAGAGGAAGACTAAGGAGAGGGTAGGGCCATTGATCAGTGAGGAGGGAGGAACAGTAACAGGGAATTTGGAAATGCCAGAGATGTTTAATGATTTCTTTGTTTCGGTCTTCACTGAGAAATCTGAAGGAATGCCTGATATAGAGAATGCTAGTGAAAAAGGGGTAGGTTTAGAAGTTGAAATAGGAAAAGAGCAAATTAAAATTTACTTGGAGAAATTGGATGTCTGCAAATCACCAGGGCCTGATGAAATGCATCCTAGAATCCTCAAGGAGCTGATAGAAGAGGTATCTGAGCCTTTAGCAATCATTTTTGGTAAATCGTGGGAGACGGGAGAGATTCCAGAAGACTGGAAAAGGGCAAATATAGTACCCCTTTATAAAAAGGGGAACAAGAATAACCCGGGAAACTACAGGCCAGTCAGCTTAACTTCTGTGCCAGGAAAGATAATGGAGCAGGTAATCAAAGAAATCATCTGCAAGCATTTGGAAGGTGGTAAGGGGCTAGGGACCAGCCAGCATGGTTTTGTTAAAAACAGATCATGTCAAACCAATCTGATAGCTTTCTTTGATAGAATAACGAGTCTTGTGGATAAGGGAGAAGCGGTGGATGTGGTATACCTAGACTTCAGTGAAGCATTTGACACGGTCTCACATAATACACTTATCAATAAACTACGCAAATACAACTTAGATGGGGCTACTATAAGGTGGGTAGACAACTGGCTGGATAACCGTACCCAGAGAGTAGTTATTAATGGTTTTCAATCCTGCTGGAAAAGTATAATTAGTGGGGTTCCGCAGGGGTCTGTTTTAGGACTGGTTCTGTTCTCTATCTTCATTAACGATTTAGATATTGACATAGAAAGTACACTTATTAAGTTTGCAGATGATACCAAGCTGGGAGGGGTTGCAACTGCTTTGGAGGATAGGGTTATAATTCAAAAGGATCTAGACAAACTGGAGAAATGGGCTGAGGTAAACAGGATGAGGTTTAATAAGGACAAATGCAAAGTGCTCCACTTAGGAAGGAACAATCAGTGTCACACATACAGAATGGGAAAGGACTGCCTAGGAATCAGTACAGCAGAAAGGGATCTAGGGGTTATAGTGGATCACAAGCTAAATATGAGTCAAAAGTGTGGTGCTGTTGCGAAAAAGGCAAACATGATTCTAGGATGCATTAACAGGTGTGTTGGGAACAAGACATGAGAAGTCATTCTCCCGCTCTACTCTGCGCTGGTTAGGCCTCAGCTGGAGTATAGTGACCAGTTCTGGGCACCGCAGTTCAGGAAGGATGTGGAGAAATTGGAGAGGGTCCAGAGGAGAGCAATGAGAATGATCAAAGGTCTAGAGAACATGACCTATGAAGAAAGGCTGAAAGAATTGGGCTTGTTTAGTTTGGAAAAGAGAAGATTGAGGGGGGACATGATAGCAGTTTTCAGGTATCTAAAAGGGTGTCATAAGGCAGAGGGAGGGAACTTGTTCTTCCTTGCCTCTGAGGATAGAACAAGAGGCAATGGACTGAAATTGCAGCATGGGAGGTTGAGGTTGGACATTAGGAAAAAGTTCCTAACTGTCAGGGTGATCAAACACTGGAACGAATTGCCAAGGGAGGTGGTAGAATCTCCATCACTGGAGCTATTTAAGAAGAGGTTAGATAGATGGCTTTCAGGGATGGTCTAGAAAGTGCTTGTTCGTGCCATGAGGGCAGGGGGCTGGACTCGATGGCCTCTCGAGGTCCCTTCCAGTCCTACTCTTCTATGATTCTATAATTCTATGCCCCGGCCCCTGACCAGGGACAGGCATTTGGAGTCAGAACCTGGCACTGGGGCCACAGTGTTTCCCAGTCCCACAGAGCTTTGCTGTGGTGCACACTTACCTGAGGTAGCCTCTAACAGGTTGGGTGATGCATGACTGGAAGGGGCCTGGCTGCTGGTGGCAGAGGGCAGCTAAATGATCAGGGAGCCATATGAGGACTCCCCACAGGACAGGATATACACAGTGGCAGGGCCCTCCTCCCGCTCCAGTGTGTCAGGAGGCTTGGCTGCAGCTGTCTCTACAGTGACCCGGGTGGTGATGCATCATCTGCTGCTAGGAGGTCCCACAGCTCCCTGTGGAAAGGGCAGCTGGCTGGGGCAAGGCCAGATCTGTGGGCACTGTCCCAGGCCTGCAGGCACCTCTGCCACAGCTGCTTCATCTTGCAGTGCACTTGCTCAGGGATCTGGGACGGGTGGCCAGGGGCAGCCAGGCCCTGTGCACGGTGCATGAAGGCAGAGAAGTTCCTCCGGTGCCCAGTGGTGTCAGAGAAGACCTCCTCATCACACCAGAGCCCCAGGAGGTCCTGGTTCAGTCCATGAGGGGGTCCTCCATTTGGGAGCCCAGATGGGGTCCTGACAGCCCTCATACAGGTTCCCAGGGCTCCCCTGGGTGGTGCAGGGCACTGGGCTGCTGGCCATCTCTGCTGCTTCAGACCTGTCAGTGCTGTTGGGCGTCTCTGGAGTGCGGCTACATGTGCTGCCTGTCTCGTACTCTCAGCTTCCTACTACGGGGTCTCCGGGTCCTTGCAGCTTTAAAAGCCACAGGACCAGAAAGCCCCACTGGGGTCACCTAGAGCATCTCCAGAAGAAGTGGTCTACAAGCATCTACACATGCTTTCTTCCTAAAGAATTGTCTGGAAGAAGGTACCATTCCTTGTGAAATGCCAACAGACATGGGTTGCCAGCCCCAGGTGTTGAACCTGCAAGCATAGAGTTTAAAGTCCTGCACTTTACCACATGAGCTGAAGGCCAGCTGGCTGTAGAGCAGAGACTTCACTCACACCAGATGAGGTCTCAGTGCCTCTGAGTACTATATGGTTCCCTGGGCTGAGGGAGCACATCCCAAGCTTCTGAGACCTTCTAGCAGTTCTTCCTAGCCAATGCACCAGTTGTAATGCTGACAGAGCTGGGATGCTGGACCCAGCGATAGAACCTGGGAGTATTGGGTCTAAAGCCCTGCACTCTACCACATGATCTAAAGGTCTCAGGGCCTTTAGGTACTACACTTGGCAGAGTACAGAATCTGGAAGATGAGGCTTCTTCTTCTGCATTCCTTCCAGAAGAGCACCTTACTTCTGTAGATGCTCCATGGATCTTCTGGAAGAAGGCACCGGTCTTCCAGAAGATCCTGCATGTGTACAAGTGGCCCTGTTGTGTAAGAATATGGTACATGCAATGACTTTTAGTTCTGTTTGTCTGGGGGGCTTGAGATTTTAAAATGAAATGGAAAGAAATATATTAAATTAGTCTAGTTGCATGACAAGCTTATGGTGGTATGGTATGTTTATATGAAGCTGCACCTTTGCCAAATGCCTAGAGTATTAACTTTGGCTTGGGTGGGTTACTTTAGAATAATTTTAATCATACTGGAATAATTTACCTTTATTCATGAAGTGGGAGGGGAAACTTTTTGTTAAAAAGTTGCTTATGGTTAACATCTTTTAGCTTGTATTCTATTGTTTATTATCAAATAAATATAAGACGGAGGAACATCTGCTTTAGTGCACTAAAGTCCAAATGTTTAAGAGCAGTTTGAAAGCTTTCGATATGTTCTGAAGATAAATATTTGTTCACAATGGCCATGTCTACACTTGTACAAATCTTCGAAATAGCATGCTAATGATCATTTAGAAGATTACTAATGAAGCACTGAATTGAATATTCAGCGCCTCATTAGCATTCACATTCTTCTGGCTGCGGCACTTCGAAAGCGCCACTTTTGAACTCCTGTGGCTCAGCGCAACTACATGGGAGCCCTTTTCAAAAGGACCCTGCACATTTCAAAATCCCCTTATTCCCTTCAGGCATTCCCTTATTTTCCACTCATTTCAAAATTCCCTTATTTCCTTCAGAAATTCCTTTATTCCCCGCACATTTTGAAATCCCCTCATTGCCTTCAGGTGAAGGGAATAAGGGGATTTTGAAATGTGCAGGGTCCTTTCAAAAAGGACCTCCGTGTAGTTGTGCTGAGCCACGGGTGTTCAAAAGCAGCACTTTCGAAGTGACGTGGCCGGAAACACGCAAATGCTAATGAGGTGCTGAATATTCAATTCAGCGCCTCATTAGTAATCTTTGAAATGGCCATTCGCTCGGCTATTTCAAAGATTTGTACCAGTGTAGACACGGCCAATAACTATAACTCAGACGGTATATTAACTGTTACAATTGTGCTTGCACCTAAGACTACTTGTTTGGGACCAGGGCCCTTTTGCGCCATGCAGTGCACAAATAAATAAGAAAAAGACAGTTCTCCATGAAAAAGACCATGAGTGAGGATTTTGACAGTATGCAGCAAAGGAGACAATGCACTATGTGAGAGACCGTCTTGGAATGGGGGTAGGCAGTAACCTTAAGAAGACTTCACTGCCAACTGGCAAAGGGTTTACTGGTCTATGACAGCAATTCCTATCAAATTCACTACACCTATAACTCTGCTTCCATAGTATTTATCTATAAAGAATGTAACGTGATCTTGAATGAAATCCAGGACCATAGTGGCCATTAATATTGTGAAATATACGTACTGACACTATGGGTGGAGTTGTGTGTGTATCTACTGGAAAATGTTTTTTTGAGTCTGAATCAAAGCAGGGTCAGCAAACAGGTTTTGCCAGACAAAATATATTCACCTGCACACCTCAGCTGACATGTAATTTAAGCAGTGTAAGCCAACACAATGGAAATGTTGTTTGGACATGATGTCAACATGAACATGAAGCCCGCACACCAGGGAATACAGTCTGGGTGGTCCTTCAGACTACAGGAACAAAGCATTTAATTTTGAGGGATATAGTAAAAGGCAAAAAAGGAAGCAAAAAGGACACCACATCTTGCATTCCTGAAAGATGTATCCAAGTTATGTTGGTTGGAGATGCTGGGAGATTGCCTTAGGTGTGAGAAATTACTTTAGATGAAGGGTTAGCTTAATTGAAGTTTAGTTTAGTCTATCAGAAGCATGTTATACTTTTTATTTCATATTTAATCTTTTCTGTTTCCATTATGATCCTTATTAAATAGCTCTTGAATATTAGCTTTGGATAATAAATTTATAATTCTTTTCAGCATAAGTATCTTAATGCTGTGCTCTTTTTAGGTGTGAATGTGAGCAGATGAGATTGGAATGATGAATGAAGGGCAGTCAGGGCTTCCCTTGCATTATTGTAAAGCACTACAGCAGTCTCTTTGCCACATGCTCATTTTCAGGGAATGATAGAAACAAGTAAATGAACATACCTGCTGGTGGTTGCTGTGTTGCTAGTGTCTGGAAGAAAGATATTAGCCAAACACCATTATGAGGTGCTCATTCAGTAGTTAGCAGCCGAAATTGTAATGGAAAGGATACAAAACCCAGAAACCTAGTGGCTTGGAGGAATAGACTATAAATTGAACAGAGAGTTGGCTAGAACATCAAGCTCAGTAGAGGGTAATGAAACGGCTTGATGTCTGCTTGCAGCTGCTATCATGTGGGCTGACCCAGGGTCAGTTCTGGGGCTGGCTTTGTTCAACATCTTCATTAATTATATGAATGGTGGGTTGCATTGCATGCTCAGAAAGTTTGAGAGTGACAATAAGCTGGGAGAGAGGTGGGTATGCTGGGTGTTAGGGTACAGAGTAACCTAGGCAAATTGGAGGATTGCACCAAAAGTAGGTTAAACAAGGCTCAACAAGAACAGAGTCCTATGCTTAGAATGAAAGAATCCCATGTACTGCCACAAGCTGCAGACTGACTGGCGAAGTAGCAGTTCTGCAGAAAAGAGACTTGGATGTGAGTCAACAGTGTGCCCTTGTTGCTAGGAAGACTAACAACATATTGAGCTTCGTTAGTAAGAGCAATGCTAGCAGATTGAGGGAAAAGAATTTTTTTCTCATCTATTCAGGAAGGGTGAAGCCAAATCTGGAGTACTGCGTACTGTTTTGGTCCCCAGACTACAGAGAAGATGTGGAAAATTTGGAGATATTCAAGCAGGGCAATAAAAATAGTTAGGGGCACATGACTTATGAAGAGAGGCTGGGAGAACGGGACTTATTTCGTCTGCAGAAAAGAAAAGCGAGGGATGATTTCATAAAAGCCTTCAAATGCCTAAAGGGAGCATCCAAAGAGGCTAGAGCTAGGCTGTTCTCAGCAGCAGCAGACAACAGAACAAGGAGCAATGGTGGAGGTCCAGACTGGATAGCAGGAAAATCTATTTCAATAGTAGATTTGTGAAGAAGGAATGTCTTAGCCTAAGGAAGTCATGGAGGCTCTATGCTTGGAGGTTTGTAACACCAGGCTTGACAAAGCCCTGGTTGGGATAATTTAGGTGGGGTTGGTCCCACACTGAGGAGGGGGTTGGATTAGATGACCTCCTGAGATTTCTTCCAACCCTAATAATTTATACGATTCCATGATAAGAAAGATTACTAGTTACTGTTGCTTCTAATTCAGAGTTTGCTAGTGAACCTAGTGTTGTCTCACTAGGACCAGGCTGCCATATTTATGGTAACCTTTGTGTACAGTTATTGGCTCTTTTCCCTAGGGTTATAGTGGATTTTGTCTAGAAAACCTTTTTGCCTTGTAAAGGTTCCAATGGGTGAGGTAACAGTAAAAACAGGTCCAGCTTCAAAATCCGGTATTCACTGTTGTTTTCACAGGTAGCTGAGCACCCAAATAATGTCGAATGATAGCGATATGTAGGAATCATGTCAAAGATGGGCTTTAAGGAGGGATTTGAAAGAGAATAACAAAGCTGGCTTTTAGTTGTAATGAGTAGTTCCTTTCTTTCATGGGGGCAGCGAGAGAGAAGGAACTTCTGGGACAAATCAATAACCAAGGCTAATGTGTTTTGGCAGACTGAAGACAGGGTATTTGTCAGAAAGCATTAAACCACATATTTAAACTACTGTCCTTCATTGTGAGTTCCCAGGGTCATCCCATCTGAGCAGGGCTTCACTGAATAAGCTTTATTGTTTGAAATGCATTTCTCAGCCTTTGTTCTGTCACTGGTTATTACTTTGTAATTTACAGATTTACATTTGATCTCTCACTTTTTTTTTGGGCATTGTGGCTATATATCTGTATTGTATTCATGATTCATACATTTGATTAACAAGGACCAATGGTATATAGAAGTGGTGTTTGGGTGAAAAACACAATAAAACACCATCTTTATAAAATAATGACAGCAAAACCCATGGCATTGCAGTGGAATGGGTTATATGAATTTACTTCTTAAAGCAATGAATATTATTTAAGCGAATAGAAATCTGGCCATTTTTATATAGGGCTAGTCTATACTACAACTTAAGTCAATGTAACTTTCATTACCTTGGAGCATGAAAAAGACACCCCAACCAGTGGCATAGGTTACATTGACCTAAGCACTATCCACATAGCTGCTAAGATTCCATGTCTTGCAACAGTGGAGTAGTTATGCTGACAAAAGAGAACTCTCCCACTGGCATCGCAATTTTTCACCAGATGCACTGCAGCTGCACTGTTGTGGCATGCTAGTGTAGACTTGCCCTCAATGACCTTTTAGTGTCCACTTTTTAGTTGTATTGAAGCAATATTTCTCAGAGTCAGTACTATATAAGGAGAATGGTAGTGTATCTTTTGCTTGGTAAAAGTAATTATTTTCAATACTTTTAACATGTAACGTATAGTAAATCCCTATAAAATGGCCACTGATATAAATGAACTAACCAATTTTTGTCTTCAGAGTATAATGGGTGACTGGATATGAATTAGCACTCTTAAATTTCATGGCTTTTGCCTTGTAACAAAAGATCATAGGCTTCAGCTACTAAGGAAGTCAGTTTTATCAACATATGGTAAGAGGGTGGAGGCCAAGTGAACAAAGTATGTACCAAGTTATTTTTATAACGTTTAGCATCAGTTACACAGGTCTCAGTAAACAGTTATTGTAACCAGATTAGATGCCTTTATTAAAAAATAAAAATAAAAATAAAAATAAAAACCAAAACAGATGCATAAGTTTTAAAGTAAATAATTTTAATCCTTATGAAACAGTATTGGAAAATTGATAATGACAAAAATATTAAAGTTTAAATCTGTTTAGCAGAGCAAAACTCAGAAATATCTGATCCCAAACATTTCAAACACAAAACAATGCAAGTTAGAAAACAAGAGATTAGCCATGTAATGGTATGTTTGATATAGATAGATCATATCAGAAGAGGGTTAGCTATTTAATTGGTAGAGTTAAACAAGACATGACCTATGAAGAAAGGCTGAAAGAATTGGGCTTGTTTAGTTTGGAAAAGAGAAGATTGAGGGGGGACATGATAGCAGTTTTCAGGTATCTAAAGGGTGTCATAAGGCAGAGGGAGAGAACTTGTTCTTCCTTGCCTCTGAGGATAGAACAAGAGGCAATGGACTGAAATTGCAGCAGGGAAGGTTCAGGTTGGACATTAGGAAAAAGTTCCTAACTGTCAGGGTGATCAAACACTGGAACGAATTGCCAAGGGAGGTGGTAGAATCTCCATCACTGGAGCTATTTAAGAAGAGGTTAGATAGATGGCTTTCAGGGATGGTCTAGAAAGTGCTTGGTCCTGCCATGAGGGCAGGGGGCTGGACTCGATGGCCTCTCGAGGTCCCTTCCAGTCCTACTCTTCTATGATTCTATGATTCTATGATTCTAAGACACAGAGCTTGCTTGACCCCTCCATCCCAGCGTAGACCTGCAGGCACTCTAAATGCTAATCAAGGCTCATTTTAGAATTTAGAAGCTGTAACACTTCAGGGGGTTCATCGTGCTTCCAGCCTGCACTCCTTAATCTTCTCTTCCCAATTTATATTTTATTCTTTCTTCTTCCTTATTTACCACCCCACTTTATTCACTCATCCTATTCCATCCTATTCCACCTTTCCTTTCCCTTGTTATGCTCTGGTTGAGCCAGAAACCCTGCAGTTAGGATTTGTTTTTCCTCCCAGAGCAGTCCCACAGGGAATGTACTGGACTCTGTTATGCTAGTTCTAATACAGTGCTGTGGAAAACAATGAGACTATGGTGCCTCATGGAGTCTCGTTAAGATTTTGGGACCAGGACTATCTTTTTGGAATATGTTGCTAAGGCAATCCTTGGGACAATACTTCTAGCTGACTCCAGGAGACAGAGTGAAGTGGAGGAGATTTGTAGATGACCTATGCTCCACTCAGAGTACAAGGGATAAGTAGTAGCTTAGGGCAATGGGCTCCTGACCTTGAATGGTGGCCTCCAGCTACCACAACAAAATAAACAATAGTAAAAGTGTTATATTAAGGACTGACTCACATATGTTTCTCTCTCCTCACCCTTACTTGCTTAGGTTTGTGTGTTTTTAAAAACCCTATCATGCTCATAGTTTGTATTTGTAACATCTCTGTGGGGCTAAACTAAAATGGCCTTATTGCCTATGAAGTACTTTAAATCAGTAACATTTTTTTTTCTTTTCCTTTAATTGATACTCTTAGACAATGTACCATAGAACCCCATGAGGTGAAGACCAGCCCTCTAAATCAGGCTTTACAATTGACTGGGTAAGTTAAATTGTCTTCCAGGAGAATAAATCTAGGATTCTCTGTAGCTCCACTCTTGTCTGGAGTCTGATGCAAGTGGACGATTTTGCACTGTGTTTACAAAGCAGCAATACATTGGCTAATCTGGATCTCTGATAATATGGAATGTCACAGCCAATTCCTTGCATTGTGAATGCACTGCATCCTTACCTAAAGTGTTTCAGTTTGAGTAATGTTGGCTGGAATATTCCTGTTGACTGTTGCTGTTTTGGCACTCCATGCAGAGAGCATTGTTCTCTTTGAAACAGGTAGGACATATCACATTCACAGCTTTAAAGATGGGCTTGTAGTAGATTCAGTACTGCAGAGGAGCAAGACATAATATGCTGTTTCAGAGTTTCCCACTTGAGAGGAGGAGCTCAGATCCACCCAAGGACCGAGGTTCTTATCTCCCACAGATTCACAGAATCTTTCATTGGCCAGGGAAATACTAGTTTAATACCAGCTTTATCTCAGCTGCACCATAGCTATGTCTACACTAGAGCGCTCTGTCGAAAGGGCGCCTTTTGAAAGAGTGCACGAAAGATGCCCTTTTGAAGGAGAGCGTCTACACATGGGCCAAGGCTGGCACTGTTGATGAGCACCCTCAAAAGGGTGGAGGGATGTGAGCCGCACTGGCCCTGGATACCATGACCCCCCTCATCTGGGGTCCCTGGTGTGGCTGGGAAGGAAGGTGAGTATGGGGAGGTAAGGCTGGGAATTGGCCTCGTGCCAGTGGTCTGGGCCAGCAGGGTCCTCGCCCAGGGGGACTGGTGGGTGGAGTCATGATAGGAGGTGCAGCAGGCGGGGCATCGGGAGGGTGTGGGAGGGGGCAGCTGGGCCAGAAGCTCCCTGTAGGTGGCCACCACATCCCAGAAGGTGGTCAGGAATTCCCCCCAGGCTGCCAGGCACCAGGTGACCTCCCGCTTCTTGAAGTGGAGCCAGTGCTTAGCCAGCTCCACTTGGCACCTGATGGAGGCAGGGAGGTGGGGGTTCTCTGCAGGCCACCTCTGGCTCCACCATGTGTGGGCCCGTCCTGGTACTGGTGGTGGCTCTGGCTGGTCACTCTCCCTCACCTCTGGGGGGCTGTCTGGGGCCTCGCACAGGGCGAGGCTCTCCCAGCCCTGGGGTGGTGCAGCTGTGGACACGGGGGGAAGAGAAGAATAGGCCATGAGTACCAACCCCTGACCCATGTCCCACCCCGCCCCCCGTGGGCCCCGGGTCCCTATCTCCTGTCCCCCGTCAATAGATGCAGTGGCCTTGTGGGTGGCCCCTTTGAGCAGTCCAACCCCCCGCCCCCAGGGGCAGGGCACTGTGCTGTCTGTGGGAGCAGGTGCTGATGGGTACTTGCGGCGCTGCTGCCATCCTAGGGCCATGGTCCAGCTGGGCCCTCATGGACCAGGGTCTTCTGGGGGTGTGGAGACCCCCTGATCATGTATGGTGACCCTCCCCCCCCCGTGATCCCCAGCTTGTGTACCCTGTGGGTACATACCTGAGGGTCCACCGCTGGAGGTGTGAGAGGTGAAGTTCATGACCAGCTCTCCCTCTTCTCTGGATCAGTCCTGAGCCAAGGCTGGCTCTGGCCCTGATGATGCAGGGCTGTCCAACAGTCCCAGCTCCAGCTCCTCTCCCGGATGGGGCTCCTCGGCCAAAGTGTCCAGGAGGGCTGGAGAGAAGGAGGTGTCCTGGGGGCCCAGGATGATCCTGAGCTCTCTGTAACAGGAGCAGGAAGTGGGGGCAGCCCCCGACCATCTGACCATGTCCTGAGCCCAGGCATAACCCTGCTGCAGCTCCTTGACCTTACTCAGCTCCTTGACCTGACTTCTGATCTGCTCAGGAGTATGGGCAGGGCAAGGTGGCCACATTCTTCCAGCTGGTCCCCATAACCTGGAACACTTCTTCCTCCTGCCAGAGACCCAGCAGGTCCTGGAGCTCATGCGCTGTCCAGGAGGGGGAAGTGCATTTTCCCACCCTGGCTGGACCTTTGGGATCCCTGGGTGCACTTGGAGGGTGGAGCCCTGAGGCTTCTGACATGCCAGGTGCTGGACATGGCTGTCTGGCAGCTGCTTACGGTCGCACTGAGGCATGCAGGGGCAGCATGTGCGATGGCTGCTTACCTACATGCTCTCAGCTTCCTGCAATGGGGTTTCCTTGTTTGTGTGGCTTTATGAGCTTCTGCATTCACAGATCATAGAGCCCCACGGGGGCTGGGCAGAACTTCTCCAACTCGTAACTGCTTGCCACCATAGCAGACCTCGCTCTTTCGAAAAAGCGGGACGCAGAGCGTCTACACACGTCCTTTTTTGAAAAAAGATGTTGAAAGAGCGTCCTCTTCCTATTTTCTGTTTGGAAGTGCATAATGTCAATTTCATCTTCCAAAGAGCGCACGGCGTGTATAGACGGACTGTGGACTACTTCAGAGTGGAGCCTGCTCTTTCGACGCAGCCTATGTGTTTATCTCCCCTTGGGTTGTTTGGATGAGGCAAAGCATAAAAGAAAAAAAGAAAAAAAATCATGACTTCCTTTGTGAGAAGTTTGAGAAGAATACTGAAGTGACTTTGAGAAACAGGGAGAGAAATTCTTCTCTCTTGCACGGTTTACTTGATATCTCTCTTTGAAACATGGAGATATACACATCTCATAGAGCTGGAAGGGACCTTGAGAGGTCATCAAGTCCAGCCCCCTTTCCTCACAGCAGGACCTATCACTATCACTGGCAGAATTTTTTTAATCTAACTTGCCCCAGCCCTTTGGAAAGCCCCTTCAAGGACTTTACTTGCCACCATCTGTTTACAAGGCCAATGATCTAACCACTGAGCTGTCCCTCCCCCACCAGAATGTCAAGTGACTGTTTTCACTAAAGGGGGAAGCTTTTTTGAGGGCTTACTTGGATTTGAACCAAAGCTCACTTACTCTACAAGAAAACACTTTGCCACTAAGCTATAACCCTACTCTCACTCATTTTCCCTCTCTCTCTTTATCTTTTTCTTTCAAACACACACACACTTGCAAATACATAGGAATAGAATAGAATAAACATGATAGGAACTACAATCAGGATCTTTTGAAGGAGTAAGGTTTATGTGCCTAGATGTAGCTGTCTAACTGCTGTTGATATCAGTGCGAGTTAGGTGCTTAAATGCCGTCTGATGATATGAAAGACCTCAACTTCCTTCTTAAGGGTCCCAAATTACTAGTTTTTTTCAAAAACTGCAAAGTGATGGTAAGAAATCCTGCTTGTTGCTTACTCTATGGCTATGTCTACACTAGCCCCAAACTTCAAAATGGCCATGTAAATAGCCATTTCAAAGTTTACTAATGAGGTGCTGAAATACATATTCAGCTCCTCATTAGCATGCGGGTGGCCACAGCACTTTGAAATTCACGTGGCTCGCCGCCGCACGGCTTGTCCTGTTGGGGCTCCTTTTCAAAAGGACCCTGCCTACTTCGAAGTCCCCTTATTCCTATGAGCAGATGGGAATAAGAGGACTTCAAAGTAGGCAGGGTCCTTTCGAAAAGGAGCCCCTTCGGGACGAGCCACGCGGCGGCGAGCCACATCAATTTTGAAGTGTCGCGGCCGCCCGCATGCTAATGAGGTGCTGAATATGTATTTCACTGCTTCATTAGTAAACTTCAAAATGGCCATTTACATGGTCATTTCGAAGTTTGGGGCTAGTATAGACACGGCCTATGACACTAATTCAATTGTGTATGCCGGTGTAAGTTTGAAAGGAGAAGTGTATCTTTTGGTCATTAGGCTATATATTGTCTCTTTATCATCCTTGGTAATTTGTAGACA
Organism: Carettochelys insculpta; assembly: GCF_033958435.1. Lineage (NCBI taxonomy): Eukaryota > Metazoa > Chordata > Testudines > Carettochelyidae > Carettochelys > Carettochelys insculpta. Next base: position 40,993,582 of record NC_134140.1, on the reverse strand, counting down.
TTAATTTAAAGCAGCAGGACTCTTTGTCCTCTGCCTGCAGTGAAATCTACAGATCCAGATTCTGATATCCTCACTTAAACTGAATAGCTCCTTACTTCACCTATAATTCTATTGACTACAGCGGGACTATGAACAGAGTAATAACATCTATCCCATAATGAACTGCAAGGAAACAAAATAGAACATGATATGAGAAACTTATATTTCACATAGTTTTGTTCATAGCAATTTGTCTTTGGTTCTATGCATCATCATCATCAATAACCGTGGCCTCAGTGACCGTTGGTGTCTGATGCATCTCTCACTATTTCCTTCCATCTTTCCCTGTCCAGTGCAGAGTGGCTTAGTTTCTGTAGACTACCTCTGCACCAATTTGCTGTATCAGGTTTTATGTATGCAGAACATTATATAAAGATAATCCACTAGATGTTTTATTCTTAGGTAAAATAGCTATTTTTTCTACATTTTCATTCTCTCTCTCTCTCATTTGTTTTGGTGTGTAAGGTGAAATTGTTTATGTGTGTGGAAAACCACAAACAGCTAAACCCTGCTATCAATATCAAAACCACAGACTTCAGTAGGACTATGTTTTGAACTCAAAAGAATAACTTCCTGGCACTTAGTAGTATTGTCAGGGCAATATCTCAGCTTCATCATTACTTTCAGACCTATATAGCTAAATATATGGCTCTTTTTGTGCTTAGTGGGAATTGCCACCATGCTGGCTTTCAATTCACAGAAGCTTCCTGTGTAGGAAGTTCTGTAACTGACTTAACTGACAATATTAACTTGATGTCTCTGACAGGCTTGGGATCTCTTGAAATTATTAAAATTAAAACTATCAACTGTTTAGCATTACATGAAAAATTAGTGGTGATTTGCATGTTTACAGTAATGTTAGGCTGTCTTTTTCTGACGTCGCTGATCTGTAACTTTGGGTTAATGTGGAAAGGGATTCAACTCTGAACTCTGCATCTTGGGCATATCTATATTTTCTACCTATACTTCCAGCATAGGAAAAAAAGGGGTCGGCATACCCTTTCTGTATATAACTAGCAACATGATAGAGTTTTTCATTTCTCCTTCCTCATATATATATATATATATATATATATATATATATATATATATATATATATATATGTATGTTTCATCTTTCCAAATTTTGGTTATATCCAATTTTCATATTGTGTATGTCTAGAAATATGTACACATTTAAATAACATATACTTACAATTTTTTCTAAATTCATGAGTCTGTACTGAAAAAATGCCCAATTGCATCTAAATTGATCTGAAATTAAGCTGTTCCAATTCAAGCATTATGAAATAATGAACTTGTGTAGCTTTTATGAATTGGCAGCGATATAACATTGAATTAGTTCTACTATTTCTAATTTTATAATGCCACAGAAAAAGCCCTTTTCTTGCAATTACTTAATTTAGTATCCAGAATTATCACCTAAAACTGAAAGTGTGAAAACAATCTATCTCTATAAGGCTTAACTTTATTGTAGAAATTTTCAAGATGACATTACTCATGAGAAATATTAAATCATTGGTTCTTCTAGAGTGTCATCTTTCTTTATATTACAGAATCTTCAGCAAAAATATCTACTCTGCACAATACCTACTACAAGATAAATAAAGCCTTTTTAGCTGCACTGGCATTGAAAAATTTTCTCTCTCTCTCTCTTTCCCTTTGAGAGAGTACAGCAGTTAAATTTGTGAAATGAATAAGATAGTGAAAAACCAACCATAGTTTTTCTCTCTTCCTCTGACACAAAGACATATATCCCATGTACCTTGGATAGTCAGATTCTGTGCTTTCTTAAACATGCAATAAGGAGATGGCATCTGACAAGAAAAGACAGTATGTAACAGTGTATTAGAAAGGAATAGGATAGTTTCTTAATGCATATGTTATAGGACAAGATTTAGTAAATAATCAAGCATGGTTTTTTTTCTGCTCATCTAATTACTTTGCTACATGAAAGTATGTTCCATTTCCAAGCTGAACTGGAAGAGTAATGGTGATACGCTCATGTGTGCTACCAATAGGTACAAGGCAATTGCTAGCCAAATTAGAGACTGTCTGGAGTTAATGAAGAATTCATTGCTTGAAGGGAAAGCATATCTTGAATTCATTCCCAGATACAGACACAAAAAATGTAGATTATATTCATTGATAAATGTATATGACCTCCGTCAGGGATGCAATTTTAGAAGACTCATGGTGCCAAAGCCTTAATTTTGAACTAATTTGGTCAGACAAATTGCACAGGAATATGTGTGGAAGTCAGTATCCATAAGCAACATGGCCAGTGTGTGCTTCTTAGCACAGCTTGAATATCACATTCGGATCTTGCATAGCTTTTCTCTTATGGGGATAACAGACAAGACACTGCAGTTCCTGCAGCATTTATCTCCTTGTCCACATATTTTATTTTCATACAATTTCGCAAAGAAGAACCAGTGGTTTTCTGTGCAGAGGTCTTTCTTACTGCTGTAGAATCTAGGCATTGATAAAAATCGCTCTACTGTAATGTATAGTAACATTGTCCACTGAGCCTATTCACTAGAGAATGTTTTAAAAGTGCACAATAGACTAAATACAGCCTGCAGCACCTGCAGTGTAATGGTTATTTCTTGAGTCTCTCTTAGGGTTTTATGCTTCTGCTGTGTAGGATAGCACATACCTGTTACATAGGTCTGTGAAGTAAGTAGTGTTATTTATTCATACAAGCTGTGTCTGTCTACATGGCCCCTCTCTTTCAGAAGGGGATTGCTAATGGGCCAGACTGGAAATGCAAATTAGGTGTGGATTTAAATATCTCACACTCATTTGTGTATTCCCACATGATCTGACTTCTGGAAGAGACACTTCTGGAAGCCAAAGCAGTCGTGTGGACAGGGTTCCTTCAAAAGGAAACCCCTGTTTCAAAAGCACCCTTCGTCCTGAAACAAAATCACCCAGGTGACTGTGCCATCTCAACAGGTCCCTCAGCTACTTCCTCTGCCCCCGAAACCACCCCGCCTGGCCAGATTGGTATGACTTTTACCTAATAAGCCAAGTAATGTGCCAGACAGGAGTCTGTCATACTGCCCTGGGATCACCAACTGGTCCCTCATCTACTTTTCCCCACTTAAACCACAGGTCACCAAATTAACTGAAATCTCTTCCTTTTATAACTGAAGTATCAAAGATTTTACAAAAACCAGAGGAAACATCATCTCTGAAAATATTACAGGAACAGACTACAGTTTGTGATTTCCAGGCCCCCTGCCCCATAAATTGAGGGGTGGAGGATGTAAATTAAGGGTGAGTTGGGACCATCCCTTGAGGGGCTTTCTGCCAGCCCCTGAGCACATGCTGCCCCACTGAAAATATAGCAAAGACCAAGCTCCCCAGCTTGTGTTACCTATAAGGGGCCATCCAGACTCCCTGCCTTGCCCCTGGTCACAGCAGCTCCCAACAGTAAATTCTTTGCCATGGGGGCAGGGCAGAGGGGAGACTTCCTCCTGGTAACAGCAAGCCCCTGAAAAATCTTTCCCATCTTTGGAGTGGGAGCCTTCACCATGCACAAGCCAGGGCATGGTGCTATCTTGCAGCATGAGCTCCACTGCGCTGCAGGCATGTGCTTTCATTGGGTTGGGTGCTAGCCATGTGGTGTGGTTGGGTGGGTGATATATTTCCAACTGCACGGCACCTGTGGGGAAGGAGGGGACTGCCACTGTACAAACGTGAGCCACAGAAAAGAAGTTTCTTGGCCTCTCACACAAGCATGACCCTACAAACTAGCTGCCACATGGTGTGGTGGGGCAGGGGCTAGCACGAGCACTGAAAAAAAATCTCAGCCTATCTTGCTATATTCTGTGCAGGGAAGAAGCCACCACCCTCTCCTGGGGCTATTTTTTCATGGCTAGATGGAATCGCTGCGCTGAGTATAAAGAAATTAGTTCAAAATGAGCCCAGGGGTCCACTTCAATTTCCTGGGCTTCCTAGTGCCAAATTCAAATTCACCGGCTTCTCGTTACTAACTTCCTGTGCACCTGGAGAGCAGCACAGATGGAAGCGGCCAGAGTGGACAAATATAGGGCATTGTGGAATACATGCAGAGCACCTCTGGAGGCCAGTATAGTTGATTTCAATAACTGCAGTTTCCACAGTAGCATTAATCTGACCTTTTAAGTTAAAACTTGGTGCTATGCTGACTCACATGGTGGATGTAATACTATCAACCTTAGCATGCCCAAAAGTTGACCTAATTGCATTCACTGTGAAGACAGTGCCATTGTAAAATCGAGCTGTCTTAAAATTGACTTTATCATGTAGTTTAGACATATCACCAGTGACTTTGTCTGAGGACATCGCACTCCTTTGAGATCTTGGTTTAAATTTTGTCTTGTTCTTCAAAGTGAAGTTGGGAATCTCATTTTGCAAAAAACAACAAAGGAGTACAAATATTATAAACATAACAGAACTAAATAAGGAAGCTCATATAGCTTTTTGACTCCGATATAGTTGGTTTAGCACAGTGTGTTTTACATTCTCATATGGTCACTGTATTTTAAGAAAGATTCTTTCTCATTTAGTTACAGCATAATTTCCTTCTGAAATTTTTGTCTGCAATAACCAAGAACTGTGACTCCAAGTGGGTCACGAACAGCAGGCTTGAATGTACACTTGAAACAAAGACTACGTTTGGTCAAATATGCTTAGAAATAAAGAATAGGGAAAGAAACAAACATAAACCTTTTACAGGGGTATATTTAAGTTTATTTTTATTAATTTTCCAGACAGAAAGCTGTAGTTGTCTTACTTCAGAAGGTATGAAAATGGCAGCTGAATTCTATATCTTCATTCCTCAATTTGACATTAAAAAAAGATAAAATCCTGTTTCTAGATAATACAAGTTGAAAATGATGACATGTATTTAGCAATTCACCTAGTACGCTGTCACACTGAAGCAACTCGAGACTGGAATTGATTAAGGTTAGGTCAACTTCTCTATCAAACTGGCTCATTAAGTTTCTCCAGTAAATGGAGGTTTAATATCAATTGAGAATTTCAAAATATATAAAAAGACAAGGCAGAGCAAGAAAAAATATGCTGTTTCATAATTATTCTGAATCCCCTCCACAACATTTGCATTTTGACCCTTAGTCAACACCTTTCTGTACTGCAATTTTTATCCAAGTCACATTTTCTGGTAATAGGTGACAGAGTTAAGTTTGTGTCCACATGTCATCAAAATTGTTTGTCTTCACTTACTATACAAGGGTTTTTCAATTGTATTGGTACCTGGGCACGATGCAAGAATATGGTTAGCAGTCCCATGCTGCCTCAGTAGCTAGAATGACATCAGTGACATTCTCAGCAATTTTTCTGCATAGGAATCTGCCAAACCAGTTGCACAAAATTAGTTATTTGAAGTGCAAAAAACAAACAAAGGAAACAAAATGAAAACCAGTGTGCTGTAATGGTTACTAAACTCAACCATTTAGATTCTTGCAGAAACAAACCACTACTAGCTACTGTTCTACTTTTATTGTTCCTGCTAATTAGAATCGTGTGACTAATATTTTTAAGTTGTTTTTCAGATCAAATAGAAAAGGGTATGTGTCTAGAAAAATAAACATAGTTCTTCCCTTAGTGAAAAAAAATAAATTTCCAGTCATTTTAAACCACATTTGTAGTAAAAAATGACAGAAAATTGGAAACTTGCATAAAACCATATGAGATTAGGATGGCTCCCCCCCTTAGGCTAAAAGAGGGCCACCAGCCTGTTTTTAAGTAAAATCTGAAGTACATTTGACCTAAGGTGCATTCCTGATTCCTTGGAACTGAAAGAACCAAATATATGTGATTCTTGGTTTCAATAGTAACAGATTGGTTTTAATAGTCATTTATTACAGAAGTCTGGTTTGTCTGGGTAATGCATGAAGGACTAGAGGGTCTGAAGAGGGCTGACTGGTGCTTCATAATAACTAGTGTAGTATTTTAGAAGCACACATTTTTACTGGCTTGATGAAATCTTACAATAAAGTATACCACCTGTTTGTGCTACAAGCCCTGTTTTATGGTAGTCTAACCTGAGATTTATCAGAGAGGTAGCCGTGTTAGTCTGTAGTGGCTTGCAATTTACAAAGATAGTTTCTCTGTTTTGGGTTTTAATATCTCCCCATTAGACAGTGACAATGGCTCACATCCCCCTGTCTGATCTGACTTGTTTTTCCTCTTTTGATAAGTACTGTTGATACTGGGCCATTTCCACCCTGCTGAATAGATCTTGTCAGCTCTGGTCCTCCCTCTTATTGGGGCCCCACTCTTTAAATACCCCTCTGTAACCACCACCCCCCCATTCATGCATCTGATGAAACGGGTCTTTGCCCACAAAAGCTTATGCTCCAGAATACCTGTTAGTCTATAAAGGGCCACAGGACTTCTTGTTGTTCTCTAACCTGAGACTAGCACCTTTAGCTGTGTCATCTACCTCACAGCATGACACTAGCATGTATTAAAATGACTAAATACCCATCATTATTTATAGTAGTAATATTTAAAATGAGCATGCTTCTGAAAGATGCCAAATTCATAATATTGGATATTACAGACTTCTCTCTTTATGCACACACTGGGGGCAGCAGAGAGAGTAAAAGTGAGTATTCTGAGGGACAGGATGGTGGAGATATGGCTTCCTCACAAGTCACCAACCAGCAGTATTAGCTAGACACAATGTGAATTCCATACTGCATCTTCTAAAATACTGATATGGCTTACTCCCCTCGCAAATAGGTGCCCTCTGTACAACTTCTGCTTCATAGTGGTGTGTCTGAGTCACATTTTCTTCCTCGTGCACCTCTTGGGGAGTGCAGTTATACATTGTCCGACACTCAGGGTTTAAAAAAAGCACCCTGCAATAGTTTACTCTTAATCATATGTGTTCCAGTCCTGAAAACATTTATGTGCTCAGCTTTAAAAACATGAGTATTCTCTACAGAACAATCATGGTTATGTCATCTGACCTTCTTTTACAATCAAACAAGTGAAACACAGCTTTGCAAATGTCTGTTTAGATAAATAGCATAAGGAAGAGAGAGGACATTTCTGCACATGGCACTCAAAAAGATCTTCCAGAAGATCTTCCTGAAGAGTGCACCTACACGTCAAACAGGACCTCAAAAGAGCCACCCCTTCTTCCGGAAGAGAGCATCTACACATGCAATGGCACTATTTCGGAAGAACAGGGCAGGAAACAGCACGGACAGGATCGCACAGCCAGGGAGCCCTTCTGGGGCCTCTGGCCACACAGCACCTTAAAGGGCCCCACCCAAACAGCCATTCCCTGCAAATGCTGCCGAGGCCAGCCAAGTCTGTGCCCAGCAAGCCAGACCCAGGTCCCTGTCCAGCGCCCACAGACCAGCAGGCATGGACACCCAGCAGCCACAGGACAGCAGGCTTGCCCTCATCCGCATGCTAACCACCTTCCTCAGCCTCCTGTGGAGGCAGAGGCCCAGGCCCATGGGTCCTGCACCCCCACCTCCCCTGCTGGGCCCCCTCCAACTGGTCCAGCATGTCTGGACCCATGTCACCAGCACAGAGTGGTGGGACAGGGTCAACATGGGGGAGTGGGACAATGACTACTGGCTGAAGAACCTGTGGTTGAAGAAAGAGACCTTCCTCGAGATCTGCAGCTGGCTCACATCCATCCTACAATGCCAGGATACCTGTATGAGGCTGGACCCCTCCCCAGACAAGCGCAAGGCCATCGCCACATGGAAATTTGCCACCCTGGATAGCTACCAATCCATCGGGCAGCAGTTTGGGGTGGGCACATTCACCACGGGGACCGTCGTCCTCCAGGTAAACCCTGTCCCAGACCCTGCCCCACTGGCAGGGAGGGGGCTGGCAGGCTCAGAGGACCCCAGGCACTGATCAGGAGGGAGCAAGGCCAGGGGGGGCAGGCAGGCCTAGCCCAGAAGGGATACCACATGTCTGCTGCTGGAGGGGTCCCTCAGCTGGAGGGCCCGGTAGGGAGGGAGGGAGTGGAAAAGGAGGGGGGCAGGGACCCCTTCATGTATGCCCACAAGTGTGCCCATTCCCCTGCAGGTTGTGAAGCCATCAACCACATGCTGGTGCAGCAGCTGGTAACATCAGGGACCTGGACGCAGTCGTCGAGGGCTTCGCTGTGCTCAGGTTCCCTCAGTGCTTCAGGGCGATCAACAGGACACATACTCCCATCAGGGCTCCAGACCACAGTGGCAGCCAATACATCAACCACATGGGGTACCACTTCATTGTGCTCCAGGCAGTGGTGGATGTCCAAGGGAAGTTCATAGACATTTATGTTGGCTGGTTGGGCAGGGCATATGATGCAGGGATCCTGCAGAATTCCACCCTGTTCCTCAGGATGGAGGCTGGGACATTTGTGCCCCAGCAGGAGCACGCCATTGGGGATCTCATGATGCCTTTTTGCCTCATGGGCAACCCATCCTACCCACTCAAGCCCTGGTTGATGTGCCCATACATGGGACACTCCACACCCTCCCAGGAGCTGTTTAACACCCAGCTCACACGGGCCCAGTATCCTGTTGAGCGCGCTCAGTGTGTTCAGGTGTCTCCTCATGTGCCTCGAAGTGGGGATGGAGAACATCCCGCAGGTCATGGCCGCCTGCTGCACGTTCCACAACCTCATCGAGGTATGTGAGGGGACCCTGCCCCAGGGCTGGATGGCAGAGCTGGCCCCCTGCTACCAGCAGCCCGCTGCTGCCCCTGACCAGCGGCTCGACCGTGACGGGCTCCAGATCTGGGAGGTGCTTTGGGAGGCATTCAGCCTAGGGGACTACTAACCCCCGCACCCCTCCCCACAGGCCCCCCTACATACACACCCTTGAGCAAACCCCACGCCCCCCAACTTCCCACCCTCTCCCACAGCAACCAGGAACACAGGAGGTGCTGAATGCTAACATATATTTAACCTTGAACCATTAACAACATGAGAAATGTATATAGTAAATGGTGACTAATAAAACTAACAACCAAAACCTGATAGGGAGTGAACAATACACATGGGGGTAAGGGGCCAGGGGCACCTATACCTGGATGGGGACTGGGGCAGAATTGTTGGGGGGCCCTAATCAAGGGATGGGATGGAAGGCTGTGAGCCCTGGCACCCACGGGTGCCCCTCTCACCCCAGGTGCGCGGTCCCCTGTGGGCTCTGATGGGGCTGGAAGCACTGGCAGGTAGGGCCAGTCAGCATCTAGCCCAGCCTCAGCAGAGGGGCCAGAGGAGGGAGGGTTGTGGCTCAGGTGACCCTCCACAGGCCCACCATGGCCACAAGTCATGCTGTGAGGGTGCCCCTCCCTCAGCACAGCATCGGGCAGGCTCAGAAGCAGTAGGGCAGCCAGGGATTCAGGATCATGGTCTGGGGGCACAGGAGCAGCTGAGGAGCCAGCGGGGGGGTGCTCGGGGGGCAGTAGCAGAGGCCTCAGGGGGCACTGTGGGGGAGACCTCAGGGGAGACCTCCGGGGGGCTGGGGAGGCAGCTGGAGGGGCTAGGGCCTGGCCTGCTAGAGTCCCGCACATAGTGCAAAGCATCCCCACCACCTCCCCCATGTGTCCCGCCTCCACTGCAGCTCGGCCTCGTCGAGGGCCAGACGTCTTTCAGTGAGAGCATTCTGCTGGCTGAGGTCCACTGCGTAGGCTGCGACCTCTTCCTTGTGGTGGCTGCAGTGGGTCCGATGCACCCATGGCCTCTGAGCAGCGGGGGCTAGTGCATGCCCAGCTGGTGGGCTGCTGGGTACTCTGGCCTGGATGGGGCTGGCAGGTCCCGGGCTCCTCGTCCAGCTGCCTTGGCCCTCAGATGGTACCACTGTTAAGAGAGAGAGGGTGGGGGTAGAGGGGGAACTCAGTGCCACATCTGGGACCTGGGTGGCATAGCGCCAGTCTCCCTAGCTGGTTAACCCCTCCATGGACACAGGGGACAGGCACGTGCCAGGGGAGACCGCCATGCAGGCTTGTGTGCGCTCATTGCAGCGGTCACTGGGGCATGATGCCAGAGCTGGGGTGCTATCCACAGTGGCCCACCCTAGCAATGGGTTTGTGGGCTGGGGGGACTCGGCCATGGGGGGGTTCCAGATGCTCTGCTGCCCAGAGGAGGCCTCAGCGTGCTAGGAGGGTGCTCTATGTGAGAGGGGGCCAGGTGCTGCTCACAGGCGTGGGTGTGCCCTGGGCCCTGACCAGGGACAGCCTTTAGGGCTTTGGGGCCTGGGGCTGGGGCCCGAGTGTCCCCCTCCCCACACTGTACTTTTCCACTGTACGCACTTGCCTGAGGTGGCCTCGTATATGTCAGGTGATGCCCAACTGGAGGGGCCATGGCTGCTGCCAGTGGAGGGCACTGTGATGGTGAGGTACCGGTCTCTGGACTCCCCATCAGCTGGGACATCCACAGTGGCGGATCCCTCATCCTCTTCCTCTGGTGCAGCAGGTGGCTCGGTTGTGGCTGTCTCCATGGTGACGTGGGGTGGGGAGGTGTCATCCGCAGCCAGGAGGTCCCACAGCTTCCGGTAGAAGGGGTAGCTGTCAGGGGCATGGCCAGATCTGTGGGCGCTATCCCAGGCCCACATGTGCCCCTGCCACAGCTTGTTCACTTTGCACCACACTTGTTCTGGTGTCCAGGAGGGGTGGCCAAGGGCAGCCAGGCCGTGGACAAGGCAGGTGAAGGCTGGAGCATTCCTCCGGCACCCACTGGTGTCCCAGAGGACCTCCTCATCACTCTAAAGCCCCAGGAGCTGTGGCTCAGTCCAGGAGGGGGCCCTTCATTTTGGAGCCTGGTCAGGGTCCTGGCTGCCCTCATCTGGGTTCCTGGGGCCCCCCTGGGCACTATGGGGTGTTGGCTGGCTAGCCGTCCCTGCGGGTCAGGACTTGCTGGGCACTGCGGGGCCTTGGGGGAGTTTGCCAGGCAGCTCTGCACGTGCTGCCTGTCTCACAATCTCAGCTTCCTGCCATGAGGTCTCCAGGTCCTTGCAGCTTTAAAGGCTGCAAGGGCCTTGGGACATATGGGTTCGCTGAGGATGTCTAGAGTGGCCCCACTCTCCAGCAGGGTGCCGCCATGGAGGACTGCTTCTTTCAGAAGAAGCAGTCTGGGAACATCTACAAATGCCTTCTTCTGGTAGAATCTTCCAGAAGAAGGTCCTCTTCCTGATTCTGAAACGGAATACCAAATCTGGAAGAGGGGGCACCTTCTTCTGGAAGAAATCCAAAAGAGCGCCTTGCATATGTAGATGCTCCTCAGATCTTCTGGAAGAAGGCACCGTTCTTCTGGAAGATCTTGCCTGTGTAGAAACGGCCACATAGTCCTAATATTTTCGTGTAGGTTCTGATCTTGGAAGATGAGGCCAACACTGAACCTTACAGGATCGTGCTCTGTGTTTGGAAATGCAAGCATGATCCAAGTATCAACACATACATAGCTAGCCAATCTACAATGGAAACTAGTTTTAGCCAATATTCTGTTGGGCATATTTTGATGCCTCTTCTGAAAGCTGTGCAAGTCTAGAAGCTGTTCAAGATTATAAACTATTGGCTGTAGACACTATGAAATCCTTAGTCCAAGCCTTTGATTCAAAATCAATAATCTAGCTAGATTCTTGAGGAACAAAGAAAGGAAGTCTGAATCACTTAAAGTAGTCCAGATATCTTAACTGTGAGTGTGCATGTATTCAAACAATTGGGCTTCTCTTGGTTTAATTTTAATGGTGGGTGTTTTTTTGTTTGCTTTTCTCTTTTTTTGTGTTTTGTGTAAGTGCAAAGTGGTAAGAGTTTTCATCTCCATTTTATTGATGCTCAGCATTAGCTTCAGCTTAACTAAAACTGTCTGAGAATTAAACAGATTTGGCTTTATTTTTTGATGTTTCAGGACCAAAAAGTACCGAGTTATACTGTTTTGCTTATTGCAGTGTGTCTGTATCTAGTTTTGGATAACTGTGTACAGTTTCTTTGTCAGTGAAGCCACCCAATCTGTTGCAATGAAGAAATGCCCTTTTGAAACCCTTCAGAACAGATTTTTTTGTAAGCTATGAAAAAGGGAAAAAATAAACCAGATGGAGGAAAAAATGTCACTGCTACACAGGAGCCTTCTGCTTATTCAGAATAAATTCATCACATGCTATTTTTTTAATAAATGCACAACATTAAATCAATAATTGTTACCCAATTAGTTACCCATAGGAATATAGCTGCTTCAGTGAAATGAACTTTAGAACTCCAAAAAGAAGCTGAAAGTACTGAGGGGAAAATAGGCTTCTTCTCTGGAAATTACAAGATAAACTGGAGTTTCCTTTAAATACTTTGGTTGAGTGATTTTTCTATTGCAGAACACAGGAGTGAGGTTATATAGTTTAAGGGCAGCACATCAGGAGCTGATTAATAGCCTATGAGTAACAGAATATGTTTCTGCCATCCTACAGCAAAGGCCATATGTTACACTATCACTTCCACTGCAAACCACATTTTAGCTCAGCGATGAAAATAATTCCTGACAAGCAGACAAATCCTCTAAAACAAGAGATCGTAATTTGCAACAGCATATTGCTTGATGACCTCTGATACTAGGACTTGCTCTTAGGCAAAATGTTTAGGCTTCCTCTAATAACGTCAACATGTGTCATCACTGAAAAAAGTTAAATGTCATTCAAAGTTAGTGCTTTTGAGTAAACGTAGGAATATATGAATTACTCTGGCCTTTCAGAGAGGGAATGTGCTCAAGGTATTTTTCTCACATCCACAGTAATTCACAGCAATATGGTGAAAGCTGTGTTAACTGCATGTACATGACAATGCACTGGGAAATGTCTCTCAAATTACGATGTGCAGAAACTTAGGAGTAAAAAATAAATTCCAGATTGTCAAATACTGTCACAGAGAAATGAAATTATATACTCTATTATGCATAATTTAATTATCTTTTGAACACAATACGCTTTGTGAATATACAGTTCTTCTGAGAAGCTGTTCTGATCCCATATCACTTTTCTTTCTATGACCCATAAACCAAGCGATTCTACAAATCGTGTGGAAATGTTAGATTTATATTGCTGTATCATATGGCTCTGTACTTAAATTTTAACAGCTTCAGACTTCTCTGAGATAGATGATGATCTGCCTATTATATGGAATAAGCAAATAAAACTGTTGTAGCAGGGAAAGTTATCTTGTTATCATGCAGACTGGGGCTTTGAATAGTACAGAATTCAAAATTACACTCAGCAAATTTTAAAAGGTTCATGTTCCCTTTGGAATATTTAGATACTTATCCAAGCTCTTTGCCACAGACAACTTGCAGGCAGAGTCTATCTAAAAAAATCACAATATTTTCTGGTTCTCTCTGTGCTCAAAATATTTAAAGGATAGTCTGTTTTGGGATATTGTTGTTTCCTGCCCTACTTGAAACAGGGAATTGCAAAAACACACACTTTACTCATTTACAAAATAAATAAAAACAAAATTTTTTGGAACATTAATAAATTTCAGTCTCCTCACAATACAAATTTTACACAGTTCAAATTGTTTGTTTACATTGGATAAACTAAGGTTAAGAACTTTGAAATATCAGGTCCCTGATCTAAACTAAGCAGGATATATGGAAAAAAGGATTCCACAAGTCTCCCATCTCAAATCCCCTTCCTCATAAATACCCACAGAAACCCCAGGAAGTTTCTGTAAAAGCAGTGATTGATCAGACTTGACATGACTTATACATTAAAAAGATAAACAAAAGTAGTAAATCCTATTTTTGCAGGGGAAAATTAAGACCTTCTTTGTACATCATGAAGAAGCAAAAAACTATTTTATAGTCACTTTTATTTTTAACATTAGCCCAGATCAAAATTTAAAGCTTACAGAGGCATAAAATGGTAGTAGTACTTTGTTTGATTGGGTTGGGTGAAGTATCTTAAAGTGGTACTTTCACTTTAGAGGTTTGTTTAAATTATTTTTGCTTTTTCTTACTTGAAAAATCCTAATAATACTTTGCGTTTACAGTATATTGCCCTACACTTTTAATCTGGAAATAATCAAAATGCCTTCAATAAGGTTGGAACATTAATGCCTTTAATTTTCTTAAAGAGAGGAGGAAACTGAACAATGATTACCAAGAGTTAAGGTTCTAACTGAGGACAAAGCAGACCCATACTTAATTCCTTGATGTGCAACAGACTTCTATTATGAACTAATACATGTCACCTAAGGTCAATTTCTTAGACATATTCAGATGCCTAAGTTTATCATGTAGGCAACACTAACATTTTCAAAGAGTTGCAGCTCAGGTACTGCCTAAGACCCCTATATGTTGAAGTCTCAGTGACATTCTAGTTTTCACCAGGTGCCTGTACAAAGCAGTTTAAGTGTGGACATAACTCTACAGCTAATCAGCTGATCAGCATCTTAGCTCTTGCTGAATTACTGGAGGCACAAACCAAGATTTTTAGACTGTGGGGCATGCCTCTCTTGCCAACAGTACCCAATCTTACAGGCATTCTTAGAGACTTGATACCAGTAAAAGCCCGTAGCAGGAAGGCAGACTATGGGCCATATGTCATTGGGAGAGTAATTTGAGAAAAAGACAACTGAGGTTATAAGGAAACACAGAGGGATAAACAGAGAGCTGGAGCATGAGTAAGAAATGCCCAGAGATGGTTTTAGTTGTTAGACAATGGGCTACCTTACAGCTGACCAGGCTTAGGTGCCTAACTCTATAAAAGTGTTTCAGAATAGGGATCCTGAGGTAGATATAGCACGTACTTATAGGAGGTACTTGTCAGCCAAGTGTACTAGGTCAACTGCTCCTGGCTGGCTTAGATGGCTCCTTGTGCAGGTGGCCATTTTCTGAAAATTTCTTTCTTATATGTTTCACTATCCATATGCACTCCCACGAGACTATGCCATTCAATGCTGCCTAACATATGGGTAAAAATTCCACTGGGCAGTGGACTTCTTAACAGTTTAGGATTGCATCACTTAGGCTGTGTCTACACTAGCCCCCTTCTTTGAAGGGGACATGGTTATCAGCCTGAGCGGGGAATAATAATGAAGTGTTGTGATGAATATGCAGCACCTCATTAGGCTAATTCTCCACATGGCAACTTTGAAGTTGCAAACTTTGAAGCGCTGGCTTGCCATGTAGCCATGGGCACTTTGCAGTACATGAGCAAATTCAAAGTGCCCTTACACCCACAATTTTTTGGGAGAAAGGGCACTTCAAAGTTGTGTGGGTACTATGAAGTGCCTGCAGCTACACAGCATGATGGACCTTCGAAGGTAGCAACTTCAAAGTTGCCATGGGGAGAATTAGCCTCATAAGATGCTGCATATTAATCACAGCACTTCATTATTATTCCCTGCTCAGGCTGATTACTGTGTTCCCTTCTAAGAAGGGGGCTACTGTAGACACAGCCTTAGTCAAGCGAAGACAAAAATGCAGATAGGCACCTAGTTAGATTTTTCCATTTCCCTTAGGCACCTAATGTCTATTTATTTCACTTGGAATTAGGCTTCATTACCTGTATGAAAATCCCATCTAGAATGTATCTACAAATTCAGGTGTATAAATACTTTTGAAATCTGGACTAATGTGGCCAAATAATTAGGCCATAGTCACACACCAAGCCTGCATAGTTAGGAGTAGATCTCATATTTTCTGCTTCTCTTGTCTTTTATTTATTGACCTTCTTACTGGGTCTTATCCAAAGTCCACTGAAGTTGATGGAAAGATTCATTCATTTCAAAGAGCCTTGAAATAGGTACATATCATAACAACTATTACTCACAAGCATGCAGCATGTAGAAAAAAAAATGGCCCATTCCCTACGTACATAGAGTTAAGGTCTAAGGTGAAGCTGTACCTTTATCCTCTTTCAGTTTTTCTCTGAAACCTTCTTCCTGTCTTCCACTTGCCTTTCTTTCAGAGTAGAATCCTGTGATTCATTCTTTGAGTCTAGATCCCCAAGCTACCATGCCAAATATTTATGTTATTTACACAGCAAATTCAGCTTGTTTAGTCCTCTGCTATACACTTCTACTGAGGAGCTGTGGCTGGTAAGAAAATGCAGTGATAGAGAACAGCTTATTCAAATGAAAATATGTGTTTATTCATAGTAACATAAACATAGAGGAAAAGAGATAAAACAATGAAAGTGTAGGAGCATATTGTTTTAGTCAGATTTAGCATCTGTGTTGTGCAAGTTGACAAGCCCAAGTGAGTCTCTGAAACTCCATGCAAACCCAACATTCTTTATACCATCTTTTGCTGGCTCTGTTTCCAATCCACTAGACCATAACTTGCATCCTAACCCAATCAGAGAAGATTTATTGGGTTCTGTCCCTGTGATAGGTGGGTGACTGGTAGTTATGGGAGCTTGTTCTTCAGAATCAGCATGACAAAATGATGATGGTGCCTCAGGCAAAATGTATTTCCTATCTTTCCTAAGTAGGGCTTTCTTGGAATTTGTTTCTTTAATAATATACTGGCTGGGATAATATAGCTAGTCTTGCAAACCATGAATCCACCTTATAATTTTAATAATCTATCTCAGAGTGATGAAACTATAATGTGTTCTTACTTGTACAAGAAAACAGGAAGAAACATGTTTGGTATTTAATTGTGTTTAATCACATCACATTTTTGGAGAATGTACTAAAAGGTCTGTAGTGAGAAATTACAGTGAGAAAAAAGTGTAGCCCAATGGAAGACCTATTAATTTTATTAAAACAAAGACTGTCATATCAGATTTCATTATTTTTGTGTTATTTTGTTAACTACTCAAGCTGGGTCTACATGTGCCCGCTTCTTTCAGAGGGGGCATGTTAATGAGGCAGTTTGGAAGATGAGGTGCTGATGAGGTGCCTCATTAGCATAATGGTGGCCATGTGCTATTCAACAGTGCCTCTTTCAGAACACCTCCTCCCTGTGTAGGCGGGGCCTTTGGAAAGGATTCCCTGGCTTTGAAAGCCCCTTCTTCCTAAAACCAAATAGAAAGAAGGGGCTTTCAAAGTCAGGGGGATCCTTTTGAAAGCCCATCTACATGTGGGGGGTGACGTGCATTCCGAAAGCGGTGCTTTCAAATTGTGCATGGCCACCATTATGCTAATGAGGCACTGCATATTCATGTCAGCACCTCATGAGCATCTTCCATCTTCTAGACCCAACTAAAGTGATTACTGAAAAGAATGATACATATTACACGTGAAAAATCACAGGCTTAATTGGTTCAAAAAGAATCAAATTGACCGAGTTTGCAATCAGAAAATAAGCTCCTGAGCTAATTTGGTATGTGATAGGGAAGGTATACTTTTCACCTGCAGCTAATATTACTTAAGTACTTCATGGCCTGTTTTCAGATTATCTATATTTTGTATTTGTAAAGTAGCATGTGGTTATTTTTTCTTCCTCATATAATTCTGGATTAGTGGGAGTATTTCAGCACCAACAGCTAATTTTTGGCTTAAGTGAATTAGATGGAAGATGGCCTAAACAACCACGCCCTTAATTTTACGAAGACTTGATCTGGGCTTTATCTATATAATTGCCATTGATTTAATGGCACTCATGCAGATAACTCCTCAAACAATTATTTAAAAATGTGGAGGTTAGTAACTGTGTATGCAGATAAAACAGGTGTGTTTCGTGAAATAGAAAGCTCAATTGGTTCCTCCGACCATGGCAACCGCTGCTTTACAATTCATTTCTAATACCAGACCAGATAGCTTTTTATCTAGAGTTATTCTACCAAACAAAGGAACTAAATTAAAGATACGACTCTGGGGCTGCATCTAAATTGCAGGGTTTTGTTGGCAGAAGTTTATGTCAAAAGATATCTTGCAACAAATCTTCTAGCGACAGAACATGTCCAGACACCAAGGCACATCAAAAGAGTCATCCACTCATTTGGCAGTGAGCAGCCAGACTGCCTGGATGGTCTATCAGCAAAATAGCTACCCGGAACCGTGTCGGCCAGGGTTGCAGGTCACCAGTTCATTCTGGGAGCCCTGCTGAAATGTGCACTTATAGGGACCCTCCCCAGACTCCTGTTTCCTGCCTCTGCTGTGGGCATCCCTCTCTCTCTCGAGGGACAGCACAGCTAGTGTAGTGCTTTGTGTCTTTGTGGGTGACATAACTGGTCCCTGGGAACCATGCCTCTGGAGTTGCCCCTGTGTTTGCAGTGGCCCCACACTGACATGCTGCGGCAGATGCCGAACTTTATAACAGCCATCCTTCTGTTCCTCAGTGAGGGCAAGTCTGAGACCACATTTGGGGATGGCATCCTGGCTGCAGGCCTATCACACCTGCACCTGCACCCCAGTGGACAGGTGGTTCTGGAGGAACCATATCAGTTTAGACTGCTGGGACCAGCTGGTCATGGAGCAGTGGGATAACCAGCAGTGGCTCCAAACTTTTGAATGTGGAAGGCCATATTCCTGGAGCCCTTTGCCAGGCTCACCCCTGCCCTCTAGAAGCACAACACCCAGATGTGGCCTGCCATCCCTGTGTAGAAGCAGGTTGCAATCACCCTCTGGAAGCTCACCACCCCTGACAGCTAGCGGTTGGTGGGCAACCAGTTCAGCATGGGAAAGTCCACCATCAGGGCCCTCCTCATGAAAGTAACACACTCGCACACTGCAGTCCCTGCCCAGGTGGGGTGTCCCACCAAAGCAGGACCCTTGGGAAATGTGGTTGGGGAGGTGAGGAGTAGAGTTAGGTTGCGGGGGGGCACATCCCTGGGGAACCATGACATCCCATCCTTGCATAGCCCTGATATTGGGGGGGTGATCTCCCAGGAGTGGCTCCCAGAGAACTTGGGGGGACCAAATGGGAAGGGGCTAGGGATACCTCCCAGGGCCTAGGAACTCTCTCCATCAGTCCCTGTCATGTGTGTCAGTCTAATCCCTCTGCAGGTCATGACAGCCATCAACATAATCCTGCTGCGGAGAGTCATCTGTCTGGGAGACTTTGATGAAGTCATAGCTGGATTCACTGCCTTGGGGGTCCCAAACTACATTGGGGCCATTGATGAGACCCACATTCTGATCACTGTCCCAGATCATAGCACGGCCAAGTATTTCAATCGCAAGAGCTACTTCTCCATGGTGCTGCAGGCCTTGGTCAAACACTGTGGACCATTCATGGACATTTACAATGGCTGGGTGGGCTGGGCGCCTGATGCCTTCATGTTCTGTAACTCCAACCCCTGTGCTGGAAGCTGGAGGTGGGCACATTCATGCCTGCTGTGAGCTGGCAGTTGGGGACAAATACCTCTTCTCATTGTGGGGAATGTAGCCTACCCCCTTATGCCATGACTGATTAAGCCCTATACCGGCCAGCCGAACCACAGCCAAGAACTATTTAATGCCCACCTGAACTATGCCAGGATGCCGGCTGAATGCATCTTTGGCCAGCTCAAGGCACTGTTCAGGTGTCTGCTCACCTGTCTTGATGTGAGGACCACAACATCCACCGATCAGAGAGGGTGTGGGACTGTTACTGGATGAGGGAGGTAGCTTGGTGACAGATGATGTGGGAAAGGCTCAAGTACTCAATGGTTTTTTTGCCTCAGTTTTCATGGACAAGGTTTGCTCTCCGACTACAGCACGAGGCAATGTACTATGGGAAGGAGGTGGGCAGCCCTCGGTATGGAAAGAATGGGTTAAGCAATCCAGGGGTCCGGATTTAATGCATCCAAGATTACTGAGGGAATTGGCAAATGTCATTGCAGAGCCTTGGATATTACTTTGAAAACTTGTGGTTATCTGGAGAGGTCCCAGATGATAGGAAAAAGGCAAATTGTCCCTTGTTTAAAAAAAGGAAAGACAACAATCCAGGGAACAATAGACTGGTCAGCCTTACTTCAATTCCCCAAAAAATCGTGGAGAGGATCTTCAAGGAGTCCATTTTGGAGCACTTCGAAGAGGGGAAAGTGATCAAGAGTAGTCAAGATGGATTCACCAAGGGCAAGTTGTGCACGACCAATCTGATTAGTTTCTATGAGGTAATTGGCTCTGTGGACATGGGGAAGTCAATGGATGTGATATACTTTGACTTTAGCAAAGCTTTTGTTACAGTATCCCACAACATTCTTACCTATAAGTTAAGGACGTATGGATTAGGTACATGGACCATAAGATGGATAGAGAATTGCCTTGATGGAGGGGCATAAAGGGTAAGGGTCAAAGGCTCAGTGTCTGGTTGGTGGTCAGTTTCAAGTGGAGTGACCCAAGGATCACTTCTGGGGCCAGTACTGTTCAACATCTTCATTAATGACCTAGATGAGGGGATAGATTACACCCTCAGCAAATTTGCAGATGACGCTAAGCTAGGGGGTCAGGTAAATACATTGAAGGTTAGAGATAGGTTCCAGAGTGACCTACACAAATTGGAAGATTGGGCCAAAAGAAATTTGATGAAGTTCAGCAAGGAGAAGTTCAGAGTCCTGTACTTGGGAAGGAAAAATCCCAAACACTGTTACAGGCTGGGGACCAACTGGATAAGTAGCAATGCAGCAGAAAAGGACCTCAGGATTACAGTGGATGAGAGGCTGCATATGAGTCAACAGTGTGCCCTTGTAGCCAAGAAAGCCAATGACATATTGGGGTGCATTAGGAGAAGTATTTCCAGCAGATCTAGAGAAGTTATTATTCCTCTCTACTCAGCACTGGTGAGGCCACATCTGGATTATTACATCCAGTTCTGGGCCACCCAGTATAGAAAAGATGTAGATGCATCGGAGAAGGTTCAGCGGAGGGCAATAAAAATGATTAGGGGGCTGGAACAAGTGACCTACGAGGAAAGATGGAGAGATGTGTGCTTATTTGGTTTGCAGAAGAGAACACTGAGGGGCAATTTGATACCAGCCTTCAACTTCCTGAAAGGGTGCTCTGAAAAGGATGGAAAGAGACTGTTCTTAATGCTGACAGATGGCAGAACAAGGAGCAATGCTCTGAAGTTACAGAGGGGGAGGTGTAGGTTGGATATTAGGAAAAACTATTTCGGCAGGAGAGTGGTGAAGCACAGGAATGTGTTACCAAGAGAGGTGGTGGAATCTCCATCCGTAAAGGTTTTTAAGTCCTGTCTTGACATTGTCATGGCTGGGATGATTTAGTTGGGGTTGATCCTGATTTAGGCAGGGGGCTGGACTAGATGACCTCCTGAGGTCCCTTGTAGCCTAGAATTCTATGACTCTGGGATTCAAGTTGTGGGGGCTTGTTGTGCCCTGCACAACATTGTGGAGGAAAAGTCCTTCTTCCTGCGTTGGGGAGTGGCCATCAACTGTTTAGCCACAAGGGTCATATCTATGAGCAGTTGGGCACAGTTGCCATCTGCCAGGCCCATCAGGATGGGCTGCAGTTCTGGAATGCCCTGAGGGAGAGCTTCTCCCATGGACCCCAGAAACCCTCTCCACACCACCCCCAGTGGCAGCCTTGGGACCTCAGCCCTACCACACCACCTCCCATCATCTATCCCCAACTCCCCAACCTCTGCACAATGAAGAGGGATGTGGTAGTGGTGAACAAATAACTGTTTTTATGAGTAAAATATAACTTGTGCAAAAGAAAGAAACTGTGCTGCACATAAATATTACATGAAAGTGACATGCAAACAACTATTTGCAGTGTGAGTTGGCTTGGGACAGAAGGTGGGGAGCCTCAGAACATGGAGGGGGTGGAGGACTGTGAACTCAAGGGGGAGTTGGATCCTGAGCAGTGTTGTCTTCGGGTCCCCTCCTGCCGTAGGTTCGGGGCCCCCATCAGGGCAGGGCTGGGCCCGGGACCACGGGGTGGTACAGGTGGGGAAGGGCTGCAGTGGGGTCTTGGTAGGCAGGGGGAACAGGGACTGTGATGTGGTCTGGGTGGGTAGGGGGGACAGGATTGGTCGGTGGGGGGAGGGGAACCAGGGATGAAGAGGGGGTATATCAGGCCAAGGCGACATCTGGAAACAGAAGGGTCCCCTCATGGGAGCAGCCTAACTCTCACCAGGGCCTGGGGCTCATCTGACCTCCTGTGAGCCAGCAGCAGAATGCTGCCTATTCTCGGGAGCTGTCTGCCTAGTCCGGGTGGTGCACACTACCACTGCACATGGTTCCACACCTTGGAACCACATTTCAAGGTCCCACGTAAGCCAGCCTGCTGAGTCTTACAGAATATCCCATCTGCACCTACGTCCAATGCCCTGGGGTGAGTTATGAGTGGGGTATTTACTGGAGAGACCCTCTCCCAGCTCTGAGAACACCTGAGAGGTAGACTGGTTGGTGGGAACCGAATCCAGGACAAGGAGAAGGCTGCTTGCCTCCGAGTCCAACTCTGACCCCAGCTCCAGCGTGCGGGGGGTGGGGGGCATTGAGGGTGGGATGCCTCCTCCTCCTGTGGGGGCTCCTGCTGCTGTGGGAGGCCTCTGACTTGTGGTCAGAGGAGGAATGCCTGTAGGACCCCAAGACCAACCACGGAAATGCAGAGATTTGTAAAGGAATGGCCACTGCCCTGCCTGAATGGGGCCTTCACCACCCTGCACTCAAGAGCAGGTCCAGGTGAAGGTAAAAGAACTCTGCTAGGGCTAGGTGCAGGCCTGGGACTCTGTCCAATGCTCTGGAGCAAGCCCAGCAACATACCACCACTACAGGGAGCTCAATTACATCCTTGAGGGCAGGGGGACACATCACCCCCATGCCTGATCCTTGACACCAATTTTCACTCAGTTCTATCAAATGTGAATTTCTGTCTAATGGGAGTGGTTCATATGTTAACCTTTGTTATTGTCCCAAAGCTGGATGAAAAATAGAAATGTCAAAACTCCCAATAAAACAAAATATTCTGGAATATTTCAGCTTAGAAATTCAGCCTGTGATGTACTATACAGGTAATCAATGGGAGACAGCATTACACATAGAAGAGGGAATCTGAGCCATAAAAGAGAATAGGAATATCAAGAATCTGAATTATGTGCCAAAAGAAGGAACAGTACTTTAATGTCAAACTGACCAGACTAAATACTTTATTTGATAGAAAGTTGGGAAAAAATCAGCAAAATGATTTTTCCTTCCTAGTGGAAACTTCAATTTTGCTAAACTGCCATTTCTGTCAGCTGTTGCAAGAGAAAAAACAGAACAATCACCTTCTGTGATCTTGTTTTCTTTGTCCAGGTGGGACAACCAAGATAGCTGCTAAAGACTACTGACTATGGAGGAGCGCTGCCATATTAAAGCATCAACCATGTAAGTAAATGGCTAATTTTAGTTGAAGGGGAAGTCAGAGTGATATCTATGTGCATGCAAGCTTGTTTACAACAAGGTGTAGTCTTAAAGGTTTAAGGCGTAGTCTTAAACCAGTTTAACTAAACTGGAGAAAAGCCTGATTAAACGAGATTGCTTTGGTTTAAATGAGGCTTTTTTGGGTTTACCTTCAGAGCCAGATTTTAAAGGGTATTTAGGCATCTCAGACCTATTGACTTCATGAAAAAAAGTTACAGACCAGGGCCCCTTGCGATCATTTCCATCTTGTGTCTGATCAATTTGCTATTTCAGTGGGAGGCAGGTCCTTAAATATCTTTAACATCTGGCTCAAACTTTTTACTTTAGGCAGATGTAAATTTAAAAATGCACACAGTAGTGTAAATGGGCCAGTCCAGACAGTCCACTGTACTAGCAAGTCATTTTTAGCTAGTGTTGCGTATGGGAAAATCTCCCTGCCATCCATCACCAGCCCCTCTAGTGTTTGCCACATCTTTATGTATAGGGCTAAGGCCTCTGCAAGAGGCTGGGACCACTACAGCAGCCAGATTTCTTGCTGGCTTTTCTCTGCTGCCTTCTCCATTATAGCAAACTGGTCTTATGTGGTTTCAGAGTTCTTCACTGATACTAAATATTTGTAAATGCTTCTAAAGAGATTGTGGTTTTTAGTTATGTGCCTGAATTAATCATGTGCACAGACTTGTATTACTTCCAAAGACATAATAAATCAGAGCATATGCATCAGAACTGGAAGAGTGTCATTCTTCATTGCCTGGCCCCCTGCACCGTGCTATAGAAGAATATAAAGTGGACAGAAAAGGCTTCCATTCTGACTTGCATGTATTCTGAGTGTGTGTAAAATGATGCATGACCAATTTAAGGTAGTTGAGAATCCAGCACAGGGGTCACCAACTTCCGGCACTGGTGCCAAGAGTGGCACATAAGCTGATTTTCATTGGCACATGAAGTGGGAGCTTAGACCTGTCCTTCCTCCCCATGTAGCTGGGAGCTTGCTCAAAGCCATACCACCTATAGATTAACAAAAGACCAGCTAATGCTACCAACCACCACCAAAACAGTAAAGCTCTGTATCTTTATTTATTAATGAAGCAGTTGGAAGTAGGACTACTAGTGACTTTAAAAAGAATCACCGGCACTCAGACTGTACATAGAGGTCAAAGGTTGAATTTTGGCACTCTACCTTGGAAAAGCTGCTGCCCCCTGATCTAGCATATACATACTGATCTATAGCTCACTGCAGTCAATAAAAGATCTCGCATTTCATTGTACTTTGCGTCAGCCCTATAGAGCACAGTGCTTTTTACTTTCGGTGAGGTGTTTCTTTACTACTGACGATAGCAATTATGCTTAAAGTGCTCGAGAGTCTTATACGTGTTGTGTAAACTCATAAAAAATTAAACTGAACTTTAGATTCCTATCCTGGGCAATAAAGAGGAGTTAAGATCTTTATAAATAGTCAAAGTAATTGAAGATGAAACTGTGTTGCTGACTCATCCACTGGTTTATCTCTGTTACAAAAATGGCTATAATAGTTTAACTAACATTGTCAACTTGCCTTGTTTGGCTATGTAATTAATCATTGCTATTCAAATTCTTATTTTAACAGCACTTGTTTCAACTCTATAAATTTGCATACATCCCTAATCGGTAAAGGTGCAACACTGAGCCTAGTGGTAAGGAACTGGATATTAAGCAGTGATTCGTTGCAATTTCAGATCAGGTCTAGATTAAACAAGTAATTTGAAGAAATATTTGGAACATTTTCTCAACATTGGGATCTATTCCAGGGGTGGCCAACCAGTTAGAGAGAAAGAGCCAAAATGGCAGTGGAGAGAGTTACAAAGAGCCATGCATTAGATATTTATTTATATTTATATTTCACGCACACATCTATCTATCTATCTATCTATCTATCTATCTATCTTACGTGTTTCAATGCCCTCCTCCTTCCCCAGAGCCAGATACTCCTAGAGTCCCCTCAGAATAAATGCCATCCTCCTCCCCAGAGCCAGGCTCCTCCAGAGGCAGAAACCCCAAGGCCCCTGCTCTAAATAAATGCCAGCAACTCACCAGAGTCACAAGACACACCAATGGAGTCACTGCTGCCAATGCATTTGTCCCATCAAATGGTTGGGTGCATGCATGGAGGTGTGGCACTCCCGGCGCACGGCTCTGAGGAGCCACATTTAAATGCTCAAAGAGCTGCATGTGGCTTGACAGCCATGGGTTGGTCACCCCGATCTATTCTTTTGAGTAACTGCAAACATGTGAGAAGAGAAATTAAGACATTGGAATCTGGTCAACTACTAGATAATTTTTTAGTCACTACTAATTTGGACTGCTTGACTTAACAAATAACAAGCAGTCCAGTAGCAACTTAGAGAGTAAAAATGTACTAGCTCATGAGCTTTCGTGCATAAAACCCAGTTCCTCACTTCCATTCATCTGTGGAAGTGGCTTTTATCTATGAAACCTCATGATCTAATACATTTGTTAGTACCTAAGGTGCTATAAGACTTTTCTGTTATTTGCTGAGCTACAGACTAGCACTAGCTATTCGGTCTGGCACTATTTGCATAACTCAAGTTTACAGCACTAGACATAGGGCAGATTTTGTGATTTTAACTACAAATAGCTTTTTACCAGCAGGTTTTCAGAATTTTAGTAGAAAAGATATATCTGCAGTCATATCCTCTTCATGTTTTACAATTAAGAAAGATTATCTATGACCTTTCTTACATAATTCTGTCCTGTCATTTCACAATATCACAGAAAATCATTATGTCATTACAACTAGTGAATGGAAAAAGTTTTGTGATATCAGAAAAATCTGTCTTTGTCATGAACCTCTCTCTCTGGTGTCCTGTACTAAAAAATGTTGTTTTCATTATAATCTGAACTCATATTTTTGGCAAAATGGGTAATGCTTTGCAAGACATAATAAGATTTCAAATCAAAACATTTATAATAGTAAATAACATCGTCACGTAAGTTTAGCTATAAGGAAGAAATATGCTTATGCATATACTTCAGAATATTTCTTCTCCTTGTATTCATTCTGTAGCTCAAGTTGTTTTGTGTAAACTTCAAAACTAAAGGGGAAGAAGTTCTATTTTCACGATCATTCTTGTCCAAAGTAAGCACTAAGAGGCTTGTCTATACTAAGTGGAAAATCGACCTGCTCTATTCCTCTCTATTCGGCAGTGGTGAGGTCACATCTGGAGTATTTCATCCAGTTCCAGGCCCCCCAGTATAGAAAGGATGCAGATGCTTTGGAGAGGATCCAGTGGAGGGCAATGAAAATGATTAGGTGGCTGAAGCAGATGACCTGTCCAGAGAAGCTGAGGGATCTGGGCTTATTATGTTTGCAGAAGAGAAGAGTGATATTTGATAGCAGCCTTCTACTTCTGGAATGGGGTGTATAACGAGGATGGAGAGAGGCTCTTCTCAGTAGTATGGGATGGCAGAACAAGGAGCAATGGTTTAAAGTTATAGAGGGAGAGGTGTAGGTTGGATATTAGGAAAAACTATTTCCTGAGGTGGGTGGTGAAGCACGGGACTGCATTACCTAGAGAGGTGATGGAATCACCATCCCCAGAGGTTTTTATGTCCCGGCTTGACAAAGTCCTGTCTGGGATGATTTAGCTAAGGTTGATCCAGCTTTGAGCAGGGTGCTGCACCCAATGGCCTCCTGAATGCTCTTCCAGCCCTAGGCTTCTCTGATTCTATGAAATCAACTTATTTCCCTAGTATAGACTTAGCCTGACTTCTGCTGTAGTCCCACAATGTTGCTCCGGTATATTAGAGCCACACACTGTAATTTGAAGTGTGCGATAACAGAGCTTGTATTCGCCTCTAGTAGAGGAAGGATGGTTTTACAGTGAAGCTGTGTCTGTACTACACTCTCCTTTCAAAAAGGGAATGCAAATGAGGGAGATAGAAAATGCAACTGAAACACTGATTTACAAATCTAGCACTTCATTTGCATAATCTCACATGATTGCATTTTCAGAAGAGACTTTCTTGAAAGCAAAAACAACTGTGTAGACGGGGTTCCTTTGAAAATAAACCCTGATTTTGAAAGAACTCTTCTTCCTGAAACAAAATAAAGTCCTGGAAAATGTCAGTGGCATATATGAAGATACCAAAAAAACTTCATAAAATTTCATTATTTCTCTGGGAGCTTAGCCACTTTGAACTTCAAGCCATCTACATATGTGCCTATATGGAGATTTAGGAGAGAAACTTGGGCATCTTAGTTAGAAGATTTTGTCTTTAACTGTTCTGTTTCTTACTGTAAT
This sequence comes from Carettochelys insculpta, assembly GCF_033958435.1. Lineage (NCBI taxonomy): Eukaryota > Metazoa > Chordata > Testudines > Carettochelyidae > Carettochelys > Carettochelys insculpta. The sequence continues at coordinate 40,965,987 of NC_134140.1, read as the reverse complement.
GTGTGTATCTTGGTACTAAATTCATAATGTTTGGAAAGCATTTTGAAATCACAAGATGCAGGAGACAGAGGGCTACTTACTGCAGAACACTCCAGTAAGTAACAGTGGACTAGACCTTCTGACACTGAGTAGATTCTTTAGTTCTTCCTGTTTCCCTGAATCTGGCTACAAAAATCTGCTTTGACTCCTGGGACAAAAAATGTCTCCTCTGAATCTCTGTGAATCTTCTCTTCTTCGTCAGGGAGGATTATTTCCTCGCAGCTCATTACTGAGTTATTCAGAAGTTAGTCTGTTCATAGTATACCAAGAATAGCACTTCTTTATATTACGATTCATATTTGTAGCAAAGACAAAGATATTTGTAAATAAGGGGGAATGAAAACTCATCTGAGATTCTCAGGGTATAAGAAACAGCAGCTTAGAGTTAGTGCAACAGAGAAAAAATAAGATTTGAACCAAGATGGCTGCTATACATTTTATTTATAGATCAGTAAGATTCCAGTGTGAGGACCACTGCCCCATTACAGAGATTATTGTAGAATGTGGCCAATGGCCAATGGTCAAAATCTACAGACATAAGCATAAAACACCTTTTCTGTTCTTCAAGGAATGAAATCATGGTCAGACTAAGTATGTCTCTTCGTTAAGAAGAGGGACGATTTCTGAAATAAGATTTGTATAGGCATGGTAGTACTCACACTCAAGAGTCTTTGCAGGATCAGGGCCTAAATGTGCACATGGCCAGTTGTTGTAGCATTGTAATTATTGATAATGTTTCCCTTTAAGATTTACAAGAGGCTCTTAAATTACTTATGTTACATAGGGAGCAATAAGTAGCCTCACTTCTATTACTACAACAAGAAGGTTTACATTCTTCATAGATCAATAATTAGTGTGGATCCAAAATGAACATACTTCATATCACTTCTAACAAAGCAGAGTTGACATCTCTTCCATTATTTAACTGTGGTTTTTAGACCATAAGAAAACAAAAACTTTGAAAAAAGCAAAGTAAATTATTTTTTATTTATAACAGCAAGGGACACCAATAGCAAAAGCCCTCATATATTAATCTCAGGATAGCAAACATCTCTTTCACTATTTATTATTGCATGCTTTAACCCTTTACATCTATTATTCAATATACCAATACTTATAAAGGAAAAAAAAAAAAGGCTGATGGGACACAAGTCCATACAAATCTATTCGTGTCTCAATGTAAGTTTCAAAGGAACCTGTCAACATACTAGTCACAATCTTTTTCATGGCATGTGTTATTGCACTGTTACAACATTTTGGATGTTTTCTCCTACATTTTCAAATTCATTTTCAGGGGGAGAGGAGAGTAGTTTTCATGCTACTTTTCCTGCAAACAGGCAGCTCCCATTAGCTGGAAGGTGACCAATGGGAGCTCCAAAATTTTGCAAGTGAATGGCAGCACTCAAAGCCTCTCCCCTCCTTCCACCTCGATGGGCAGTGTTTGAAGAGCTGCTGTGAACACCAAGCAAGGCAGGGAAAACTCCTGCAAACTGGATGCAGTAGCTTGGAGGGCTGGATCAAGACTACTGGCATATTTTGCTCACCCCTACTCTAAAGTTTCATGTTTTATATTTAATGAAGTTATTTTTATACATAGTTCTACATTTTTAAATAGAACTTTCATCATAAAGAGATTGCACTACAACACTTGTATTAAGTGAGTTGAAAAATACTATTTTTTTTGTTTTTTAGAGTGCAAATATTATTATTCATGCATAAATATAGAGCAAGAACTGTACATATTGTGTTCTCTGTTGTAATTGAAATCAATATATTTGGAAATATAGAAGACATCCAAAATATTTAAGTGAATGATAGACCATTGTTTAACAGCATGATTAATTGTATGATTAATTCTGATTTTAATTATGTGATTAATCATTAATAATTTTAATCACTTGAGAGCCCTAAAAGATGAAAACCTCTGAGAAGACAATTATATTAACATTTATACCTACATATTAAATGCCTGTAACTTGCTAAGTTATGAAATCATTGGCTTGATTATTAGGAGACCAAATATTTAATGCTTTCGTTCTATATAAATAAATTGTTCATTCCTTTTAGACTTTGTAAGAAAATCAGATACAAACAAGTTATCAAATCCTATCCTTAGTTCTACCTAGTTGTGCTTCCCATCTAGCTTATTGACTTGTTCAATTAAAAAAGGCTTCACAATAATTGTCTAATTAGTTTTCTGATTTGTGTTATTCTTACTTTCTTTCCTGCAGGATGTAAAATAAGAAATCTCAAAAGAAGAAATTTGTTCAGCCAAAGGACAGAGGGAAATAAAGGGAAAGGCATAGCTGATGATCACTAAGGCTACATGTACACTCCAGAGATCTTTCAAAAGAAGCCCTTCTGGATGATCTTTTCTGAAAGAACTTCTTTTGAAAGAGAGCATCCACACAGCCCCCACTCTTCTGAAAGAATGAGCCAGAAATCGAAAAATCAGGCCCATGGGCACTGTTCTTTTGAAAAAAAGGGCCTGTGGAGCTTCCACACACATTTTCTTTCGACAGTAGCTTTCCAAAAGAGGAGCTCTTCCTGAAACAGGAAGGGAAGAGCAATTTCAAATGAAGCATCTTATGCTTTTGATTTATTTTCAAAAGAACACATTTTGTGTGTACACATTCTGTGGGATCTTTTGAAAGAGCCCCCTTCTTCTGACAATCTTTCAAAAGAACTTGCTAGTATAGATGCAGCCTGAGCATGAGACAGAGTGGATGATGAATCACTTATGGACTAGAATGTGAACAAATGAGAGAACTACAAACAAAAGTTGTGTCCATATTAGATTGGTTGCTTTTATTACCTGTTATTGTACTCATGCCATGGATAGTACCTATCTCATCAAGTGTGCCTTTCAGATATATAGCTCTACAGATAAGCAAGGATAGTTCCGTATTACAAAAGAGACCACAAAGCCTGTATCTTAGTACTGTCATGTTGCAGGAATTCCAAAATTTGGTTAAATATTGAGTTTTTATTAAGGATACAGAGCCAGTAAATTAAATTAGTGCAAATGGAATTGCCCAACTTTGAGAATATGCATCTGTCTCTTTCCAAAGTGAATGAACAGTAGATATAAAATAGCACCTAATCACAACAGGAAGAAGTTTGCACTCACTTTTCACTACTGTAAGTGACTACGTAAAAGGAATGGCATTGGAAAATCGATCTGACTGGTAATTTGAGCACCCAGTAGAAATGAATTGATTCTAATAAATTTTTACTCCTAAGGACAGGTTCAGATCAATTAAAAGTGTTTGTGAAATCAGGTTGAATCTCACAGATAATTTTGGCATCAAAATGAAACTTTTCTGGAAATGTTGAAATAATTTTTTATGGTGGATGTTACATTTCCTTCTTCAAAGGTCTAGTTACAATCTGAGGCTGGCATTTTCAAAAGAGTCTAAGGGATTTATCATCGTGTTCCTGTTCCCATTCATGTAAATGGTAGGTTTTCCATTGATGTTAGTGTGAAGGATCAGGTACTGAAGCTCAGATCCTTGAACATATTTAGGAATTAGAAACCTAAATACGTTTGAGAATCTCTGGTCCTCACTGCCCAATTCACAATGGAAGTCAGTGGAATTTAATGCCTGGCTCCCACTAAAAATACCAACCTCAGGGCTCAATTTGTGAAAAACCCCCACAAGGAAGCACTTGGAGAAGTCCTTAAGATTCAACCCATGATTAAATTTAAAGTCGAGTGCATGTTCCTTAGTGAACAACACATGTGTAAGTGCTTTCTTGGCTAATAAGGGTCTGGAGCATTTGATTGTGAGCTTTCCTGTTAAGGGATTGGTCTCTGGAAATTCACATCTTTCACCAGCCAGGACAGACCAGGATCAGACGAGACTCAGTGAAAACAAATAGAAAATGGAATAAAAGTGGAGCAGTACATTTTAACACCAGCAAAAACAAACACTTCTATAAACATATCCCTATAATGATTCGGGCTCCTAAATAAATTGTTTTTGCAATAGTGAGTTGCAGCACCAGCTAAATGCCTTCTAAAAATATGGTCTTTAGTGATATAAAACAGTAGAGCTGTGTTTTTAATAAAAACAGTTTTTTCTACCTGTCTATCACTGTTAATGATATGTAATTTATGGAAATAAAAAATGTAATTCCTAATCAGCTTGCTGCAGCTAAGAACTGTGAAACCTATCATATGAGACATGATAAGTTTGTGGAAAAATGGAACAGGTTGACAAGAAGTTTTTCTTTCATAACATCAGCAGGATTCTGTTTCAGAAGAGAAATAATCCCATTAAAAACATATAAATACTTGCTTTAAGTTTTGCTTCATTTTTTATTAATAAAGGTCTAATGGGTAGCAGGCAAAGCCTGGGCTTGGGAACACAAGCCCCATCCCTGCCCCCATTGAGGTGGCTGCTGGCCCCAGTCCTGCAACCTTAATCTCCTCACCCCCCACGCCAGGTAGCTGTGTAGTCCCTGTTTCCTGTTCCCTTTCTGGCTCCCAGAGCACCATGAAGCCTCAGCCTACCCCCATCCCAGCCCTGTGGACTCTGGGAGCAGCTGCATGGCCTTCCAGCCCTGGCCATAGGAGCAGTTGCATGGCCCCGGCTCCAGTCCCAGGAACAACCTGACATCTACACTTTAGCCCCAGCCTTCCCAGGTGGACAGAGCACTGGTCAGTGGTATAGCCCCATAGCATCCAGATCCCCAGCCTTCTCAGCTGGCTGGAGTGTGGTGGGCAGGGCCACCCCAATCTTTTGGCAAGACATTTACTTTCCTTGCCTGTATTGCCGAGCACTCATATCTAATCATTCCTGATCAGAAGAACAATGAATGGTTTTGAAAGCTGATTCCTAAGAAGTGGGCTGAACAAAACTTTAAACTTTTCTTCCTTTAAAGATGATACAAATAGATATTATCCTTTCAAAGCACAAAAGGAAGATTCTAAACCCTCACTTACTTTGAGAAGTTCTTTACTGCATCAGTAATCTAAATGAAATCAGGTTTCTAACAGAAACTCCATGGCAAACTAAACTAGGCAGCAATGACCATTGCTCCATAAAGTCAGATGTTGACATGTTTTGAGGGCAATTTGTTGTGGTTTTGATATTTTTAGATATTTAATAGTAGGAAAAAATGTTATCCTGATCAAAAAGGCCTGATCCCGCCACTCTTATTCAGTTCCTTAAAACACTCCAGGCTCTTTTGAGCTCATTCATTCAGACTCCTTCTCTCCCCGTTTTCTGCAAACATCATTCGAGTGAAAAATTGAATATCACCTCAGGAGAGGACTATGGAACCAGCAGGAGAGTGTGGGGCAGAGGCTCAGGATAGGACAGGGAGTGCAGCAGAGAAAAAACATCTATGCTGGAAAGATCAATGCAATACATTTAATATTAAATGCCTCCCAACCCCTGTTTACAAGATAAACTCTTGGTGGGAGATTTCATGAATATTTTAACTTTAGTGATCACAACTGTATCTTAGTTTATAGACAGCTAGGCTAATTAACTCAATTTTTTGTGGAGAAAATCTTCTTTTAACATTGACAGCACTCCATAGTAATTGGTTTATATTTTGAAGTTTGTTGCTACAAGGAAAAGAGCTTTAAGTGAAAACATCAATCTCCAAATGACATTTCAAACCCGTTTTACATTTGTTGGAGCCCAAAACCCAAAGAGGAACAAATCTTTGTTTAAATGTAGACTTGGCAGAAGTCATTTAAAAATACTTGATAATATCAATATTTATTTTAAGCATTTTTCTTCCTTCAGGGCAGGGGGCCAGAGGTGTGGTGGGTGCAGGATTCAGGGCAAGAGCATGGGGATGTGGGTGGTAGGATTGTAGGAGTCTGTGGGATTGAGGGGTGCAGGAACCATGGCTAGGAGGCAAGAAGAGGCTCAGAGCAGGGGTTGGGAGATGTGGTGTGACTCAGAGAAGGGGGCAGGGTACAAAAGTCAGGACAGGAATTTGGGAGATTTTGGGGGTGTGAGTACGGGGTAGGAGGCTCAGGGCAGGGGTGGCTGGCAACTTCTCTCTGAGACTGACCCAGAGTGCTTGGAGCAACACCGATCAGAGAGCAACTGCTCCCTGGGGCTGGGGAACTTGCTACTCCCCTGTGGTCATTTTGAGTTCTAACTGTCCCCCAAGGTGGCTGCCCAGCTGTAGTCATTCATGAGTATAACTGTCCCTGCTACCACCCTCTTCCCTTTCCTTTTCATAAGAAACAGTCACATTCCATGCACATCCCATTGTTGTGGCACAACCCAACTGTGATCTTGCTTTAAGTTAGGATAAGAGGAAGCTGCATACCAAATTTAGCGGTCCTCGCTCTTACCGTTTAGGGTGAGTTCTTGCAGAAAAGTACTCCACAGATGGACAAATGGACACATAGACAGACACACAAACTTTCTCAAATATATAGTAGATAGGTGTTGAAATTATAAAAGTTAAAGCTCTACAACCATTAAAACACAAATTTCAAAATATAGAAAGTGAATATTCTTAAATTGAACTCAAAAAAGGCTCCTAAACAGATTTTCCTTTCTATGCCTCTCTGTACATCTTGAGCACTATTGATGGAACTATTTTTGGTAATTTTTCTACAGAGTCAAATTAATATTTATCCATATTTGTAGATGAACATCTAATTCTTGCAAGCTTATTTATAGGAAATTACATAGGGTATAAGAAAAGAATAGGGCTGGGTCTAGGCTACAGAGTTTTGTCGACAGAGGGGGACTTCTGTCGACATAACCCGGGAAAGTCCACAAACTTAAAGCATTCTCTCGACAGAACTCTGCATTTTCCTCGAGAGCATTATCCCTCAAACATTTGAGGCATAACGATTTCTGGACAGAATACTGTCGACAAAAGTCCAGTGAAGACACTTCTGTCGACAGTTGCTTCTAGTGTACACATAGCCTAGATGTACAGAGTGGGTATGTCAAAATTTAAAAATCCAGATGGGGAGTCAATGAAAAAAAATTTAGAAAATGATCAGACAAAGTATTTCAGTTAGATTTTAAGCACTTGTGGGTCTGTATTTTTTAAATACAATTGAAAGAAATTTTGAAAAGAAATGTTGTTTTGAAACAAAAGTCAAGAATATTAATGTAGAAGTTTTGAAACAAAACACTTCAATATTTTTTACTGAAATAATTCAGTGAAAACAGATTTGCAAAATAGTTGTGTTGCCATAGCTGCATTTTTCCTGGAGAAAAATGGTTCAAAAATTTCACCCAGCTCTAGAATTAAGCTTGGCTTTTTCTGATGATCTCCCTGCTTAAGAGGACTTTAAAAAGCAAGATAATGTCAAATTGTGAGACACGTCTTAAGAATTTCCTTCTGCCTGCAATAGAAGAGAAAAATCACTATAAACAAAGTGATCTGTCTCACAACCTAACAGAAAATCTCCAGTTACAATCTCAGCGACATCAGCAAATTTTCAGGGTTGACAAACACGCATATGTTAATTGTGAGGTGTTTTAAGTTTTGGGTAAGAGTTAGGGAATGGTGATAAAAGTTTTGTATTTTTACTTAAATGGAAATTAATATTTTGAGTGGTGACTGGAATGCACTGGAAATTGCCATAGTGGACCAATGCAGACCTACTCAGGTGAGGGCAAGCCAATCAGAACTGGCATGAAGTGGCTGAAGTAGGCGGCAGCTGTCAACATAGTGCAAGATGAGAGGAGCTGCTAACACCACTAGACTTCTACAGAGTTAAATTAGACAAATGAGTGAAACTTTAGAGCCCCAACAAGTAACAATGGGGATTCTGGAGTCTGCTTTACCTCCATCGCTGATTGGGACATAGTGTGCAATCCTCGAGGTAGTCTGCTGAAGTTGTCCTCTGTGGCCAACTTAACTGTGCTCTGTGACCAACTTAACTGCCTGCAATGGGGGAGGGATGGCTTTGCGGGGAGGTACAGTGCAGTGGTTAGATCATTGGCCTGCTAAACCCAGGGTTGTGAGCCCAATTCTTGAGGGGGCCATTTAGTGGTCTAGGGCAAATAAGTTTAAAAAAGTGTGTCAGGAAAACACTTGTCAGTGTCTGGTCAGATATTTCGATTGGACAGCTTTCAGAGCTTACCACAGGACTGGAGGAGGTAGTAGGTCATTAACTTCAGCCAGTCTATGCTCAGCCAGGACTGCCTCCTACTTGCTGGGAGGCTTCTTGTCAGACAACTACCATCCCAGCCCTGGAGCAGAGAGAGCCTGAGCTGGAAGGGAGGAGGGAGGCAATGATTTGGAAAATGATGCAGGGAGGAAAAAGAGGCATGAGTGACAGGGTGAGGACTTGGAAAAAGAGGCAGAGCATAGGTGGCACCTTGGTGGAACAGGTGGATTAAAATAGGGCCCCAGGAGAAGAAGTGGAGAATGGGTGGAACTTTGGGTGAGGAAGAGGCAGGTCAGAGAACCACCGGGAGTTCTATTATCAACAATTAGAAAAGTGGCAACCTTATCCTAGAAACTGTGAATGAAATAAATATCTGCGGAGGGGTGAAGGTTAAGCCCATTATTTCTGGCTATTTAGAAAGGAGCCTTAAGCTGTAAACTAGATATTTTATTACATTGAACCATCTCTATCCTGTTGTTAGCACCTGACAGGAGGGCTACATTAATACCGAAACTGTGGAGTTATGCTACAGAATATTGGTCCTGATCCTGTACAATAAAGTCAATGGCAGTTCATTGATTTAAATGAGGACAGAATTTAGCCAACTATAAATAGCTATTTGCAGTGTTTTGTATAGTTGGGTTAGTCCTAGGATATGAGACAGAAAAGGTACAAACTTCTGAGCCACATATAACTATGTAGCCTGGAAACTTATACCTTCCACCAAAAGAAGTTGGCTCAATAAAAAAAGATCTCAACTATCTTTCCTTACTTATGAATAACAGTAAAGAGTTCACAAACCCCTTGTCCTATGTTAAAGAATGTATTTAATTAATACCTATTCATATAATGGAATAAAAGTCTATTATTTGTGGAAATTCCATGCAGTGTTGTTGTATCCATGCAGGTATTAGAGGTACAAGGTGGGTGAGGTAATCTCTTCTATTGGACCAATTTCTGTTGGTGAAAGAGACAAGCCTTTGAGCTACATAATTCATAACTTTGCTAGACAGTAAAAATCATGAACTTGGGAGAGGCACTGGATTTATGGTTTATATTACTACAGTCTGTGTCCCACTAACTACTCTTGTTTCGCATATCCTCCCATCTTCTTTCTTTCCTCCCTATGACTGGTGTTAATGGCCACTTCACCATAAATGATTCCTTGTAATATGTACCACCTGCCAATGCTGAACAAACTGCTCCATTTTGTATTTAAGAATGACACACTGGGAGCTTACCTTTCTGAACAGCACTAGTGCAGCTGTGCCACCAGTGTCAGATTAACACACGCAGACCCCAGAAATACCTCCCTCCACTGTGGCCTCCAGGTGGAGGAGCTGCTGCTGCTCCATAGACACTTTCCTGTCTTGTGCCTTCAGCTTTGAAAGGTGGAACAAGGACAGGGCTGCATATAGAATGGGTGGAGCAGAGCCATGGTTCTAGCACTGATCCCCCACTTTACTCTAGAAGCCCAGGAAGCATAATCTGACTCTGTGTGCCATTGAGCGCTTTGGTGAAGTTGTGACTATGCTTTCCTGTCAACATTGCATTGCCTACATGAAGGAGGGGTTAGGTGAGTATAACTATGGCACTTGTGAGGGGAATTTTTCAACATCTCTAAAGCTACGTCTACACGTGAAGCCTACATCGAAGTAGCTTATTTCGATGTAGCGACATCGAAATAGGCTATTTCGATAAATAACGTCTACACGTCCTCCAGGGCTGGCAACGTCGACGGTCAACATCGACGTTGCGCAGCACCACATCGAAATAGGCGCTGCGAGGGAACGTCTACACGCCAAAGTAGCACGCATCGAAATAAGGGTGCCAGGCACAGCTGCAGACAGGGTCACAGGGCGGACTCAACAGCCAGCCGCTCCCTTAAAGGGCCCCTCCCAGACACAGTTGCACTAAACAACACAAGATCGACAGAGCCGACAACTGGTTGCAGACCCTGTGCATGCAGCATGGATCCCCAGCTGCAGCAGCAGCAGCCAGAAGCCCTGGGCTAAGGGCTACTGCACACGGTGACCATAGAGCCCTGCAGGGGCTGGAGAGAGAGCGTCTCTCAACCCCTCAGCTTATGGCCACCATGGCGGACCCCGCTATTTCGATGTTGCGGGACGCGGATCGTCTACACGTGCCCTACTTTGACATTCAACTGCGAAGTAGGGAGCTATTCCCATCCCCTCATGGGGTTAGCGGCTTCGACGTCTCGCCACGTAACGGCGATGTTAACATCAAAATAGCGCCCAACACGTTTAGTCGTGACGGGCGCTATTTCGAAGTTAGTGCCGCTACTTCAAAGTAGCGTGCACGTGTAGACATGGCTTAAGTGACATAGTTATAGTAGCATACATCCTGAGTCTGTACTGCTTGACCCTTTTTGTTTCTCTAGGTGGTAAGAAAACATCATGCTTGGAAATGAGGTTTTTAGTAGCTGTGTTATGATTTACAATAATGATAGGACAGAGCCCAGCTTCAGTTATACACTGTTTGTACTGTTGTGTCTTTTTGAAATGTGTGTAGGTGTACTTTGAACTAATAGACTAGACAGGATAAGTTTTTCTTTTTACTAATGGGTGTAGTGAAATTGGAAAACAAATTGATAAAGCAACATGAATTGTCTTGAAGTCTTCAATAGGCATAACTGTAATGCTTGGTCCTGCCTTAGAACAAAAAGATGCGAACCCACCTAGGTTTTGCTGAGTATTGTTTTGGGCAGAGGGGTGTGTGTGTGAAAGAGAGACAGAGACAGAGACAGAGAGAGAAATCCTGGAAGAAATTTAAAGAGAGGCTTTTAGAATTGGGGTGAAGATTCAAAAGTAATGTTGGTGCTGTGACCACAAGATTCTGTTTCCTGCCATTTGAGTCCTTTCTTCCAACAAAAAAGCCTTGTACATTAGTTGTAAATAAACAAGATTTCCTCAAAGAAAAACTTGATCATCAGTAATTTCTCCCTCTATCTGGAAAATCTTCCAGGCCCCACTCTAAGTAATCACTTGGATTCAAAAAGAGTAACAATTACTTCCTTTAACTTCACAGGGGACTGAACTATCCATCAAAAATGCAGCTTTCTGTTAGCAAAAAAAGATGTAAAGTGACTATACATTACAACACAGAGGAGACTGTAACATAGGCTAAGTTGGTTTGTGAATGCTTTGGGCTCAGATTGACTTATATGCACAAGCATTTGTAGGATTGGCATTTGGATTTCTTTCTTTTTAGTGGCAAGACTTTCAAACTACAATAGCCTTACCTACACTAGAAGGCACATATATAATTCAAGACTTAACTAATAATATTGGAACAGAAGAGCACATGTGGTGGAACTGTTTTGTATGCAAAATCGTCATGCAACCATCAGTAAGCTTGTTAATGTGCAACTTATCTACCATTAAGCAGATGAAATACTACACTTTGAGACATTTCTATTTACTCATTTGATCTGTAATAGGTTTTCATTTTAAAACTTATTATGAAATTTAGTAAAGGCTCTATAAAGATGTTACTGTAATTGAGCTATTATTATAATGGCGACGGTGAAGTATTAACACGGTCAATGAACAACTTATCGGATTAATGAGTATCCTTTTCTAAAAAAAAAAGAAAAGAAAAAAACCAGAAAAAACTTGCTTATGATAATGGTTAGAACAAACTTACAACAGAATTTACTAAATAACAATCCAGGTTTCTTTTAAATAAATTTTAGGTCACATTATCAGGGTGAAGAGGGGCTCGCAAATCCGCATATCATTATTTATTGTTTTGGGGAGTATTAAAGTAATACTTGGAAATCTCAGTCAAAGACTGTGACTTCATTGGCACAGTACCCCAGGCACTGGAGCACTTAGGTGACTAACAGACACTTTAGGCACCTAATTCAAGAATCAGGCCTCACTGGAATCACAAAATCCCTGCTCAAACCTCATCCATGCCTTATCTCACTCATGCCTATTATTTTTGCAAGAGAAGTTCCTAAGGCACATATGTCTTTGTCTGTGAACATGTGTTATGCAATGCCTTGCCAGGTACCTTGAACAGCTCCAACAGGCAAGACTACTATTGGTACAGATGCAGAAGGAGATGACATTCTATAGCCCAGACTGATGCACCCTTCTTAGGCACAGTAAGGGTGATCTGTGCACACCCCTTGGCTGAGCATGTCCCATTGGCTAGCCTAGAAAAGGGGCCAGCTAGCACCCCGGTATGGGTGGTGCATAATGGAGGCTAAGTTGTCCCAAACCTCCACTAAGTCTCCCTGCCATGGTCCCAGCTGTGGGCTTCAATGGGACTCAAAGCTCCTGTGGCTGGCCAGGGCACATAGCAGCTTAGATGGGAGGGCTGAGGCTTGAGGTAACTTTGGGCATGTGCCAGAGCTCAAGTAGGTCATGGGCTTCTTGTCTGGGGCTCCTCTGGCTGCACCTGGGGACCAGACCCAGCAAACTCAAGTGGCAGGGCAGAGTCAGGGTGGGGGACTCAGATGGAAGGCTCAAGACTTCAGCCTGAAGGGACAGGAGAGGTGACTAGCTTTTCTGAAAAGGAGGTTCATATGCTGCCAATGTGATACACATAGCTCATATAGCTGGCAGGGACCTTGAGAGGTCAGTGATTCCAATCTCCTGAACTCACAACCCAAGGCCAATGCTCTAACCACTGAGCTATCGCGCCACCTGCTTGCTTTTGTGGCTCCCATTTTAAGGCACTTGTCTATCCCCACTAATTGTATAGGGATCCTATGTGCTGAACTTATTCCTTTTGAATCTCAGTGGTTCCCTAGGCACCTGAAGTTTAGGCCTGGTGGTGCTGAGACTCATTAGGCTAAGTTTCTTAGTGAATATAGCCCCACTATATGTAAAATGATAAAGTCAGCCCCATAAAGCACACAGTATGCATGACAGACTGCATACACTAAGAGGACAAACAAATGTGATGAGACAAGAATGGGTGGGAGGACCAGATAGAAAGAAAGGTGTTGAGCAGAAAAGCAGTGTGCTTTCAGTTACAGCATATTCTTCTTCTGCACTGTTCCTATGTCCCAGTCTACACATAGGCAATAGCATATTAATGACCTGGACTTTTGAAGCTAGTTTGGTGGGTGACTGATTCTTTGCTGTGATATGTACCTGGAATGGGAGAAAAGTATTCCACAGAATATAATTTTTCATTTTATTATACTACATTTTAAAGCAACACCTGGAAATAATTCCTTTTCAGAAATATTTTAAACATTGTTTGTACAGTAAGTGAACCCCACTGTGTGATCCTGCAGTGACACAAAGTAGTGTCCGTGAGTCAAGATATATTAAAATAATTGTCAGGTTTGCCTAGAGCTGAGCACAGGTGCCATTTATAATAGATGGAAAGGCCAAGACTGTGACCTGTCCTTATAATACTGTACAAGGGAATAAGATGGAAGAACTTTTCCCCCTTAATTTCTGGGGTGAGCTACCTTCTGTTGTGGGACAAATATATGCACAGTGCAGTTAATCTCCCTCCCATGCAAGTGAGTGGATGAGTAAGGGTTAGAAATAGACAGTACCTCATTTTCTTTCCCTGCTAGAGGTAGAGGCAAGAAACAGCTTGTCTTCTCATACTGTTAGGTGGGAATTGTGCATCTGAGAGTGTAACAGGATGGCTCTCACCCTTCACAATTGCCATCCATGGGAGCAAATGTGCAGGCCAGTGCTGATGAAGTCTATTAGACAACTTAGTCCTCTTGCTGAAGCATGCAGATTCACAGCAATAATCTCCCTCTGGGGTAACCATTTAACAGTGACCTGTTGTGGTGTCCCCACTAAAGTCTCTCTGGTAGAGATTGGGTTATCTTCATATTACCACAGTCTGTTTCCCTACTCTGGATCAAGTGGTGTCTCCAGGACTTAAACTACTAGCTGGGTTGCTAGTATCCAATTCCTCTCCTCACTCTCCATGATGCTAAGATTCAGGGTATGTCGTCCCAGTTGCTAATGCTGGGGTTGGAGGTTGCAGGAGTTGAGGGGTCCCAGTCCTGCCATCAACTCTGGACCCTAGCCTGGGGATCTCATATATAGCAGCTACCTGACAATTTCATGTTATAGCTGCTGATTCCATGGGCCACATCCCAGTAGACCTGTTGAGTCCTCACCCTTGCCTCAGGGCTCTGTCACAGTCTATGAGCATCTACTGACAGTTAAATATATGGCTATACACATCTCATAGAGCTATGCCTACATGGATTCAAACTGCAAGTTTAAAACATTCAAAGTTTTTATGCTCTGCTTTATTCGAAGTCCCGTTCCAGATGCGTATTTCTACCAATGTTCTATTCCATCCCTAAAAATCACGTCATTCCCAATTTTCAGTCATGCTGGGATATTTTGATTTCCAGAATGAATGAATGAAACAACAGGGAAGTCTAGAAATAGAAACCAAGATTAGACAAGGTATTTTGGCCATGAGTTTAATTCAGAAAGGCAAACAAGATCCGAGCTATTGACTATTGACTATACCTCTATACTATACTATACATAATGGGAGGGAAACAAGTGTCAGGCTAAGGAACACAATCTCAGGGTAGCAAGCAGATGAGAATCAAAGGAAATTATTACTACAATATTTAGAAAGTCAGAGAACAATCTAAATCAAGACATCATTTGAATTCAGTTAGTAATAAATATTTTTAAAGATGGCATACAATATGCAGAATAAAATAGTGGGTGAAATTTATATTCAAAGATATGTTTGTTTACTAATATTTTGAAGAAGAGCTGTGGCTCATAAATAGAGAACAGACAATAATAAATCTTATTTTTTGTTTTTTTTCCAGTGGAAGTGTGCTTTGGGGTAGATGAATTGGCAGCAATGAATACTCACACACACTGTAATAAAATGTTCATAAAGTTTATTATTTACCTTCCTTATCAACTAATTAAAAACATCTTCAGGGTAGGATGTATAATAAATGGGCTGAGGAGAAAGGCAGGATGAATATAAACACATTTTCTGTTCTTTGATTATAAATATAACTGTTGACTGAGAGCACATTAACTCATGTTACAGAAAAGGACAATTCATATAATGCAGTATTGTCTTTATTGTACATGGGTACTGTGGACAGCAGTTAGGATATGGGTATATTTCTGCACACTGCTGTACAGTTGGTTTTACATACAGAGACACAACTGAATTTGGTATGTGTTGCATCATTCTTTTAACATGGATCCCATGACAAGGTGAACTGAGAAGGCACCTCGTTCTGGAGACAACTCTTAGAGGCCTTGCCCAACAAGAGTATCTTTTAGGAAGGGCAGAATGGACTGCAGCCTCTCATACCCAGAGGCTGGTTGCTCTGCTTCCCCTTCCCTCACTATCAGGGAGCATGTGGAGAGTACACAGCTCATGTGCGTTCCTGGCTGGTGAGGGCAGGGAGCACAGGAGAAAGTGATGCAATCTGTGTATGTTGCTCTTGGGTCCTTGATACTGACTGGATGGGGAAGAAGAGCATGAAGCATCCCAACATGAGAGACTTCAACACCACCCCATCCTTGAACTGTGCTCTTGTTGCCCAAGGAATGGGGATGGGAGCTATTCACATATCAACTGTTTTTATTCTAATTATCATAAGGCCTAGATAACCTCATCATGGACCAGGATTCCACTGTAACACCTTGCCATTGCTGTTGGACAAAAACAGTGCAGCATCCTCTACTCCATACAACCACTTCCCTTTGTTGGCAAGCATGTGGAAAGTGGAGTAATCACTGTCTAGATCCCATGCCCATGCTACAAGTTGCTTGTAATGACAAGTGACCTGTTTAAAGACCTGCATTTCCTGGAGCACTGGTGCTGCCACCATGTTAGGATTTTATGGCTATGTCTACACGTGAACGCTACATCGAAATAGGCTATTTCGATGAATAACGTCTACACGTCCTCCAGGGCTGGCAAAGTCGACGTTCAACATCGACGTTGCGCAGCACCACATCGAAATAGGCTCTGCGAGGGAACGTCTACACGCCACAGTAGCACACATTGAAATAAGGGTGCCAGGCACAGCTGCAGACAGGGTCACAGGGCGGACTCAACAGCAAGCCGCTCCCTTAAAGGGCCCCTCCCAGACACAGTTGCACTAAACAACACAAGATCCACAGAGCTGACAACTGGTTGCAGACCCTGTGCATGCAGCATGGATCCCCAGCTGCAGCAGCAGCAGCCAGAAGCCCTGGGCTAAGGGCTGCTGCACATGGTGACCATAGAGCCCCGCAGGGGCTGGAGAGAGAGCGTCTCTCAACCCCTCAGCTGATGGCAGCCATGGAGGACCCCGCAATTTTGATATTGCGGGACATGCAACTACTACACGGTCCCTACTTCGACGTTGAATGTCGAAGTAAGGTGCTATTACTATCCCCTTATGGGGTTAGCGGCTTCGACGTCTCGCTGCTTAACGTCAATGTTAACATTGAAATAGCGCCCAACACGTGTAGCCGTGACGGGTGCTATTTCGAAGTTAGTGCCGCTACTTCGAAGTAGTGTGAACGTGTAGACACAGCTTATATGAACAGCACAATGAACCCTCATTTTCAGCCCTTCTTAACAGCTCAGTATGACAGCATTCACCCAAATGGTGCGGCGAGGGGGTGTTTTGTGATATTGTCTAATTCTAAATTGTATGAGGCATGAAGCTGTATAAGTACAAACTGGGCCTTTATGTATCACATGATTAAGCAACACTCTTAGTGCCATCAGTTGGAGCTTTGCCCAAATAAGAAACTAGATATTGGTCTGTTAACAAAATACATCCATTTCTATTTATCTTCAGTCTGAAGGCACCCAATGAACACAGAAAATTAAGTCTGCTATTAAGTTCCTGGTGAAACATCCAGAACAAGGCGTCATAGCTTAAGAAAACCAACAATGGTATTCACCACTGACGAAGTATAACCTAATTAAAAACTGTAATTAAATGAAAACACAAAAAAAGGTTGTGCACTCATCTTTGAGGGTTTTTTCACTGTTTCTGTAGGAAAAGTGCTGTAATTATATCATGAAAATTGCTTGAAGGAGGGAGTTTGTGGGTTTAAGCCAAAAAGCTATAATCACAGTGAGACACACTGACTTGTTTGTTTGTTTGTGTGTTATTAGAGAAATTCTCAAATTCACTTGAAAGATGATGGAGCAGAGGGTCATTGCATTTTAAGAATATTGTTGATATTGATATGAGAAAAAAGGACAGAGTTTGGTTATTGCATTCCGTCTTCTATGCTCCAGGCTGGCAGTTAGAAACCTCATCTTTTTATTTTTAAATTGAATATTGTAGATATGGAAATAACTGAGAGAAATTAAATATGGAACACATACAATTATTTCAATGAGTAATTTTCAAAGTAGAATGACACTTTAAATGCATATAAATCTGTTGCATTCTGCTCACTCAGTTATGCATGAAATATGTATGGTATGTTTCAAATAAGTTAGCTACCATGAACATTAATTACATGCGTCACAGTTCTGTACTCACACAGGTACTTATGACAAATACAGTATAGAACACGCATTCCAGATTTACAGCTCTCTGTTCCTTCTGACATGGAGGCACTATGTACTCAGTGAACATCCCATTTTCCCCTGTGTGATGCAATGTGTGCTTCATTAGCTGATCCATCACTCATACAACAGATGGAGTCATATGCTGCACAATGGTTGGTGGGGATGTATAATGGTCCTGAGACTGCTTTGCCCCTGTGTAGTGGTGCAGTGAAAACAAACTTTTTGTGTCTGTGCATGCCATTATTCACCCACACAAACCTGAGCACATTCTTTTTACCTTATGTGTTTCTCCTACTGAGGAATTATTGCTGGTGCCTTTTCTGTTGCTTTAAATAATAATAATAATAAAAAAAAATCATTCCCAATGACTATCGGTTAAGCTGTTTGCAAATATTAAACTACAGGAAACCTCAAAGCTATCTCCTGCAGACTAAAATGTATATTTTTTGATTAAGTTAAATGTAGCTAGTGAATGAGGGCTTGGAGATGTATGCTTTGATTCTCCTTTTAATAATAATAAAAACACTTTTACTGTATTGTTCATGCAGAACAAAAAGAGTATGAAGGTAGGATAGTAAGCTTATATTGTATTTGTATTATGTATATAATTAAACCTCAAAGGTAAAGTATAGGAGTTTGTTTCAATTCTATGCAGATAGAAGATAGAGAATTATCTTTAAACAAAGTTTGAAAAGGCATTAAACAAGCTAAAGTATTTCAATGAGAAATAGTATTTGCAAACAGGAAGCATATCAAATTTATCAGTTCAGGAAAAACTTATGAGGGATCAGGAATTCAGCAGAGTGACTTAATATTGAAGGGCTCTTTCATTCACCGGGGAGATAACAGGGACCAGAGCAGCACATAGTATAATATTATGAAGCTCACATTTATCAATAGTCAGCGTGCAATTGTCTGGGAATAGCATGGTAATTTCTCTATATGAAAAAGAATACATACTGCAGTTTTGGTTACTGTTGGACAATGATGTCCACTTTAGCCTTATAGTGTGACTTGCTGTTACTTTTAATGTAATTTGGATGAAATAATTCCACATAAGTAGACCTACTGGCGGTGGGGAAGAATCACACTGAAATCCATAAGCTACTTGCCACTGTAACAGATTTCTTGAAGCATACACTTTCGTGGGCAAAGACCCACTTCATCAGATGTATGCACTATAAGGTGCCGCACAACTTCTCATTGTTTTTGAGGATACAGCTTAACATGGTTACCCTCTGATACTCACCAGAGTAAAGATTGGGGGTTAAAGACTGAAATCATTGTTACCACTTATGTGATTAAGACAAGTCTGAATTGTCTTTGTATGACTTGATGCTTATTTCAGATTTGTAACTCTCATTGTACTATAAGTAACAGAATTACTCATGTGGGCCAAGCTTGCAGTGGACAAGACCCTAATCACCTTTCACTTCTGTGATAAGTGCATGAATTGAAACTCCCAAGAGAAGAGAGTGAACAGCTCCATCCCAAGGCCTAGTTTTGTACTGCTCTGTACTCTGTCTTTTCATTAGATGTAAAATGTTAGTAATAGATCTGGAGAAATTTTCTCCCATGGTTTTCTTTTGTTTTGGTTTTCTTGTGAAAAATGAGGTTTTGACATGAACTTTTTTCAAGTGAAAAAACATCATTTTTATCTTTCCTCTAAATTTACAATGAGCACCAAGGAAAAAAAGTAAATTAAAAGCTGAGTTGTTTGCATTTTCCCCCAATGAAAAAGTAGTTTAAAAGTGGGAGGGAGCGGAAAGGGGGAGAACCACTATTTACAGTGACATTCTTAAATGAAATAAAGCATTGTTTCATTTTGGAAAAAATCTTTTTGAAAGAAAACAAGAAACAATACCTATTTCTGAACAAAATTAAACCTGTTCATTAAAATGCCCACATGTACAAAAAATATAATTTTGACCAGATGCAGTCAGGAATGCATAGTGCACAGTTGTAAAGAATTGAACAGGATGTTAGGCAATAGAGAATCTGTTCTTACGTTCTGATACTGATGTGATCAGCATTCAGCTTGGCACTATGGATTCACTGGCTCATCACAGCAGCAGATGCTCAATAACCACCAACTATCTACCTGAGTAGGAGCAATGGTTAGGGGCAGCCATATGCTATTACACAAATGAGACAATTGCTGGCAGGTTTTTTGCATGGTGTACAGAATGGTGCAGATGTTTGTTTTTAGTGCTCAGAGTTCTCCCATGTTATCTCCTTTTCTTCCCTCCTTTTCTGATTTCTTTTACATGAGACTTGTGCTCCTCTCTGATATTCTTCTTCGATGAGCAAAACGCGCAAATATTGTATTGCACATTAGATTGCAAGTCACAGATTACCATCTGCTGAGCTGTGAATGGATTAGAAACTGTGTTCACAAATGATTAGCAAACAGGAAAATTGAACAAAAATGATGTCACTTTAAATGGTACACCACTTGAAAACAAAATATTTTAATAAATAAGACATGATTGAAGATGGCTGAAAATTCCAAAGCTTTTCAGTGAAATAAGGATAATTGTTTTTCACAAAAATGTTCATCAAATACATGTCCCTTTTCTTAACCAACTGTGATCACGTTTGGTAGAATAATGAACTACAAATGGTTTTGGATATTTTATTTAAATATCTTTAGTAAATTATGGCTCTGGAGGGGAGACATTACTTGTTCTGCGTAGTGAGCTTCATCTTAATATTCCTGAATGTGTATGAGAAAGTAGTAATATTCTAGTTGTTAAACTATTGTTAAAATGAGCATATGTGTAATTATTATTTTATATGCTTTGTGACTCATGCTCACTTCAAATATTAATTTCCTTGCAAACATCTTTTCAAAAATGCTTACAGATGTAAAATATGTTCTAAAATTGTCTGGTAATGTGTTGATAAAACACCACTGATGTGTAACTACTATATAGCAAACTTAGGAAATATTATTATTTCCAGAAACAAAAGTTTCATCAAAGTTAAATAAAGGCCTCTATTCTGCATTGGTTGTGCTCCAAAAATTCCCATTGCTTCCATAGAAAAGAGGCATAAGGACTACAGGAACAAACATAGTTCTCCTGGAAGGGATACAGGTTGTCTTTTTTTTCTGAATACACTGAGTCTGATTTTTTTTTAAATCACTCTTTAATAAATTCTCTACCCAGTGTTTTTATGGATGCAATTTTGAACACAATAAAAAGCATATAAATATCTAACTGACTGTTCTCACAAGTGAGAGATCCATCTATATACAAGGGCAGATTGAGGGATACGTACTATAGATTTGTCTCTAGGGCCTCATCTCCTAGACTCCATATGATGACATCAGAATCTTAAATTAATTGAATAAGCTTCTTATTATGGTAACAAAGTAATTGTATGTAATCAGTGCACGGGTGTCTGACTATATTTGAAGAGAAACTGAAAAAAATAGCTTTGAGACAAGAACATTTTTGTACATTTCTATGCAGTCTTAACTCCAAGATACCTTGCTCTGGTTTCCCCTGCCAGCAGCACTTCAGCAGAATGTTTTGCAAGCATGGGAGAAGAATAGGATCATTTGACCATGTAGTTTGACCTGTTAGAAACACTACAGCAGCTGAATTAAATGTTGAGGCACAGTGCTGTGACCCTTTCCTTTGGGAGGATTGTAAAATCAGAGAGTCATAGGATGCATCTACACTACAAGATAGAATCAATTTTTAGTCAGTCAGCCTGATTTTTCCTAGTGCCTGTCCTCACTGTAAATTCCATTAGCTCGATTTATGGACCACTAAAATCAACATGATATTGAAATCCTAAAATTGTATTAACCCGATGGGTGTAGCGTTCAATTTGAATTTTAAAATTTCGAATGAACGGTAGTGAGGATGCAGCATGCTTTTAAATCAAATTCATTAGCCTCCACAGATGTTCCGTATATGCCCCACAATGCACCATGGTTCTCCGCTCTGGCCTCTTACATCTCCACTGCTCTCAATTGCAGAGGAATTAGAGAACAGGACTGTTACAATTCGGCACCTGCAAGCCCGTGGGTCATGAGAGGCTGAAAAATCTGTTTTCTTTGTTTTGGCTAGGAGCACAGATGTGCGGCCTGTGGTTCTGTGTATACCCCTACTAGATGCCTTTTTTTCTGCATTGCCTGGCACCAGCTGCTTGCTCCCCATAACATGTGTCAGCTAGGCTGTGGGTGGGGGTCATGCTTGTCTGATAGTATGAGAAACTCCTTTTCAGTCATTTACATGTTGTCCAGACCCCCACTTCCCCTCCCTTCCATCCCCCCAGGGGCACCATACACTCTGGAACATTCTTGTGTCCAGAGGCATCACGTGGCTTGACCGCGAACCAATAAAAGGACATGCTGTTCAAGGTGCTAGGCAGCTCGCGTGATGTGAGGTTCACAATTTCCAGGGACTGGCATTAACCAGGGGTCTTGTAGCCATCCAGGGGACGTCTCTCTTGGCGGTCATGATTTTAGGGGGCTGGCTGTAGCTGGGGATCTTGTAGCCACCCAGGGAATGTCTCCCTCGGCGGTCACAATTTTCAGGGCCTCGCTGGAGCCAGAGGTCTTTTATCTGTCCAGAGGATGTCTCCCTTGATGGTCATGATTTTTGGGGGCTGGCTTCCGCAGGGTTTCTTTTAACCACTCCGAGCCATACATGTTTCAATGAAGGCAATGTATTAGCTACACCATTACCACAGTTGTTGAAGTAAGGCTCGCAGCAGGGAATATTCTTGTCCTTAGGGTCTTCTTTTCCAGGTGAAAACCTTGCTGTAGTCTGAGGACTTTTAGCCTGATGAATCATTTGAGTTTAAGTGTAGCAACCATGCCTACTTTAGCATTAGGGTCTTTTTTGGAAGGAGGCCTAAATCCAGATTCAAGTTCCAGAAAGGGCCTCCATGGGCAGTCACGATTTTCGTGGCTGTCAAAAGTGTAATGGCCCTGGCCCATTCCTGATGATTCATTTGAGTTTCAGTGTAACAACTGTGTGTACTTAAGCATAAGGGTCTTCTTTCCCAGATGGCTTAAATCCATGTTCAACTTCCTGAAAGGGCCTCCGTGGGAGGTCATAATTTTTGTGGTTGTCAAAAGTGTGCTGTCTTTTAGCCACCCTGGGCCATCACTGATGACTCATTTGAATTTCAGTATAGCACCCATGGCTATGTACAGTCCTCTTTTCCAGGAGGCATAAATCAATATCCAAGCCCAAAATAAAGCCTTGCTGTTTCAGTGTATCACCCGTGTCTACTTAAATATACTAAACATGGCAGGGGAAAGAGGGGTATGAAATGTGGGCAGATGGCATCATATATCCACATCTACTTATGGGCCCAGAATGCAACAGGGCTCAGGGAACTGTAGGATAGGTTCCCACTATATACAGCAGCAGCACTCGATTTAAGCTACTTTCGTATGGCAGCAGTAAGTTGATTTTTTGGGGAGCATGTGGGAAAGTGAAGATGCTTGAAATGTACTGGATAAAACCCAGCGTTAAGACATCGATTTCAATAAAATTGATTTTATCTTGTAGTGTAGGTGCAGCCATATAATATCAGAACTGGATGAGATCTCAAAAGGTCATCAAGTCCAGTCCCCTGAACTCATGGCAGGGACAAACAACACCTAGACCATTCCTGATAGATATTTGACTAACCTGCTCTTAAAAATCTCGAGTGATGGAGATTCTACAACCTCCCTAAGCAATTTATTCCAGTACATAACCACCCTCATAGTAAGCTTTTCCTAAAGTCCAACCTAAATCTCGCTGGCTCCAATTTAAGCCAATTGCTTTTTTTCCTACCATGAGAGGTTAAGAAGAGTGCTTTTTATCCTTCCCCCTTACAACTTTTCAGGCACTTGGAGGCTGTTATCATGTCTCATCTCAGTTTCCTCTTTGCCAGAATAAACAACGCTAGTTCTTTTGGTCTTCCTTCTTAGATCAGGTTTCCAACTCATTTAATGCACAACTTTCCTGAAATGTGGTTCCCAGAACTTGACACAATACTCCAATCGTGGCCTGATCAATGTAGTGTAGAATAGAAGAATCACTTCTCCTGTCTTTCTTGCAACACTCTTGTTAATGCATGCCAAAATGATATTTGCTTTTTTGGAAGTGTTACACTGTTGATTCGTATTTAGTTTGTGATCCACTATGATCTCTAGATCCTATTCTGCAGTTGCACTTCCTAGACAATCATTTCCTATTTTGAATGTGTGGAGTACTTTACATTTGTCCTCACCACTGATCTTTTCTTCTGTTTGTCTAGATCATTTTGAATTATAAGCCTATCTTCCAAAGCCCTTCCAATCACTCCAAGTTTGTCATCATTCAGAAACTTTATAAGCGTACTTTCTATGCCATTATCTAAAATATTGATGAAGATATTGAACAGAACCTGTTCCAAAACTGATCCCTGTGGAACACCACTTGTTATGCTCTTTCAGAATGACTGTGAATCATAGATAACTACTCTTTGAGAATGACTATCCAATGAGTTATGCAGCCAGCTTATGGAAGCTCACTCTAGGTTGTATTTCTGTAAATTGTTAATGGCAAGGTCATGCAAGACTGTGTCAAATGCTACACCAAAGCATAGGTATCACTTCCCCTTGTCCACAAGGCTATTTTACATACTTTTTTATTTACAAATACACGCTGGCTGTTATTTATCATTGTGTTACCTAGAAGATTTTGCAAATGAATTCCTTAATTATTTGCTTCATTATCTTTCCTAGCACAGAAGTTAGCTGATTGGTCTGTAGTTTCTTGGCTTGTATTTATTTCTTTTTGTATAGATGGGCATTATATAGATGATAACTAATGGCTCAGATGCTTCCTCAGTCCGTTCCTTGAACATTCTCAGATACATTTTATCAGGGCCTGTTTAACATGAGGGCATCTAACTTTTTGAAGTAATTTTTAACTTGTTTTTCTTTTTCTATTTTAATTCTGAACCTAACTTATTTTCTCCAGCATTCATTATGCTGTGTCCAATCACCACTAACCTTCTTGGTGAAAGCAGAATCAAAGAAGTCATTCAACACCTTTGCCATTTCCCTGTTTCTGTTGTTTTTTATTCCCTCTGAGGTTATGTCTAGATTGAAAAGATCTTACAGCAATAGATACGCAAATTGTGCAATGCATTTACATATCTCCTGCCAATAGTTCTGTTGGGAGAGGCTTTGCCAACATTTGGCCCATCTACACCAGGCCAAATATCAGGAAAACCCTCTCTGCCAACACATTCCTTCCTCCTTATGGAATAAGGATGCCTGGGATGTCAGCAGAAGGCTCCTGGGCAGGGCAGAGTTCCGTTGGAAACCCAGAGTTCTCCCAACAGTAGGTTGCAGTCTAGATAAAGCCTTAATTGAATCATGGGCCTACCTTGTTCTTGGTTTCCTCTTGCTTCTGTGATATTGTAGAATATTTTCCTGTTATCCTCCATGTCTCTAGCTAGTTTGAGTTCATTTTCTGCCTTTGCCTTTCTAATTTTGCCCCTGCATGCTTGTTTTATTTGTTTATATTCATCCTTTGTAATTTGACCTAATTTTAACTTTTTTAGGATTCCTTTTTATTTTTAGATCATTCAGGGTGTCCTGGTTAATCCAGATGGTCCTTTGCCATACTTTTTATCTTTTTTATGCAGTGGAATAGTTTGCTGATATGGCTCATGAAATAATATCTCATAAAAAGCTATCAACTTTTTGTTGGTTTTCCTCTATACTTTTCTTCACATGGGACCTTAGCTATGAACCCTGAGTTTGTTAAAGTCTACCTTCTCAAAGTCCTTTGTCTTTATTTTGCGGTTCTATCTCCTACTATCTCTATCATTTCAAGATCACTTTCGCTCAAGCTGCCTACCATTTTTAAATTTTCAGTCAGTTTCTCCCTATTTGTTACCATCAAATCTATAGTAGCCTGCCCCTCCCAATCCCAAGTAGCTTTCTCCACATTCTGGTAAAAAAAAGTTATTGCCAATATGTTACAGGAACTTCTTGGATAACCTGTGTCTTACTACGTTAATTTCCCAGCAGATGTCTAAATAGTTGAAGATGTCTAAATAGTGCTTTGGATGCTTTTGTTAGTTGTTGAGAAAATGTTTCATCCTCCTCCTTTTCCTGGTTAGGTGTTCCATAGTATACCTTTACTGTGACATCTCCCATGTTTTTAGCCCTTTTATCCTTACCCAGTGAATCTCAACAAGACTGTCTCCTATTTGCATTTCAACCCAAGTTTCCTAATATAGTCTCAAAATATAAGGTAACACCTCCTCTCTTTTTATCTTACCTGTCTGTCCTGATCAAGGTATGACCCTTTATGCCAATATTACAGTCATGTATATTATCCCACCAAGTCTCTGTGATGCCAACTATATCATAGCTGTGCTTACTTACTGGTATTTCAAGCTCTTCCTGCTTATTCTCCATACTTTGCACATTAGTATACAGACAATTAAGATACTGATTTGATTTCCCGCACCCACATCTGTCTTGGCTCTCCTTTATCTCTAATACTACCGCCTATGTTCCTCCTAATTTCTGACCTATCTCTGATGTCTTCATGTTTATGACTTCTCTGAGGCTATGTCTAGACTGCAGGCTTCTATTGACAAAAATTCTGTTTTGTTGGCAGAGTGCACATCCAGACTGAAGATCTCTCAGAAGAGATCTGCTGGTCAGGAGCATTCTGTCAACATGCTTGTACACCTTGTTCCATGAGGAAGAAGGGATGTCTTGACATTTTGCCCTGTGTGGTGAAATTGTCTCCCAAGAGAACTCTCCTGGGCAGTCCAAATGTACTTTGTCCATTATTCCTAATAATGTGACTAATGTACCCTAGCCTGTTACCCTAAACTGACTTATCCAGACACTTTAACTGAAACACATTGGATTACACAAGTCTATTAACTACGGAGAGAGAGATTTTAAGTGAGTACAAGTAATGAGGCATAAACTTCAATAATGGTTACAAGAAGATACATTTTTACTACTGCCTAACTTATCAAACTATATTACACTTAAGCCAAGTTTCTCACTTTCTGCTTTCATCAGTGCTAACACACTCTACTTTTAATTTTTCAGCAGCAGGTAATGAGGTGGGCAGAAAGGGGAAGAATGTCTTGAGGTGTTTGCCTCTACTTTGTAGAATTATTTGAAAAACTTTTCCAGCTGAGAACCAAAAGACCACCCCTGCCGGGCTTTTTCACTTGTTTTGTTCACCTTCTTTTGTTTTTCCAGCCCCACCCCACTCTTTTTTTGAAGATTTTGTTTACTGCTTAAATGCAAATTAGGATAAATATATCCTCCTTTGTTCAAGAAGTTTGACAACTTCTGCCTAGGCAGGACTATGAGAATTTTGAATGTGCATATTTAGCACAATACAAGGGAATCATAGAATCGTAGAATACTAGACTGGAAGGGACCTCAAGAGGTCATCGAGTCCAGTCCTCTGCCCTTATGGCAGGACCAAGTGCCATCTAGACCATCCACAGTAGATGTCTATCTAACATGATCTTAAATATCTCCAGTGATGGAGATTCCACAACCTCCCTAGGCAATTTATTCCAGTATTTAATCACCCTGACAGTTAGGAAGTTTTTCCTAATGTCCAGCCTAAACCTCCCTTGCTGCAGTTAAAGCCCATTGCTCCTACACAAACAGTGCTGCTACATAAATTTTACTCCCACTGTACTGACCAGCAAGTCATGAGTTTTCAAATGATAAATCACAAGGCATGTTGCACAAAGATTATTACCATAGTGTGTGAATATAGGGCTGCATTCTGTCATAATACGATTGCATGCAGATAAAGTTCAAGATAAACTCTCCAAGTCATCTAGTCTCGTAATGTAAGCTGGACTGGCATCTTCTTTGGCCTGTTATAGCTCACCAGCCCAAGGCACCATAAACTCCAAATCTCTCACAGTTATATTTTAGTGTAATAGCCAAGACAAGTGTGTAAAATCTCAAGTTTATAGTGACAAGGATTGTGTAGTGATACATTTCAGAACCAGACAAATTTTGTTTCCCCTTACACCACGGCCACTCAGGAAATGTGTGCGTTAAACAGAACAAAAGTTATTCCCCTTATCCATTATCCATAATTATGTGTAGAGAAGCTGATAGACTTTTGCTCATGTTCCAACAGTCCCTGATCCTAGAGCATCTCCACCTTCTCCAGTCAACTCCTCACTGAAATTATCAGGTAGTTCTTGGCCCTTAATTATACCATCTCCTCAGGTCCTCCAGACTTCTCAGTCTGAATCATGTCCTCATATTTTCACTGGCAAAAACGTACTGTCCATTTTAAAGCATGTATGAAATGATTCTCCCTCTTCCTGCCTTCCATCTTATCTTCTCAATTGTAGGCCCCTCTGTCTATAGCAGTTCTTTGACTGTTACTGGGCGAATCCTTTGTGCTGCTGTCTGGCTTTAGAGACTACAATCCCATGAGGCTTTGGGAGGAAAAAGGGGGCTTTTTGGCTAGGTGTGTTGTTGGAGAGTTAAGGCTGATTGAACAGGCAATTTCAAGGCAGGAACCGCTCTGGGGAGCTACAGCCTTCTAAGGAGAGATCCTTCAAGGAAGGAACTTTATCCGTGTCTATTAAAGTGCTGCAGAAACAAGCTCCAGCATAAGAGGAGCTGATCAGCTTGTTGCCTTGCCTGGACTGACATATAGAACCCTCACCAAGCTGTCTGCAATCCAGTGGAACACTGGCATTGAACCTACGCAAGCAAGTAAGTGGGACTTTGATAACTAAAGAGTGTATGCTCTGTGGTGGGATAACTGATGGCAGTGTACATGTTAGTTATATATTTCATTTATTTCTGTGCATATTGTTAATGGACTTTATTCATATTTAGACTGTACGCCTGTACCCCTGTTTCCTGAAGTTGTTCGGTAAAGGTGTGTGTTAATTCTAATTTGGTCTTTTATATATAGAGAATTAGTATAAGAGTGTACAGGGACCAGCTAGGTGGAAGCACCACAATTTTTACATACCTTTAGAAATCAGGGGTGGAAAGGGGATTCCCAAGTACCCAGCATCACCACTGGCACACTCAGGATCTCCTTTAATATTAAACCCATCAGGCACAAAGGTACACAAGTGAGTGTTCCCTGCTCCTGGGAAACCCAGGGAATAAAGAAAAGGAAAGTACAACAAGAAAAAGTACAATAATTATTAAATTTTTGTCACGTTGAAATTAGGCCACTGAAGATCCCATCTCAAGTTTATGTCTGCAAAGCTCATTAAGACATCATATATAATTATGAAACCAGGCCTTAATTCAAATTGATTCCTGGAATTCTTGTCCCCCCAGTGCCTAGCACTATTCTTGTTCTACAAGGCTATACCTACACAAGAAGCATCTGTCAACAGAAGTCACTGTTGGAAGGGATTTCCTGACAAAACTTCCGTTGACAGATTGTGACTACACATAAAAGCAGATCAAAAGAGCAATTTGCTCTGTCGACAGAGCAGCCAGACTGCCTGGCCCTCTCTCAACAGAACAGCTGACTGGAAGCTCTGCAAATAGGGATGCCCGATGAATCAGAAGTCCTGTCTGTCAACAAAAGGGCCCCAGGGCATCTACATGGCTGTTTTGTTGACAGAACACTGTTGTGAGAGGCATTATACCTGAACAGGGAGAGGTATAATGCTGCCAGCAGATGTGCTGGATTTTGTCCACAGCTGTCAATAAAGCATTTTTTGCATATAGATCCTCCACATTTTTTCCTGACAAAAGCCCAGTTTTGCCAGGAAAAGACACCCATGTAGATGTAGACTAACAGGGTAGTGCAGAGGTGGGGAAAGGGCCACTTCAGGTAGGGAAATTGTATGGAGGGCTCTGTAAAAAAAGGCTGGGGGAGGCTTTAACTCCTCAAACAGCCAGTGTGCAACATCCCTGTCCTACATCCACCTGCTCCTGCTCCCTCCCTCAGAATCCTCTGAACACTGTTCAACTCCCCTTACTCTCCACCCTGAGACCCATGACTTCCTATCCAAGCTCCCATGTTCTTTGTCCTCTGTGCACCCCAGGGATTCCCTGGACCCTATCTAATTCCTCCTGGTCTCCACTCCTCGGACACATCCTGCAACTCCCCATGCTCCCTGGCCCCAACTGCCCCTGGGATGTAGTGACCCCATTCAATCCACCCTGTTCCACACTCTTAGAATCCCCTAGCTTCTATTCAAGACGCCACGCTCCCTGCTACCTCCCCAGGATCACCTGCCCCTGGTCTAACTCCCCTTGCTGGCTCTCAGGGACACCATTTCAGACTTTGATGGGTGGGCAGTTCTTCAACCATGATAACCCATAGGATACTTAGGAACCTGAAAATTCTAGTTTTTGGCAGAAAATTTAGCAGTTAGCTGACAAAAGACCTGTAGTTAGCTAACTAGAACTTCTTTCTATTCTCAGGTCATCTTGTGTGCTCCCTTTCTCCTTAAGAGTCAGTGGTAACTTTGTTTTCCTCACAAACGCTAAAAGGCAATGACAATTATTTCTTCAGTTGCAACACAGATCATCATATCAGTCTTCTACTCACACCCATAGACCACACCTCTTTGTACTACAGATTCAATTCCTGTGTGGTATGATTTCTCAATAGAGCCAGTCAATATTTTTGTAAATGGTGGTAAATTTATTTTGTGAAAAATGTTTCTTGTTTTTTCAGTTTTGAATAGATGTATTTGTCAGTTAATCAATGGTTCTCTGTGCAAGCAGAAATCCAGTTTCAGGACTGAAGTTTTAACTTCATTTACTGTGAATAGCTCTATTTACTTTAATAGCCTTTGTTGACAATAGAGGGCGACTGTATTGATCAAGTGATAGTGGCAATCAGAAAAATTTCAGACACTGATTATTGTGGAATATATACACACAAATATTTTGAAAAGGCCTTGTTTGTTATGGGTTCAAATTTTCCTGGTTATCAGACATCTCACATTACCAGGCTCAACTGTAATTTTATTACCATTTTACTATAGCCTCAGTGGGTGTAACAGACTTTAACTAACTAATTAGTAAAAGATCAAAGCAGCAAAATACAAAAAGGAAGGTTATATATACCAAATCACTCTATAGAAATGACTTTGCATCTCAATATATTCCCAAAACCTCAAAAATTACCCCTTATCTACTATGCATATTTGCAGAAAAAAGGACAAAAGAATGACCTACTGAGCCACTCATGATGGTATCTGGCATATCTAACCGATAAGTTAAAGACACAGGTAGCTAAGTCATTATGACAGAAAACATTGTAATGAGCAGATCCTGATAAGCCAAGAGCATTTCCCATTAGATCATTATCAATGACAGAGAACATCTGTGCCTCATCAATCACAAGAATTAAGCACAGTATATTTTACCATGGTTGCAAGACCATCAATTTCCTCAGTCAGAGGGTAGAACACTGTCCCATCCCCATGCTGTTCAATTAGCTTGTTATATCTTCTGCTTTATCCCTAATTGAGATTTCTGAATCAAATAAACCTGTAATCTACCTCATATCTAAATTTGCTGATTTGAAAGTATACCAGTCTGTGATGCATTTGTCTCCCAGCTAAGAGCACAGTTCTGATACAATGCTGTCTCACCTATCAACAAAGAGGCAAAAAACTATAAAGTTAGACAATTCAAACTTTCCAAATTCAATAACCAATATAATCATAAATTGTATAATAGTTAGGACAGTTACATGTATTTAGAAATCAGTTAACTGCTCAGTGGTGAAGCTTTTGCAGTGGGGAGATGGATAGCTCAGTGTTTAGACCCTTGGCTTATTAAACCTGGTGTTGAGAGCTCAGTCCTTGAGTGGGCCATTTAGGGACCTGGGGCAAATAGATTAAAAAAAAATACAAGTGCTAGGGACGGTGATTGGTCTTGCTGTGAGTGCAGGGGTCTGGACCTGATGACCTTTGAAGGCCCCTTCCAGCTCTATGAGATAGGTATATCTACATGTATATAACTGAATAGAGTCAGTCATACTCTTGTGTGTCATTGTAGTAGGTGGTGCAGCAGATGGAGGACCACTGTATGGCAGATGCGGACAATGTGCAAAGCGGACAGGGAGCTGCAGACGGGGGAGTTTAAGAGGGAAGACAGCAAGTGAGCCTGCCGCTGAAGAAGCTACCTGGTGAGAGTGCTGATCTCTGGGTGAGGGAGCGTGTGCTTTAACTGCTGGCAATTGAACTGCCATTTTGATTCCAGGTGGGGGGAGTTTCAGTTTCAGTGGCAGTTGGGACTGCCTGCCTGACCTTTTGCTCCCTTGATCAGCCTTCTCCTGTGTGACTCTTAGGGGGAGGGCCTGAGAGAGGCCAGCAGGCTTAAAAGCCAGAGGCAGGAGCGACCAGGGGAGCAAAACTAACAGGAAGCTGCAGACAGGGGAGTTTGGGAGGGAGTGTGACAGAGAGGACTATAATGGTTAGGAAGACCCGCAACACCTGTGCCAGAACTACTGCTGTCTCCTCCACTTGTGCCTGTAGCCAGACAGACTGCCTGACCATAGATGTTTCTACCCAGATCCTGGTGTGGTTCTGCAAGGACTGTGGCTTGTCGTTCCCACTTACTGATACCCAGGCTGAGGGGAATATTCAGTGTGAAAGGTGCCTGCTGGTGGAATCTCTCAGGCGGCAGATGGGGGAGCTACAGGAGGAGGTGGCCAGGTTGAGAAGGATCCGAGTCCATGAGCAGTTCCTGGATACTACTCAGGTGGGGACTGAGGAGGTAACTGTCCCAGTGCACAGGATGGCTGATAAACCACTGGAGGAGGTGGACCAGGGTGGACACTGGCAGCTGGTTACTTCTCGCAGCAGGCAGTGTCCCACCCCTGCTCAGAACCCTCCCACCATTGTATTGAAAAACCGTTATGCTGTACTCGATACCGGAGACCAAGAATTACCCCATACAGAAGAGGAGAAGCCTCGTACCCCCAAGGCTGGGAAGTCTACTGCCATCCCTGCAAGAAGGAAATGTAGAGTAGTGATGGTTGGAGACTCTCTTCTCAGGCGGATGGAGGCGCCCATCTGTCGCCCGGACATTTCATCTCGGGAGGTGTGCTGCCTGCCGGGGGCCCGTGTCTGAGACGTTACGACGGGATTGTTGAGGATTATCCGGCCCTCTGACTGCTATCCCATGCTTCTCATCCATATGGGCACTAATGATACTGTGAGGTGTGATGCTGAGCAGGTCAAGAGTGACTTCAGGGCTCTGGGGGTACAGGTCAGGGAGTTTGGGGCGCAGGTAGTATTCTCTTCAATCCTGCCTGTCAGAGGTAGGGGCCCACGCAGAGATAGGTGTATCCTAGAGGTGAATGCTTGGTTGCGTAGATGGTGTCGCCAGGAAGGCTTTGGTTTCTTTGACCACGTGATCCTTTTCCAGGAAGGACTGCTAGTCAGAGATGGCGTTCACCTTTGGAGGAGGGGGAAGACCATATTCGGACACAGGCTGGCTAACCTAGTGAGGAGGGCTTTAAACTAGGTTCGACAGGGGCAGGGGAGCAAAGCCTGCAGGTAAGTGGAGAGCGTGGATACCTGGGAGATGAACTTGAAATGGGAGGGAGTATGGGCTACACTGGGAGAGTAAAAAGAGGGCCAGGGCAAAACCAAATCAATGTCTGAGATGCCTATATACAAATGCAAGAAGTATGGGAAATAAACAAGAAGAATTGGAAGTACTGATAAATGAATACAACTATGATATTGTTGGCATCACAGAAACTTGGTGGGATAATACACATGATTGGAATGTTGGTATTGAAGGGTACAGCCTGCTTAGGAAGGACAGACAGGGAAAGAAGGGAGGAGGTGTTGCCTTGTATATTAAAAATGTACACACTTGGACAGAGGTGGAGATGGACTTAGGAGATGGACAGGTTGAAAGTCTCTGGGTTAGACACAGAGGAGTAAAAAACAAGGATGAGGTCCTACTAGGAGTCTACTACAGGCCCCCTAGCCAGGTGGAAGAGGTGGATGAGGCTTTCTTTAAACAGCTAACAAAATCATCCAGGGCCCAGAATTTGGTGGTGATGGAGGACTTCAACTATCCAGGTATATGTTGGGAAACTAATACAGCAGGGGACAGACTGTCCAATAAATTCTTGGGTTGCATTGCAGACAACTTTTTATTCCAAAAGGTTGAAAAAGCTACCAGAGGGGAAGCTGTTCTAGATTTAATTTTAACAAATAGGGAGGAAATTATTGAGAATTTGAAAGTGGAAGGATGCTTGGGTGAAAGTGATCATGAAATCATAGAGTTCACAATTCTAAGGAAGGGTAGAAGGGAAAACAGTACAATAGAGATAATGGATTTCAGGAAGGCAGATTTTGGTAAACTCAGACAGCTGGTAGGTAAGGTCCCATGGGAAGCTAAACTGAGGGGAAAAATGGCTGAGGAGAGTTGGCAGTTTTTCAAATGGACATTATTAAGGGCCCAAAAGCAAGCTATCCCGCTGAGTGGGAAAGATAGAAAACATGGCAAAAGACTGTCTTGGCTTAACCAGGAGATCTTGTATGATCTCAAAATAAAAAAGGAATCATATAAGAAATGGAAACTAGGACAAATTACAAAGGATGAATATAGGCAAACAACATGAGCATGCAGGAGCAAGATTAGAAAGGTTAAGGCACAACATGAGCTCAAACTAGCTACAAGCATAAAGGGAAACAAGAAGGCTTTTTACAAATACATTGGTAACAAGAGGAAGACCAAGGAGAGGGTAGGGCCATTGGTCAGTGGGGAGGGAGAAACAGTAACAGGGAATTTGGAAATGGCAGAGATATTTAATGATTTCTTTGTTTTGGTCTTCGCTGAGAAATCTGAGGGAATGCCTGACATAGAGAATGCTAGTGAAAAAGGGGTAGGTTTAGAAGTTGAAATAAGAAAAGAATGAATTAAAATTTACTTAGAAAAATTATATGTCTGCAAATCACCAGGGCCTGACGAAATGCATCCTAGAATCCTCAAGGAGCTGATAGAAGAAGTATCTGAGCCTTTAGCAATCATTTCTGGAAAATCGTGGGAGATGGGAGAGATTCCAGAAGACTGGAAAAGGGTAAATATAGTACCCATTTATAAAAAGGGGAACAAGAATAACCCGGGAAACTACAGGCCAGTCAGCTTAACTTCTGTGCCAGGAAAGATAATGGAGCAGGTAATTAAAGAAATCATCTGCAAGCATTTGGAAGGTGGTAAGGTGCTAGGGACCAGCCAGCATGGTTTTGTTAAAAACACATCATGTTAAACCAATCTAATAGTTTTCTTTGATAGAATAACGAGCCTTGTGGATAAGGGAGAAGCGGTAGATGTGGTATATCTAGACTTCAGTAAAGCATTTGACACGGTCTCACATAATATACTTATCAATAAACTACACAAATACAACTTAGATGGGACTACTATAAGGTGGGTGAACAACTGGCTGGATAACTGTACCCAGAGAGTAGTTATAAATGGTTTTCAATCCGGCTGGAAAAGTATAACTAGTGGGGTTCCACAGGGGTCTGTTTTAGGACCGGTTCTGTTCAATATCTTCACTAACGATTTAGATAATGACATAGAAAGTACACTTATTAAGTTTGCAGATGATACCAAGCTGGGAGGGGTTGCATCTTCTTTGGAGGATAGGATCATAATTCAAAAAGATCTGGATAAATAGGAGAAATGGGCTGAGGTAAACAGGATAAGGTTTAATAAGGACAAATGCAAAGTGCTCCACTTAGGAAGGAACAATCAGTGTCACACATACAGAATGGGAAAGGACTGCGTAGGAATGAGTACAACAGAAAGGGATCTAGGGGTTATAGTGGACCACAAGCTAAATATGAGTCAACAGTGTGATGCTGTTGAAAAAAAAGCAAACATGATTCTAGGATGCATTAACAGGTGTGTTGTGAACAAGACACGAGAAGTCACTCTCCCACTCTACTCTGCGCTGATTAGGCCTCAGCTGGAGTATTGTGTCCAGTTCTGGGCACTGCAGTTCAGGAAGGATGTGGAGAGAGTGGAGAGGGTCCAGAGGAGAGGAACGAGAATGATCAAAGGTCTAGAGAACATGACCTATAAAGAAAGGCTGAAAGAATTGGGCTTGTTTAGTTTGGAAAAGAGAAGATTGAGGGGGGACATGATAGCAGTTTTCAGGTATCTAAAAGGGTGTCATAAGGCAGAGGGAGGGAACTTGTTCTTCGTTGCCTCTGAGGACAGAACAAGAGGCAATGGACTTAAATTGCAGCAGGGGAGGTTCAGGTTGTACATTAGGAAAAAGTTCCTAACTGTCAGGGTGATCAAACACTGGAATGAATTGCCAGGGGAGGTGGTAGAATCTCCATCACTGGAGCTATTTAAGAAGAGGTTAGATAGATGGCCTTCAGGGATGGTCTAGAAAGTGCTTGGTCCTGCCATGAGGGCAAGGGGCTGGACTCGATGGCCTCTCGAGGTCCCTTCCAGTCCTACTCTTCTATGATTCTATGAATGCTGTAGTTGGATTTGCCACCCTGGGGATCTGCAACTGCTTCAAGGCTATCAACAGGGCTCACATCCCCATATGTGTCCTGGACCACAGTGTGGCTAAGTATATAAACCAAAAAGATTATTTCTCCACCATGCTGCATGCCCTGGTTGACCACTGTGGAGAGTTCCTCAACATGTATGTCAGGTAGTCAGGCTGGGCACACAATGTCTGGGCATTCCACAACTGTGGCCTAGAATGGAGGTGAACACCTTTTTCCCCCATCAGGAGCTGGCAGTCAGGGTGTGCACATGCCGCTGCTGTGCATTGTGGGAGATGTTGCCTGTCCCCTCTTGCCTTGGCTTATGAAGTCCTACACTGGATGTCTGGACCCAAGCCAAGAACTATTTGATGCCTAACACAACGGGGCACAGATGCGGGATGAGTGCACCTTTACGTGCCTCCTCACCTGTGTGGATGTGGGGAAGCACACAGTCCCCAAAGTTCTGGCCATGTATTATGTGTTCCACAATATTGGAAAAAGGGGAAAAAGGGAGGCCTTCTTCCTGAGGTGGAGGGTGGTAGACACCAGCCAAGGTTATGAGCAGTCTGGTGCAGTCCCCATCGGTCAACCCCATAAGGATGGGCTGCAGATCTGAAAGGCCCTAAGGGAGACCTTTGCCCACAGCCCCCAGTGACCTTCCCTACGGCTGGAGTCATATAGTCCGGCAGAGAAAGAAGAGGCAGGGGAGCAGCAGGTGGGAGGGAGGCAGTGGCCACAGAGAAGCAGTGGCAGTGTGTGCAGCTGGAGGAGCTCATCTGCTGAGGTGGGTTAATCCTGGGGATGGGCGGGGGCAGGTTTGGGTCAGAGATCGGTTAAGCCCGGGAATGGGAGGTGGATTTATGTGATAGGGAGGCAAAGCTTGAGCATAGGGGTGCAGATTTGGGGGCTGAGGTGCGTAAAGCCTGGAGATGGGGGTGGGTAGGTTTGTGGACCAATGGGGGTAGAGCCTGGGAATCGGGGGGCAGGCATGGAGGGTTGATGTGAACATTGCTCCTTCCTCCTTAAGTGCCTATCCCCAGGTGCAGCGTTTTCCTTATTCTCATTTGTGCTCCAATCCACGATTGAAAATAACAAACTTTCTAACTGGTATAATTCACTGTGTGTGCACTGCTATTAAAATGGGTGCCTAAAAGTACAGTTTGATGTTATTTATTAAGGATTGACCCGTACTCACATGCAAGAGGCTCTTGAAGTATTGATTTTGTAACTGAATTTGCAAAAAATGGCTTTTCTCAGTATTTTGGTTGCAGACCCCTGGGCTATTGGATCAATTTTATCAGTAGTAGGTTGCACTGTTTTATGTGGGAGATGAAGCATGTTATTTTATATTCTGGGTTTCATGCACATTGGTTGTGCCCAGAGGAAAAATGAGATTCTGTATCTTGCGTGCTATAAGCAGGTTCCAGGCTCCAAGGAGCATGTTTCTAGTGAGTATAAACTCTTCTCTCTCTGACCCATTCAGCTGGTATTTGTCTCAGTCTTTCAGAACCTCATGTCAATCCCCAGCTTCTCAGCTGCATATCCCATTTCCAGTCCACTCCAGCCACCTCCAGTCCTCTTTCAATCCCCATCCCTCACAACTTTCTGTCCCTGTCTTTCCCTTGCCATTTTTCAAGATGTGATTCTTCATCCTTCTGCTTTACTGGAATGCTTCGTCCTCTTTCTCCACTGACTGGGCATTCATCAAAAAAGAATACATGTCATGGATATTTTATTTAGTCCTTCTTGACAAGATCTAATTTAGCAAGTCAAAGAAGAAGAGGATTCTGCAGATTTAGGGCAACAACTCTTTCATCTTTACTACATAAAGCAGCACAGTTCACCACTGTGAAGGGGGAAGACACTTCCTTTTAGCTTGGAGTAAGGTGTGGCCTACACTAGAAAAATAAAAAAATTCAGATACACCATGTTAGCTAGGGCAATTTCATAGCTCGAATCAACTTATCTGAAATTGACTTACCTGGCCATCTTCGCTGAGGGACATCAATGGGAGAGTTTCTCCCATTGACTTCTCTTACATAGCGAGGAGTACAGGGGTTGACTGCCTACCTCAAGAGGCTAATTTCACACATCCCTACCAAAAACGGAAAATTGAACCCTGGAAGATTGTGATGTACGGTAATGTTGACATGGCCTTAGACAACTAGCTTACTTTTAGTTGCCCCCCGACTCCTTAACATTCCTTATTGTCTTGTTTAGTCAGCTTTCTTTCAACTTGCTGTCTTCTGTAAATCCCAGTATTATGTTGCTAAATGTTTCATACATTGTATTGGCTAACTTCGTGGCTGAGAAGTCCACTAGGCAGGTTGCCTTAGAACTAGGGGATGCCATGCTCAAAGTCCCCTGCTGTATCTAGCCCTGTATAGTTTTCTTGTAGTATAGTTTAAATCTGATGACATTACTACCAGTGGAAAGTACATCATCTGCACCTCAATCACACGATAGTCTATATTTTTTACTATAATAGTAAAATATAGCTATACGATGAAAGACTGTTCTATGTTTATAGTTGATTCCCAGAGCAAGTTTGAATTTTACAATAATTCATGAGAAATTAATAAGCATTCATAATGAATAAGTTTAAGGACAGTTTAATGACTATTCATCAGCAGTTCATGCACAACAAATCCAAATGTTTATCAAAGATGTTCATAAACTTAGCTCACAAGCATATTAATGAACTGAGAAAGAACATTAAACGAACATTCATTGTGAATTTCCTTTAGCCTGAAGTGGCATCCTCAAGGGAGGCCTTGCACTAAGAGTTCCTGGCTATCCAAAACAAGCATAGATACAGTACTTCAACCTGGGATGTATTGTGCAAAAGTAGTGCAGACAAAGATGTCTATATTAATCCTGCTTTTGTGGGAAGCTGTGTTGGAATCTGAAGATACATGATGTATTAAAATCTAGTGAATGAGACCTCTGAGTGATACTTGGAGAGAAGTTAGTTAGGTGTTAATAGATTATAATGAATTCCTTTAAATAAAACCTTTATTATAAGTTTTTGAAAATTCATAATTGCTGTGTCTACACATGCACAAAAATTCGAAAGAAGTGGCCCTTTCCTGAAAGAGCGGGAGGAGCGTCCACATGTGTAAACCCGTCTTTTGAAAGAAAATCATAAGAACAGGGCACAGACTTGGAAATCCAAACCCCAATCCCGTATCAGGAAGATCGCTCCCTTTTGAAACACTAAATTGAAAGAGTACATGCTCCACAGTCCCCTCTTTCGAAATACAGGTCCACTATAGTGTCAGTTAGCTGGAGTGCGGTGCCACTCCAGCCGACAGCAGTGGGGCTCTATGGTCCCTGCGTTCAGCTGCCTTAAAGCCACACACACACAGGAAACCTGTGGCAGGAGGTTGAGAGTGTGCTAGGAGCAGCCTCCCCACGTGCTCCATCTGCACACTCCAGTGCCACAGCATGGCAAGCAGCTAGCCCCCTCCTGGCGAGCCCCACAGCCCCGCCCCCCCGGCCGAGCCCCTGCAGGACTCTCAGAGATCCCAGGGGGAGAAAAAAAAACGGGTCCCCTCCTGGATGAAACTGGACCTGCAGGACCTCCTCCGCCTGTGGAAGGATGAGGAGGTCCTGCACCACATGGGGGTCAAGCAGTGCAATGCTGCTGCTGTTGGCCTCCTGGCACAGGGCCTCCAGGCCAGGGGCCACCCGGAGTGTACCACAGACCAGGTATGCTCCAAAGTCAAGGAGCTGCGCCAGGGCTATGCCTGGGCCAGGGACCAGGCTGGACGCTCCGGGGCAGCTCCAGAGATGTGCCCCTTCTACAGGGAGCTTTAGGGCATCCTGGGGCTCCAGAAGGGCTCCCCACACCCGGCGTCTCTTGACATCTCTGGCGAGGAGCTGCAGTCAGAAGAGGAGGAGCAGCCCAGAGCAGGGACCCGGGAGGAAGAGGGGACCATGGAGTGGTCAAGTGAGGATGGAGACCTCACCATCGTAATCCTCTTCTGCTCCTTCAGCTGGATGACCAGGAGCTGGACATCCCCGGACATCACTGGGGGACCCTCCAGTATGTAAAAGGAGGGGCGTATGCCTACTCCACAGAATGGGGGAAATGCAATGTCTAGTCGCCTGCACATGGGACCAGTGGTCCCGGGACACACACAGGCCACCTCCTACATGGGATGCGGCACCCCACAGTGGTGCACCAGCGACACCCAGCACCTGCCCTCAGTGGACAGGGTCACAAGCCACACGGGGTGGTGGCTGGTCGGTGCCGGACAGCGCCTGAGGCCCGCACACCACAGGCTGGGAAGGGCCACCTGCAGGAGAGACCCCTGGATGCACACCCAGGCTGGGAGACTTAGCCCGTGGGGGGCAGGTCGGTACCCCTTGGGGGGGGTCAGTGTCCTTTGGGAGGGTGGGGACCCCATAGGGGGGGCTCAGGTGGGTGGGCCACAGCCTGGTCCCCTCCATCCGGGGCACATTACTGACATGCTCTCCTCCTTTCCACACAGCCGCACCATCCATGGGCTGGAAGAACCCTGTGCCGTCCCTCATCCCAGAGAGCTCACCTGCAGCCCTCGGAGGTGTCTGGACGCCACCCCAGGCAGCGCGCTGTCTGGGGTGTGGCTGGAGGGCCCCCTGCTGGGCCAAGGAGGACCCAGCCAGCCAGCACCAGGCAGAGGTGGCTGAGCAATACCTGTGGCTTGCCCAGG
The DNA here is from genome assembly GCF_033958435.1 of Carettochelys insculpta. Taxonomy (NCBI): domain Eukaryota; kingdom Metazoa; phylum Chordata; order Testudines; family Carettochelyidae; genus Carettochelys; species Carettochelys insculpta. The sequence continues at coordinate 40,925,109 of NC_134140.1, read as the reverse complement.
CCTACATGAAGTAGAGGAGGGCAGCCTGGGGTAGGCTGCTGTCCACCTTGGAGGGCATTGGCCACGCCATCCAGGACCATACAGCCACTGTTGCCCACCTTCTGGCCCCTCCGGCAGCTCCCCCCGGATGGTCCCACCCCCTTGCCCCCGCTGGTCCTGCTCCCCAAACCCCACTGAGCTCGCACCCTCTGCCCCCACCAGGCCCACTTGCCGGCAATACCTGCCGGTGCTACCCACACCTGCTCCTTCCTGCCAGGGAGCCCACACCCAGGGAGGCAGGGGCTCCAGGGGCCGACAGGGATAGCAGCCCACCACCCGTGCCCCAGAATGAGTGCCTCTCCCCCTCCACGTTTGGTTCCCCCTGCCCCCCTCCAAGTTAGTTTCTCCCCGTACATAGTTACCAACAAAAATAGTTAGATAAAACTTTATTTATTGTTCACCACTCTGTGCTATGCTCCTCAGGGGGATGGTAGGTGGTGGATGTGCGGGTGCAGTGCTGGCAGGGGTGGCGGGGATGGTGGGTGGCGGATGTGTGTGGGATGTAGGTGTGCATGCAGGTCAGAGGTGGCCATCAGCAAAGGCCTGCCTGAGGGCCTCCCAGATGTGGTGGCCATCCCAGTGGTCCTGGCAGATGGGGGCGGTGCCCGGCAGCCTATAGATGGTGCTGGCCGGAGGCCCCCCCAACGGGGACATACATGTCCCCCTTGCCCTCCACGATGTTGTGGAGGATGCAACAGGCACCCACCACCTGGGGCATGTTGAAGACCCCAACCTCCAGCCTCATAAGGAGGCACCTCCACTGCCCTTTTAGTCACCCAAAGGTCTGCTCCACCACGTTGCGGGCATGGTTGAGGTGCTCATTGAATGCCTCCCGGGTGCGGTCGAGGTGTCCCGTGTACGGCCTCATGAGCCATGGCTGTGGGAGGTACGCCACATCTGGCATCATGCAGACCAGCATGGTGACGTCCTCTGCCATGGGGATCTCCTGCTGGGGGGACGAAGGTGCCAGCCCCCATGCACCGGCAGAGGCTGGAGTTCCAGAAGACCCAGACATTTTGGGTGTGGCTGGACCAGCCCACATAGAGGTTGGTGAACCGGCCCCTTGCGTCCACCAGGGCCTGGAGCACCACTGAATGGTAGCCCTTTCAGTTGATGTACTGGCTGGCACTGTGTGGTGGGGAGTGGATGGGGATGTGCATGCCATCCAAAGTGGCGATGCAGTTCAGAAAGCCCAGGTCCTGGAAGCTGGCTACAGTGTTGTCCAGATCCCCCAGGTGGATGACCCTATGGAGCAGCATCGCGTTGATGGCCCTGATGACCTGAAGGCGGGGAAGGGGGACACATGATCTAGTGCCGGTGTGGCAGAGGTCTCCCCCTGCCTTCGGCCCATTCTGCCATCCTCCCAACCAGCCCCTGTCTCATCCAGCCCCCTGCCCACCTCCCATCCAGTCCCTGCCCCATCTGGCCCCTTTCAGCGGAGGTTTCCCCTTGCCACACCCCCACCCACCCACCTGGCCCCACCTTACCTCTATAAGTATGGCCCTGAAGGTGGCCTTGCCCACCCCGAACTGCTGTCCCACGGAGCGGTAGGAGTCCAGGGTGGCCAGCTTCCAGATGTCATTTGCGACCCATTTCTCCAGGGTGAGGGCTGGCCACATTCAGGTGTCCTTGTGCCAGAGTGCAGGGGCGAGCCAGTGGCAGATCTCCTTGAAGGTCTGCCTCAACATGCGAAAGTTCCACAGCCACCTTTCCTCGCCCCACTCCCCTAGCACCACATGCTCCCACCAGTTGGTGCTGCTGGGGTGGGTCCAGAGGTGTCAGGGCACCCGGGGGGGGCACCTGGTGGTGCCCCGAGTGGGGAGCCCCATGGCCCCGGGCGGGGGGACCGCCCAGCCACCCGATGGTGCACAGTACTGCCAGCAGGGCATCAGTGATGAGGGTGTCCTCCTGCAGGAGGTGTCACTGGGCCTCCATGGTGGGCACGAGTGGGCTCTGCCGGGCTGGGAAAGGCTGGGTAGCACTTGGCTTGTGCGAAGGGGAAGGGGGAGGGAGGGGCCCTTTAAAGGAGGCAGCTGGCTGCAGCCCCAGAAGGGCTTGTCAACCGTGGGACCCCATCCGCGGTGTTTCCTGCCTCACTTCTTTCGAAAGAGGGCTTGGAGCCGTGTGGACGCTCTCTTTTGAAAGAACTCAGTGGCACTTCGAAAGAGAGGATTGAAGTGCCGATCTGAAAAATGGCGGCGGGTGCTCCCTTTTGACGGCCACTATTTCGACCACCAAACTTCGATTTTCACCCTTTCAAGGCGGCACTCACATGTAGACACAGCTAATGAGTGTGAATAATCAATCTGTGATTAGTAGGCAGAACAACAACAACAAAATTTAGATCAACTAGAAATATTTTTCCTCAGTTAAATTAAAAACATTTTTTTAAAAAAAAAGGTTTCATGTCATACGTTTTCAAGTATTTTTACCTTCCTTTTAATTAAAAAGAAAAGAACTCTGAAAACACTCTTCATAAAGCTAAGGATGGGACGTCAGCAGCAGCTACCTGCTGACACACAGGCTCATATGGATAGGCCACTCACCTCTGGGGAAAGGGAATGGGGGCCTTTGTCTCAGTCCTCAGCCTGCCTGATCTGAGGTGTATCTTTGAGCATGGGTCTCCTGAGATACAGCTTGAGTACTGGGCTACAGGGTATTCTGGATTAAGACTGTGTAAAATTCACGAAGAATAGCTGTTGTCCTAAAATTGCATTTTTTAGCAAATAAACTATACTTGCAACAAGTTTTGCCCAACTTTAGTAGTGAGACAAAACAGTTCATTAAGATAAGTGAGATAGATACTCCCTCCAAAATTAGCTCACCTTAAATAAAACACATTTGTTGGTTTACTTTAACACGGTCTTTAATTGTTGATCCAGTTAATCAGAAGTTGAAGAATGGGAAAAAAGGGTTCATCAGATACTCATCAAGAAAATTAATAAAAGCCTTCTCTATTTAATATGTGACAGAAGAGTTTTTGAGCTACGTGTTTCTCAGGTTACTTTAGACCATGGCTCGCAGTTTTAACTGTAACCTATACACCAGAAGACAACTTATACACCGGAAAGTAATGCCTGTGGGAGAAATCTATTCCTCCTTTCTCACCACAAAAATGAATGTTAAGTAGAAGTACTTCAAAGCAGGATTTTGGTGCTGCGTATATCACATTAAAAGCATAAGTAAATACATAAATAAATAAATAAATTCCCCACACAATTACCACATCACTGTTCTAACACTAACACATACAAGTAATATTTTATTTAAATTATATTTGTGGCCTGAACTGGAAAGTATATAAAGTATTTATTATTTAGTATGAGTTTATTGTCATTGGTGGTACAGTGAGAAGCATACTAATACATTTCACATTTATGAAATAGAATTACAGGCTCCATGTTATTCGTAACACCAACTTAGGGATGACCACTGCAGTGATGAAGAACAGGTGAAAAACTGCTTAACTACATCTTGGTTGCTTTTCACTGCAATGTTAATTCATATGCAAACCATATTAATAAAAATTTCATGGCAAAGACACTGAAGGTTAGTGGAATAAAATCAAAGTTATCTGCAGAGGAATTGGAGAAATAAGGCATTTTTCTTTCAACTGGGATGTTTTCTAGTCTCCAATTCACAGTGATTCTGCACAGAATTTACTTTGTATGCAGAACAAGGAGGTTGCCATACAGTGCTTCACGTGTTTTATAATTGTCCAGCCCTCGTCCAGTTTAGCCTCTGGGGCTCATTTCTACAAGGGTTTGCACACCAGTAGTACCAGCGATGACAACATATTGTTGTTAGCCTTAATCCTCCAAATGCCAGTACCTTTCCTTTCTTGTTCCTCTCATCCAGCATTCTGTCATCCCCATTTCCTCTCCACTCCATCCTCTTGTATTTCCACATCTTCTTCTACTTTTTCTTCCCACCATATAAAATATACAAAAACTTTTATTTATAAAAACATACAAACTATAAAACATTACAAAGATTTTCATTTTAATTAAAACAATAACATACAAAACATCCCAAAACCCCCACATCTTCTTCACATGGCTCTTCTTTTATGCTTTTGTTTGAAATCATTTATGTTAAATATCTAACCACTTGTCTATTGTGATTGAATGTAAGTCAGGACTGGATTATTTTTTCTGAAAGATAAGCTTGAGTTTTAACAGGAACTAACTTAGGGAAGTCCTATCTCCTCTGTTATAGATGAGGTCAGACCGTATTATTACAATTATTCCATCTGTCTCTGTAATTTATTAATCTGTTAGTTGCAAACATAACATAGTTCTGACCTGGGACAATAGGACTGTTTTAATTCTTTTTTTAAATGTATTGAAGCACAATAGCTATGTAGTCACCTACTTGGGAAGTATTATGGACAGAGATGGAGGAACAAATAAGGATATCTATTCTGGGACAGAGAAAGCAACCCCTGCATTCAAGACTCTCTATTACACATGGAGTTCACAAATAGTATCTGTGAAGACAAATTGTAGATCTTCAACACAAATGTGAAGAGTGTGCTCTTGTATGGATGCAATAATTGGTGTACTAAAATGTCTTCAAATGTCTTCAAAACAAAAGCTAGAGACATTTATAAACAGATGCCTGAGGTACATCCTTCATATCAAATGGCAAGACTGTCACAAATGAGGAGCTTTGGAACATAGCAGAACAAGAACCAATTGATGTTCAAATCAAGAGAAGTGGGGATGTCTAGTCCACACTCTCAGAAAACCATTATCCAGCATAATCCATCCAGCTCTCAAATGGAACCTACAAGGAACACAGAAAAGAGGAAGACCTCAGACAATGCAGTGAGATACTGAGATTGAAGGACTATAACTGGGGTACTCCTGGAGTCATCTGGAAGTTTTGTCTTGAGGCAGAGTGAAGTAGAGGAGACTTGTAGGTGACCTATGCTCTACCTGGAGTACAAGTGCTAAGCAGTAGTAGTGACGCCATAGCCCATGTCAGTACCCCACTGAATATGGTGGAAGTCCTTCCATTATCTTCAGTGGCTTTGGAAAGTCTGTCAAGCTCCCTTCACATTCATAACATTCCAACAATAAGAAAATGTTCATAAAATTCTAAGAGAGGGAGTAGCAGGCAAAGTACTAGGCAGAATTATAAGAATTTTTCTCCTTCAACACTGCAACTTAATACTTAGTGTAAAGGTAAAATGATTTATTAGCCATTATAGCAGACCAACATTTCTCCTGACTGGATCAGCATATTAGTAAACATTCTTGGCCTTTTCCAGGCTATGAAGTTGGTGACAGTCTTCTGATATAAAATAGTTTAAGGCTCTCCTTACATGCTCTTCCACTAGATCTGCAGTCAACAAATAACACCACTTTTTAGGAAAATACAAGAGGGATCAACTCTCTTTATAAAAGATATGTCCCAGATTCAGACCACTTGAATCAAAATTGTATACGCTTTTCTGTGGGATCACCTACATTACTTGCATAAGTCTAAAGTTGCTAACTGAAGCCATCTTCCCCCTTGAGTGATGTCAGTTACATACACTTAAAGTGAGCACCACACCTCACAATGTTGGTGGGAGATATTCTCTCACTAATATAGGTTATGACTCTCATTGAAGTGGAATAATTCTATTGATGGGAGAGCGCTATGCTATTGGCATAGCACATCTTCACCAGACATGCTAGTGAGGCACAGCTGTATCTGTGCAACTTGGAGCAACTTCTGTTGGTGAGACAGCCAAGCTTAAAAGATGCAGAGAACTGTTTTTTGGGGCTGGGAAAGGTACTAAGAGTATCTCAGATCAAACCCAAAGTTTATCTTAATTCATTAGTACACTAAAGCTGCGTCTACATGTGCACGCTACTTCGAAGTAACGGCACCAACTTCGACGTTAGGCGGCGAGACGTCGAAGTCGCTAACCTCATGAGGAGATAGGAATAGCGCCCTACTTCAACGTTCAACGTCGAAGTAGGGACCGTGTAGACGATCCGCGTCCCGCAACGTCGAAATTGCTGGGTGCTCCATGGCGGCCATCAGCTGGGGGGTTGAGAGATGCTTTCTCTCCAGCCCCTGCGGGGCTCTATGGTCACCGTGGGCAGCAGCCCTTAGCCCAGGGCTTCTGGCTGCTTCTGCGGCAGCTGGGGATCTATGCTGCAGGCACAGGGTCTGCAACCAGTTGTCAGCTCTGTGGATCTTGTGTTGTTTAGTGCAACTGTGTCTGGGAGGGGCCCTTTAAGGGAGCGGCTTGCTGTTGAGTCCACCCTGTGACCCTGTCTGCAGCTGTGCCTGGCATCCCTATTTCGATGTGTGCTACTTTGACGTGTAGACGTTCCCTCGCTGTGCCTATTTCGATGTTGGGCTGAGCAGCGTCGATGTTGAACATCGACGTTGCCGGCCCTGGAGGACGTGTAGACGTTATTCATCGAAATAGACTATTTCGATGTCGCAACATCGAAATAAGCTATTTCGATGTTGGCTGCACGTGTAGACGTAGCCTAAGAGACCAACCATTAAAGGTGAAGTGGCCGGTTAACACTCATGCAGTCATCAGAGAAAAAGAGGGGTAATGGATTACAGATTTTAATAATAAGTGATAAAGACAGTGTCTTTGTTGGGACCATACTTTTTAATGTCAAGCAAAGTTATACATTTAAGATCCCAGGCTCATCTTTTGAAAGTGTGCAGGTTTCTTTTAAAGAAGAGAAGGAATAGGGGTCTATATGCCCTGGGACTGAGAGGACCACAGCACTGCTGCTATGCTATCTGTTCAATATTGTATTTAGTTGTGATGCTCTTAGTACACTTCCCCAGCCTGAAGAAGAGCTTTGTGTAGCTTGGCCACTTGTCTCTTTTTAGGAGAATCAATCCCATTCCAGGCACATCCCATCTTCCTGTTACAACTAAATCATTATGTTGCTCTTATTTAGGATAAGAGGAAACTGTATACAGAATTTGGTAATCCTAGCTCGTACTGTTTAGGGGGAGTTCTTGATCTAACAGATAAATTGCCTACAACATACAGTAGATTTACCATATAAAAGCCCAGACCTATATGGATTGAATATTATTGGAAGTTGACATGTTGACAGTATGTCATAATCAGTTAAAGCTGAGGGGTATCCTTCTTGGGATGATGAAGATTCATTTCTTAAATAGGAACTTTTGTCTCCCAGGAATGAAAAAATATATGCAACAAAATATAATTAAAATCACAGAAGCCCATTATATGTCTCGTGATGGAAGCAGATATATTAATTAACTAATTAATGAGGTGAAGTAATAAATTTGAAACAGCCCTTTTCAGGGATAAGAGATCAGGAAGGTAAAGAACCCTTCTACTCTGGGAGTTGAAGAAATTACAGGAAGTTTAGAAGCCTCTAGGGCTGAATAAAATGAATTAAAGTAAGCCCTTCTCAGCTCCAAATATGATTAGCATATCTAATTATGGGTTAGAGAAAACATGTTAAATGATTATAAGGAATAAATCTGCATACAACCCTTCATAATGCAAGCTATGTTCTTTGGCACCCAGCTAAATGGGGGCTTAGGAGAAAACACCTTGTACTGAAGAAATTAAGCCTCCTCAAGGCAGATGTGAAAGAAGAACAGAGAGAGAGGAAGGGAGGGAGGGAGGGAATGAATGATGCCCATGTCAAAGAGAAAGAAAAGAAAGGTTAAAACAGTGTCCTGACAGGGTAAACATTAATATATATATATATATATATATATATTTATGTCTAAAGAAAATAAGTTAAAAATCAAAATAATACTTCTATGGGCCAGTGAAACTTAATTAAAATGCTTTCTATCTTAAAGATTACTAATTACTACTTCTCAGGGTAATATTGATTTTTAAGGTTGATCACACTATAATTTTCCTAATTTTTTACATAGAAATAATCAAGTGCTCCTGGATTTTTATCTTCATAACAATATCTTCTTCATCATCATTTTCTTGTAAAGAACAAATGCATTTTATTTATATATACATAATTGTTCTCTCTCTCTCTTTCTCGTCTTTACATTCTTGGAGCACGTTGTTTATAATATAATTCATCCTCACTAGCATATTTTACTTGTGATTTCATGGAAAGTTACAATGTGTTTTATGTGTTTCATCTAAGAGAAAAAAACAATGTTCTGACTCATACGCAGGGATATATCTTAAGGTCTTATAACACATTGCACAAAAAGTAGCTTTTTATTTAAGACGCTGTGTAATTTAGCTATTTACTGTAGCAATGGGGTGATATACCTGAACATCTTTATAGTGCATTTATCTTCCCTACACCCTTGTCAGATAGATTAGCATTACTAGCCCCAGTTTCCAGATGGGGAATGCAGTAGAGAGACAGAAGGCTAGATTGAAAAATAGCCTTTAAATTCCAGGGGCCTTGGCACAGTGTGGAGTTCACAGCTCTGAGGCCGTTCCATGCTCCCCTTGCAAATGGGCATAGTGTGGCATCTAATGAAGAAGTTCCCAGGAGACAGCAAATTGAACAGAGAGCTGTCTGTATTCATGAGCAGTAAAATGCAAAAGAAAGGGACAAGACTTAAGGCTCAGATCAATGGGCTATAAAGCTCATATTGTCCCTCAAGATTCTCAGCTAGGAACCTTCTTGGGGAGTTAGACCCCTGAGCCAAGTCAACCCTTTCCTGTGACAAGCCAAAGAGACCCACCCAATTATAGCTGATGGAGAGGGCACTAACAGGGGGCATATAATTTGTTTTTAAATCCTTGATCTGTCTCATTTGTAGCAGGGACTTGAACTCAAGTATCCTATATCCTTGGTGAGATGCCTAACCACTGGATATTCTGTTTACACATACACATTCTAAACATTCGCAGCATACTCATTTCCAGCTGTTTTTTGTGCATGTTAAGTATGATTAAAGCATACTAAGACAGGCAGAAGAACGCCTAGTTTGAGAGTCATGCTAGAACTTAGGTGTGGATGAAGGTTCCAAGCTGCTTACTTTTGGGTTGGCATCAGGATGTAGATAATTTTACACATGTCCTCTGGTGGAAAATTAGGCACATAAGGGCTGTGTCTACACTAGCCCAAATCTTCCAAATGGCCATGCAAATGGCCATTTTGAAGATTACTAATGAGGTGCTGAAATGCATATTCAAGTGCCTCATTAGCATGCCACTGGCCATGGCTCTTCGAAATTGCTGCTTTTTGCTGCCACGTGGCTCGTCCAGACGGTGCTCCTTTTTGAAAGGACCCTGGGAAATACAAAATCCCCTTAGTCCTATCTGCTTCTCACAGATGCCAACCTTGTTCATTTCCCAGGATGAATGTTGCTGACTGAATGGGCAACTAGAATTTCTTTTTTATTCTCAGTATTCAATATATGGCCCCAAGCATTATTTATGACATATGATCCAAATACAAATACAAATACAAAATTATTACTTTCCTCATGAATAATTTGTATGAAGTTGTCATCACAATATCTTAGCACTTTGCAACAATGATGAATTTATCTTTACTACATCCTTTGTGGTGAGGTGGTATTACTCCATTTTGCACATGGGGAATTTAGACATCGATTAAGGCTACAATCGTCAAGGTTATGAATCACATGTGAACTGTGGCAGAAGGGGAAATATCCTTTCTTTATGGTGGAGTAAAACCAAAAGGCAGACCTGAACCTGGGACTTCAGGAGCATGAGCATCTAGAGCATGAGCTAAAAGTCACCCAACTCTTAAGGCTGTAGAGAAGACTCATTCTCTCTGTGAGTGGTCTAAGTACCTCTACATGGGAGCATGAACCACACCCAGTAGTTGTGTGAGTTACAGTAGCATTCAACTGCCTTAAACCAAAAACTTCCTGTCTCTCTTCATGTCATCCCCTTCTTCATTCACTATACATCTGCAGCTTCTGTGGTAAGTCAGGCAGGGGAAGCAGGAAGAGAAAAAAGGTTGAATGATGACTGTAGTCAAATGTCACCTTGAAGAGCTAGATTACATGGGCATTTTTAATTTAAGCATTTCTTAACATTTAGGTACCTGACTGTGTGACTTTTTTCTCCTAATGTGGTCTTTCTGCATGTAATTTGTCAGGATTTTTTATAAATTTTAAAATGGAAAACCCCATCTGAAGTTTCATACTCTGCTGTCATCCTGACATCTTTTCAGTACAAGTCAGGGACAGGTCATGGCTGTCATAAGTTTTTATCCATGTTGTCACCTGTCCATGACTGCTACTGAAAATATTCATGAAACAATTGTAGTTTTACTTACCAGTGCCAGGTAAATTGGTAGAATTATTTCCTGTGTTTTATTGACAATATTTCTGATAAAACGTACCAGAATGATGTCTGGTTTCTTTGCAATAGCATTACACTGTTGACACACTATAATCCATGCTGTTTTTCTGTTGTACGCCACACTAGGCAAATAGCTCTTCTTTCTAAGTGTAGCACAGATTGAACCTCTCTAATTCAGAACTCTCTCATCTGGCAAACTCTGTAATCCAGCATGATTTTAGTGAGCCAGATGACCACTTATCATGCATATGTCCAAGTCTCCAGTAGTACCATAAAGTTTGTTCCAGCCACCAGTCTTGGCTCTCAGTGTTCTGTTAGTTAGATGTCATTTACTCTTAAATGTCTTTCTAAGAGCTCAGTGATCAGTAGAAGGATTGGTAACGCGCTAGAAAATATTGAATTCCCATCATCTGGCAAATTCTTTTGTCTGGCATTGGCCAGATATCAAGGGTGCCGGACAAGAGACGTTCAGACTGTACAAATTGATGTTTCTGGAAGTGGAATTAACATTAGACTGCAACCACTTTAACCTTTTAGATGTATATTTCTAGTACTAAGGCTAGAAAAAAATGACATATTCACTTATATGACATGAGAAAAATACACAGACTGACCAAGAAACTTTTTAGTTACTTCTCCTGTGTTTCATAGTGTTAGAGGTCCTCCTTATATCAAGATTTTTATTGTCCAGGAATTGCTAAAGGACATCACAACACTGTTGCAGTAAACTGCCTTGCTGCAGAGTTTTCAGAGGGTTTTAAGTTCTTTGAGGCAAAATCCATCTTAGACTTTGGGTTTGTACTGTGCCTACTATAAACTAGCCACCAGACATAAAAGCAATACAAATAATGGATAATTATCATAATATAAATGCGTATGTGAATGGAATCTGTTTCCATCCTCATTTTCCTAAATATGAGAACTCTTTAAATTGCCTGCCCTGGGCTCATACAGACATTGCTTGGGTTTTTTTAAAGAATACAGAAATGGTCACCAATCATTTGAAAATATTTTCTTAGGTGTTAGCAGGTATAAATCACCACAAACCAATTCATTTCAATTCAGCCATGCTAATTTACATTATATTAGGCCACCTACTCAGCTAATTACTTTTCCTTTGTAAGGCTATAACATTTGTCCATGTGAACTCATATCAAGTAGCTGCTTTAGTTTACTTCACTAAGGCCAACAAACGTCATGATGTTATTTGACAAGCTTTTACAGTGCTGTGAATGCAAAAACATCTCCCTTTTCTTGTGCAGCCTGCATCAAAAATTCTTAAGGACACACCAGATCCTCTAGTCTGTATATTGCAGGGCACTAACACTGTCCAGCACCTGCACACTGGATCAGCCCACTGATAGTAGACCAAAGTGTTATCACTGAGCAAAGACAAAATTGTTATGTGTCACAGACGGAACAGGAAGGACTAAAGTACCCCACAGCATGTTTGGAAAATGATGAAGTGAGTTATATATCCAGATAATCCTCGCAAATGGCCTGCACCAGCACAATGCAAAGGAAGGTGAACCCTCACTAAGGTCACTACCACTCTCACCTGGGAGAAAATTCCTTCCTAACCCCTTGTATGGCAATCAATTAGAATCTGATTATGTGACCAAGAACCAACCAGCCAAGCACTTGAGAGAGAGAATGCTCGGTGCCCTGGCATTCCCAGTCCAATGTCCCATCTCCAAAGAGATGAAAAAGGAATGTGAAAGGAGATTAAAAACCTCACACCTCTCAGGATATTTGAGGTGGGTGGGTGGAATCTCTTCCTGGGCCTTGACGATGCCCAGCAAAAACCTCACAGCATGAACTTTAGGATAAAGAGACAAACAGTAAGCGAGTCCTAGGACTGTTAATCCCTGCTAACCACCATTGCAAGTACATCCATCATACAACTTCAAGCATCTTTTATCTTTTGGTGTGCAAGAACTTGTCAGAATTGGAACAACCATGCATGTGAGAACACAGGGACAAAAGCTCAGGGTTAGGGTAGGAATGAAAAAGAAAAAAAAGGGATAGAGACGAAGACCGAGAATATCTTATTACCTCTATATCAATCCATGGCTCACCCACATCTTGAATACTGTGTACAGATGGGATTACCTCATCTCAAAAAAGATATATCATCACTGTAAAAAGTTCAGATAAGGGCAACAAAATGATAAGGGGTTTGGAACAGGTGCCATATGAAGAAAAATTAAAAAGACAGGGACGATTTAGTTTAGAAAACAGGATACTAAGTGGGGGATTGACAGAGATCTATAAAATCATGGCATCTATGGAAAAAAGGTGAATAAGGAAAAAATATTTATTTGTTCCCTTAATATAAGACCAAGGGCCATGAAAGGAGATTAAGGGGTAGCAGGTTTAAAACTAACAAAAGGAAGTTTTTCTTTATGCAGCACACTATAGACCTCTGGAACTCTGTGCCAGAGAGATTGTGAAGACCAGGACTTAGTAGGGTTCAAAAAAGAACTAGATAAATTCATGGAGGATAGGTCCCTCCTTCGCCAGAATGGGTAGGAATGGTTTGTCAGAGGCTGGAAATGGATGACAGGTAGGGATCACTCCATGATTGCCTGTTCTAATCACTCCCTTTGGGGCATCTGACATTGGCTACTGTTGGAAGACAGAAAAATGGGCTAGATGTACCTTAGCTCTGACCCAGTATAGCCATTCTTGCGTTCTTATGCAAAGACCATTGAAGGCAGTGGAAAATCTTCCATTCAGGGGGACTGACAGAGTCGCCAACTCCTTTAGCAAGATGAAGGTGGGGAAGTTCTGTGCTCCTGGAAGGGGAGGTGCTTTGGGCATTTCGAGCTGCAGTAGAAATTGAAAGGAGCAGAGGCTCTGGCCTCCATAGCAGCAGCAGCAACAGTAGCAGTTGTGAATCCTGGGCTGTTTTAAATTTCTTGGACTGGGGAATGCCCCATTTGCCTCTCCCTGTCAATGGCCCTGCTTCCACTGATTTCAATGGGTTTTGCACCAGGCCCTTATTGTGACTTTTACAGTCAGCAGCAAAATCATGAAGGTTCATTCTTGCATGAGTGGTCAATGACAAATTGTTAGCCAAAGGCAAAGATTCTATACCTAGTCATTTACAAGTACCATATATAGCTAGATTTCCTCGTTTTAACAGCTATTTGTCAGTAAACAAACTCGAGTCAGTTTTAAGGTTGTCTTATTTTGAAGGAAACTCTTAACACAGCAGCAGGGTGATTAATGTGCATTTTTGGCAGGATATGAAGGCTGTTGAATTTATTTTTGATTTACAAAGGAAAATCTGATGTGCAAAACCAACTCTGAAATCCAAGTCAGCGTGGGTGGTCTTTAACAACACAGTATGGTTTTTCAGACAAAGACATTTTGAAGCATTAATGTAATACAAATGGTCCTTATGGCACTTTTATTTTGAGGACTTTGCTTAATACTTAATGCACATACACACAGAGTGAGCGACTTCCTCCTTATGGTGTTAAAGGAGTAGAGAGGGCCAAGAAATGAAGTACATTTTAACAATTCCATTGAATTCTAACCATATGGCAATTTTCAGGAGTTTCAGAGTCAGTTCATCTTTCTGTCAAACCTTCTGGAAACCTCCCGTGATGTACAAAAATATTATTCTGCAGATTGACAAATAGATATTGTACTGTAGTATCAATGTATTATATTCTCTACTGTACAGAGTAGACAAGCAGATGCACTGATTTGACTTCTCTTGTAGTGAAGACAAAACATAGAAGTGTAACCTTGCAGACAGTTAATAAAAAGTACTTGGGATTTATAAAATATCAGAACTGTATAGACATTTATCAGTGATAGACAAACCTTAAAACTTTGAGATGTTTGGTTTGGTTTAAGTAATATCAAAAATTAAGTTGCTTGTTCTTACCTTTTTCTAAAACTAAACCTATGAACTGCACTGGGCTTGAAAGAAAAACAAACAAATACGACACCACAGATTTCTCTGTGAGATTTCCACTGCCTCTTGCTTTTGATCCTGTTGAAGTACTCACCAAATAACCTTTTCATGATACTTTTGTGTTTCTGCTTCTGCTACAGTCTCAGATGAGGTGAATAGAAGTGTGAAGATTAAAAGAAATAAAGAAGTTGCAAGGTTGAGATTTTAAAAAGAACATGCACACGTTTGTATTTGCTGCAGTAGAACAGCTGTAATCGTAACTCACCTTCTCACATTACAGCATTCAGTAGTTCAAATATGGGACAGAAGCAGCTGGGGAATCATATGTGGTTTTTTGTTTTTTTTTTAAGCTTGAGGCATTCTTTGTCTCTCTAGGGGCAACTTCACTATAGGGACCATGAACATGCAGAATCTGAGAGCTTGCAGTCACAGAACATGTTCAGTAGCCATTTTAAAAAGACATTTGAAGTTTTCACAGTGGACAAATCAACTATCAGCATGCACCCCAAAATTGGGTTAATATAAAATTATCAGAAGCTGAGCCAATTGGGTCTCAGTCCCAATTACATTTTGAGCAAAGGTTTAAGACCTCACTTTTAGTATTAATTTCCATCCCAGCATTGATTATTTACTGGATAATGGTTATAGAACAATCAGTTCTGAGTATCATGAGGTGTTTGTTTAGTAAATCTCATATTATCACATGACTATTGTGGTTTGGTAATGTGGGGGTTGTTTAGCAGTCCCTTGAATATAACTGTATGCAAAATTGTGAAAAAATACACTATTATTTTTTTTTCTTTTTTTTAAAAATATATTTCATTTTGGAATTTTTTTCTGTGGAACATTTGCAAAATTTTTGTGTTGTAGTAATGAAACAATTTGATAGTATGACACTTTGAACAAGAACAGATGATCAGTAGTGAGTACATCAGTTGTCACTGTTCTCTGTTTCCTAGAAAAAATAATTTCACAAAAAACCAAGAAAGTGGTTAATGTGTTTTCCCGAACAGTATTAAGTGACAGATGTGATTTTGATTTTAAAAAATGAACTAAACCATGAAGCAAATATAAAATTAATAGAATACTTTAACTGTTATATTAAGCTATTAGACTTGTAAGTACTGTGCAGTAGTACTGATGTGTCATAAAATAAATTTAATTATGAAAGAAAATTTTGAACATTTTCCAAAACATTTTTTTTCATTTTTGTTTAGAATTCCCTTTTAGCAGGAAACTCCAAAAACATTAATTTTATTCTGATTTGGAATTAAAATGAATGTCAAAATGTCAAAATTCTCACAAAATAGAAAATCTGAGAGTCAACTAGCTCATCGATAAACTGATACTTCATAATGCTTGGGGTCTAAAACAAATATTATTAAATAATCATAATGCTTGATGTACTTTTGGTTGAAGGATCATGCTATAAGCATAACACCTTGTGCCTTGTCAACAGCTGAAAACTCTAGTGTGAACCATTTGTCAACTCTACCTTTCATCATTTCCAATAAGAAAAATTAAGTATCATAAAACTGAAAGGTCTTAAAACTGTTATCAGATTTTCACAAATGTCCTCTATTACTGCTGAGATAGCTTTGCAATAGGAACATAAACAGAGAAATGGAAATATCAAATGGATTATCAGGAAAAATTATCTCTAAATATTCCACACTGGGCATTGAAGACCTGAAGAATCCAAAATTTAAATTATTATTTTATTGGAAGTCTAGGGTCTCCCAGCTCATTAATCAGTATGACTCTTTGGTTCAGAGTCTACAACCAGGGGAATATGACAGATATTACTTGGTCTGAAGTGTACAGTGAGGAATAAAAAGAGATAAATTTCATGTGATCAAGATAGTTTTATGGAATAAATTCTATTTGGGCTTTAAAGAATAATTTATAAAGTGAGAACCACTTTAAGTGATAGCTCCCCTGACACGATGCAGAATGTAAAATGAGAAGTGTGAAAAGGTACAGTTACATCCTAGAGCCATATAAACGCCATCCTGCATATGGACTACAGTTTATTGGGTGGAATTCAAAATTTTAATGATGGTTCCTGTTTACCAGTACAATGCACTTTTACATTTTTAGATGTTTTGTCAGTAAGGGGAATACAATATCGAGGGGGATATGAAAAAATAGAAACCTGTGACATCTGTTGGTTTTTTTATTCATGAAATAAACTCAAAAAGATAAAAGGATTTGAAAATGCTTGCTGGATGTGCTCTGTGTGACTCAACCTCAAGGCTACAATAAGCTAAGAACAAGTGCTTTAGAAACAGCTCAAAGATCCACTGAATTATTTTACGTTTTTAACCTCTGACCAAAACACCATATCTGAATACTACTGCTGTTAATTGGTGAACTCAAAAACAAGTTACATAAAGGGACAACCATTGCCACAGGAAAGTTACACTGTGTGATTAATTGTGGCATATTCTCCTGACAATTCAATATGTTTATGTAAAACTTTTTCTTCTTTGAGCAATAATATGGGATAGTTCCTCCTCAGAATAGTATTTAAATATATCCAAAAGGGAAAGAGTAAAAATGAGCATAGGTGAGGTATATTACCCCTTAGAAAAACTAAATTAGCTCACAGTCATGGGGGCTCAAGTTTCAGCCAGGCCACATCTATATCAGAGGCTTCTTTTGACAAAGCTGTGCCTTTTCTGAAAAAAGAAACAAAAAACAAAAACAAAACAAAACAAAAAACACAGAGGGTGCATCTACAGTTGTATTCCTCTTTCAAAAGAGGTATGCAAATCAGGTAAATCGAAAATGCAAATGAGTCATATCTTTGCATATTTGATACATCATTTGCATATTCTAATTTCAAAAGAACTCCTTTCGAAAGAAGAAAGCCAGTGTAGAGCCTTCCCTTTATGGGAAGAAGGTTTATTTCGAAAATGGGGTTTACTTTTGAAAGAGCAGCATCTACACTGGCTTTCTTCTTTTAAAAGAAGCTCTTTTGACATTAGAATATGCAAATGATGTGTCAAATATGCAAAATTATACCTCATTTGCATTTTCAGTTTACCTCACTTGCATACCTCTTTCGAAAGAGGAGTGCAAGTGTAGACACACCCAGATTGTCTACACACAAAGGCCACTTTCTTCGAAAGTGTCATGGTAATACACGGCCCAAAATATGCTAATGAGGCACGGATGCAAATTCCCCGCCCCTCATTAGCATAATGTCATGTGATTTGGAGTCTGGAAGACCATTCTTCCAGACTCCAAAATGCCTTGTAGCAGCACAGTCCTGGGGGAGCTTCTGGAAGAAAGTCCTTCTTCCGGAGGCCCCTTCTTCCTGAAAATTTTTGGGAAGAAGGGACTTCTGAAAGAAGGACTTCCTTCCAGAAGACCCCCTGGGGCCACACTTCTAAATGGCATTTTGGAGTCCAGAAGAATGGTTTTCCAGACTCCAAATCACATGACGTTATGCTAATGAGATGTGGGGAATTTGCATATACACCTCATTAGCATATTTCGGGCCGTGTATTAGCATGCCACTTTTGAGGAAAGTGGCCGATGCAGAAATGGCCAAAATGTGTTCTTTCAGTGCGAAGTCCAAGGAATGCAGCACTTTTTCTGGTGTCACTCTTCAACTCCCGCAGGAAGAGCCCCTTTTTCTGAAAGATTATTTCAGAAAAAAGTGTGTGTAGATGTTCCGAGGGCCCTTTTTTTGGAAGGAGGAGTCCTTCATAGAACTGGCCTGCTGGAACTGGGAGATGGCCTGG
Organism: Carettochelys insculpta; assembly: GCF_033958435.1. Taxonomy (NCBI): domain Eukaryota; kingdom Metazoa; phylum Chordata; order Testudines; family Carettochelyidae; genus Carettochelys; species Carettochelys insculpta. The sequence goes on along the minus strand of NC_134140.1, from coordinate 40,907,108 downwards.
CCAGCGCTATCAAAGCTTCATGTTCTCTGTGTCTGGACACTTTTAAAGGCCCAGGAAGCCCCGGAAACTGGATGGCAGGAAGCTGAGAGTGTGGAGGTAGCAAGGAGGTGAGCTGCTGACACCCAGGACCTCACAGCCATATGTCACAGCAACCCTGAGCTGATGGACAACAGCCAGCTGCCCCGACCCCCAGGGGCACTCCAGGAAGCTAGCAGAGGGGTCCCAGGAAACTGCTCAGGCCACCAAACATCAGGCCCCCTCATGGATGGATCCTGAGCTCCAGGACCTCCTGGTCTCTAGCAGGATGAGGAAATTCTCTAGGAGACCAGCAGGGAGAGGCGAAATGCCCCCACCTATGCCTGGCTTGCCACTGGCTTGGTGACCCATGGACACTCTGCCTGGACACAGGAGCAGGTGTGCTCCAAAGTCAAGGAGGTGATGCAGAAGTACGCCTGGGCCAGGGATGTGGCCAGGAGGTCAAGGACAGAACCCTCCACCTGACCTTTCTACAAGGAGCTGCGCAGCCTCCTTGGGGATGAGGACAGCTTACTGCTCCCTTCCCCTCACCCTCCTTTACATCATGGAGGAGGCACCCATTCCATCGCTTGAGGTGGACACCAAGGTGGAGGAGGAGCAAATGGGCCTGGTGAGCCGGACTACCCAGCCAGAGCTGGAGCCACTGACAGACCTGGACTCAAGAAATTGGACCCTTGTCATCACACAGACTTATAGAATGATAGAATCATAGGGCTGGAAGGGACCTCAGGAGGTCATCTAGCCCAGTCCACTTCTTCAAGCAGGATCAACCCCCACTAAGTCATCCCATCCCCATCCCCCATTTGCATCCTCCTGCCAGGCCATGTTAAGCAGGGAATCCCCAGACCTGTTGAAGGGTCCCATCTCAGTGAGTACCCCATGTGTTGAACACCCTGGGCTGTGGGGGTGGGAGGTGCCTGCCCCTTCTGTGTCTGGAACTAGGCCAGTCACACAGCCACTGGCCCCAGCCCAGACACACCCTGGAAGGCCATATATCCCAGCTCACAGACATGCCTACAAGTGACTGTCAGCACCAGATTCCATGGATAGCTCTGTAAGCTGCACATGCAGGGACAGGTTGAGGGGGAGGCTTGGACTATGACTGGCACATGCCCCACCCTTGCAGAGACCCCTCAGTGCCCGGGATCCCCCAGACCTCTCACATCTCCTACCCTGGTCCCTGAGGGTCCCCCTTGTTTGTGAGCCCCTCCCGCTTCCACATGCCAGGTCTGCTAGCCAAGTATGCCTTACCACCATGGGGACAGACCTGATGGTTTATTTACCCACCCCAAATTGTTTTCCCATGGAGAGGTAGCTGTCTGGCATGGCCAATTTCCACAATGTGATGGCAACCTGCTTCTCGAGGGGGAGAGCAGGCCACATGCAGGTATCTTGGCATTGGGGGTGAGGGGGTGAGCCAGCTGCAGACCTCTAGAAAGGTCTCTTTCCTCAAGCAGAAGTTCTGGAGCCACTGCATGTTATCCCACTCACTCATCACCATCTGGTGCCAGCAGTCTGAGCTGGTAGGTAGCTCCAAATGCTCCTGATCACCTGTGGTGGAGGGACATGTGGCCAGAACCTTGTAGGGGGTTGAGCTCCTTAGCCCCTGCCAGAGGTCTCTGCCACCAGAGGAAATGGAGGGCACTCACAGTGATGGTGTCCAGCAGTGTGACCATGATATGGATGCAGCGCTGGCTCAGGAGCTGCCGTGGGTTCATAGCTCTCAGGGATGAGCTTCTGGTCCCTGAATCACTCTGCTGTGCTGTGTGCAGCATGGCAGGCCTCAGCATGTGCAGGGAAGGGGTATGGGGGTGGGGCTCTAAGGGAGTGTCTTGCTGAGGCTCTTGGAAGAGCGTGCCAGCCATGCAACCCCATCTGTGGTGTTTCTTGGCTCGTTCTTTTGAAAGAAAGCAGCTACACAGCTCCAGCTGCTCTATCAAAAGAGCAGATCAAGCTTTGAATCCACTTTTTGTGTGTGGCTGTGATCTTTCAAAAAGAGGCTTTTTGGGAGGAGATTTTCCAGGAGAATTTCTTTCAAAGGACCATTGTAGTGTTACCCTAGGCTCAGTGTAAGCACTGAAACACATGTGCTGTTTCCTTAGCTCTGTAACAGATACTCTTCCATTTCTGTCTTACAAGCACCCTTACAGTACAAATACAATTTATTTAAAGCTTGCTAAAAGACAATGCATCTTTGTCAGCGTAGATGGCCTAATGGATTGGCTGTAGTTGGGTATCTTCAAATTCTGAAGAAAAATATGATCAATCACCAAACTATTAAATTGTTCTCATTTGTGAATTAACATAGAAGTCTGCAAATATGATAAACTATTTCTAAATACACTCATGGGACAGCATTGCTCCACAAACTGATATAAAGCAGAGCAAACACACAGGATTGTCACGAGTTTACTGTCTAAGTCCTGCTTCCTTCCTCCCTTCCTTCCAATTCTCTACTGGAGTCACAGTGGAACATTTGGTAGAACGGGGTTGAAGGTGTGTGCTGAGCAGTGATTCAAACCATTGTACACCTGCTGGTGAGTTTCCACCCATGGGCTGAGGCCAGTTTCAGTGAGGAGAATCAGGAGGCTGAGCAACTTCCCACCCTAAGTGAGTATTCATCTGCTAATCAAGGCTAGGCAGCTGGAAAGGTTGCCAGGACTTACCTGACGGGAGCCACTGGGGACAGTCAGACCCCCAGGAACCTCTTCCACCTGCAGGAAGCTTCCACACCCCCCTTGCTTTCTGTTACAATTGCTCTTCAGCTGTGGGGGGCAGAGACTGGTCATTGTACAGGCAAATTCCCCCTGTCTGTCCAGCCCTGTGCATCTGGACCCTCCATGATGAGCTCCAATCTTCCTGGCACCCAGACCTCTCCTTCTGCTATCCAACCACCTTCTGCTGCACCCCACTTGCATGCTTACATTCCCACTTGACCCAGGACCACTCCCACCAGCAAGCTCCTATGCATCCAGATCCCTCCAGCATCCAAACTCCACACTGAGCCAGCCACACCAAAACTGTCTGGCACAAAGCTCTCACCCTACACATGGTCCTACCATACCCCTTCACACTTGGATCATGCTGGTCTGAGCCTTCCTGGTGAGATATGAACTGGAGGCCAGGGCTGGGCATGAACAAAAGACTCTATGGCTGTGTCTACATGGGCACAAATCTGTGAAATAGCCATATTTTAAAGATTACTAATGAGGCGCTGAATTGAATATTCAGTGCCTAATTAGCATTAGAACTCTTCCGGACATGGTGCTTCAAAAGTGCCGCTTTCGAAAGTGCGCTGCTCAGGGTGGCTACATGGGGGTCCTTTTCGAAAGGACCCCGCACCTTTCGAAAACCCCTTATCCCTTACGTGTCTTGCTCACTATCTTGGTGCACCTGCTGTGAAGGAGCAAGATGGCAGGGTTTAGCAATTGCTTTGCTTGGTGTGTGCATTGAATGTGTTGAAGAAAATCATCATTCCTGTTTTGGGTTCTCAGAAAACAGTTTTATTGTTGTTCAATGGAATAAGACGAAAGACTACAGCTCTCCACTCTCAGAAGAAGGAGTATTTCTTTCTAAAATGATGTCATAAGGAAAGAGAATTCTGATCTGCCAATGCTCTGAAAGATATATTTTAATATATGTCATATAGCAATTTGATTTCAGTTTTGTAAGGTTAATAAATACAATGAAATTATTAAAAATACAATTGACTTTGCAACAAGTGATGCAGGCAAACCTACTTCATGTAAAAGGTAGAATATGTATACCAGAAGTAGAATTTATGTGCAAGACAGAGATCTTAGTTTGGTATGGGGTGTACAAGTCTTGTTAGGTTGATTTTACATTCCCTTTCCTTCCCCTCCCATGTGTTTGCCTGGATTTTGGGGAACAAACTTTAAACAAAATTCAACTGAAGTTCTTCTGCTTTCAGATCCTTGCTCACAAATGAACCCAGGCTCACTAAATTCACAAATGGAGTAGTTGTACTGAATCAGTAACAGTTGAATCAGTGGGTGTCTTTAAACATCACAGGGCTGAATGCCCCCTTCTAGCTCCCATAGAAATAGCTAGATGCTAAAGGGCAGATCTACGCTAGAAATTTACATTGGCACAGCTGAGATGATGTAGTTCCACACTGTAGCATGTCTAGGGGGGATGTTTTAAGCCAATGACTGAGAGAATCTCTCCCACTGATATGGTGCTGTCTACACAGGTGGGAAGGGGTTAGGGTCAGTATAACTATGTTTCTCAGGAGTATAGATTTCTCACACCCTTTAATGATGCAGTTATACTGCAGAAAATGTATAGCAATACCACGCAAAAGCTTTCCATTGATATCTGTTGGAATTAGATGAAACACCTTGGCTATGTCTACACTAGCCCCAAACTTCGAAATGGCCATGCAAATGGCCATTTCAAAGTTTAGTGATGAAGTGCTGAAATACATATTCAGTGCCTCATTAGCATGCGGGCGGCCACAGCACTTTGAAATTGATGTGTGCACACAAATAGAATATACCCATTTAAGGGAATTAAAAGCTCTCCAATTATAGGTTACATAGGCTACGTCTACACTAGCCAAAAACTTCAAAATGGCCATGCAAATGGCCATTTTGAAATTTACTAATGAAGCGCTGAAATACATATTCAGTGCCTCATTAACGTGCAGGCGGCCGCGACACTTCAAAATTGATGTGGCTTGCCGCCGTGCGGCTCGTCCCGATGGGGCTCCTTTTCAAAAGGACCCCACCTACTTTGAAGTCCCCTTATTCCTGTGAGCAGATGCTAATGCTATTGAGGCTCTGAATATGTATTTCAGCACTTCATTAGTAAACTTCAAATTTCATTAGTAAACTTCATTAGTAAACTTCAAAATGGCCATTTGCATGGCCATTTCAAAGTTTGGGGCTAGTGTAGACACGGCCCTTGAGAAGTTACTCTAAAAACCTATACCAGTGATAAAATTTTTGATAAAGTTTTGATAAAATTTTCTATTAGGTTCTGTAGGGTGATGCAAAACGCTTATGGGAAAGTAATTCCATGGCCCATAGAAGATTTAACTTGAGTAATACATTGCTCTTTTTATCTTAGGTTCAGACTTTTTTTTTTTTTTTGCTTAATGTAAAACTGAGAAAAGCTAACCAAAAGGAAAGGCAATTGCTTTTACATAAAGATAAATACAGTATTTCTGTATCAAGACAACACGTTACTCTATAAACAGAGATACGACAAGTGCTCAGTTCTTTTAATTAAAAACATGTTTTTATGCTAATGTTGATTTTAAGTGATAACTGGTAAACATGGCAAATATGATAAAATTAAGATGATTAAATAATGAACATACATTGTCATTATGATTTCAAGCACATTGTAATTTATTTCCCATGAACAATCAGTAAATCCAGAAATTAGACCTATACGTATTATTAAGACCTTTGCCTCCACCAAATATAGATGTCAAACTATGCCTATAAATACACAATATTGTTTGGATGGCCAGGTGTTCAGCCTGTGGTTTGCATGTAAAAGTTGACTTTGGGCTAGATTCTCAAAGAGGCATAGGTGTCTAACTCCCAATTTGTATGCATAGGTCTCATGAGTCCCCACTGAGATTCACTAACTCCCTTCTCAGATGCTCTCCCAAATGTAGGTTCCTGAGTTTGTGCCCCAAATGTTCCCTAAGAAGCAATGTTTCTGCCACTGCAGGTGTACACAGACGTCTCAACTTAGGAGTCCAGCTGGTTAAGCCTCACAAACTGGGGGGAGGGGCGTAAAATGGGAGCTCTTCCACCCAATTCATATGTGAGGCCTGGTGTGGTAGAGGAGTTGAGAGCGCAGTTATAGGATTGGGGATTGTGGGGGAGGGCACTTGAAGGTGTGAGAAGACTGCCATATAATTTTAACCTGCTTATGCTGTGGAAGAGCCTTGGTTCAAGACTACCAGCTGAGGGGGAGAAATGGATCGGGGATGGGGGTTGCCCAAACCACTGAGTTATGAGAAATTGACAGACATTGGGGCTTCCTCAATCCCCTCTCTTGCTGAAGCTTTTCCTCAGTGGATAAACAAGTCATTAGGCCAGAGAGAGAGAGCACAATCATAAGCATGACTTCATATCTTGGTAGTTAGGGAACTTATCTAGGATGTGGGAGTCCCAGGATCCTCATGCTCCAGTGACTTTACTTAGTTATTGACAGTGAAACAGGTTCAAGACAAGAGACTGCGGGTGCTCCGTATCAGAATATCTCATAACCCAGTAGTTATATCTATCAGATGCAAGGTAGTAGATCCTTGTACAAATCCCTTATTTCCTTCACCTAGAAGGTGATGTTCAAGGCTGGAGTTTTGCATAACCGATGAGTACCCTAATTACTGACATAAAAGATACAAGGGTGGGATCCAATATGAATTTCTTTCTTTATCCAGCCCCTTGGCTTTTTGCAATTTACCTAAGTCATGTGGAATTGGTGCTGTTTTCTAACTGGATAACAAATACATGGAATTAGAAAATTATAGCAACTGATAGAGAGATTAACACATTGTAAATAGTAAATAGCATTTATTCTGCTACAATGTTTTTTTCATGTGCAAACAAAAAACATTCTGCAAACATCCATGCAGCAATGAAAAATTAGATTAATGTTCATAAATAACCGGCACATAATAAAATCATTTGAATAAATGTTCACAATTCTGTGCCTTGCGCATTCAACAAGCTTTACCACTGAGAAACATACAGAGAACTATTTAGACTGATTGTTTCATTGGACTGCCCCACATTCTCAGTGTGAAGGGAATTAAGGATATTTTCTTCATTCTAATGTACCTTAGAGAAAAATTGATATCACTGGGAGACCTTAATTTTTAGGTGCATTTCATAATTGTTTGGTCATAAACAAGATAGCATATTTATGTGTAAAAATCCCAGAAGACTTTTGCTTATTACATTTGTAGTAAAATGGAGATGGAACATCGAAAAACCTTCCCAATATTTCATGAAAATATTTGCTTTTGACTTCTGCTTTGCTTCAATAAAAATGCATTTTTCCTTATGATATGTTAGGTTTTCGGTCTAGTGCAAGTTCTATTGTAGATGCTTTCCAAGCAACAAAAAGTCAAGTTTTTAGTAATACTTGTTTATGTTCATTAACCTTTTAAATCACTTTTTCAAGTGAATAATACAATTAACATTAAAGGATGACAATGATTTGTATGTTAGTCAAACATAGACAATCCAATAAATCAGAATTAATGGTAATGATCTGGAACTTAAAGACATAACTTTATGCAAGAAAATTAATGATTGTTAAAACTAACAAATTGACCTTTGTTCATTATGTGTCATTCATCAGCTGAAATAGTAGACTTTTTTTAAATAAAAAGCCCTGATTAACATAATTAGTAGGAATTAAAAAAATAGGTGGAATAATTTATTTTTTAAACACAAGGTGAAGAACAAAAGATTATCACTTCATTAAAATGTAAATATGTCAACTGGAATTTTGATAACAGAACATTAATGATTTAATTAACAGGATGATACCTTTTTGAAAGTGCAGACTGCTTATGGGATGCCCCATTAATACTGGTTTCAGCACAGAATACCAACTGATTACAGTGGACTAACATTACAATGAAGAAAATGTCTATTCACAAAGCAATGAGGCAGAATATTAAACAGTGCATCTTCAGTGAATACAGTCATTCAAAAAACAAGTCAGAACACAATTGAAAGAAAGCCATAGACTTACAATTTCAGGTTATGCAATTTAGATTTACTTTGACAGCCATTGGGTTGAGTGTCAAACTATGAACAATGTGACAGTTCAAAATCACTACACCTTGCCACTTATTTATGAACCCTGAAAGTTTCTGCCCTTCCAAGACTTTTACAAACTAGGTTCTTAGCAGGAACTATAGCTTGGTCCTTGGTACCTAGTGGCTGCCCAGTGTGTTCCTTGCCCACAACTGTGCTAGGCCCTGTCTTTGCCTTTGCTGTCTCTACACATGCTCTAGCCACAGTCTGTACCACATCCTGCTCCAGCACCCACCTCTATCTTGCCTTGCAGCTCCAACCTTCAGCTTTGGTCCTGGACCTACTCTGTCTGAATACAGATCTAACTGGCAGGTGACACTAGTGCTCCAAGTATTAGGCCCACCTACTTACCCTATCACTTTTGCTTGCATGGGCGGCAAGTTTAATAGGCATTAGAGCACAAGGAAAGCCATACTGGGTCAGACCTAAGGGCTATTTAGCCCTGTAAACTTGCAGCAGCTAGCAGTGCCAGGGATTCCAGAGGAAATTAACAGAAGAGGTAATCATCAAGTGATCTATTTCCTGTCCCTAATTTCTAGCTTCTGGTAAAAAAGTTGGGCCTTCTTCTGTCAGGAAAATCAAAGAAAACAAAACCCCAAACTAACCAGAAATAAAACATTAAGGGCGTGTCTACATTTGCATTCCTCTTTTGAAAGAGGTATGCAAATGAGGGAAATAAAAATGCAAATGAGGTACACATTTGCATATTGGATATCTCATTTGCATATTCTTATTTCGAAATAACTTCTTTCGAAAGAAGAAAACCAGTGTAGACACTGCTGTTTCGAAAGTAAACCCCATCTTCAAAAAAATCCTTCTTATCATTAAATAAAGGGAAGAAGGATTCTTTCGAAGGTGGGGTTTACTTTCGAAACTGGTTTTCTTCTTTTGAAAGAAGTTATTTTGAAATATGAATATGCAAATTAGGTGTCAGATATGCAAAATTGTACCTCATTTGTATTTTTGAGTTCCATCATTTGCATGCTTCTTTCGAAAGAGGAATGCAAGTGTAGATGCACCCTAACTTAAATAAAATATTTTGGATTGTTCAAATCTTCAGACGGGCACTGTGGCACACTATACTATAATTACCATGAGTTAAAGAATGATGTACCTATTTCCATTATGTATTGGACTCCCTGATCAGACTATATCTCCCATAATGCAACAGTCTTCAGGTGGCAAGATGAATCATGGGAGATGTAGTTAGGCCAAGGAGGCCAGCCCATAGGGAAGAATAGGAAGGTCAGACAAAACTACAACACCACGAGATAATGCACCATCACAGGGAAACAGTTTAATATTTCATTTATGGAAAAGAAACAGTTTGATTCATGAATGTTTATGTTTCTCTTTGATTAGAAGTGACAGTTTAAATGTTTAATTATTTTCTCATTGGAAATGCTCAGACCTGGGGCATGAGCGTTGGTTCACTGTGCTAGAAAACACTCCCAAACAGAAAAATATGACAATGGTAGGTTATTTTTTCTGCCTATGCTTCCACAAGTTTCATGGATCAGAATATGGGAAGTGAGGTTTTTGAGGAATAACTTTACAGGGAAGCAGTTCTATACAAACTGAGAAGAAAAATTACAGTTTTCTGCAAATAATTCAGTAGACTGGCATAGCACATAGTTAATACACATTGGCTGGCAATCTCAACCAGAATTCTACAACCTTAAAGTAATGCCTATGTACATAGTGGGCCATATTGTTGCCATAGTCTGCTTATCCATACTTGGCACTTGTTTCTAGCAAAGACCAGTTGAAACAGAACTCAGCATCTTAGCCATTATTTATTCTATTAATACATCCATCTATACTCAACAAATGGTAAAATAAGAAGCTTGAGGAGAATGTTAGGGGAACAAAAAACATAATAAGAGCCGGACACTTACAATAGGACATCACATAAAACTCTTAGAGGCATTCCAAAAATCATAAGAATTATTATGTGCACAAATGATAAAGCTGTAACTAATTCATCCAACCCCTCCTTCTGTTTCAAAAATGCTGTCAGAAAGAAAAAAAACCAAAAAACAATGTCATGTGCCTTGGCAGTGTGTACACAAGCCCCTCCCTTTCTGAAGGGGCATGTAAATGACACAGATTGGAACCGGTTAAAGAAGCGCTGATATGAATACTCAGAACGTCATTAGCATAATTGTGTCCAGTTGCGCTTTGAAAGTGCTGCTTTCAAAAAGCAAACTGGCCATGCAGATGAATTGGGAATAAGGGAATTTTGAAGTCTCAGGTTTATTTCAAAGTGACTGCACGTACATAGTGAGTTTGCATTTCAAAAGAAGCACTTTTGAATGGCCACTGGTCACATTTATGCTAATAAGGAGCTGAATATTCATATCAGCACTCATTAACTGGTTGTGATCCATGTCTTTTACATGCCCCTTCCAAAAGGGAAGGGCATGTGTAGACAAAGACCTTAGGTTATAGCTCACATTGCAGTGAAAGCAAATCATAATGTACAAGTTCTCACACCAATAATCATGGTATACAGTTCAAACTAGTTTTTGAATTATTGCAAATAATAAATGTGTCTGTGTAAAGGAAAGGGTGGGAAGTGGATTTAGCTGAATTCTATGGTGCAGAATTTTGCTTATAAAACTGTGCAGGATTTTATCAATTAGTTCCCAAAGATAATGCATATTATTTAAGTGCAGACAGGTAATCATGTTGTATTTTTGTTTAAATTGGTAATATTTCTTGGAGCATTTCCACAGGCAGACAGACTGTACAAATATTTAGCAAGTGGCTCATGGGAGTCAGTAGCAATTGGGGATATTTAGCTCCTTTTGGATCTGACCTTATATACAGTAGACCACAATGGAGAATGAAAAAATGAAGTCTAATCTAAAGAACTGTATGTATCATTCAAAATTACATTGCTCTGTAAAATGAGTATCACTAAACACCCTTGTAGCAGATCTTTTCTAATGAGTGACGAATGCTGTTGTGTAACATAAGGGGGATTCCAATGAAGTAACTCTACTTTGTATGCAGCCTTCAGTAATTTAACAAGTTCCATTCCCATATAACATTCATTTTTCAGTGTTTTGCTTCATAGAGCATCTATTTCTCCATAAGCCTGTTTAAAACGCTAATATACTTAAAACCTGTTTGTAACAGAATATGTAGATGGCCTAAGTAATCTAGTGCATTCAAACCCACTCATATTAATTTCCTCAAGACTCTTGAACACTTTATAGTGCTAATTATGTCTATTATTGTGTCATTTACTTTGAAATGATATGTATATTCCCTTCTGAAATAGAAATCCTCAGTTTTGCTTAGTAATGAAGAAAGTTCTATTTCAGTAAGCCTTTCTGATCTAATGACTCTGATTTCATTTAGAAATAATAGGTTTACTTCTACAAAGAATGGTGACACATATGTTTAAAGCAGATAACTAACTGCTTATCAAATTTGTCCTAATTAGACATTTTTTGCATTATAGGATTAATATAGGCTTTGCCAGGACCTAGCACATGAAGCTTGTGTATGCCACAAATGAGATAAACATTTTGCAGAAGCTATATTCAGTTTTATACAGTTTTTTTCCCTCATAGTATTTCCACAATGTTAATGATATAACAAAGGGTTAAATGTTCTGAAATTGAATCCTTTAACACTTTGAAGTTGCCGCAGGGTGTGTGTGTGTGTGTGTGTGTGTGTGTGTGTGTGTGTGTAATTTGCTTCATGAAGTGCTGCATATGCACCACAGCACTTCATTAATACACTCCCAACATCCTACTTACAATCCTCCCTTCGAAGTAGGGAGGTAGTGCAGACACAGCCATAGTGACACCATTTGATGAAGAACTGCACAAAAGGGATGATGCAGAGGGCTAAATCAGTCTTTTTAAACCTGTGGAGTATGGAATCTTAGGAAGCCACACCTTTTTTCAAAGGTTTAGGAGTCTGCAAATGAAAAAAATAAATAAATAAAAACTACTGGACTAGATCTTAGCTTCCCCTATGGCTATTCTTCAGGTGCAAAACAGGTACAGTGGCAGATTTTTCATTTTCTCTGCATGGTTCAGAGCCAGCATGAATTTTCCTTACACTGCCCCCTTCTGGAGAAATCGTAGATGAAGTTGGATCCCACTTGTGCAAACGTGACTGAGGCAATGGCCTTAGCATATGTGGGCAATCACGTGCAAGTTACAACAGCTCTAGTTTTTGCTGGAGACTGAGCTGGCCTCTGGATTATTAGACAAATAGGCTATGTCTACACTAGCCAAAAACTTCGAAATGGCCATGCAAATGGCCATTTCGAAGTTTACTAATGAAGCGCTGAAATACATATTCAGCGCCTCATTAGCATGCGGGAGGCCGCGGCACTTCGAAATTGACGCTGCTTGCCACCGCGCGGCTTGTCCAGACGGGGCTCCTTTTCAAAAGGACCCTGCCTACTTCAAAGTTCCCTTATTCTCATCTGCTCATAGGAATAAGGGGACTTCGAAGTAGGCGGGGTCCTTTTGAAAAGGAGCCCCGTCTGGACGAGCCGCACGGCGGCGAGCGGCATCAATTTCTAAGTGCCGTGGCCGCCCGCGTGCTAATGAGGCGCTGAATATGTATTTCAGCGCTTCATTAGCAAACTTCAAAATGGCCATTTGCATGGCCATTTCGAAGTTTTTGGCAAGTGTAGACACGGCGATAGAGGGGAAAGGCAAAGGTCCAAAAACCACCTTCATTTCACCCCTATGAAGAGTAAAAGACTATACTCTTGCCCATGAAGGAAAGGACAAGTTTCTGCTTCTGGGGTGGAATAGATTCAAAGGAAAGCAATGATGTGATCAGAGCAATGAGAAGGGAGATAATGTTATTTGGAACAGTGATGGGAGAAATGAATATTAGAGAAACCAGACCCCAGGAGGTTACTGTAACCAAGATGAGAAATGAGAAGATCTTACATGAAAGCATTGACCATCTGAACAGGAGACAGCCCTTTAAAGTGTTATTGCAGAAGATAATAAGGGTTAAGACAGCATGGAGTTGTAGAGCAAGAAAGAACCAGAGAACCATATCCTGGGTCACATAGTTTAACCCCAGTCAACATATTGCATTTGTTGTGTCTAAACCCTCTAAGAGGAATGCTAGCCTGATCCTTTTTGAAAATCTTCTGGGAAAAAAGGCTCCATTAGCTTCCTGGGCAGAAGGAGCTGAGAATCCTTCTCTCTCTCTCATGCACACAAACAGGTTGTGTCTAAACTAGCAAGTTCTGTCATAAAATGAGGCTCTTTTCTGAAAGCACATGCAAAACGTCCCCACAGAAAACGTGCTCTTTCAACCCAAAATTGAAACCCTCTTCCACTCTTGGATTAGGAAAAATGCCTCCTTTGAAACATTCTTTTTCTGAAAGAGCAATCTTCATGGAGATGGATTTTTCGATCCCTGGCCTGCTTTTTTCAAAAGAGTGGGGGCTGTGTGGATGCTATCTATTGAAAGAGCCGATCAATCTTTTGATCCGTTTTTTTTGTGTGTGGATGAGCTCTTTTGAAAGAAGATCTTCTGGAAGATGTGACCACACAGTGGGCTTCAATAAAAAAGAGAAAGAAAGGAGTGATGAGATTTTTGGAAGGAAGATCAGAAGTACATTTTTTTTGGCCATATTAAATTTAAGGTGCGATCTTACATTAGACAAAGTCTGACATGACTTACCTATCTATTTTATTCAAAGCAACTGAATAACTGGGGTAATGGTAGTTTAAAAAATCTACCAAAGTAAATAGGAGGTGAAGTTATTTAGACAGTGCATAAAAAGACAAGAAGCGATGTAAAGAGAAAGTACTCTTGGACCTGTGCCTGGTAGAGAAGGTGAAAAAAGGAGAATGACCCATCAGATAAGGTAGAGATCATTATTTTTCTGATTTGTTCTCCTTGATTACTGTTTTTGGTTCTCTGTGCCTTAAATATTGAGTCTGTTCTGGTATGGCTATGGTCTGAAGAAGTGGGTCTGTCCCACAAGAGCTCACCTAATAAATTATTTTATTAGTCTTTAAAGTGCTACTTGACTGCTTTTCTGTTTTGATAGTATATAGACTAGCACAGCTCCCTCTCTGTTACTATAAGATAGAGAATGAGATAGAGAGGCATTAATATTATTTATTAGTACTACCATACTGCCTAGGAGCCCCCATCAAGGACCAGGACACCATGGCTGCGTCTACACGTGCACGCTACTTCGAAGTAGCGGCAGTAACTTCGAAATAGCGCCCGTCACGTCTACACGTGTTGGGCGCTATTTCGAAGTTGAAATCGACGTTAGGCGGCGAGACGTCGAAGTCGCTAACCCCATGAGGGGATGGGAATAGCGCCCTACTTCGACGTTCAACATCGAAGTAGGGACGTGTAGACGATCCGCGTCCCGCAACATCGAAATAGCGGGGTCCTCCATGGTGGCCATCAGCTGGGGGGTTGAGAGATACTCTCTCTCCAGCCCTTGCGGGGCTCTGTGGTCACCATGGGCAGCAGCCCTTAGCCCAGGGCTTCTGGCTGCTGCTGCTGCAGCTGGGGGTCCGTGCTGCATATACAGGGTCTGCAACTAGTTGTTGGCTCTGTGTATCTTGCACTGTTTAATGAAAGTGTGTCTGGGAGGGGCCCTTTAAGGGAGCGACTTGCTGTTGAGTCCGCCCCGTGACCCTGTCTGCAGCTGTGCCTGGCTCCCTTATTTCGATGTGTGCTACTTTGGCGTGTAGACGTTCCCTCGCTGTGCCTATTTCGATGTTGGGCTGAGCAACGTCGAAGTTGAACATCGACGTTGCCAGCCCTGGAGGACGTGTAGACATTATTCATCGAAATAGCCTATTTCGATGTCACAACATCGAAATAAGCTATTTCGAAGTTGGGTGCACGTGTAGACGTAGCCCATGAGTTCTGTACAAACACTGAATAAAAAAGTTACCTACTCCAAAAATACTTACAATCTAATTATAAGGGGAAACCGATAACACATAGAGATGAAGGAAAGAAAATGAACTATATTAGGATGATAAGCTGTCATTTTAACACACAAGAAACCTAAAAGCTTTAAAAAATTGTGTTTTTTTCTTTTTTCTTTTTGTCTTTTGGTTTTTTGTTTGTTTGTTTTTGGTTTGGGTTGGTTTGGTTGTTTGTTTGTTTTTTGGTAGTCATCCCAGAACAGAAGAGTTTTTAAAAACATTTTAAAGGAAGATAATGAATGAAAAGACAATCAAGACAGGAAATGGAAATCAAAGCCAAGAGAGAACAAGATCTATGTGTCAAGAGGGTATGTATCCTTCAGTATGTATACTTCAAAACTTGGAAAGAGATCAAGAAGATAAGGCTGGAGTCTAGAGATTTGTGAAGTAGAAGATCACCACCAACACATTTCGTGGAATGGAGTTGACAGAAGATAGGAATCCTGAACTGAGTTGAAGTAGAAGAACTTCTGCACAATGGTTGTAAATGGCATATTCTGTGAGTATAGAGGTAAAAGAAAGAAGAAACAGTACAATACTTTCACATGGGGTTGAGGTTCAGATTATTTATTTATTTATTTATTTAAGGATAAGAGAGTCCAAAGAACACAGATGTTGGAACTAAGGCTGCTTCTACACTTGCTCTCTCCCGTCAGAGGTGGCATGGTAATGAGGTGGCCTGCAGTTGGAAGCAGGCTAATGAGGTGCTAATGTGAATATTCAGTACCTCATTAGCATAATGGAGGCCATACAAATTTCAAAGCGCAGACATGGAATTGCAGATTGACACTGCAGATGGGGCAACTTTGAAATAAGCGCCCCACTTGGACATTCCCTTATTCCCATCTAGTTTTGTGGGAGTTAGGGAATGTCGAAGTGGGACCCTTATTTCAAAGTTGCCCCCATCTGCAGTGTCAATCTGCAATTCAAAGTCTGCAGTCTGAAATGTGCGTGTCTGCCATTATGCTAATGAGGCACTGAATATGCATAGTGGTGCCTCATTAGCCTGCTTCAAATTGCCTCATTACCATGGCATCTTCAACGGATGTGGGTGAGAGTAGGCTTCTGGAGCTGTGGCAGCCCCTTGGCTTAAAGTGATTTTCCTAATTTATAGGGTTTACTGTTTTGGTTACTGGCTTTCTTCAGCCCCACTATAAACACTGTCCCAGCACCTGTTTCAAGTAAAGTTAGTATTGTGAAGGTGAGCCTCCAAGAAAGAAGAGGAGAATGCAGATGGCAGGGATGAGCATGGGGACAAGAGTGGTCAGCAATCAGAGACTAGGATTTAGGGGCAGATGACAGGTGTAGAAGCTGAGAATAGTGACAGGAGAGAAGGAACAGTGGACTTTGGTAGGGAAGGGGATCAGAATAGAGGGTAGATCATGATCTGACAGATTTGGCCAATGTTTTCTGATAATTTCAGTAAGATCTTGTGCCAAACAAGGAGGAAAAGGTGGGAGAGGGGAAGACAGGTTTTAGAATAGAGTCAAAGGTAGAAAGAAAGTGATTAACTCTCACTCCCAGTATGCCATCAATGCTACACAAGGTGTGATCCAGGCAGCAGATGTGTTTCAACAGTGTGTTATTGGAGTAAAACAATGTCACTGATACAACATTCTCCCATCTTCTCTCCTTTTGTCTCTTGTACTTACCTGTTGGTTCTTGTGATAATCCAAGACTGAAAAAACTGTGGGGCTGCAGAAAGTCTTTTTAAAATTTGATTACCAATCATTGCACAAAAGGACCCTGATAATCAGTTGTGGCCCTTAGATGGTTCATCAATACAATCATAATAATATTTAGCACTGGTTATGGCAAACTGAATGTGAAAAGACAATCACCTTATTTTTTAGTTGGTGGTCCAAGTAAAGAAGGATGGGTTTTGGTTCAAGTACAGAACTGATTGTAGGATAGACTGGATTCTATTCCTGGCTCTGCCATAGTGGTATTCCTTGAAGAATTCACAGTCTTATTTAATATTTTCCACTGGTGTTCGGATTTGTATTGGCAGCTGCTGTAGTACCATAAGGATTATATTTTAATCTAAATATTAGGAATTCAACTTGGAATTCTTTCAGTTTTGCCCATTTACAGTTTAAAAGGTGCCTGTTTAGCAGGGAATTCACTAAATCCTGAAGAAGTAACTGATATCAAATTATGGACAGCTATTGATGCCTTTAATCATGCTACTTTCACAAGCTCCATGGCAAGTCCCCCTGAAGTCAATGGGGCTATTCAGCACAATTTAGCTCTTATGTTGTATGTAATTTTCATAGCAATAAGCCAGGCAACAGGATACCCTCAGCAGAGCTGATGTTCTGCCCAGCAGAAAACAATAGTCTGTGCACAAATAAAATCAGAAAAGAGAATAACTTCAATATGAATTTCAGCTCACACCTCAACAAAAACTGTTTTACTTAAGAAGGTCTATGAAAGAAAATGAAGAGACCATTCTAACAAAACAGGAATATCCTACAGGTCAAGAAATATATAACTAATAGGACAAGAGAAAATTCTGCTGAATAGAGTAATACATAAAACATATGCAATAAAATATAATGAATAAGAAAATACCTTGTTGACAGAGAAAGATTAAGTGGCTTAATTAAAAGGTAACAGAAATATTAATTTAAACAGATTATATTTTATCTGGACAATTGGAAACCCAGCAGGATGCATAAAACACAGATTTTTGTCCATTAAAAGTATTCTTTGGAAGAGTCAGGAAAAATGTAAAGAATGCACATAGTGGATGAGCATAATGACATCCATCACGTCCCTGTAGGGGCCCTGGAAAAAAGATGTTGAGGTTGCATACCAGTCTCATTGTTCTGCTAACACTTTTCATTGGAAAGGATGTAACAAATGTGACTTTCAAAATTTAATCATGAGAGACAAGCTCTCTAGATAACACATTAAGGCTACGTCTACACGTGAAGCCTACATCAAATTAGCTTATTTCGATGTAGCAACATCGAAATAGCCTAATAACGTCTACACGTCCTCCAGGGCTGGCAACATCGATGTTCAACTTCGACGTTGCGCAGCACCACATCGAAATAGGCGCTGCGAGGGAACGTCTACACGCCAAAGCTGCACACATCGAAATAAGGGTGCCAGGCACAGCTGCAGACAGGGTCACAGGGCGGACTCAACAGCAAGCCGCTCCCTTAAAGGGCCCCTCCCAGACACAGTTGCACTAAACAACACAAGATCCACAGAGCCGACAACTGGTTGCAGACCCTGTGCCTGCAGCATGGATCCCCAGCTGCGGCAGCAGCAGCCAGAAGCCCTGGGCTAAGGGCTGCTGCCCACGGTGACCATAGAGCCCCGCAAGGGCTGGAGAGAGAGCGTCTCTCAACCCCTCAGCTGATGGCCGCCATGGCGGACCCCGCTATTTCGAAGTTGCGGGACGCGCAATGACTACACGGTCCCTACTTCGACGTTGAACGTCGAAGTAGGGCGCTATCCCCATCTCCTGATGAGGATAGCGACTTCGAAGTCTCGCCGCCTAACGTCGAAGTTAACTTCGAAATAGCGCCCGACGTGTGTAGCCATGATGGGCGCTATTTCGAAGTCAGTGCCGCTACTTCGAAGTAGCGTGCACGTGTAGACACGGCTTAAATGTTTCATGTCTTTAACTGTACGTTTGTGTGTGTTATAGACTTGAAGGCAGTCCAACATTTAGTTCAAGGCAAATTGCCCAGATTATTTTTTCCCCTCAGTGTAGGAAGGACGTTGACTTAAAATTCCCTACGTAGTTGTCAGACTGTGGCATATTTTCACTATCATTGCCTTGAGGTAAAAGGCTTGTAATGTTCTCTCTTAAGAGAAGCCATTAAACATCATTCAGCTACATGTTTTTAAAACAGATCTCTCCTTTTCCAGCCAAAAAAGATAACATGCAAACTATGTAGCTCCTCAGAAAAGATATATTCCTGTATTCATAATTTGACTGAAAAATATATAATAGAGTGACTGGTGATATGATGGCATCTAGTAATAGATGCAGAAATTACTTGGATTTTTTTTTAAGTTACAGGCTACAGTTTTACAATTGAGATCCCTAAATTCATTTTCAAAGGCAGCTGCTAATAACATAGGTCTTATTCAAAAGAACAAAATTACTAAATGAGTCAGAAAACATGGTGGTGGAAATGACACTGAAATAAAGAATGGGAATAATCTTTCAACATCTTGTTGAAATATGCATAACACCAATTTTTTAAACAATGTGAGGGGAGAACAGTATTTGCATTCCTAGACTATAAACGTGCTGTTCAATAAAAAAAAGGAAGAATGACTTAAGGTATTACTATG
This sequence comes from Carettochelys insculpta, assembly GCF_033958435.1. Taxonomy (NCBI): domain Eukaryota; kingdom Metazoa; phylum Chordata; order Testudines; family Carettochelyidae; genus Carettochelys; species Carettochelys insculpta. The sequence continues at coordinate 40,887,979 of NC_134140.1, read as the reverse complement.
TTCTATCAGGAGAAAAATCACTGGCATTGATTTTACTGGAATAATTATATAGACAGTTGCATTCATTTCAGCAAAATAAATTAGAATAGAACATAGCTGCGAATGTACTACGAGCACTGTTTCTGCATTAGAAAAATACTTTCTCCTGTACAACAGGATAGGCATTGGTAGCTTTAAAAACAGACTATGCAGAACACGCATACAATGTTCAATGTATGTCATAACTGGCAAGAGGTTTTTGGGGGGGTCATTTCCCACACATGCCCACACATTCACTTTTCTTTAAGCATGTGCATAACTCTATTTGCCTCACTAGCCTAATTCACATGCTTAAATGTTTAAGCACACAGGTAAGTGTTTGTAAGACCAAGTTCTGAGAAATGTCTTTCTCCTGAAATGTAAGGAACAGACAGGATCTGAGCAGAAGTAATTCCTGAAAAATCAAGGGTCTAAATACACAGATTTGATAGCTGGATGTGGACCCCAGAACAGATTTTTTTTTCACCTTATTCTTGAACTAATGTCTGCTAGAAATATTATGTCAGGTTTTGATGAGGTTTGATTACTTATCGTTACATCTTTTGCAGTTCCTCATTTTAGTTTGGACAGGAAATGACAACATTACAACAGGGGAAAATGACTCCCCCCCGCCCTGCTGGATCTCTCAAAAGCATATCTGTGCTCATGCGATTTCATACCCAATTTTGCAGACTTGACAGGATCAGAAACTTCCAAACTTTGGGTTACTTTTCTTGAATTAAATAATTTGGTGTTTGATCATGGCTACTATGACAAATGTCAAACTGTGTAAAATCATTATGATGACAAAATAAAAAAAAGTGCAGCTATGGGTGGGCTTTTCAAAAGATTGTAAGTGATACAAGCGTAAATTCCCTTCATTTCCCATGTGGTTTGTGTTCCTTGAGTCACCAATCTTGCTCTATCCTGGTAGTCCACCAGTAAATATAGTTGTTCAATAATGGCAAAGTCAATAATAATTGAACATTCGTCAAACAGTTTTTGTTCCTACGTCATATTTTACAGGAGTAGATCATTGGTCAATGCCAGTGATTTCAGTGTCTTCCAAAGACATCTTGTTACATCACAGCATTTCATTTCTGATATATCATCAGATATATCAGATTTGTAAACAATTAACTCAAATACCAGTTTTTACTAATTTCTTCAGGCAAGAGGATCTTCACTGATTTATTACACAGCACTTTTTAAATGGTGTTTGTTAATTTAAGCAATAATATTGTGTCTTGAAGCAATAATATTGTGTCTTGTGTTTAATTTGTTATCTATATTTTATACTAATTTTGACACCAGATTACCATCTTGCAACCACTAATAAATTAAGACAAAATGAACCATTTGGCTTATTACCAATTTATCTTGTCCCAGGTCAGTCATTTAACAGTTAAGGGTTTTTATTCTTTTCAACCTCTGAGTTACACATATTATCAGTGCTCAGAAATGTAACTCACTTTTCCCACACACTAATACTAATTTGATTTCATAATAGACATTTGCAGAGAAAGGAAGTGACTTGTTAAATCTATGTCAGGTGCTGGCCATTCTGGTCTGGTGCACAAGCAGAGAGGGTTAGGGAAGACAAGGCAGAGATAATGTCACCTTCCCCTTTACAAACCTACTCTGGGGCCCACCTGAATCATTCTGCTTGTGTTCCATTAATGCAAGAAAGTGTCCTGTGACATGACTGCAATTGTCACTGCACACTCCAAAGGACACAAGACAATTGTCCATCCTATATTTTATATGTTCCCCCCAGTTTGCCAGGACGCCATCTGTCTGCCAGTATTTTCATGCACCAACATTCAGAGTGAGCAACTAGAACATGGAAACCTCTGATTTGACATTGAAATGTATTGATGTCATAATATAAATCACAATAATATTATGTGGCAATTTGGTTTTGAAATGAGCATAAACAATTTTGGGGCTGTACCCATTGCTATGACTTCTTGGGGCACTGGCCTTCATTAGTCTCAGTTTTTCTCCCTCATTTTTACTGATCTCTAGTACATAATAAGAAAACTCAGATTGTCTAGAGTTAGAAAAATTGGCTAGACCATAACAAAGGAATGCAATGGGTGCCTCAAATACACTGTTTAGGTAGGATGGGAACTTTGGAGGAAGAAATTCTAAAGAAGCAGGAGGCAAAAAATCTATTTGGGGCAACTTCAAGATATTCACACAGCAGCAAAAACAGAATTATTAATGGTAGCAGACAACTCATATACACAACACAATATTGGAAAATTTATTAAATTCATAGGATTTTAGTGGTGTAGCAACAACACAAAGTCTGTGTCTACACCAGCTCCAGAACTTAGAAAGGGGCATGATAATGAACCTAATTGAAAGACGCTAATGAGGCGCTTCCATGAATATGCAGGGCCTCATTAGCAAATCGTGGCTGCAGCGCTTCGAAAGTGCTGCTTTTGATCATGTGTGGCTCGTCTACACAGGGTCCTTTTGGAAAGGACCCTGCACACTTCATAATTCCCTTATTTCTATTTAATTGTAGGAATAAGGGGATTTTGAAGTGTGCGGGGTCCTTTCAAAAAGGACCCCATGTAGACAAGTTGTGCACAATCGAAAGTATCACTTTTGAAGTGCCGTAGATGCCATCATGCTAATGAGGTGCTGAATATTGATAGAAGTGCCTGTTTATCCTGTCCCTTTCGAAGTCCTGGACCTAGTGTAGACATAAGCAAAGTGATATCAGGATGTGGTTTTCAAGTGAGTTGTGGCCATCTTTTTTAATCCAGAAGGAAGTGGTGGTTCCATAATGCTAAGACATTGGGCTGGATGGTAAGTAATATAAATGTGTAGGGTGCGAGAAGAGTTTGTAATGGTCTCATGAGAGCCCCTCTGTGAATCCTCAGGAGAATCTAAACAGACCAGTCTGTGCAAGGTGAAAGCTGCAAAACTAACTGCCATGGGAACAGCTGCAGAACAAGCCGCGCTTGCCAAGATTTCAAGGCTACGCTGGCAGTAGGCCACAAGAGATAGTGATAAGAAATGCATAGGCAATTTTAGGCAATCTTATGTTAATGAGCTCAGCTTTATCAGCTAGTGTTAGGAGGCCTGTTACAGAGCCTCTCCCCGAGTGAAGCTCCGGCGCGTCGGGTTTCCCCCCATGGGTGACTGCGGCGTCTCCGGGGCTCCCGTCGCGGGTGTCATGCGCTTTCAATAAACCAAATATAGCACTCTCCTTCTGGGTGCAGCCTCGTCTCTGGGGAACCCGAGCCTGGTTGGCTACAACTGGCGCAGCGAGCAGGGTTCTCCAGGTACGATGCCTTTTTGGTTGAAAGCGGGGGAGGCAGGGAAGCCAGCACTGTCCCTGCAGCGCATACCAGGATAGCCCTCGATGGAGCGATGGGGGCCAGTAGCGCGGATGGTGGCCTGTTGCGTGGCCCCAGCGGACTGTCCGGAGTTGCAGGAGGTGGCAGGCGTGACGCTGGTACAGCTACCTTCAACCCAGATAACAGCATGGCACCTCAACTCCTCGTCATCTTCCTGACTACCTCGCAGACCTCTGCCACACCTAAGCATCCCCTCAGGAATGCCATCCAGTCCATCGTCTCCACCGCTGGTGCCATGGATTGCTGGATGTGTACCCTGCTGAACTCCTGTACCAGATTGGGAATTGAGTTTGTCCCTCTGAACCTGAATGATTGGTGGGACAAGAGCAACATCTTCTGGTGGGGACCAGTCTGGTTTGATTACAGCAACGTCCACTCCTACCTTTGCTGCGGCCCCTGGGGTTCATGCTGCGATAGGGTAAGCCCCTACCTGGATAAGGAATCTGGAAGTTCTGGTTCTGGTTCTGGTTTTGTTATCATACCCTGTAACGGGATGAGGCTTGCTGGAATTTGAGTCCCTGACAACCTTGTCGTCCCGGGTGCTGGGAGGGTGGAACTGAGTGTCTTGCTTGTAATTCCTCGGAGTGGAAGCCATCGCGTGAGAGGAAGCTCCAAGGTTAGGCTGGGCCCTTCTGTCCCGTCCTCCCAGCCGAGCTGGTGGGGGTAGAGGTAACCGGTTGAAACTTTCTGGATTAGACCATAATTCCCATCTGCCTTCCTCTCTAATTATTCTCTGTCTGAGTGTCAGCAAGGGATGGGGTGGGTCACGGATACCTCTGAGCGTGCACATACGGGCATGGGCCAAGCAGCTACCCACAAGTGGAAACACTACTTACAGCTGTGCATGCGCTTGGCAGCCCCCACACTTACTGTTCCACACACCCTTCTCCTGGGAACCATTACTTTTAACTTTGCTTTCACTGCTCTCATATGCTGTTGTCAAGTCTGTTCCACAGGTGCACACTGTGTTGCCAGAAGAGCACCAACCACCTCACTTGATTCCTACTAGCCTCGGCGTTCACAAAGGGGTCTCGGGGAGGAGTGTAGGTTGCGAGAAGAGTTTGTAATGGTCTCATGAGAGCAGATTGACCCCTCTGTGAATCCTCAGGAGAATCTAAACAGACCAGTCTGTGCAAGGTGAAAGCTGCAAAACTAACTGCCATGGGAACAGCTGCAGAACAAGCCGCGCTTGCCAAGATTTCAAGGCTACGCTGGCAGTAGGCCACAAGAGATAGTGATAAGAAATGCACAGGCAATTTTAGGCAATCTTATGTTAATGAGCTCAGCTTTATCAGCTAGTGTTAGGAGGCCTGTTACAGAGCCTCTCCCCGAGCGAAGCTCTGGTGCGTCGGGTTTTCCCCCACGGGTGACTGCGGCGTCTCTGGGGCTCCCGCCGCGGGTGTCACGTGCTTTCATTAAACCAAATATAGCACTCACCTTCTGGGTGCAGCCTTGTCTCTGGGGAACCCGAGCCTGGTTGGCTACAAAATGAGATATTCAAATCTCTTACGACAACTTGTCCTGGGATAAGATTACAAAGGTCTCTTTCCTAGAGTTCCCAGATTTGTAGTACTGCAACTCCCTTACAGACATTTTAAAACATGATGGCTCCCAGTAACCAAATACATTTTTATAAAACTTGCTGAAAACATGAGACTCAAGAGGGGTATTGTAGCTGAGATGGTTTTGTGATTTTATTTCAATACTTAGAGTTTGGGTTTCCAAAACTAATTTGAAAATGTGGATTTTCTTCCATACTCAGACATAGCCTAAGTTTTTGGTTAGAAGGATGTGCCTCTTTTGAAGTGCATAGTTGCAAAATATTTGGCGAAATTTCTAATACAGCCATATGTAAGTCCTCTACCAAGTCGAATGATTTCTCTGTAAGTGCTTTACCAAGCTGAATTATTTCTCTGTTTAGTTTTCGCAGAAATCATTTTGGAAAAAACTTAGCCACACAGACAACTGGATGAAACCTAGAAACAGCACTTTTTAGCTTCATCACTGACTTTTGCTTACTTTCCTCTAATGGAAGTCCTGATTTGCTGATTTTTAAATTTGAAAGCTTGATTTTCAATGTGAGACCATTTGACAATTGTTATTGTTTTTTTTTTGAGCTGAGATAGTTAATTACTTTCCAACACTAAGTATTACTGAGAATATGTTTTAAATCCAGTTAGTATCATTTTCAGCGAAAGGTAGGTTTAGCACTTAATAATTATTTCTGTTTTAAAGATTAAAGTCACCTCTTGCTCTCTCATTCTTCTTCCCTATTTGCAGCTGCTGTTGGTCTTAGAAACTTTTCCATGACCTCTGCACCCATCAGTAAGCCTCTCTGATAAAGGATGGAGATACAAAGAGGATACCAAGCCTGAAAGCAGCAGCATAAGAGTCAACATTTTTGAGCTTGAGCTGTGGGTTACAAGGACATCCAAAAATCAGGCCATTTAACTGCCTAAATATACTTTTAGTGGCCCAATTCAGTCATCCACAACTGGAAGGGTTGTCTAATTCTGAAATCTGTAGTTAAATATTACTCCCCCACACAAATACCCAACATCAACAGGCAACACAATGTGGATATGTCTAGATTACAGCAATTACAGGTATCTTCCAACAACACCTATTGACATATCACGGCCAAACCACTAAATGGATCGCAAAGGCGATCCTCTCTGTCAGCAAAGAGTGGCAGGACTGCCTGGCTGCTCTATTAGTAAAATGGCCAACTGGAAGCATAGCGCACAGGGCTGCCCAGGCCGTTTCTACACAGGCCACTTTCTTTGAAAGTGGCATGGTAATATGAAGCCCAAAATATGCTAATGAGGCACAGATGCAAATTCCCCATGCCTCATTAGCATACGGTCACGTCATTTGGAGTCCGGAAGACCGTTCTTCTGGACTCCAAAATGCCGTTTAGAAGTGCAGCTCCCGGGGAGCTTCTGGAAAGAAGTCCTTCTTCTGGAGGCCCCTTCTTCCTGAAAATTTTTGGGAAGAAGGGGCCTGCGGAAGAAGGACTTCCTTCCAGAAGCTCCCCGGGAGCCGCGCTTCTAAACGGCATTTTGGAGTCCGGAAGAACGGTCTTCCGGACTCCAAATGACGTGACTGTATTCTAACGAGGTGCAGGGAATTTGCATCCATGCCTCATTAGCATATTTTGGGCCATGTATTACCTTGCCACTTTCAAAGAAAGTGGCCTGTGTAGAAACAGCCCCGGTGTCCTGGAAAACCTGTCTGTTGGCAGAGGGCTCCACAGAGGCCATGTATAAATATCATGAGTGTGCTGCTGCCAGCAGGATCATGCAAATGAGGGCAAATGACAATGCAAATGAAGTGCTCATTTACAAATTGCATGCCTCATTTGCATACTCTTGTGTGATCACTGTCCCAGCAGAGGCTTCTGTCACCACAAAACAAGCTATGTAAATGGGGTTCTGTCAACCAAAACCCCGTCTACACACCTTGTTTTATGGTGACAGAAGCCTCTGCCAGGACAGCAATCACTCAAGAGTATGCAAATGAGGCATGTGATTTATAAACAAGCACCTCATTCGCATTGTTGAGTGCCCTCATTTGCATGACCCTGGTGGCAGCAGCATGCCACGTAGACATAGAAAGAATGTTCAGGCTAGCTTTCTGTCAACAGATCTCTGTTGACAGAAGTGTTATGCCTTGTGGGTAGAGGGATAAGACTGTTGACAAAAGTGCTGCAGTCTGTCAATTTACTATCGACAGAATGCCTTGGGAATCTGGACGATCCCCAGGTTTTGGCAACAAAATGCCAGTTTTGTGTACAAAACTCTCTAGTGTAGACATAGCCTGTATGTATTTGAATGATGGTTACATCCTCAGGGCATGTATTCATTATGGGGAAGATTGACCCAGTCAGGGTTGATCTCCTGGGGTTTGATTCCTAGTAGCGAGGCATGAAATCAAACTATCTGGGGTTGGCAGCTGACCCCTGTACTCTTCAGTATAGCAAGTTTCTCCCATCAACCTTCTTATGTGAGGACAGCCAGGTAATTTGATTGTAGATAAGTTGATTCTAGCAATGTAATTGCTGTAGTTATAATTGTGTACCTACAATCTATTTTAATGTGCAGTGTAGACCAGGCCTCAGTTCAGAACGTCCATTCTTATGTGGATTTACTGTAAAGAAAGAGACAAAACTACCCTACAGTAATGGTAATGATTTCCTATTCTTTGTATCAAAATAATACCCCATTGTGATAGACGCTACAGAATATCATATGAAAAAAAAAACAATTTATACTTTTAGTAGACAAATAGACAAGACAAATAAAGGGTGAGGGAAACAAAATATCATCATTCATCTGAAGCACAAGAATTTAAGTGACTTGCTCATGGTCATACAATAAGCCAGTGCAGAGAAAAGAACTGAATCCAGATCTCCTGAGTGTCAGTCCAGGTCTTAAATGTACCACAGTCCTCTCTTTTGAGCATTTTACAGGAAGAGAAGTATGTGAAGACCAATATTTATAACATAGCAAATAAAGTTTCATTTCAGAAAGCATATCATAAAAATATCTGGAAGAGACAAAAGGTTGTTTTTTTCCCCCTGCTTTTCCCTAATGAGTCTAATGCAAACAAGTAAATTGGTATACAAGTAAATTCTAAACATACTCTGAATACAATATTTACCTACAGAAAGTTTTAATAATTTTCTTTTTAATTTGCATATAAAAAAGCTGGAATTCTGTCTTTCAACTTATTAATCTGACAAAAAAGACAAGTCAAAATAACCTTGAGAAAGAAAATTAGAAAAAAATACTTTAGAGTTTGACTGAAATATTATAGCAACCGCAAATAGAATGTTGATGAATTACGTCTCTAAAATCTAAGTGGTGCAATTATGAGAGTCTGAGAACAGTGTAAGGAATGATAGATTCATCCTTTCTGCTACATGAGAAAAAGAAGCATTCAGCTGAAAGTTGAGCATTGAATTCCATACTGAATTCCTTTTCCTATTAGAAAACAATTGACAATAAGGACAGCCATCCCTTTGGGCTGTTTGAAACACTATGGCATCCAAAATAAGTTTGTGAATGTCACTGAAGAAATGATAGGAAAGAAAATGTCTGGAGATTTTTCCTAGGAAAATGACACATTGGTTTGCCATTAAAAACAAACATCAGTCAAAGTTACATAGATGTCTGAATCACTATTTGGGATCAGACAATAAGGACTGCCCTGGATGACAACTGAATTGGGATAAAGAAAGAATATTCAGTTCTTGGTAGGCTTACTACATAAATGCACCAAAAGTAGAGGTATCCCAACATAGCAGTTACTAAAAAAGGTCTATACCATTTGCTCCTTAAAACAGGAAAAATGAAATGGTTTGTATATGATACTTTGTTTCATAAAAAGTTAAGTGGGTTTATAAAAACTATTTTGCTTAAAGACTTTTAAACTTTATGAATGAATGAATCATTACGGCTAATCATATTAAATACAAATGGGCATGTGTTTACTGGGGTTGGGAAGCACAGGTCAAACTGAACCTGATATTTTTCCACAAAAAAGAAAATACAGGGAGTTCAGGATAAGGTGACCATATTTCCCTATGCCAAATATGGGAAACTATGGCAAAGGGATGGGAGGAGAATAGGTCCCCTACTCTGGCTGCCCTATGCCAACAGGTGCCAAATGGGACTCCCACCCCATGGGGGAGCTCCCTGGTTGCAGGGGTGGTTGTTCTGTGGAAGGTGAAGGAGTTCAGTGGCTGCACCACACTTCTGGGCTCTGGGAATGCTGCAGGAATGAACCCTGGCTCCAGCTGTGGCTGCCCTGTGGGGGCTGCCAGCTTGCAGGTGGGGAAGTGCTTCCTATCTGAGGAGGACAGCTGCAGCTCCCAGCTGCCCCACCCCTCCTGGTTCTGGGAATGGGGCTGTCACCCTGAGGGGGGGAGGCTCCCCACCTGCTCTGTGCCTGAGGGCACCAGTGGGGATTGGGTTACCTCCCCACAGTGGTCTCTCTGGCTGCAGGGGCAGCTGCCCCACAGAAGAGCAGTCATGCCCTGCTGGGGTCCCAGGACACCATTACACTCTCGGAGGTGGAGACAAAACAAGCTACCCTATTCACCAACATACCCCACCTCACCTCTGTGACAGGGACCATGGTTCCCTCTCCTGATGCTACCTGGACAGCTCCTGACCGATTTTACTTGCAGCTGCAACTGTGCTGATTTGGAGACAGGGGAGCTCATCAGGGGAGTGAATATACAGGACAATTTGCTTTTTTGTTAAAAAAGGTGGAACACCTGCCTAAAATACAGGACTGTTCCGGTGAAAATGGAACAGTTGGTCACCCTAGTTCAGTGGCACCTTACAGACTAACATTTATTAAGGCACAAGCTTTCATGAGATCAAACTCACTTCCTCAGATTCTCAAAGTCCTTGATGGTTTTACTTCAAGCATCCAAGGAAATGAGTTACATCTCACAAAAACCTGTGCCCTAATAAATGTATTAGTCTTTAGGGTGCCACAGGACTCCTTGTTGTTTGTGCTGAAACAGACTAACTTAGCTACTTCTCTGAAACCTGATTCTTTCTTTCAGAATTTCCAGTGAATTGAAGTCTGTTTTTTGTCTATTCTACAGCAAATATTTGACCTGGAGTGTTAAATATGTGTGTCAGGTGAATGCCCTAACAACTAGGTTAAATATTATGAAAGAAGGTGGGAGGGAAGAGCAGCAGTATGGCCATAAAATTCACCAGGTCTTTCAGACATTTTCTTTCACACAAGGTTGGTGATAATTCATGTAGGGAAGTTATTAAAATATATGACTCCATTCAGGCAAACGAAGGCTGCTTCTACACATGCCAGCTCCTGTTGGAGGTGGCACAGTAATGAGGCAATTTGAAGCTGACTAATGAGGTGCTAACTTGCATATTCAGCACTCATTAGCATAAAGGGCAGCTCTGCGAATTTGGAAGCGCAGACTTTGAATTGCAGATTGACGGAGTAGATGGGAGCAGCTTCGAAATAAGCACCCCACTTTCACATTCCCTTGCTCCAATCTAGTTTTGTGGTAGTAAGGGAATGTCAAAGTAGGACACTAATTTTGAACCTGCCCCCATCTACTCTGTCAATCTGCAAGTTGAAGTCTACACTTTGAAATTTCCATGGGTACCATTATGTTAATGAGGCACTGAATGTGCACATTAGCAACTCATTAGCTTGCTTCGAATTGCCTCATAACCATTGCACCTCTGATGGGAGGCGGCATGTGTAGAAGCAGCAGAAGTCTCAGTGTTTCAGACACAGAGTTCAGGTCAAGGTAAGCCTAACATTCACCTTAAAATGGTTACTGGGGAAGCATCCATATAGAAAGTCCCTCTCCAAAAGCAAAGGAAGAGTGTTTTGAGGACATTTCTCACTGCTGCCACTGCCAGTTCAATTGATCAAGACTGAAGCCCATCATTTCTAGGGTAATAAGAAAATAAAGCTTCATGAAATTTGAACTATAAAAACCTAATCCTTCCAAAACAAAAAGCAGTCAAGTAGCACTTTAAAGACTAGCAAAATAGTTTATTAGGTGAGCTTTCGTGGGACAGACCCACTTCTTCAGACCATAGCCAGACCAGAACAGACTCAATATTTAAGGCACAGGGAACCAAAAACAGTAAGCAAGGAGGACAAATCAGAAAAAGATAATCAAGGTGGGCAAATCAGAGAGTGGAGGGGTGGGGGGGAAGGTCAAGAATTAGATTGAGCCAAGTATGCAGACGAGCCCCTATAGTGACTCAGAAAATTCCAGGTTACTTACAGAATCACGGGCACTTTCTCATGCTCCTCTATTAACATCATATAGGCCATCATGTGCCAACAATACCCAGATGCTTTGTATATTGGACAGACTTCTAACTCCCTTAGACAAAGGGTCAATGGGCACAAAACAGACATCAAAACACTCCAGATCCACAAACCAGTTAGTCAACATTTTAATGGAATGGGGCATTCTGTCAATGACCTCAAGGTATGTGTGTTACTGAAGAAGAATTATCACACTGTTCTGGAAAGGGAAGCAGCCGAGCTGGCTTTTATATTTAAATTTGGTACATTAACACATGGTTTAAATCGTGATGGGAACTTTCTGAGTCACTATAGGGCTTCGTCTGCATACTTGGCTCAATCTAATTCTTGACCTTCCCCACTACCCCTCCACTCTCTGATTTGCCCACCTTGATTATCTTTTTCTGATTTGTCCTCCTTGCTTACTGTTTTTGGTTCCCTGTGCCTTAAATATTGAGTCTGTTCTGGTCTGGCTATGGTCTGAAGAAGTGGGTCTGTCCCACAAAAGCTCACCTAATAAACTATTTTGCTAGTCTTTAAAGTGCTACTTGACTGCTTTTTGTTTTGATAGTGTATAGACTAGCACAGCTTCCTCTCTGTTACTAATCCTTCCAAGACTATGTAATCAACACGTGTTAATTTCATCATAGTCTCACACATATTACTCATACAATATGTCCATTGATGATAGCTAAATTTTACATGTAGACAAATTAAATAAAACCCACTGTTTGAGATGTAATTCAAGTTTGATGTCAAGATATTTAGCTGTCTATTTTGATCAGGTGTTGATAATTTGGGTGCATCTACATTTGCATTCCTCTTTTGAAAGAGGTATGCAAATGACATAAATGGAAAATGCAAATGGAGAATAAATTTGCATATTTGGTACCTCATTTGCATATTCTGATTTCAAAAGAGAGTCTTTCGAAAGAAGAAAGCCAGTATAGACACTGCTCTTTCAAAAGTAAACTCATCTTCAAAAGAATCCTTCTTCCTTTTACTTAATGCATTAACTCCCACTGATTTGCATTAACTCCCACTGATGTCAAAGACGTGACTCTCAGGTTTATATTTGTCCCTCCAAGATCACAATTCACCCAAGACTATAGCATTCTAATTTAAATGCTTGCTTTTTGCAGGAGTAGCTATATTTCACAGAAATAATCTTTACACTTAAAAAAGGGGATTGCTGGTATGAATGCTGAGTGGTGTGGACATGACAACTATAAGACTGATACACCAAAATGGTTAGTTTCAGAGGCTACAACTGTATTTCAAACTACCTAGCTAAGCAGCCATCCCAATTTTCTAGGCAAGACTGTTCCAGAATAGAACTGAAGTGACAACAATGGCCACAGCATACTATAAACCTGAGGGAATGTGTCATAGCCATGGTCCTGCTACACCTGCAGGCCTGCCAAACTGGTAGCTTAATTCTTGTCCACTCTGATCTCCACTCCAGATGTAGGAAAAATGAAACACAGAAGCATAGCCTGATGCATCTTTACTAACAACCTAAAAGGCTGGTCCTTCCTGCTAACCAGAGAAGGGCAGCCTGCAGAGCTATAGTTGTTTAACATTTAATCATTGAATTTACATTCATGTATTTCATTACTTGTCATTAATACACATTACAAGACATTCTTACATTATTAAACTGTTGTCTGCACCTTCAGGTGCAAATGAAATACCATAGATAACATCAGAATTAAAAATCTCACATATTTTCATTCATTTCTTGCAGCATGTGGCAATAATATACAAATGCATAGGACATTATTTTCAGTATCCCATTTGTGCATGAACTAGATTTTATTTTAATAGCAATTTCAAAATACTGGCTTTTCAACATTGAAGAAATCAAGGAAAATGAACTAGGGAAGTTAACACTGAAACAGGTTTTTTCGGTTCTGTTCCAGCCTGTTTCTCTGATCCTGAATGTCTTTAGCTTCTTCCCACACCCCCTTTGTCTTCTATATTCTGTCACCCCCACCCCTCCGTGGCAATCTTTGCCCTATTTGCATTATGTTTTAAAGATCACAGTTAATATGTCACTTCCTTTCACTCCATGATTGATAGTTGTAAGGGAGAATATGCTAATATTGCAGAACAGTGCTTATGAGCTTGAGAGATCGTTGCTAGATCATAATATGGAAACAGAGCCAATATGGGGATACACTCCAGTCTAAGTGGAGCAGACTTTGAACTGTCATTCTTTATACATGCATCACTTTGGAATAGGCTTGAAAATCATTTGGTCAAATATTTCATTTCAAGAAAAAAATGTATGCCAGAAGAAAATATTATTTTAATCTACTGAGAGTTGGGCCCCATGCTGCTTCAAATAAGATTAAAGGGACTGCCTACCAAGGCGAAGTTCTATTAAGTTCATAAATATTCATTGCTATATTGTAAAGTTTAAAGCAGCCTGAATTTTGCTTAATTGCTCAGAGAAAGTAATCTTATTATTCAAAGGAATACTGTTAATTAGATTTACAAGGAAAAAAAGACTGGGAATCCAAGATTTTTTATAAAGAGAGGGCTTCAGGCACCTGAATGTTATGAAACATAAAAACTGATCAGATCAATTATGAGGGTTAAATCAGTTAGTAGTTTAGTACAAGGATGCTTTATGTTAGCAAGATAATAGTTAATATTGAAAGAAAGGTCATTTAAAATAGCAGTCAAAGAGCTGTAGATAAATGAACTCCTTAAATTTGACCCCTTAGAGTATTCATCCAAAAGCTAGAGTACCCTGTTCCAGTGGTTAATCTCCCCCACTGTTAAAAAATTGTGCCTGATTTTCAACATTACTAACTTCAGTTTCTACCTACTGATTCTTGTTATACTTCTTTCTGCTAGATTAAAGAGCCTTTTAATATCCCATAGCTTCTCCACTTGGCAATATTTATAAAAAGAGTCAATCAAAGTGGAAATCGTTGAATTTAGGACACCCATTAACTTCAGTATGCTTTGGTCTCAGACTCCTATATGAGTTTTATTTATTTTTCCCTCCATCCTATCTTTAAAAAAATATGCTGAGTAATATAACAATTATGGTCAATGTTTGCCACAAAGGGCATAGGTTAGAATTCATTGGTGGATCAGAAACCCAATGTAGGACACTCTATATATCACAGAATTACCTGTGCAGGTTTCTATAGGCACAGTAGTCTTGGGCTACAGCTACTCTACAGTGATCTGTTGACAGAAGTCACTATCGGAAGACATTTCCTGACAAAACTTCTGCTGATGCAGGGTGGCCACACACAAAAGACAATTGGAAAAGCACTCTACTCTGTTGACAGAAAGGCCAGACTGCCTGGCTGCCCTCTCAACACAGCAGGCATCCGGAAGCACAGCGACAGGGCTGCCCTTTGTCCTGGATACCCTGTTTGTTGAGAGAAGTCCCCCCAGAGGGGTCCACACAGCTTTTTTGTCCACAGAATCTGTTGACAAAAGGCACTCCTCACCTAGGAAAGACAGAAGGTTGTCGATGGAAGTACCGACCTTTGTTGACATGCTTTAAATTTATCACAGTTTGTGTGTGGACATTCCACCAGTTTTGTCAACAAACCCACAGTTCTGTCAGTGAAACTCGCGTATGTAGCTGTAGCCTCATAGAAGTGTTTGCTCACTTTCGCTGCTGCTCCCTCATAGGTATCATGTGGGTTGCTCATGGGAGGCCTGGTATAGAAGAACTGCTATTCGATCCCACAGACAATATATCACACTGATTTGACCCTGATCTCAAGGAAGGAGATCACTTTTAATCCTTGTATTGTGAAGGATGGATTTCACCCATATTGAATAGAATACTTTGAGGGGAAGACTTATACAGATATTAAATGTAAACAAATTTTCAATTTAAGTCCACAGTGAATGTTAAGTCACAGGGAAGAAAAGAGCAAATAAAGATTAAGGTTAATAACATTATGATACTGTATATGAAAATAGAGTAACTCAGTCACAAATATTCTAATTGCTTCATAATCAGAACTGCAAATCTAATAAATGCTGACATGCCTATCCTTTCATCTCTGATTTGTAAAAGCATAAAAGAAAAAATAGTAATTTTAATAACTTCAGAAAAAAAAAGGAAAAGGAAAAGAAGCCTGAGCCCATTCTCAAACAAGAAGAGGAAATGTAAAATAATTATCATCCACATTGATGCAGCCAGCACTAAGTTATTATTCTAGAACCAGACAATGCATTGATGCACCGGCTGGCTCTCCCAAAAGATGCCCTTTTGATTCATAGTAAAGTATAGGTCGAACCTCTTTAGTCCAGCACATTTGGGACCTGACTGATGCTGAAGTTTCAGGACCACAGGAAGTCAACATTGTCTAGCAGAATTGCCAACACTTTCACTGATTACTGAGTTCTTAGAAGACATTTAAAGGTACATTACAGATGAATAGCAGCACAGAACACAGACCCAAGACTGTTGGCTGTAAATGTGGGACCATAGAAAATTGGCAACAGCCATAATAACTGGTCGTCCAGCTAACTAACATCATGTCAGTTTACAGATGTTGCTGGGTGGGAGAGTGCTGGACTAAAGAGGTTCAACCTGTATATGAAAACATTCCTGTAAAATTAAATGCTGCAGTTTGCAAGGAGACAACAAGTGCTTAGTCCTCAGATTCAAGATTCTCTGCCTATGGTCCCCTCTTTAAGCTCGTGTAGGTATGTAGCAATAAGGAAATGTGATTATTCCCCTGATAAAATTATGTACCTTATTATAAAGCAGAAAAAATGTTTGGGGGTATAGTCTCTGCCATACAAAAATACTAACCTATTGAATCCATTCATTGTAATTGGCTGATCTAGGCCGCGTCTACATGTGCACTCTACTTCGAAGTAGTGGCGCCAACTTCGAAATAGCACCCGTCATGGCTACACGTGTTGGGTGCTATTTCGAAGTTGAAATTGACGTTAGGCGGCGAGACGTCGAAGTTGCTAACCCCATGGGGGGATGGGAATAGCGCCCTACTTCGAAGTTGAACGTCGATGTAGGGCACGTGTAGCCAATCCGCGTCCCACAACATCGAAATAGTGGGGTCCGCCATGGCGGCCATCAGCTGAGGGGTTGAGAGACGCTGTCTCTCCAGCCCCTGCGGGGCTCTATGGTCACCGTGGGCAGCAGCCCTTAGCCCAGGGCTTCTGGCTGCTGCTGCCGCAGCTGGGGATCCATGATGCATGCACAGGGTCTGCAACCAGTTGTCGGCTCTGTGTATCTTGTGTTGTTTAGTGCAACTGTGTCTGGGAGGGGCCCTTTAAGGGAGCGGCTTGCTGTTGAGTCCGCCCTGTGACCCTGTCTGCAGCTGTTCCTGACACCCTTATTTCGATGTGTGCTACTTTGGCGTGTACACATTCCCTCGCAGCGCCCATTTTCATGTGGTGCTGCCCAAAGTCGAAGTTGAACGTCGACATTGCCAGCCCTGGAGGACGTGTAGATGATGTTTCGATGTCACTACATTGAAATAAGCTATTTCGATGTAGCGTGCACGTGTAGACGTAGCCCTAGAGATGGAGATCAAAAGAAATATGCCTCCTGATACAAAAGCTCAGTATTTTTCTTCAATTAGCAGTGTAAACTGGAATGGGAGTAAATAAAGAAGTGCGTAACAGCTATTGGAGAAGACCCTTAACAGGTGTGCATCTGGAAGCCTGGGGGCATATTACGAGATGAAGCAGATGAAGCTGTGGTGAACTCAATGCAGCATGCGTCCCCGTGAAGCAAATGGATTTATATACTGAAATCTGCAAGACAAATGTGATCCAAGATAATTAACTCCAACCAGCAACACCAAGGCAAAGTAACCATTCTGGTAACATTAGAAGATGCAAGTTTGTGCATTTTCTTTTCAATATTCAGTTTCCAAATTGAGAACAAACTGAGATCCAAGGTTAAAATTTTAAAAGTGCTAAGTGATAAATGCTCCAAAACCCCACTGGGTGCCTAAGACTTTTGAATAGCCCCCCTCCCCCCCCCCGCCCCAATCTAAGTCTTTTTTCTTTTGTTAAATAGGCACAATAAAATAAGGTTACTGTTGGAATTTATATTGCTCTCTTAATGCCATTACAAAATTGCTTGTGGCAGTAAAGCTCCACAGTGAAGATATGATCTTAGGCTGCACATCCATTTTATGGGATACAAACCTATTAAGAAAAAAATGCAAAACAGAACACTTCCTCCTTATATGATTGTTCCCTTCTGCAATTGCAGCATGGATCTACTAGCTGTAATCATATTCAATAGAATATAAAATTTTGTTGTGAGTCTGTAATAGACCAGATTGATGTAAAGGAACTAAACACCAGCCGTTCACTGGAAGTGGACACCTTTCAATGCATGACAACTGCCACCTGTGAATGTTGGTGAAACAAATCTTGGGTTGCCATATTTGAACTTCCAAAAGACAGAACACCACTGAGAAGGACGGTATCTGTATCATTATCTGCCAACTCCCAGGCTGTGTCTAGACTACCACCCTCCTTCGAAGGAAGGATGGTAATTAGGGTGTTGGGAGTTTACTAATGAAGTAGTACGGTGCATATGCGGCACTTCATTAAGCAAATTCCCCGCCGCGGCAACTTCAAAGTTTTAAACATCAAAGTACCAGCTCATGTCTAGCCACGGCTCACCCCCGGTACTTCAAAGGAGTAAAGGACTTTGAAGTTGCCCCAGCAGTTTGAACTACCAGCGGGTGAGACACATCTAGACGTGAGCCGGTACTTCGAAGTTTAAAACTTCGAAGTTGCCGCAGGGGAGAATTTGCTTAATGAGGTGCTGCATATGCAGTGCACCACTTCATTAGTAAACTCCCAACACACTAATTAATACCCTTCCTTCGAAGGAGGGTGGTAGCATAGACAAGCCAATGTTGTATTAATGTACTATATACACACTATAATATATATTATATAATATGTAGCATATATAGTATATTAATTCAAAGTGAGATGGTAGATACTGATATGGATACACTCCCTCTCAGGAGTGTCCTCTTTTTTTGAACTTTCAAATATGGTAACCTCAAACAAATCACCTCACTGTAATCAGCTCTATGGATTTGTGCAGGAGGTGATGCACTCATATTAAAATTCACGAATACAGCTCCCCTGTCCCCTCTTGAATATCTTTGGTCTAGCGTGCTTATGATCTGAAGGCCAGAGATGAGTTCACTGGTAGTTTCTCCGGAGAGGAGAAAATGTTAAAAAAAAAAAAAAAAAAAAAAAGTCACCATATGCTCTCAAAATTGGTTTTTAAGTGTTAAGACAGTTCTGAAGCATTTTTTCCTTTTGGATTTCAACTTACTGATAACTGTCATGAGCTGCTGTGTCAGCATATCCTTTACCCACCAGTGAAAAAGAATAATAAATCTATATTTCATTTTGAGGAAAGATCATTCCTGTTCTTTTGTATTAGCTTTCGTATGAGTTATTTCTACCAGTAGGTTGCATTCACCCACTGTTCTTCAATACATGCATTAGCACATGCTCTCTTTGAAGCTGAAAGAAGCCTCATATTTACTTATGAGGTACATAAAGCTTGAATTAATAGTATACACTTTCAACATGCAATAAACACATTTAGAAATTAAATAATTGCAGTTGTCAATTGACTTCTGTTCCAGAAAAATGTACTTCTGACTATTTAGTTACAAACTCTAATTTCAGGAATCTGAAACAGTAGTTTCTTAGCTGTTAATACATCCATAACCCATATTCCGATAAGTGAAGCACAAAAATTCAAGCAAAACCAATAGATAATTCAGCAATTCACACATTCTGTCATAATGTAATGTCAGTTATTCTATTGAAACTGTTTCCCAAACACTGCCTAATGATTACCTACTAATACCCCTCAAAGGACACACTTGTCCAATGTGTTCTAAAGCCTGATTCACAGATAATTTATGTCAGTTCTACCTTATTATAACTCCACAAACTTAAGAATTTGATAGATACAGAATTGGGCCCCTTGTGCTTTTCTGATGCTGAGCTATAATACTTTCCTCAGTATTATGATTAATTTACCTAGATATTCTTAAGAGAAAATCAGCTAAAAAAAAGTGAGTCAGATGTAAAAACACCTTGCCTAAGAATTTTATAAAGTTTATCTGTTCTGACAATCAGATTTCTTCTCTTTTCTTATCCATTCGTCCGTTTATGTACAAATGATTATTCCTCCCAATCCAATGGACAGACAAGTTTTGGAAAATAAATTCCATATTAATGCCACCTACATATGGCAACCCTAAATATACACATGGTACATTAGAATGGGAAGATAATTCTCCAAAAACAACATTGCAGAGTTTTAACTATATTAGCTTATCTGGCAGGAAGAGTGGTTATGCACTGTACATTTTGAAGTCTCTTAACTAAATGTGTATGGAATAAAGGAATTCTCTTCTACAGAAAGAAGGAAAGAAAAGTTTACAGCACAGGTAGCTTCCTTACTCTGGTCCTAGAGTGAAAATGGAAATACCTGTTTATTTCATCAATTTTCAAGCATCTTGCATCATGAAAAATATCCTAATGTTTTCTGATGGCCCCAAATTCTTGGATATTTAAATGTTAAAATATTTTGCTAGAATTTGATATGGATTTTTCCAACATCTTCCTGTAAGGGAGTTTTGCCTGAATAATTAAGAGTACACAGGATGGGGACTCTAAAAACAGGTAAGAACAACCGTCAGCCTGCAGCCCTTGGTGGAGCAAGGCAAACAGTCTATGGTCCATGAGCTTCCTAGCTAGGGCTTGAGAGCAAACAACAGCTTTACCTAGTGGTCTGTGGGGTATAGTAGGTGAATCCAGCCCCTCCCACTCCTCCTCAAATTCTGACCAAGAGGCCTATGAAGCTGGTGACTTCCTAGTTAAGGGTTTTGACATCAGCTTCTAGGTTACTTTGTGCCACAGATTTCATCCCACACACTTCCTCAGCTGGCGGTAGCTTGGCATCCCTGTCAGTCTCCTCAGTATACGAGTTGTTCACAGCACTGTATAAGTCCACTGTCTCTACTGCCTAGAGCATCACTTGCACTTCTGAAAGAGTCTGTAGTACACAGTCTTCTATCCTCCTGAGCCATCTCTGACTGAGCTGAGCTGCCTCCTTTTTATGGCTCTTCCACCTGGATAATGAACAGCAGGGGAAGGTCTGTAACTTACTGAGCCCACGGTGATTGGTCTGTCCACTTGGAGAAATTGGTACACCCCATCATAAGGGAGCCAATGTTTCAGAATAAAATGTAAAATCCCTTTAATACATGTGCACATTTTTAAGAAAAAAATTGCAGAAGTGTCCTCCCCACTTGTATTTAGTTCTGATCAATCTATTATATTTCTCAACACATGACATATTTGTTGTTAGGTGATATCTGAAAAGCTACCAAAGGCTGTTAGTTGCACACACTAAATTCCAAACCATGAAGAACCTTCACTTGAAAAAAGGCACCACAAATGTATTTCAAACAATAAGAATTCAAGGTGAATCTCAGCTGTAAGTTTACTCCACCAACACCCACATCATGCTAATGTCCTCACTGAAACTCAAGCCTTTAACTTGAAAAAATCTATATCCAGTTTCCCTACATACAAATATTGTTCTGAATAATCAGAGTAGTTCCCCCCAACCCCGGGGAGTAGATGCATGCCCCCTTTATTTTTTTCAGTAGCTGTAACAAGATTATCTCACAACTATTTGAAATATTAGCTAACTTGGGAATACAATTTGAGGTACTCTATATATTTATACCAGATCCCAAAATGATATTATGGGTATGTAACATTTCTGCATCTTACAGGTTTTAAATAGTTTAAGCTGACAAAATGAGCTTGAAATATCATTTTAGTCCCTCAATTTTAGCAAAATAAATGTGTTTTTCTTTTGAATTAACATAGCACATTTTATTAGTATTCCTTTTTTTCATTCTGCCAACAGCTCTGGATAGACAATGAAAAGGCAGTGGGACATTGTATAGGCCAAATTTCTGACTTTCAGTTCCTTCAGATGCTAATTTGTTACAATGGAAAATAATCTGCATCCCACAATGAAGCAAAAGACATGGCCAAATCCTTTTATATTTAAAGGTTATAGTAACCGAAAATAATCTTCTCTGGAGGGAAACGTTGTTGTTTAGAATTAAAATGGTCTACTGAGAAAAACAACATCAGACGTCAGAGTTAACTACAGAATGTTCACTCTGGGTCTTCAGTTTAGTTAAAGGTATTGGACAGGAAGAAAACACCATCTGTGTGCAGCCAGAATCAATTTCTGACTCTAGGTGTCAAAAAACCAGGGAAAGTAGCACAACTGTCCCAAAGGACTACATTGAAGCCAAATTAGAATAATAGCAGAGTAGAAGTTATGTGTTTGTTTGTTAGAAATGCAAGGCACCAATAAGTTCACCTGAAATCAGTGGAGGCTGTGGACGCTCAGAATCCCTGAATATCAAAGAGATACAAGATTTACTTTTAGTTAAAATTATGCCAAGTTAGCACATACAAGCTACAATCCTCTCTTAGCATTAATCTTTGGTGCAATACCAAACTATCTCCATTCCAATAGTTTCAGTGAGCAATTCTGGGTTAAAAATATTATATAAGGTGAACAGGAACGTCTCAGTAATTTTGTAGAATAGAAAAATACCTGGTCTGGGAGATAAAGGCTGAAATATACCTTTTTATAGAGTACTATTTGACCTTAGCATCCTCTTCTTAATGACAGCAATCTGTACTGAAGTGAAAAAATGGAGGGAAGACATTGAATATTTTTGTTTTTAATAGCATATATCTAATACACAGTTCCTTTCTAATTCAGTGATTCCTGACAGTTAATAAAAAGCAGGTCAAATTGATAGTAACTGCACAACTGGGCTGAAGAGAAACTTTATAAAAAGGGTACAGAACTTTTGTCAGTTCAAAGAAAGGAATAGTTATACAAAGATAAAACAGTGTCTGTGCTCATCCAGAAACTGAATATTCTTTTATTTATCTTCTGCCTTTGAAACAGTGATTATTGCAACATTGCTCTTGCATCTCTATGTGTATTACCACAAAAAGTACAGAGATGAGTATTTAACTGTAAAAGCTTGATATAACTTTCATCCAGAGAGCATTTAAAATCCCCTCAAATATGATTTCTGAATACAGATTTAACATATGGGAATTAATGTGCAATAATTCCAGGACTTCCAATGTGATAACTTTAGATGAAATTATATTACAGAATAGATTAGAATGGAATATATTTCACCCAATGAATCCAGGGAGCTATTTTATGTACTAAGAATATACTTGAGAATATATTTTCTCAAGTAGAAATTTAATCACTGTGTTAAAAGGACTATTTTGTCTCTAACATTAAAATAAAAATTTCAGAAACACCTAAGTGCATTATGAAACTAAGTTTAATTTTCAAAAGTGATGAGAGCACCTTTGAAAATGTTACCTATGGTTTGTAATGACCACATTACATTTGTGTTCCATACTTAAGGAGTCAAAAGTACACTCTGTATAAGCATGATGAAAGCATTGTCTCTACATACAAAGATAACCCTTGAAGTTGCTATTGGTAAAGCTGTAACTTGGTAAACTTGATTTGTAACTTGGTAAAGCTGTCAGAATCTTTTTTGGGAGACCATTGGAAAATGCCAATTTATTGAAACTGAAAATTCTCATGCAAAAATGTTGATTTTTAAAAAACATTCTTATATCACAATTTTTACAATAAAGTTTGAAGTTTAAGAATGTTGTAAGAGCTCATATAGAAAAAATATGATTTTTGGTTTGAAATGACTGTAATATTTAAGCTAATTAAAGGAAAAATAAAAAGATCAAAATAAAATTGGCACATTTAAAAAATGTAAAAGTAGAATATTCCCAGTTACCCAAACTGAAATTTGTGATTTTTACATTTCCTCCAGAATCAAGATGAAAAAGGTTTTTTAAGTCTCAAAATTTGTCTTGAAAACAATTTCCTCTCCAGCCCCGACTCTGCCAAACTTCCTCACACAGAAGCCTCAGAAATAACAGGATTTTCTTTTGCACTGATAATATGGCAGTAATAGAAGTATCTGTGATACCACTTTGTAGTCACAGTTATAAAAACCATTCTTATATCACAATTTTTACAATAAAGTTTGAAGTTTAAGAATGTTGTAAGAGCTCATATTGAAAAAATATGATTTTTGGTTTGAAATGACTGTAATATTTAAGCTAATTAAAGGAAAAATAAAAAGATCAAAATAAAATTGGCACATTTAAAAAATGTAAAAGTAGAATATTCTCAGTTACCCAAACTGAAATTTGTGATTTTTACATTTCCTCCAGAATCAAGATGAAAAAGGTTTTTTAAGTCTCAAAATTTGTCTTGAAAACAATTTCCTCTCCAGCCCCAACTCTGCCAAACTTCCTCACACAGAAGCCTCAGAAATAACAGGATTTTCTTTTGCACTGATAATATGGCAGTAATAGAAGTATCTGTGATACCACTTTGTAGTCACAGTTGGCAATGCTTATATTAAAAGATATCTAGTAGATACCTTTTAATCAGCAACTGAACAGATTATTTCAGTCCCAAAGGACGAGCCACATTGCCAGGTCATTGTATATAAGATCTTACCGCAAAGAGTATGCTGTGCCAGTCCTTTAGAATCTAAAATCTAAAGGTTATTCATAAGAAAGAACGAATAGGATGCGAGTAAAATTGTTAAAGCAATCAAATTATGTACAGCAATCACAAAGTTCTTGATGCAGGTTTGCAGAAGAGGTGAAATAGACTCCTATCTTAAAAGTCCCTGGAGTACATCATTTGTTAGGATAGGTCATCAGTACTTCCTGGCCCAAGTACATAGCAAAGATGCTTCTGAGGTTATAAGCTCGAGTCAACACAACTGGAGGAGTTCTCATGGCCCCTTTTATACCTTGGACATTTGAGGGACTTCCATTGTTCTCCCCGTGGGGAAGCACGTCCATAGTGGAGCCAGACACGTGAACAGGACACTTGTCCAAGTGTTTTTAAGCAATCAGCTATTGACTGTCTGCTGGATTGCATGTTCACAGCCAAGTTCCTCTAATGTTGTTTGGAAATTGATAATGCCCTTTGTCTGTCAAGTACTGATTCACCTAAATAGGAAACCTTTCACAATAGTTTGCCAAACCTCCTGTTGAGGTCTCCAAGAAATTAAAATTTAAAATAAAAGTGCATAGCCAATACTTACAACTTTAAATATAAAGATGATACACTCATAAAAGCAGTAAAACAGAATCAGTGAATTATAAGCTTTCAATAGACACCACACTTGGCATACTTTGCACAAGAGTTAATGCAAGAATAAAACAGTGGTTACATTTCTCATGTTCACCTCTAAATCCAATACCACAGCATAGTTAAAGCAACTAGTTGCAGAGGGGTATACATGTTAGTCTGTAGCTTCACAAATAACAAGCAGTCCTGTAGCACCTTGAAGACTATCAAATTTATTAGTTCAGGAACAGATAATGAACTAATATATTTGTAATCTTTAGGGTGCTACAGGACCACTTGCTATCATTTAAAGGAAGATATGCCTAATGGAATTTACTTAGCTATATCTTTGAACAGTAGAGTAAAGCAGGCTAAACCAAACCCAGGACCCTTAGGCAGATCCCATGCTACCTGGAAGGGACACCTGTCCCCGTCCTTTCTGATGTTCACATGGCTCTGGCACTCAAGCCCGTGGCTTAGTGAGTTCTTTTCAACTGGGGTTGCCCCCCTCAGTCAGGAGAGATAAAGCATAGTTCTGCTGCCCTATATTCATATGATAAAATAACGCTAATAACTACATTTCACTACCCTGACATTCAGTACTAACATGATTTGTAACTCAACACCCACCAAAACTTGATTGATTTGAGCAACTCTGATTCACTGTTGGATACAAGGCAGAATGGGTGTGTTCATGTAAATAGAGGTTGCTTCTGAAGTCTCTCTGCCTCGCCAACTATAATCAGGCGAGAACTCATGCAAACCCTTCTTAGCTCTATAGAAATATGGTAATTGATGCTAATTTTGAACAGTACTTAAGAAGTTCCCAGACTTTCAAGTTAACTACAGTGTAATTATAGCATTATGAGCTCAGCTTGCAACAAATATTTTATGCAATTACTTCAGGAATACAGTATTGTAATTACCATATGTACAAATATTTACAAGGTTACTACTATCATCATAACTGCTTCACTTTTATGATAGTAGTTATTGTGGAACAATGACTTTCAGTATGGCCCCAAACCAGGAAAGCATGTCCTTAACTTTATTCATGTGTAAGTATTATCCCAAAATATGAATGCTTTTCGGAATCAAGAAATCCTGGTAAATAAGTAGGACATGCATAAAAAGCTAAAGTCCAGCATATCATAATATAGTACGTTTCTAAGTGCTATATTAAAGTTATAAACATACACATTTGTTTTACATAATTGACTAGCTAACATTATTAACTTTTTATCTTATAGTTATATCTGAGATATGCAGGGTGTGTCTACACTTGCATTCCTCTTTTGAAAGAGGTGAGCAAATGAGGAAATTTGAAAATGCAAATGAGGTACAAATTTGCACATTTGGTGCCTCATTTGAATGTTCTAATTTTGACAGAGTTTCTTTTGAAAGAAGGAAGCCAGTGTAGACACTGCTCTTGTGAAAGTAAACCCCATCTTCAAAAGAATCCTTCTTTTCATTAAATAAAGGGAAGAAGGATTCTTTCAAAGATAGCTTTACTTTCGAAAGAGCAGCGTCTAGGCTGGCTTTCTTCTTTCGAAATCATAACATGCAAATGAGATGCCAAATATGCAAATATATACCTCATTTGCATTTTCAATTTGCCTCATTTGCATACCTTTCAAAAGAGTAGTGAAAGTGTATACGCACCCGCAGAGATACAGAGCTTGTCTAGATCAACAGCTAGGCTCACAAAGGTGAGATGTAAATCTATATGCTGCAGTTAGTATCTTGCACACTTGCTATCCCTGCAGAATATCTACTGCTGTGATTTAAGATTACACCTTGACTAGCCAAACACCAATTGTCACGATGAACAGCCTGACTCTCTCTGAGTCAAAGGCTTACAAGGATGATTACATTCCTGTAAACCTTTTATTTTCTCTGATAAGCTCATGTTTTAGACATATTGTGAAAAAATTCTTAATCCTATGTTATATTTTTAAGGATACCATGGAAGAAAAATGTTGACTACAAGTTTGAATGATGGCTTAATTGCTTAGATATTATATTTTGGGACAAGTCATGCTTTCCCCACACTTTCTCACATTTTACAGCAAGATCAACAAAAATGGAGGCAAGAAGAAAATAATAAAAGGAAAGAAAGGAAAAAAAGACCTACATCCAAAACTCAACCTTTGTGTTTTTACAACCAAAATTGAACATTTTTTGTTTTGAAATTTCAAATAAAAATTCAAAAAAATAATTAAAATGTGGATCAATTGCATTGTTTTTAGTGAGAACATTTTTCAACGTCTTAACAAATTGTTAAATTATTCTATTCATGCCAGACATTGATCAACTTGAATTAACCTACTCATGTAGGTACATGAATTAATTTCCTTTGCTCCACCTGGCGTACTAGGGAGCAGATCCATAGGCACAGACTCCATGAGCACGCTGGGGCTGAAGCATCCATGGGAAAAAATTAATCGGTGGAGAGAAGCCAACCTCCTACCCTGTGCCTGACCACCCATGCTTCTGACTTGTTGGTGGCCCAACTTACTAACTCCTGGGACGTGCTGGTGGGGAACACTTGAGAGGGAGGAAATGGGGAAGAGTCTGCATGAGGGCAGGGCCTTGGGGGAAGGGGTGGAATGGGGCAGGGTGAAGGTGTAATCAGAGCAGGGCCTGGGGCCTAGGGGTTGGGAATGACCACCTGCTGGCTAGAGGAAAAATTGGCATCTCAGAGCAGATCTAAAAGGTCAGATATCTGTCAGCTTTAAAGTATTAAACCCTTAAAGCTGTTCCCAGATCTCAATTGATTCTCTTATTTCTTATGAAAAAAAATTAAGTCTAGTCATGTGCATGCTATGTGCACTGCCAACCCTCGGAGCTGTTTAAGATCAAAATCAATCATGAAAGCTTACTGAGTCTTAGCCACATCTCCTATGCCTCCAGAAAAAGGAAAGGAAGGGGAAGGAGCCTAAGAAATGGATCTAGAGGATAATTTAAAGGGCAGAGAAACACGGAGAAGTCAAAGACTGTGTCAGTAAGGCCTGTAACAATTGATGAGAAGACAGGAAAAGAGAACAAAGGAAATACTAGCACACACAAAATGCTAGATTTTACATAGCTAGAAGAAAAAGACAAGAGCCTAGAGCACACATGAACAACTGCTGGGCTATGACTTGGAAGAGGACCATTATATGGCACTCTGCTGACTACAACTAGCAAAAAAAGGTTGCCAGGAACAGAACTCAACAGCATCTCTACTGATAGTGCAAAATAAACAAATCTTTCAATAAATTTTAAACTGGGCCCAGCCAAACGTCTACTTGCCAAGGGGTCTATCTTCCCTCTTGTAAGATAACTGACATTCCAAGGTTGACCTGGCTGAAATTCAGCCTTCTGACTCTTACTTTCATACTTTCCTGGGATCAAGGTTTTCATTTCAGGAGCCTCTCTTATTCTCTGTACTTTCCTGAACCTGTCTTTCCCTGTTTTCAGTTATTCTTCTGCTCTTTATAGGCAACACATACCCTCTGTCAGGCCCCATCAATAAGTCACCGGTAGGTTGGAGCAGTTGCCTCTTAATTGGCCCAACCCAGCCTTTGATAAGTCCATCTGTGACATCTGTTCAACTCTTCAGGTTTTTACACAATGCCTATCCCCTTGTTTGATTCCTGAATATCTCTCTTTGCCCTCCCCACCCCAAACACACTCACAAAAATGGGTTCAGAGGGTGAGAGCGATAAAAGGAGTGAGGCATTGTAATGCAGATAATCACAGTGGCCTAACTTGTAGGTGCCTAGAAATCACAGGAACAGCACTGTGACCCACAAAGCTGAGCTAGATGCCCAGGGGCTCTAAGAATGTAATCCACAAAAACTGACATGTTGATGGTGGGAGTCACCTAAGATAGCTAATGTGAGGTGCTGATGACCAGCATATGTATTAAGCCTTCCTATCTCTCTTTGAAATGACCATGCTGCAGTGAGGCAGCTACGTCTGCTCTGCAAGCCATAAATGCAAACCCATCTCCTGGAGTCAGATGACTTAAGCCCCTAAACTGGTTTTGAGGGATTGAATTAGGTACGTGCTTACTCCACACAAAATGGTCAGAAGATGGGGCACCCAATTTATAACCTTTAACCTATTGCTTAGAGGACTCAGCTGGGTGTGGGAGATCCTGGTTCACATTCTACCCACTTTGTTGGGAGGGCACAAAAG
This sequence comes from Carettochelys insculpta, assembly GCF_033958435.1. Taxonomy (NCBI): domain Eukaryota; kingdom Metazoa; phylum Chordata; order Testudines; family Carettochelyidae; genus Carettochelys; species Carettochelys insculpta. The sequence continues at coordinate 40,859,320 of NC_134140.1, read as the reverse complement.
CATTCTAACAGGACTCTCCCACATCTCCAGTCACTGCACTATGGGATACTCTGTTGTGGGGTACCTTCAGTATTCCCGGTTGAAACTGACATATTTGGGTATATAATGAAAGTGATTGGAACAAGGTGCTTACTGATTCTTCCAGGTGGATGCCCTAACCACCAGGCTACACAGTCTCTTTCTCTGACCTAATTATTTTTCTACTGTGGATAAATACTCAGGCATTGGTTGAGCAAGAAAGATCATTAGCTGAGTGGTAAGGGCACCACTTGGGAGTTTGAAGCCCTTGGGTTGAGACTCCTCCTCCAAACATTCTTCCACTATTTAGCCATAGTAGAACAGCTTCAATAGGAGATACCCCAAATCAAAGGGAGCCCTTGAGGGACCCCAAATCAAAATTACATATCTTGGAGTTTAGAGCACTCACCTGAATGATGGACCTCCTTTCTTCCTCTTTAAGAAACACTGGGGACTATAACCAGTGTCTCCAAAAGGAGAGTGCTCTATATGATGAACTAAAAATTTATTATAAGTAGGACACTGCCAGCTTTCTTACCCTTACTCTGAATTTTGAATGGGCCCAGAGCCTGTAGACAGTCTTTGAGCATGTACATGACAGATGGTTAAATGGCTCTCTTTCTGGGTCGTGAATCACTCTGAGACTTATGGGGCAGACAAACATCCAAATGCCTACAGTGAGATAGCAGTGTGTTTTCCCAACATAGGTGCTTAAGGAACATTTACCCTAAAAACTTAGACTCTGAGTGTGTTTAGACATAGATGGGGGTCAGCAGGAATCTTGTGGGTCTCACTGAAGCCAAAACTAGAGCTTAGGGACCTGATCCAGAGATTCAGTGCAAGTCTAGTGTTCACATGCTTACATTACTTTGTGGATCTGAAACATATTTCTTTCACTGAAGAATTCCAACAAAATTGGATCCAATTTTCTTAATTTTCATATGTGTGTGTGTGTGTGTGTGTGTGTGGAATCTGTTCTAATTTGTTCATAAAGAGTAACTTTAAAGTGACCACATTTTCTTTCATTTAACTAAAAAGGACAGGGTGGTGATGTTTTGAAATCAATGCATTTCAGGATGAAACTGAAGTTTGAGTCTTTTCATACTATTAAATCTTTTTATTTTTTTCTCTTTTGGTTTTGAAGATTCACTCTAGTGAATCAGGTAATTCTGATTATTTTACTCTTCACCACTTTCAAATGTCTCTAAAGATTACACATTATTTCAAATATGTATAACAGCTAGGCACATGTGAAATAAGTTACAGGTGAAGAGAACAAATATTCTCTGACAGTGAAGTTCCTATGAAAATGTCCCTTTAACTGCTTTACTTTATTTTTCAATCAATATAGTATTTACACTCTAAGGCCGTTTCTACACATGGCACTTTTTCTGGAAGAAGATCTTCTGGAAGACCTTCTTCTGGAAGAGTGCTTCTACACATGCAATGGCACCCTTCTGGCAGAACAGGGCAGGAAACAGCACAGAAGGGGTCACACAGCCAGGGAGCCCTTCCAGGTCCACCAGCCACAAGGCCCCTTAAAGGGTCCCACCCAAACAGACCCTCCCTGCAAACGCTGCTGAGGCCAGCCAACTCTATCCCCAGCCAGCCAGACACAGGTCCTTGTCCAGCGCCCACAGACCAGCAGGCAAGGACCCCCAGCAGCCACAGGACAGCAGGCTTGCCCTCACCCACACGCTAGCCATCCTCTTGGCCACCCTCCTCAGTCTTCTGTGGAGGCAGAGGCCCAGGCCCATGGATTCTGCACCCCCACCACCCCTGCCGGGCCCCCTTCGACCAGTCCAGCATGTCTGGACCCACACCACCAGCACGGACTGGTGGGACAGGGTCGTCATGGGGGAGTGGGACAACGATCGTTGGCTGTAAAACCTGCGGATGAAGAAAAAGACGTTCCTCAAGATCTGCAGCTGGCTCGCCCCCATGCTATGACACCAGGATACCTAGATGAGGCTGGCCCTCTCCCCGGAGATGCACATGGCCATCGCCATCTGGAAACTGACCATCACCATCTGGAAACTGATGGCATATCCACCGTCGGGGCTGTCATCTTCCAGGTGAGCCCTGCCCCAGACCCTGCCCCACTGGTGGGAGGGAGGGAGGAAGGGAGGGAGGGGGCCAGCAGACTCAGGGGACTCAGGGGACCCCAGGTGCCATTTGGGAGGGAGCAGGGCTGTGGAGAGGCACGCAATCCTAGCCCAGAAGGGATACCACATGGCCGCTGCCGGAGGGGTCCCTCAGAAGTGGGGAGCTCAGTAGGGAGGGAGAGGGTGGAAAGGGAGGGGGGAAGGGACCCCTCTGCATATGCCCACGAGTTCACCCATTCCCCTGCAGGTCATGAGGGACATCAACCATGTGCTGCTGTGGCAGCTGGTGAGCATCAGGGACCTGGATGCAGTTGTTGAGGGCTTTGCTGCACTCGAGCTCCCCCAGTGCTTTGGGGCAATGAACAGGATACATATTCCCATCAGGGTCCCATACGACAGTGGCAGCCGATACATCTATTGTGCTCCAGGCTGTGGTGGACGCCCATGGAAAGTTCATGGACATTTATGTCGGCTGGCTGGGCAGGGTACATGATGCATGGATCCTGCAGAATTCTACCCTGTGCCACAGGATGTAGGCCAGGGCATTCGTGCCCCAGTGGCAGCGCACCATAGGGGATGTCATGATGCCTTTTTGCCTCGTGGATGACCCGGCCAACCCACGCCAGCCCAGGTTGATGCACCAATACACTGGCCACCCCACTCCCTCCCAGGAGCTATTTAACACCCAGCTCACATGGGCCCAGTATCCCGTCGAGTGCACTTTAAGCCGTCTGAAGGCACGGTTCAGGTGTCTCCTCACGTACCTTGATGTGGGGGTGGAGAACGTCCCGCAGGTCATGGCTGCCTGCTGTGTGCTGCACAACCTCATTGAGGCACATGAGGGGACCCTGCCCCAGAGCTGGATGGCAGAGCTGGTCCCCTGCTACCAGCAGCCCGCTGCGGCACCTGACCAGTGGCTTGACCGTGACAGGCACTGGATCCAGCAGGCACTTCGGGAGGCATTCACCTAAGGGGACTCATAATCCCTGCACCCCTCCCCACAGGCACTCCTACACACACACCCATGTGCACAACCCACACCCCCAACGCCCCACCCTTACCCACAGTAATCAGGGACAGAGGGGGTGCTGAATGCTACCATATATTTAACCCTGAACCATTACCAACATGAAAAATGTAAATAGTGAATAATAAAAGTAACAACCAAAACCTGATAGTGAGTAAATTATATACATGGGGGTAAGGGGGCAGGGACACCTACACCTGGATGGGGACTGGGGCAGGAATATTGGGGGGCCCTAATCAAGGGACGGGGTGGAAGGCCATGAACCCCGGTGCCCGTGGGTGTCCCTCCCACCCTAGGTGCGTGGTCCCCTGCGGGGCGCTGATGGGACTGGAAGCACTGGCAGGTAGGGCCAGTCAGCATCCTGCCCAGCCTCAGCGGAGGGGCCGGAGGGAGGTGGGTTGTGGCTTGGGCGACCCTCCACACGGCCCACTGTGGCCACAAGCCATGCTGTGAGGTCCCTCAGTGCAGCATTGGGCAGGCCCGGGGGCAATAAGGTGGCCAGGGCCTCAGGGTCATGGGCTCGGGGCACGGGAGCAGCTGAGGGGCCAGTAGGGGGGCTGGGGGGGAATGCAGAGAAGGCAGCTGGGGGGGCAGTTCGGAGCGGCTGGAGAGGCAATAGTGGGGGCCTTCAGGAGCACTACAGGGGGAACAGCCAGGGGGGTCTCAGAGGGCAGTGGGGGGTAGCTTGGGGGGCCTCGGGGGGACCTCCGGGGGAACTGCAAGGGTGGCATCTGGGGGGGTTGGGGGCTGGCCTGCTAGGGCCCCGCACACTGTGCGGAGCATTCCCACCACCTCCCCCCAAGTGCCCCACCTCCACTGGAGCTTGGCCTCATTGAGGCCCAGCCATCTTTCAGTGAGGGTGTTCTGCTGGTGGAGGGCCACCATGTAGGCCTCGACCTCTTCCTCGTGGCGGCTGCGTCAGATCTGGCGCACCAGTGGCCGCTGTGTAGTGGGGGCTGGTGTGGGCTCAGCTGGTGGGCTGCTGGGTCCTCTGGCCTGGATGGGGCTCATGGGCCCCGGGCTCCTCGTCCACCTGCCCCGGCCCTCGAATTGTACTGCTGTTGAGAGAGAGAGGTTGGGGGTAGAGTGGGAAGTCAGTACCACATCTGGGACCTGGGTGGCATGGCCCCAGTCTCCCCAGCTGGCTACCTCCTCCACAGACCAATGGGATGGGCATGTGCCAGGGGAGGCTGCCATGTGGGCTTGCGTGCACTCACCATGGCGGCCACTAGGGCATGATGCCAGAGCCGGGGTGCTATCCACAGGGGCCCACCCTAGCAATGGACTCATGGGCTGGGGTGAGTTCAGCCGTGGGGGTTTCCAGATGCAGCTCTGCTGCCTGGAGGGGCCTCAGAATGCTCAGGGGGTGCTTCATGGGAGAGGGAGCCAGGTGCCGATCGCAGGCATGGGTGTGCCCTGGGCCCTGACCAGGGATGGGCTTTAGGGCTTCAGGGTCCATGGCTGTGGCCCAGGTGTCCCCCTCCCCCCACTGTGCTTTTCCCCTGTGCGCACTTACCCAAGGTGGCCTCATATATGTCGGGTGATGCCCCACTGGAGGGGACCTGGCTGCTGGCAGTGGAGGGCACCACAATGATGAGGGACCTGTCTGTGGACTCCCCAACAGATGGGACATCTATGGTGGCGAGTCTCTCGTGCCCCTCCTCCAATGCGGCAGGGGGCTCAGTTGCAGCTGTCTCCACGGTGACACGGGGTGGAGAGGCATCATCTGCAGCCAGGAGGTCCCGCAGCTCCCGGTAGAAGGGGCAGCTGGCAGGGGCATGGCCAGATCTGCGGGCCCTGTCCCGGGCCTGCATGTACCCCTGCCGCAGCTCCTTCACTTTGCACCGCACTTGTTCTGGTGGCCGGGAAGGGTGGCCACGGGCAGCCAGGCCCTGGGCTAGGAAGACAAAGGCTGGGGCGTTTCTCTGGTGCCCACTGGTGTCCTGGAGGACATCCTTATTGTGTCAGAGCCCCAGGAGGTCCTGGAGCTCTGGTTCAGTCCAGGAGGGGGCCCTTTGTTTTGGAGCCCCATCTAGGTCCTGGCTTCCCTTGTCCGGGTTCCTGGGGCTCCCCTGGGTGGTGTGGGGTACTGGAAGGCTAGCCATCCCTGCGGGTCGGGACTTGCTGGGTGCTGTGGAGCCTCAGGGGAGTGTGGCAGGAAGCTCTGCACATGCTGCCTGTCTCACACTCTCAGCTTGCTGCCACAGGGTTTCTGGGTCCTTGCAGCTTTAAAGGCTGCAAGGACCTGGGGACCATAGAGGCTTGCTGGGGGTGTCTAGAGCAGCCCTGCTGTCCAGCAGGCTGCTGCCATGGAGGACTGCTTCTTCCAGAAGAAGCAGTCCGGGAACATCTACACATGCCTTCTTCCAGAAGAATCTTCCAGAAGAAGGTCCTCTTCCTGATTCTGGAACGGAATACAGAATCCAGAAGAGGGGGCACCTTCTTCTGGAAGAAATCCGAAAGAGCATCTTACATGTGTTGAAGCTCTGCAGATCTTCCAGAAGAAGGCACCATTCTTCCAGAAGATCTTGCCTGTGTAGAAACAGCCTAAGAGAAGCCAAATATATGATTAATCTGCTGGTGAGTATTGAAGGTTCCTTTTTTATTTCCTTCTGAAGAAAATAAAATTAGAGAAAAATGCAACCCACTTATACACATAAGAACGAAACAAGAAAACTAAAAATAATTTATAAAGAAATTCATATTTTGACAAACTTTTTTCCCCCATTTCAGATATATTGTCATGATTTTACAAGAACTCACCTTACTCAAGGGTATATAGCCTATCTAGCTAGCTGTCAATCTAAGTTCTCATATTATAATCAGCTGTATTACAAGACATGCCCTCCAGGACAAACAGAATTGTAAGGCTTCAGAACTACAGATAGAACAAAATGAGGTTTTCTTCTGTTATATTTTACATGCAGCTTGGTTATGTTCCTTATATGAATTGCATGTCTTCTTTACTTTAACACTTTGTATTAATTTTCCTTGTAGGCACAGAACGGAGTAAAAAAAAATATTAATGTTCTTACCATATTGTGAGATCTAAATGTCACAAGCTGGCTTCTCCTCTGACTAACCCGACCCCTAACAACTATTAAAGCCTCAGCCTAGGGCTTGTTTCCCTTTGTTTGGATACCTAAAAGTCTGTTTTGAAGTTGCATCTTCAACTGACGTAGTAATAACCTGTTTCACTTCTATGTGTGTTCTCTGGCAGTAGATTCAAGGATTCATGACATCATGAATCATGAATGGAGGAAGGAGTCACACAGTACCAGAAAGCTTGAAGGAAATGTAGCCAATTCTGCTCAGCAATAGCAGAACTGGACCCTTTGCTAGCACATAGAGTGTTCTCCTTCCATGCTGGGTAGCTATATGGACAGATGCGAAAAAGGTAACTTTGGCCTTCCCTCTTTGGGACAACCATTGTGTCTGAGATGCTACACAAGACAAACCCCTAATGTGGCTATCTCTTATGCAAAAATGTAAGGAGGCTGAAAACTCAGAGTAGAAAAAGGGAGCTAAAAGAGCATTTTGAAAGTTGTCAGATTTTTAGACTCATAATTTTCTGGAAAATATAAAATAGAAATAGAATAGGCAAAAATTTTCTTGTGAAATCCCATGAAAAAAATTGAAGCAGCCTCTATGCCTGTAGCCCATCTACTACTCTTAAGTCTTTTAGTTTTCTGGGATGTTATATTGCAACATAGTTCTTCATTATCCTCCTCAGTTTTGTTTGCTTTTTCATATTCCCATAACTATCCTGTGCACATGTCCTTTCAGGCTGTCATTAGTTTAATGATTTGGTGATAATATATTTCTCCTAAATGTCATCAGTATTTCATAATATTCTTCTATATTTCCCACTGTTATTTCTTTGTAATTTTAGACATTAAATGATTGCTGCAAAGAGGAGAAATAGTTTCATTGTATTATGGAAATAACAGCACTTGAGACTTTAAAGAAAAAAACACTGTTTATAAATTTGGACAAAGGTAACCACTGGACCACAATCTAGGAATCTTTTGGAATGTCACTTTCATGCTGCTTTATCATGAGTATACCGTAACTCTTAAGATTTCTTGTGTGCATTTAATTATTAGTATCCTGAGAGACTTCAGCAATTACATACAATTATTATCCTCCAAATCCAGAAGGCACATGTGGATTTCAGTATTAAAAACAGTTTGCCCAGATGTGCTTTTCCCTATCCAATTATCATTTCTTACCAGGAAAATATTAAGACTACATTTTATTTTAGATGTATTACTACATTGGTATGTTTTACTGAGACTACCTCCCGAAGAATTAAGGCAAAGGAGAAGTGTTTTAATTATCAGATCTTTGCATAACTTGAGTTAGGGGCTTTTTCCTTACAATTTTTAATCACTACTAATCGTCTCAGTAAATGATCCCCCATGCAACATAGCCAGTTGTTCAAAGCCATTGTGGTTGCAGGAGGTGAAAATAGGGAAACAAAACAAAACCAACAAACAAACAAAAAACAACAACAACAGCTATAACAACAAAATAAAACAAAACCCCACTTCTATGGGCCCTACACATTACTTCATTTGATATGTCCCAGTTTAATATCTCAGGAATTTCTTTTGCCCATGGTTCTCCATATCACTTGTTTTAGAGGCTGTCTTTAGTCACAATCTCTCCAACTGCTTGGTGCTCATCTGCAGATTCAATAATGCATCTATACTCCCTCGCACTCCAGTTACAATTGTAATGCCCCTCTGATCTCAGTCAGGAACATCCTCTGTTTTTATAACTAGCAGGCTTGAGTGAACAGCAGTTCTAACTTCTTGATCTTTGTAAAAATGTTTTCAGGTAAGCCTATATAGAAAGAAGGATGTTCTTCTGTCTCTCAGGTGTCCAGGGCGTGGAGAAGAGTTGTCCGACTTGTTGCTTCTCAGCCATTTCCTCTTGCAAAACAAAATTAAAGGTCTGGATACCTTTTGGAGGATAGCTGTTGGATCCCTTCCTTGATTATTCAGAATTAGGGTGCTCAGTATGAGTGGATCCTGCAGCTGCTTGCTCAGAACTGGATGGTCAAGTCTCCTCAGCAGCTATGTCATTAAACTGGATAAACATTTAGTAAGTGTCCCATTTAGTAAGTGCTTACAATCTAAACAGATGAGAAAAATGGTAAGAGAAAGCAAGTCTGATTATTGCCATTTTAGAGACAGTGTATTGAGGCATAATTAGATAAATGTATTGGCCAAGATCACATAGGATATTTATGGCCAGATTTCTTATGTCCTAGTACAATTATGTAATCACGGGAATATCTTTCATGTTCTTTTATAGATCTGTTTTAGGAGGTTTTCTGGCACTAGGGCAATGAACAGCAGTTATGCGTTATCTCTGTTCTTATTGCCCATGGACTAAACAATACATATACTAAACTAGGCTGGTTTTACAGAGTAAATGTAATCAGTACCTTTTATATACTTGTTGAAAGTACTTGACATGTTAAAAATATATTACTGTACTACTCCTGATCAAAATCACACTTCAGGTTAAAACAATACCTAGGAAATTACATTTCACATTGATGCTGTACCAACCTTCACAGATTCATTAGGGATTTATGTCCCTTCATTTATCAAAGTTTCAAATTTATCATGAGCAGAGGGAAAGAAAGGAGGATCACTGAAATAATGACCATGTTTAACCCATCAAGAAAAGGTGATTCTAACCGCTGGTATAAAGAAATTCAGACTTTTTCTTTAATGTATGATACTGTACTGTCATCTGTCACTACTCAGAACAGCCTCTTTTGACCATCTTTGGAAACCCCATCTCCACATCAGGTAGTTGAAAGATGCTATCAAAATCCCTTCTCTTCTGCAGACTAAGTAATCCCAAATCTCTTAGCCTCTCCTCCTAAATTATGTGTTCCAGCACCCTAGTCATTTTTGTCACCCTCTGCTGGACTTTCTCCAGTACATCCACATCCTTTCTGCAACGAGGGGCCCAGAATTGGATGCAATACTCCAGATACAGCCTTACCAGTGCCAGAAAAAGGGGAGTAATCACTTCCTTAGATCTATCGGCAATTCTCATACTACTGCACCCAGTATGCTCTTAGATTTCTCGGCTACTAGGCCACACTTTTGGTTCATATCCAGCTTCTCATCCATGGTAATTTCCACTTTGTTTCCTGCAGAACTGCTGCTTATCCATTTGGTTCCCAGCCTTGGTATTCCTCCATCCTAAGTGCAGGACTCTGCATTAGCCCTTGTTGAACCTCATCAGATTTCTTTTGGCCCAATCCTCTGGTTTGCCTAGGTCTCCTTGGACCCTATCCCTACCTTTCAGCATATCAAATTCTCCCCCAGCTTAGTGCTTCCGCAAACTTGCTGGGGGTTTAATCTGTCACCTCATCCAGGTCATTCATAAAATTGTTGAATAAAACCAGCCCCAGAACTGATCCTTGTGATACTCTGCCTGATAATAGCAGCCAGCCAGACAAAGCTGTTGATCACTATCCATTGAGCTCCATGATCTAACTAGATTTCTATCCATCTTTCAATCCATTTATCCAATCCATATTTCTTTAATTTGGTGGCAATGAAAATGTGGGAGACTGTATCAAGAGCTTTGCTAAAGTCAAGGTATATTACATGAAGCATAGACAAACATGGTCCAGGCATTGACTGACAACCATGGCCAGCCTTCTTGCCTGTTGTAGCTGAAATAACATCTTTTTGGCAGCCACTGCTTGTTGAGTCCCCCAAAACAGAGAGATGGCCAGAAAAAACCCACATTAGGTACTGATTTCACCACTTAAGGGCAGGTTTCTTCAGGACTGAGAGATGGCGTGGTGGTGACTAACTCTTAAAAAGCTTCTTTCCACCATAAGCTCTGATTTATGAGAGTATAGTTTCAGCAAACTATCACTTACTGATCTCAGCCAAGCACTCTTAATAATAATAAAATAATAATAGAAAAGAATGAGTATTTTTGAGTTTCATGGGAAAATTTCCAAGTAGCTGTAACATAGTAAAGTTATTTTAGGCATTTGAATATAATGGCTGCCGGGGTCATATCTGTATTTAAATTAAATACCGTTGAATGATTTTAATTCAAGAAAAGATACAGGACTTTTATTCTGAGAGATACTCACAGGCATCCTTGACTCCATTTAACTGAAGTGCAGGATCGTAGACTTTTCTCAATATTGCCTTGAACAGATTAAATATTCTCTTCCACTTCCATACTATAGCCTCTTTCTGTAAGAACTTGTTCATGTAATTTTCTAACAATTAAGTCTCTACTATACATCTTTGCCATGTTTATATCTCATACACAAAAATTACAAACACTTGTCACTAATAATAAATATATATCATTTCTCAGCTGCAGTAGGTTTTATATACTTTTTAAAAATCAGACATTAGTTGTCAAGGCCATTAGAACTTAGTGCATTGGACTAGCAGATGAGTCCATCAGCATGTAGATGAGTACATCAGGAACAGTACTTTACAGGGTTCTTTAAAAGTATCATTTAGCATAATCAAACAAAAATTCTACAGAATGTTCTGCAGTCTAACAATTAGTCTAAGTGTTCATGTTTCCACAGAACTCTATGGCGTTTGAACGTTTTCATTAGTACCGAGGAAAAGCATTCAACAGAAGGTCAACATTTTCCCTACAGTGCATAATTTCTCATGAATACTGTCTCACCTTGAATCTGTCAGACAATCATTTAAATCTACATACGATATTTTTAAAAAAATAGTGCAAAGAATAATATATATAAATAATCAATCGTACTTAATTTCCCCAGAGGAAAGATTGCAATTATTGTAAATTGAGTCTTGTTTACATTCATCTTCCAAATAAAGTTGTGATAAGCTAAAAGAAATATTGTACTCTTTGGGTTTAATCCCAAACCACAGTTTAATTAAATACCAAAAAAGCATTCTAGAACCACCATGTAGAATCTTTGCTAAAATAACAACAGCAGGGAAATCATAACTGAAGGTTGTATTTAATACAGTGCTTATGAAAGTCCCCGATTAACTTGGGCATGGGAGTAATCTGCCAACTGAGCAGGTACAGTGTGGGCAATTTTATAAGCAGCCATTTATTACCTCAATAACTTACTTTAGACCCAATTGCTAAAAGGACATTGCAGTAAAAATGCAGATTCAGGATATGGTCTCTGAGCCTGGAAATTAGTGTTTTCTTAATACGGGCTGAGCCTATCCATTCATTTCAAACAGGGGCTCAAACAGCTATTAGATAGTAGTACATTTTTGTCATTGACAACCATAGCTAGATTAAAATCAGTGACCTGCATATGCCATTACTTGTCTCTAAAGTCATTCATCTACAGTCTGTTATCAATTTTTTACTAACTCTGCTCAGTATTATCTTCTTGAATCTGCAGACTCTATCAAAATTGGATAGTGGTACTGAACATAACAAAGATCATTCCAATATCAATATTGGAGTTCACTGTGGTTTTGTTTTTATTTTAAAGCAGAAACATTTACCCAAGGCACCCCTCCATTACTGCCAGATGCCCTTTGAATACCGAGGACACAGTAGGCAGTGGAAGTTAATGATAGGGAAATAGTAGCTCAAGACCCAACCACTGGTGATCATCTTTTACCCAGTCCACATAATGGGACAAAAGCCTTAGGTGAATCTGACTGATAAAATCTGCAATGTTCCATGTAGCCATTGGTCAGTAGGTGTGGGGGTTCTCCCTCCTTTCCTGCTCCACAAAGCATATGGGGCTCTTACAAGCCTTTGCTAGAATTATGTAGCTCATGAAGTAGCAATACACGATTTTAGCTCTGAAGAATCACAGTTCAAATCCTGTTATCTTGGACAATAGGGTGGCCCTCAGAAGCATTCTTATGTCCAGGTGCAAGAGTTTCCAGTTGTCCCAAATTCCGTGTCTTCTCTTAGCAGCTTGGACTGTAAGCTATTATCAATACAATAGCTCAGAGCACACTTGAAAATGGAAGCTTGGGGGCACCTGACGTTTAAAAATATTCCCAAATTAAGATTTGTGTTTACAGTAATGTTGAAAGAAAAATTAAAAAAAACCCAAAAACTTCAACAAAAAAACCCCAATATTCTACAAATTGTTTTTTTGACACAAATTACATTTGTAAAAACCTTCTGGTTTTGGTGTATAACATGTGTAACTCACTGCCATGGTGCATCCTGCTGGTCATTCAAGGAATTATCTCATTCCAAACTCTGTAGCTCCCTCCTCCAGCTGCACACTGGTGTTATCTTCTCCTATTAATGGCTCTTCCCTCTTGCATCAGGATGTCTTTCAGTCCCAGACTGTGGTGCCTTTCCCTCAGGATACTACCCTGTACTCTCAGCTCATCCCTTCCTAGAGATCCCCACTGTCTATGCACATGTTGCCTTTGTGACTCCACTGGCAGTCATCATTTAACTACTGTCCCAGGGGCAAGCTGCAGTCTGAAATGGCCATTCAACACTGGCAAGTGTGCATTCTCCTGTCCTGGCTGCTTCCCTGCACCCCTAGCACCCCTCAGGCCCTGGTCACTGGGCCTCAGCCTGGATATTACTCAGGACAGATTGCCCCTAGCTTGTCCTGCCTTTCCTCAGCACCACTTTGTTCAAGGTACCTCACTAGCAAGCAGTTAGGTTCCTCTCCCTCCAGAGTTGGAATGAGAGTGAGTGACTCCTACCCAAGACCCCTTCTTATAGGGTCTAGCCAGGCTCTGGTTGGCTGTTTCATGCTGCCCTCTAGTAGGATACTGGGACAGTCCTCACCCAAGACCATTTTAAATCTTTTCCATTCCTGTGGAATTACTTGAAGATTTCAAGGATGACTCATTGTGTCAAGGAATTTAGCCTACTTACACTGAAAAAAAAATGCTGGAGGCTTTCTTACAAAATGATCCTGTATTCCCTCAGACTGTGCCTACACTAGACAGTTTTGTTGACAGAAGGGGCCTTCTGTTAACATAACTCAGGGAGCATCTACACACAAAGCATTCCGTCAATGCTTATCTCCTGAAAATTTAAGGAATAACACCTCTTTTGACAGAATTCTGTCAACAGAAGTGCAGTGTAGACACTTTTGTTGACAGAGAGGGCTTCCAGTTCCCTGGCAGCCCTGTTTTGCAGACCTTCTGGGCCATGTCTACACTAGAAGCTTCTGTCGACAGAAGTTACTGTCAACAGGGTAATATTAACAGAACCTCTGTCAACAGATTCCATCTACATGCAAGCTCTGTTGACAGACATCTCTACACTACACTTTTGTTGACAGTACTCTGCCCAGAGATTGTTATGTCTTAAATTTCTGAGGGATAATACTGCCGAGGAAAATGCAGAGTTCTGTCAATACTTTGTTGACAGAATGCTTAAAGTGTGTAGGCGTTCCCTGAGTTATGTTGACATAATGCCCCCCCTTTCTTGTCGACAAAATTCTGTAGTTTAGACCTAGCCCCTGGTCAGCCAGTCTGTCAACAGAGGGCAGGGCAGTCTGGCTGCTCTCCATCAACAGAGCGGATTGCTCTGTTGATCTGCTTTTGTGTATAGATGCACTCTGTCAACAGAGTTTCTGTTGATACAGCTCTGTTGACAGACATTCCTGTTGACAGGTGCTTCTAGTGTAGATGTAGCCATAGACTATACAGGACTCTGGTAATAATGGGAAAGGTGGATAGGAAAGTAGTATTCAAAAATTAAAACAGGAAATTAGTATAGTTCTTAACAATCCTCTTAGTTCAGTCCTGACTCTTTTAATGTCAATGGCAAAACTCTTCTTGACTTCAGCTGGTGCAGGTTCAGAGCTACTAAAATTTCTGCTACATGTCTTGCACCACCACATCTAATCATATATCCTACTTTATTACTCTGCTGAAGTCCAATATTGCTGTTTAACATGAGATGAATAATACTGGAGATTTCCACAACTTGACACAATTTAAGATGCTTAGTGAAAATCTTCAACACGAGCTTATAACTATAACTGAAAGAGAATACCACAATGGACAAAATAATCATACTTGCTAACCTTGTCAGTTTTTTTTCAAATTAAATGTTACTGTATTTTTCAAATGCAGAAAGAATGCAAAGAAATGTATTATTTTATTACAGAGTCCAAGTACTTTCAATATGCTTGTTTACTAATGAAAACTTTTTTTTCATTTACCAACTTTCCTTTTTCTGTAAGCAGACAAATCCAATAATCTAAATTTACAAAAGCATCTCTAAATTTATTGAAGATGGCCTATGATCTTGCACCACCATTGGTTATATTTAACAGTTATATAGTTGTTTTCTTACATGCTAAGACAATCTCTGCTTCTCCCAAACACAGGGGGTGCGTCTACACTAGCAAGTTCATTCAAAATCCAGATCGGAAGACTGAGCTCTTTCAAAAGAAGCCGCAGAGTGTCTACACACACAGCTCTCTTTTGAAATTAACTTTGAAAGAAATCCCCTGTTCTTTCGAAGTCAGTCCTCCCTTGCCTGGATGGGAAGAGCACCCTCCTTTGAAAGATTATTTTGAAAGAGAGCAAGTGAAGATGCTCCACGGCCCGCTCTTTCAAAGAGGCATTCCTCCATGGCCATGATCAGCTGGCAGGTGGTAGTGCCGCTCCCAGCACAATTGAGCTCTATGGCTCCAGTGTCTGGCCGTGTTTCAGGATGCAGGCTCCCAAAAACCCTCAGGCAGGAAGCTGAGAATGTGCAAGCAGCAGAGATCCCATGCTGCCACACAGCCAGCTCCCTGGGATGATGCTTCAGCCAGCTGAACACCCTCCTTGGCACCATGGCCAGTGCCTCTGCCCCCACCTACCGCAGGGCCCCCTCAAAGAAACTGGGGAACCCTCCCATGAGGGCAGCCCACCCCCAAGTGCTGGGACTCCTCCTAGATGGATGCTGAGGTGTGGGACCTCCTTGCCTTCTGGGCAGATGAGGAGGTCCTGCACCAGATGGGGGTCCGGCACAGGAATGCAGCAGCTTTCCAGCATCTCACCATAGGCCTCACCGGCCAGGGTCACCCCACTTGGACCCCAGACCAGGTGAGGTCCAAGGTGAAGGAGCTGTGCCAGGGATACTGCAGAGCCTGGGACATGGCTGGGCAGTCAGAGGCAACTCCCACAAGCGGCCCCTAGTATAAAGAGCTGGACCGCCTCCTTGGGCCCAAGCAGGCGGGACCCCAGCCATGCTGCTGGATACGACGGTCCTGGAGTCAGAGCAGGAGCACGAGATGGTGACAGAAGGAGAGGACCATCCTGGACCTGCGCCCAGCACCAGGTGTCCATGGAGGCTGGACACCACCAGCGATGATGAACACTTAAGCGAGGGGGCCCTCGTCATTGACATCACATCTGGGCAGTCCAGCCAGGCCCCATCCACCCATATCTCGCCCAACTTCCTGGACAGACCCCCAGGTAGGTGGCCTGCACACCAGCCACGCAGGGACTGGGAGGGGACATCCAGTCTTGCTCAGGGTTGTTGCAGAGCCCCCACATGCCCACCACCCTGGGTCCTGTGGACTTCAGACAGCTGTGTTCCTCAGGCCCGGACAGGGGGCGAACAAGCAGTGCTCAACACCATGTGGGTGGGACAGCACCACAGGCTGGCTGGCTGTGGAGGGGCTGGGAGGGGCAGTATGGGGCAGCCCATGCCCTTTGCACGTATGCAGGGAACCTTGGGACATGGGAATCACAGGATACCTGGTGGTGGGGGCACAAGGTTTAGTGCTGGGGACTCATGGCCTCCCCGTTCTCCCCTTGTATCTCCACAGCTCCTGTAACCAATGGCCGGACCAGCCCCATCACTGACGGCAAGGGGGAGCAACCTGGATCCCGTGCTGTCCCTGTAAGGGCCCACTGCTGGGCCGTCTGCCGGCGCCACCTGGTTGGAGAGGAGGACACAGGGGAGGCTGCACACACCGCAGCACTGCAGGACCTTTCCAACATGCTGCGGGCATGGCTGGACATGGAGCAGCAGTCCTGGGACTGGGTGGCGGCCAACCTTGACACTTTAACCCAGGCCATGGCCGACTGCTGGGCCCCAACCGACGCCCCATTGCCACCCACTCCTGCAGCCGCCCCCCACACCCACCCCACCATCCCCATTACCCACCCAGCTCCCCTCCTCCAACCTCCCCTGTCCCTCGCTCGGCCTCCCCCCGTCCAACTTCCCCCCACTCCCCGGTCCACCCTCCAATGCCACCACCCTCAGTGAATCCCCCCCACAAATGCCCAGCCTCACCGCTGTGATTGAGGAGAAGATGCCAAGAAAGTTTTATTTTGAGTTTTACATTTTACAGGTCTTTGTTTCAACCCACTCCCCCTGAGCTGCCAGGATCTTATCATGCCACAGTGAAATGGTCTGGAGAACTTACAGCTTCTTTTCTGCTCAGGTTGATTGATTGTCATCCTGAAGAAGCCAAAAGTGGCCTTGGAAAACAAATGTTTCAGTGAATGTCACAAAAACACCCATTCACTGTATAGGTCAGTTCATTGTGTCACAGGGAACATGAGTTGGGGAGGTGGGATCACTGTGATGCGCTGCAGGAAAAGATGAAAGCAGGACCTCATACTTCAGTACCTGCAAGAGGCACAGAGGGAGCAAGCCTAAGCTACTGCTGACAGAAAGTGGACCCTGTAGTGGTTGCAAAGCATGCTCCAATGCAGGAAAAAGGACTCAGCAGAGCTCCTGATGGTTGATCAAGTAGCAAACTGACATCCTGTAGTCCATGCTGGAACTGCAGAGGGCTACCCACCACAGAACTCACTATTGTGTGGCCTCCTCACCCTGTTGCCCAAACTCCCCTCAATGGTGCCTGACCTCCCCTCACTCTGGGGTGGGGCACAATGACAGACTCATGGTCCACCATCAGAGCTCTTCCACCCTGCAAAAGTCTCGTATTCACCCACATATGATACCAGGATTCCTTTCTTTTTCCCACCCCTTAACTCTCACCCCCATAAATAAACAAAAAAAAGTTGTTGTGAAAACCAAAGTGTTATTTATGGGTTCACATGGGGTGAGATGCAGTTGGAGGTGCTTTCATAAAGGTCAATCACACATCATTATGCGGGCGGGCTCATAACACAATAGTTAATGCATCAGATTGATGTGGCTGTCTGCTCATTCATTAAAGCTATTTTTTTAAAGCCTCCCTGGTTTTTGTTGCTTCTGTCAGTGGATTGCTGATTGCCCTTGTGTCCAGCTGCTCATAAACACTGCCAGCTTATCTGCCTCTGCCACCAAGTCTGGCATGAAATTTTCCTCCTTTGATTCACAAATGTTATGGAGAATACAACACACTGAAACCACGGCGGGGATGTTGGCTTGGCAACTGTCTAAATGGGTCAAAAGGCACCTGATTCTGGCTTTTAAATTTCCAAAAGTACATTCCATTACCATTCTTGCACTTGCTTAGCCTGCGGTTGAGGTACTCCTTGCCGCGTTACAGGGTGCCTGTGCATGGCTTCCTGAGCTAAGAGATCAGAGGATAAGCTGGGTCACCAGTATCACTATGGGCATCTCCACATTGTCAATCTCAATTTTCTGGTCTGGGAAGAAAGTCCCATCCTGGAGCTTTCAGTACAGACCTGAATTTCTAAAGGTGCTTGTATCGTACACCTTTCCTGACCATCCCATGTAGATGTCAGCAAAATGACCTTTGTGATTTACCAATGCCTACAACTTCATGGAGAAGTACCTTCTGTGGTTTATGTACTCAGAACCCTGGTAGTCTGGGGCCAGGATGGGGATGTGTATTCCATCTATTGCCCTACTAGAGTTAGGAAATCCCATGGCAGCAAAGCCATCCATTATATCCTGGACATTTTCCAGAGTCACAGTCTTCTGCAGAAATGGGCATTGAATGTCTTGGCTATCTGGATCACCGTGGCCCCGACTATAGATCTGCCCACCCTGAACTTGATTTCCCACTGACCAGTAGTTTTCAGGCATTGCAAACTTCCACAGAGCAATAGCTACTCACTTGTTAACTGTCAAAGCAGGTCTCATTTTAGTATTGCAGTGCTTCAGTGTATGCTGGTTTCATATTTCCAGAACAGGCATTCCACTGCATTTAATGCATCCAGAGCAGGCAGCAACTGTACATTCCTGTTTTTCAGTCCCTCAATGTCATCCAAATCATCCGCCTCCACCTCATCCTACCACTGGCTTTGTCTAATGAAATACCACATAACACTTCAGGAAGTTGCCATATCACACTGTGCAATGGCTGTAAGCTTTTCGGGAATCATGCTAGCACCAGGCAGTGCCAGGCTTTGGGAAAATGGCCTGAACCATGGTGTGAAATTCCTTGTATTGTTTGTCTTCCATTGGCGGGAGGAGGAGGGGCATTGCGCCCTTGGATGTTGACATCAGACACTCACAAGCACTGGCAGCAGATATTTTCCCATAACAAACTGTCAAAAAAACTCAGAATGCAAAGGTGCTGCAGGCAGTGTGTGGGATAAGTACCTTCAATGCATTGCTGACACAGTCGAACTTAGCTAAGGCAATGGAGACACACTGTATCAACTTTCTGGACATTTGTGGACACTCATCTTCAACTTTATAAAATCTAGTGGTAAAAAGTCGACTTCAAAAAATTCAACATTATTTCATAGTGTAGATGTAGCCTGGATGTCTACTTTCCCCTAGCACTACTGCCCATTCTGTATTATCTGTGAGGCACTCTATTCTAATTCTGCATGCCTACATTCTGTGACTCCCTGACGTGAGGATTTCTGAGGGCACATACATTACTTTCAATTAGATATCGACTCAAATTTTGCATATTGACAAACTTAAGTGCATGAAACTAGGAACTAAAATACAGGCTGTTTTCTGAAAATTTGTCCCTTGGGAGACTTTGTTGAATAACTTTTGACAGAATACATCAAAAACTTTAAACAAAAGGTATCATTTAATCACAAGCAAAACTAGCAATAATTTCTAACTAACAAGGTGACACAAATACAGAGTATTACAGGACCACTAAAAAAGAAAGACTTGGGAGAGTTACTGTTCCTTTAAAATCCCGTCCTATGTTCTTGCATACTAATAGACGTAGCTTTTTTTAAGGACTGACAATTTATTTGCTCTGAAGATGCATTTTATTATAATGGGAAATATGGAATGTTATTTTGCTTCAGGAGATAAAATCAATTTAATTTGAATCCCTCTAGAAACTAGTGCATCAGCTCAGCTAACTCATCTGTAACATCTGTGAGCATTACCTTTCAGTAAACTATTCTACATGATCATTCATTTGTGTGGGGCCTTTACAGTCTGAATGTTTCACGAAAATGATATTCTTCTCATACTAAGTTAGATCAAATTGTAGCTGTTGGAAACAGTTTTTCTCCTTGTGGATATGAAACTACAGTATCTATATTTTAAAACTAAGTTTGTACTACAAGTATTACAACTGCAGTTGCCATACAGCAAATGTAGATATTTTTACCAGTCAGCCTTCCAGCCTGTGAACTTTTTCTTTTCTAAGTCTCCTACATTTTCTTTGGGAAGTTCTTCAGCTATTAAAGACTGTTTTGGTCTCCTGAGCTTTCTTGATCAGTTTCACAGTCCATGTAGGCCTTAACCAATCATAGCATGTTGCCTAATGGTGTTAATGGGAATTCATTTCTTCCTCTAATTAAACACAGATGTAGATCTAAAATTTAAGAAAATAGGAAAAGCTGTATTCCCTTGCCAAGCTCATAATTTTCTTTTTCTTGCACATACAGGGTCGTTGACAGTACCCAGGAGCCTACCACAGATGCACATTAATTACCCATTCTCTAATTACTAGGGTACTGATATAACTGTTCAACCATTCATTAAGCTTTCTTCTCAACTCTGCAAAGCCCCTGAGGCATATGCATGAAGCACGCAACTTGGCAACATTAATTGAACTCTATTAACTCTTAAATGTATAAAAAGTGTAGCTATTGATAAAAAGTCCTTTGTCATTTTGCCCACTCAACCCACAAAGTACAGATGATCATTTTCCTTATGTAGTGTGTTTGGATATCAGACAATGCAGCTGCTCAGAGTGTTAATTATCAGGAATACATCAACAGGATTAAACTAAAAGCCTGATGGTAAAATTACTAGCTTAATTTCCCATTCGTGAAGTTTTACACTTTGGTAGTCAGCTGTATAGGCAAAACTAAATAAGATGATTAGCTATAAAGTTAGTAGCAAGAAGAAAATGTGAGCCACAAAATAAACAAATCATCAATATCCAGAAAAAGCAATAATATTTAAATCTATGTAAAATTGCTATTCATCTAGCACTTAAGGAGAGTTTCAGTCTCGATGTATATTTTTAAACTGCATTTTTCACCACCTTCAGCAAAATGTGTCCAAAACATAACTTGACTGAAGTCAGTGCAGTTATATCAGGGTTGAATCTGGCCCCTTACAACTAAAATCTAACAATAAAATCTCCCTTTTCACTTCTTCCAGGCCTTCTATTTTTAGGGTTCATATAGTTGTAAAAAATATAAACAGACTACTGGAAATTCTAGTACTTCCTGTTTCACCTTCACCAGGAAACACTGAATCGGGATTTGATTTCATGATCACACAACTTGCTCTCTCCTGGAAGCCTATGAGCACACCTTTCCTGATTACGGTCCAACAGGTGTTATTTCTTGATAAATGTGAGTGCAAATCCAGGTAGCAAACTAGAGTCTCACTAATCTGCATATCACACCATAGCTACGTCTACACTGGGATGCTACATCGACATAGCTTATTTCGATGTAGCGAAATCGAAATAAGCTATTTCGAAGAATAGCATCCACACATCCTCCAGGGCTGGTGCTGTTGAGGTTCAACATCGACGTTGGACAGCACTACATCGAAATAGGCACTGCAGGGGAGCATCTACACATAAAAGCTGCCCAAACCGAAATAAGGGTGCCAGGAACAGCTGCAGACAGGGTCACAGGGCAGCATAGCACTTCTGGGGCAACAGAAAGCCGCTTCCTTAAAGGGCCCCTCCCTGACACACTCAGCCTGCACAGCACGCGGTCTGCAGAGCCACAAGCATGCACACCCCATGAAGCACCATGGATGCCCAGCAGCAGCAGAAGCAGCCAGAGGCCCACACATCCGCCCCTGGAGGACCAGTGGCTGCCCTGCTCAGTGCCATGCAGGAGGCAGCTGACCATTTTTATTTGAGGAACATGAGCTGCCCCCAGGGGAGGAAGAAGCAGCCCCAGACCTTGCTGCCCTCCTAGCACCCCCCCCCACTGCACACACTGCCGGCTGTGGAGCTACCCCACGAGCACGGACTGGTGGGAGCAGCTGGAGCTCGGTGAGTGGGACAATGACCGCTGGCTCCAGAACTTCCGAATGCGCCGGCAGACATTCCTGGAGCTCTGCCAGTGGCTCACCCCTGCCTTATGGTGCCAGGACACCCCCATGCGAAGTGCCCTCACCGTAGAGATATGGGTCGGCATCGCTGTCTGGAAGCTGACCACTCCAGACAGCTACCGATCTGTAGGGCAGCAGTTTGGCGTGGGCAAGGCCACCATCGGGGCTGTCCTCATGGAGGTAAGAGGACCCTGCGGGAGCGGGGAGCCCTGGGGGTGGGGGGGAGCCCAGGGGGGAGCCCTGTGGGGGAGAATCCCTGGGGGTAGCCCTGGGGGGAGGGCCAGAGACACCCTGCACACCCCTCACTGGTGCTCTCTCATGTCCTTCCCCTGCAGGTCGTCCGCGCAATCAATGCCCTGCTCCTCCATTGGCTCATGCAGCTTGGGGACCCGGATGCTGCCATCGCGGGGTTTGCCAGCCTGGGCTTCCCAAATTGCTTTGGGGCTCTGGATGGGACCCATATCCCCATCTGTGCTCCGGAACACAGCGGAGGATGCTTCCTGAACAGGAAGGGCTACCATTTTGTGGTCCTCCTGGCCTTGGTGGACAGCCAGGGCCGCCTCTTGGACATTTACGTCGGCTGGCCTGGCAGCACCCATGACACCCAGGTGTTCAGAAATTCGGGCCTGTGCCACCGGCTGGAGGCGGGGACCTACATCCTCCAGCAGGAGATCCCTGTGGGGGACACCACCATGCCCGTCTGCCTCGTCACAGACACGGCGTGCTCCCTCCGGCCCTGGCTCATGCACCCCTACACGTGCCATGTCACAGCCAGACAGGAGCGGTTCAACATGCACTTGAACCATGCACGCCAGGTGGTCTAGCACACTTTCGGCCACCTCAAAGGGCACTGGAGGTGTCTCCTCACCCGCCTGGATGCAGGCCTCACCAACATCCCTCAGGTTGCGGGCACATGCAGCGCACTCTGCAACCTGATGGAGAGCAAGGGAGAGGCCTTCTTCCAGGGCTGGGCTGTGGAGGCTGGTTGGGCCGACGTCCAGCCACCCGCTGCCCCCAGTCGCCAGGTCGACCCTGAGGGGATCTGGGTATGGGAGGCCCTGCGGGCCCATTTTGACCAGGTTGCGGGGTGAACGCTGGCAGGGCGAGCCACCAACTGCACCCACCCCATCCTCCACAACTCTCCCTGCCCCCACGCCCACACCACAGAGAACCCAAGAGCACCCCCCCACACACTTCTGTGCAATAAATGGAAACTTTTTTTAAACAAAACCGTGCAACCTGTATTAATTATTAACAGAAGAATGGGGGAACTATGTACATGGGGGGGCAGGTACAAAACAGGGGTAGAACAAAAACTATTTACAATTATGGGGGGAATATGTCCAAAGGAGGGGGCCGGAGGGGGCCTTGGGGGGCAACGTCCTTGGCCACGCACCCCCTATTGTCCTGCGCCTGGTGTGGGGGGGCGCCACCCACGTCTCAGCTGGAGGCCCTGTCTAGGCTGGGTGGGGGCCAGGAGAACCGACAGATAGGGATGGGCAGAGTCCAGACGCACATGGTCCCCCTCGGTGGCAGCCCAAGGAGGGCTGATGGTGGAGGGACAGCAGGCGAAGTGGCAGGTGGGGCGGTGGGCAGAGCGGCGGGGGGGCCAAGTGCCATGCGATGTCCTGGAAAGTGTGCATGAAGGCCCCCCTAGCCTCCTGGCACCAGGCCAGTGCTCGCTCCTGGAGGTCGAGCCACCGCTCCTCCACCTGCAGGTGCTGCTCGGACACCTCCAGGTGATACCGGAGGGTGGAGAGCAGCTGGGGGTCCGTGGATGCCCGCGGATGGCTCCGCTGCTGTTGAGCTTGTCCTGGGGCTGGTCCATGCTCTGCCGAGGGGCTGGCGTGATGGGATGGCCCCGGTGGGCTGTCTGGGACCATAGGAAGAAGAGTGGAGACAGCAGTTAGTCTGGGCGCTGACCCGTGGCCCTTGTCCCCCCACCCCTCTGCTGCTGGTTCCCCATCCCCGTCCCCCAGAGATGCCGATGATGATGATGGGTGTCCAACCTCCGCCCCAGGGTCCACTCCCCCCCATCCCCAGGGATGGGGCATGGTGCTGTCCTGCTGGGGGGCAGGGGATGATGGACTCTTCTGAGGGACATGCCACTGCTGTCCTTGGAGTCATGGTCATCTGGGTGTGTGGAGGGCCCTGGTCATGTCTCTTGTCCCTGCCCCTTAACCCCGGGGGTGTGCACCAGGGGGGTACATACCTGATGGTCCGCTCCCATGGTCGGGGGACACCCATCGGGTGGATGCCCTGCTGGAGCTGCGGGAGGGGAGGGCGATTTGGAACCCCCCCGTCGCTGGAGGACTCCTCCTCCTCCTCTGGTGTCCCAGGGGTGGGCTCCTGGGGCAGCTCCTGAGGTGCAGGGCTGGCCTCCGGGATGGACTCCGTCTCTGGAGCCTGCTGGGGCTCGTCGCCCAAGGTGTCAAGGGTGGTTGGGGGGGAAGAGGTGTACCAGGGGCCCAGGATGGCCCTGAGCTCCCTGTAAAAGAGGCAAGCGGCGGGGTCAGCCCCAGATCTGCTGGCTGTGTCCCGGGCCCGGGCGTAACCCTGCCACAGCTCCTTTACCTTACTCCTGACGTGGTCAGGAGTGCGGGCAGGGTGACCCCAGGCAGCCAGGCCCTCAGCCAGCTGAGCGAATGCATCCGCGTTCCGCCTCTTGCTCCCCATTACCTGCAGAACCTCCTCCTCACCCCAGAGTCCCAGCAGGTCCCAGATCTCAGCCTCTGTCCAGGAGGGGCCCCCCTGCCTCTTCCCCCAGTGGCTGACAGGCTGGGAGCTCTGGGTTCCCTTGAGTGGGGTGTCCTGTGGGCGCTTGGGGGGCTGGCTGGATGCCATGGGTGCAGGGTCATGGGTTGGGCTGGTGAAGACGTGCAGGCTGGGCATGTGGCTGTGCTGCTGCCTGCACGTGCTCTCAGCTTCCTGCACAGGAACTCAGAGGGTGGGGAGCTTTAAGGGACTGCTGCACGTGGCAACCATAGAGCTCAGGGGCTGGAGAGAGCATCTCTCAACTCCTCAGCTGATGGCCGCCATGGAGGACCCCACTATTTCGATGTTGCGGGACATGGATCGTCTACACGTGTCCTACTTCAACATTCAACGTCGAAGTAGGGCGCTATTCCCATCTCCTGATCAGGATAGTGACTTCGATGTCTCGCCGCCTTACATTGATTTCAACTTTGAAATAGCGCTTGGTACGTGTAGACACGGCGGGCGCTTTTTCAAAGTTGGCACAGCGATGTCGAAATAGCCGGCTAGTGTAGACATGGCTCATATGTAATAAACTGCATTAAGAATTGATGGGTTCTGTACAATTTGTAATAAAGATTTAAAGTGAGATTGTATCTGCTTACTTACCTAGATGTAGCTGTATGTAAATTATTCGTAATTTTTAGTAATTCTAATTTATGGATTATGCTCCTGAGAGAGATGCAGAGGGTAACTTCTTTGTCTTCAGTGAAAGTTCTTTAATAGCTGTTAGCCAGTGTATTCAGGCATGACACCCATGCTCTTAGTTTCACCGAACTTCTGACTGCCAGAAGCTGGCACTGGATGAGAGGGGGTGATTTACTAAGTAAAGTGTCCTCTTCTGCTTACTCCTTCTGGAACACCTGGTACCAGCCACTGTCAGAAGATACGATATAGAGCTAGATATCAGATCAATTGTCTGACCCATAATGGCCATTTTTATGTCATTATGAAACTCCATCAGTTTACAGCAACTAAAGAGTTGGACCACACTTAATGATTCTGCAGATTGTACCTTGTGTCTTGCAGGGGCCAAGGGGAAGGTATAGTACATTTTCCAATTTGTCCTTGTCAAGAAACATTCTGGAGGCAACAATTATGTCATGAGTCCATTAGGAAATTACACTTAAGCAGACATCATTCCTTCAAAGGAAAATGTGTGGTTGAATAATTTCACACATAGCAAAGTAAAAATAGTTTATTATTTGTCCATCCATGATTAATTTACATGAAAAAAGAGAAGCTGCTAATACATTATATGGTTCACTGTCATGTACTCCATATTTTTTGTGACCATGTGACTAACCTTTGATTGAACACTATGTTGATGGCGATGTATTTCAAGCACCACAAAGTTAAAGGATGTTGGATCTATAACTGCAAAATAATGAAGTGGAATGGGGAAAATACATTGTATTGGAATAAAAAGAATAAATTACTTGATTCTTGCTATGTCCACTTGAAGGAATGTTGAATTGTTATAATATGTTACATTAATGTACAACTACACTGTTATAGATGTTTTGATTCAATACCCTGAGAATCAGCATTTGCAGAACTATTTTCTAATTAGGTAGTCTTTTACGTGACTTTTACCTTTCAATATTTTATTCAGTTACATTTTATTAACATCTTGTAAAGGGACTTCATTTGCATTTAATTAGTTTCTCCATAAAATGGCTTCTGTTTCTGAAATTATGCATTAACACATTGCAGAACAATCAAATTATAACCCTCACTGCCAAGGATCAATTCAGAATTCAAAGAAGTATGATCAGTTAGATTCTCTACCATTTAAATAGCATACAAATTCTTCAGCACTGTCAAAACAATACCAATGGATATTGTTTCATTTGTTTATGAGTATAAGGAATTAATGGCATTTTGTAGCAAGGCCACATTTTCTACAAAGGTAATCCTTTAGTAAGTGGAATGTGTTACCAGAGGTCTAAGAAGTCATAAGAATCAATCTGAATTTGCTGAGTCTAGGTCTGTGCCTCCTTGCAATGCTCAGTCTATCATTCTTCAGATAAGCACTCAGATGTTGCATGGGTTTTAACTGAATGTGAGTGTTGGATTTTAACATCAATACAGTCTACCTTTAGTGTGTTGGACTGAGAAATAGAAAAAGAAAACTGCCTTAAGTTCCATTCTCACTTTCTAAAACTTCATAGCAAAGGGTGGTGCTGAGGAAGGGAGGTTAAGAATAATATATTGAAATATCATAATAGTCTCTGGTCCACTGCACTTATAATGATAGCGGAGAGTAAAACAAGAAGGGTGGAATAGGAAAGAGTAAGTTTCTCCGCCAGCATCTTTTCACAAATACATCCCTGAAGATGTCATGCTCTGGGATTCAGAAAATACTAATGTCATTTCCCCACTTTTCATCTGTGGTGCAGGGTGGGAGGTACAGTGCAGGAGAAGAAGATGAACTTCTGCCTGCACATTTTATTCAGGACTAATAGTTCAAATATTCACAGCGAGCTGAGCTAAGTGGGGTGCCAAAATTGTTTGTGTGTAGCCTCTTTTTCCCAGAGAAGTAGGGATCTTCTGGGTTTCTGAATTCCATCCCATTACTGCTGAACAAAGTAAAAAACAAACAAACAAACAAACAAAAAACAAACAAAAAAACAAGACAAAAACTTTTGCATCTTTCATGGAGGATATAGAAGGAACTTTGAGGTGCTCTCCCTGTAAGATTTTAGAGAGGAGATGGAAACCTTGTCCACAGTGTTTTTCCTAGAAAAAATGATCGGTGAAATTATGGAGGAGGAAATCTTCAGCATGTTTCTATTTTGTGTCAGATCATGCAAAGCAGAATGTTTCGTTGTTCAACAGTTGTTTGTGAATGTTAACATGAAAAAAGAAGAGCCATTAATTCTATAGCGGAAATGTTTACAATGAACTAAAAAAAAAAATCACTGGTTTACTTTGGGAAACAAAGGACTTTAATGTGCACTAAAAAAAAATCCCGCTATCTCCTTCCTTACCCCATCCCCCACCAAAAGAACATTGGTCTTTGCAAACGATCATGTAAAATCTGTACTTGTTCAGAATGAGGGACAAGCAGGAGCCACAAGCCAGGAGGGTGCCTGTATTCTTGTAGATTCAACTATTTAGATGTTCTTTATTGTTATCAAGTGTCTTAGGAAAATTGCATAGCTAGCATCATATCCATCGGCTGATCTGATTTTCCAAGGAAAAAAGTTGAATCTTCAACCTTGCACTGTAGGTTGTACGCAGCAAATTTTACATGATTTGGACAGTTGATTAGAACCTACCTTTGCTGCTGATTTCATTGACCCATCCAAACACAAATATGAAATAAAAATATAAGCTGTAAGATGCTTCTGTTTTCAGGATTTTTTTTCTTTCCTTGATTTGGTTCAAACCCCACCTGCTCCCTTCTCATCTGCAAAAGCAACAATGTTTCCATCTGTTTAAGGGCACACAAATGCCACACATAGAAATCTAATTTTTACTGATGTCAGTGGTAGAGCATTTGGCATGGTCCATCCTCACCTTAGAATTCATTTGCAACGGGCAGCTAGGAGCATGGATGTATCCTCTTTGAGTGCTTCTGTGTTCTATTAGTCCCTGATAGCAAATGCAGACTTCAAAGTCTCAATAATTTCTACAGAGGTGGTACGTTGCTGGATTTCTGCCCCAGTTATGTCCTGAACAGGCCTTCATAGTTGAAGGAATAAAATATAATCAGGAATCCTTAAACTTCTGTTCTACATATTAAAATCAATACTGTATAAAATTGGAGACTGCTTTAGGCACTTTTACAACAAGATCTGTAAATAATACTACTCAAGCAGATGGCTTCCACCATCAGTAGCCCCAGAAATGCCAAATATAATTAAAAGCTTTATTTTAGAATGCATTTCACAGTTTACACATAGGAGGAACAGCTTATTACCATCTGAATTTTAGGAAAACTGTACTGAATATAACTGAAAATGTTATTTCAGTAAACATTTGCTTGCAGGATCTCCATTTAATGTAACTGTACTCAGGCAAAAGCTACCATAGAAAGACTGGAAATTCTGATCTCATTCATTGTCTGATTTCTCTCAGAGAAGAATTCAAAAGCCGATCACAAAGGAGGAGAAAAAATTCCACTAATCAAGGCATAAAGGAAATGACTCTCAGTTTCATAGGTCTATGAATGGATGTACACACTTGCATGTGTTTCTATGTATGGTTTTTACTGGCATTGTAGTTTTTTCTGGGAATGATTCTGTGCCTCTTGGCATTTTGTGTAATCTGGATCTGTGTATAATGGGTGTAAAGGTTATCATTTATTTTGCTTTCATTTTATATCCATTGTGTGCAGCTATAATGACAACACAAGTGAAGAATCAAGCCCCATCTCCTTATCTCAGTGATATATATTTAAGGTACAAAGGTATCACTTTAATTATCTGACCTCCTGTAAAACACAGGTAAGAAGGTATCATTTAATTATATGACCTTCTGTTTGACACATTCCATATAATTTCACCTGCTAATTCCTGCATGAGGTCCAAAACTTCTGGCTGAACTAAACATGCAGTGTTGATCGAAAGGCTTCTTGGTTTAGAGGGTCCACCACACGCCTTGGTGCAGGTTGCACCTTTATGGTCCTGCACAAAGAGCGATTTTGATGGACCGGGGAAGTTAATGCACGCCCAGTCCTTGGCCAACCCCACTGCCTGGCCTCAGCTCCCCGGCCCTGCAGTTGTGGTTTGGCTTCAGTAGGATCCTCAGCTCTGGTCCTTTGTGACTGCCAGGGGGCACTGGTGACCAGTTGCATAGGCCTGCTGCCTCCAGACCTGGCCCCACTTCATTCTGCGGGGATATCTGGAGGCTGGCTGGGCTTGATCACCTGCCCTGGCCCTATGGCTCAGGATCATCCTGCTTCCTGCTAGATGAGGAATGTTGCTGGAGTGTACCATGACAGTTTTAGGAGCTGCAACCTGGAAATGCTTCTGATTTTTAATTACCTTCACAGTTTAAAATTGATGCCTTGTTTCTGACCTGAATTTATTTAGTTTCAGGTTCCAACAATGGGATTTTTGTTATACCTTAGTTACTAGATCAAAGATCCTTTACTTTGATAAATGTGGTGGACTGAGCTTTCAATTCTCACACTGTAAGGCAAAATTTAAAGACCTTGAATCACTCTTAATAACTCTTCTCTGAACCTTTAAAATTTTTCAGAACCCATTTTGTTGTTAGAGGAAATACCATTTCCATACCATAGTCCCAAGGATTGTGAGGTACCTCTGTGATGGGATGTATTTGTGTCTCCCCATAAATATGCAAACAAAGGTATTAATCACCCTTGGGCTGCCCCATTTCCCACTCTCGAGATTATGATATATGAGGTTTGGAGGCTACGTCTACACTTACTGGGAATGTTGATGGCTGCTACCCAATTTTAGCTATGCCAATTGCTAAAATTGATTTTGCAGCCTTTGACATTGGTCCCTGTCCTCACTGCAGACTGTAGATGGGAATACTCCTCCCACCTTTTCTTAGTCCTTGCAGCTTGCAAGGAGTTCCATGGTTCATATTGATCCTAGAACGCGACATTTTGCACATGCATGAAATGGCACCCTGGAAGATCAAACTTAAGTGTTCGCTCTTCTGTGGCCAGTGTAGATCTAGACTAAGTAATCCTTTCAGTCAGAGCAAACATTTAATGACAGGGAGCAGGAACCAGCTCATACAATCCAAGATTTATGACTAAATTCTGCTTGCAGTTATTCTACTCTATTTCCATTAGGCCTAGTTATCTTCTCATCTAGACCACCTTCATCTCAATTTGTAGAGCACAGAATTATAGTTTTATATCATTGAACGACAGTTCATATTTTCCCTTATACTCCAATAGGATTTCTATAGTGTATTTCAATAAATTAGGATTATATAAATTAGTTCATCTGTAAAGAAAGAAAAGAAAATTATTTGCCCAGTTGACCAGCTAGTCACTCAAATGCAGAGATTAAGTATGCAACCTTTGCTGAGTTATAAGAAGAGGCAGAAAACCACTTTTCTTGCACAATTCATATACATTGTCATGCACTTGGCTATCTTTAATGTTTTCCTGTTTGTAGCATCAAGTGCTAGTCTCTTCTAAAAGTGCACAATAGATGTGGTAGACGAGTGATCTGATCTAGTCTGCCAAATCCTAGATCCTTTTTATTAAATCTTCAACAATGTTTTCTACAGCTGCTTATGATTACCCTCCTGTTCCATCTCTTTTCCCCCTTTTCCAAAGATTCACTTTTATGCTCATTTAAAGAACAGAAAAATGTGTCAATATTCTCAAAAAGTACATGCATCAGCCAAATAATTTCTAAGTACTGCAGTGCCAACAGCAATATGAAATGAATTGAAGCTGGATCATATAATTCTGGGTGCTTTGTATTTGCATAGAAGAGACAGATGCAGGCAGATGGCCAGCTGGTTTGCTGGACAGGAAGCTGGTACACGATCCCAAATGGGATTTTCTGCTTAGAACTGATAGTGTCCAGCACATGTGGCATGATGCACTTTGGAATGTTCATTTCAATTTATAATAAGTTCCTCTGACCTGGAGTTGCAAGGGCGTGCACTGGGTTTTTATACTGTGTAGAGTGGTTGGGCAATGATTAGTGATTGCAGCATTTCACTTTGTGAAATTTAACAAAATTACCATTTGCTTCTCAAACTTTAGTAAAGATACTGTTCTTGCCATAGAAAAAGAGAGAAGGGAAAGATGTCGTTGGATGTTGCTGTTAATTTGCTGCCTGTTATTTATGATTTTTAATAGTTTCCTCACCTTCCTCTTGCATTTAAGGCATCATCATTAGGATTTACAGTGATATTAATGAGGATGCGGTGGATCAAAGGCATTCACAACTTTCATAGCTAGCGTTTTATGTTGTGTACCGACTGAGCTTTGCAAGCAGGAGGGATACAAATTTACTTTTAAAGAAACAAACATGAAAGAATAAAAATTTTGATTCCACCAAAACTGAATATAAAATGCAGATCATACATACACCAAGCTGGCTGGATGAGGCCAAGAGCAGGCTGGTTGACAGCTTTTTATACAGCCATATGTATCTTTAATTGCCCCCATGGAATAAGAAGTACAGGAAGAGATGCTGCCTGTATCACAAAAACTTGCACAGACTCTTCAAGCTACAGATACTAAGGATGCATCTACACTAGCCCAGTATTTCAAAATCAATTTCAAAACTGGGGCCCAGTTTTGAAAGAGGCCGCAGAGCATCCACACACATAACAGCCTCTTTCAAAATTATTTTCGGCGGAAAGGGGTGCACATTTTGAAGTTACTTTTCCCATCTGACTTCAGTAAGAGAGGCCCCTTTTGAAATTGAATTTTCAAATAGGGCATGTGTAGACGCTCTGGGGCTGCTCTTTTGAAACAGCAGGTCTGCCATGGCAGCAGCCGCATGGAGTGTGAAGACGCTTTTGAAAGGCCCAGCAGGGCTCTATGGCCTCTGGGACCAGCAGCTTATAGCTACGAGGACCTGGAAACACTGTGCAGGAAGTTGAGAGTGTGCCCAGAGCATCAAGAGCACGAGCTCTAACAGGCAAACCCTTCAGCAGCGCAGACCCTGCAGCCAACCTGCTCACCAGCCTGATGGTGAGCCCCCCACAACACCGGGGCCCCCACAGGCCCCCTCCACCCAGCCTGAGAGGTCACCGGAGGTGAGCCAGGGCTAGAAGTCCCTCCTGGACAGAGGATGAGATCAAAGACCTCCTCAGCCCCTGGGCTGATGAAGAAATATTGCAGCACAGCACTGGCTGGCTCCAGAGTTCTGTGGCATTTGATTGGCTGTTACTGGGGCTGTGGAAGTGGGCCCAGCCCCAGTGCACAGCTGATCAAGTGTGCCCAAAAGTCAAGGAGCTCAGGCAGGCCTACAGACAGGCCAGAGACACCTGCAGATGGTTGAGCCAAGAGGCCACCCCTAGGTACTCACACTACTGGGGGCTGGGCTGGCTCCTCAGCTCCAAGGATGACCCCAACCCAGTGGCAGTGGTCGACACAGATGGCCCAGAGACAGACCCTGAGACAGACAGAAGCGCAGGACCAGCCAGGATCATCAGGGTGGATCAGGGCGGAGGAGCTGGAGATCACCTTGGAAGACAAAGGCCCCCTGGAGATTGCCATCACCTCGGGCTCCTCCAGTCAGGACCCCTTGAGGCAGGTGTCCCCGATCTGTTCTCCAGAGCCCCAGGTAGGTAAGGGGCAGATTGGGCAGCCCAGGCTGTGGGTGGGGGCACACAGCACCCATGCCCATGGACAGCAACAAAACCCTCTCAACTGGGAAGGGAGGCAGGGGCCAGACAGCAGCCAGCAGGCACCCCATGGATATGGCCCCATCAGCCACACAGGAATCCCTGGGGGGATTGGGTGAGTGGATGCTGCATCAGGGGACAGTCAGGAGGTGGGGGAGGCTGGGCAGGGCCTCTGAGGCTGGGCAGCAGCACTGATCGGTTGCCTCTCTCTCCCTTGTGTCTCTGCAGTGCCACCCTCCAAGGGCTGGGGTTGTCCCATCTTGGGTACCAGCACTCCGACCCCACCATCTGACAGAGCCAGGGAACCCCCATCTCTGACACCCAGACTGGTGCCCACCCAGGCCAGAGAGCCTGCTGCCACTGCAAGTATGACTTGGATGAGGCTGCAGCAGGATACACCTCTGCTATAAGGGAGTAGATGGCCATCCTTCACGAGTGGCTCCTGAAGGATCAGGAGGACAGGGCCTAGTGGTGGAAGGTCTGAGGCAAGGTGGCCACATCCCTCCAGCAAGTTGTCCATTCTGAGACGGAGCTCCCTGCCACCCTTCTTACTGTTCCCCCCACACGGCTGCCTACTTTTCCACCCCTGTCCCCTCCCCTGCCACCCCTGAACGGACTGCCCTTATCCCAGCCACCATCTCCCTGCCCACCCAGCTCTCACTGGGCCACTGGCTCATCGCCAGTGCAGGCCAGGGTGAACCTGACCACCACCCACCCAGCCCTCCTGTCAGCCCCTCCCCTGCCACCCTCCCATCACCCCCCTGCTGGAGCAGTGATCCCAGCCCCTGTCCAGCTGTACCTCCCTGTTGTCCCAGCCCCATCCCAGCCCCAACGGGGCCCTTGCACCTGCGGCAGAAGGAGCCCCCACACCCGCCAAGGGTCCTGCCCCTCCACCCTCATGGAGGACTAGGCCTGCCCATGCCCATGGCCCCTTCTCAGAGGCAAACCCCCATTATACCTAGTTCTCCCCCGTTCACCCCTATACCTAGCTCCCAATTCAGTCAACCTCACACCCGTTTGTTGAAGTACAGTTTATTATATGTTTAGTGGTTAGTTCTTGTTAAATAAGGTGTTGTGTTGTGCAGCTCAATCTCCCCTGTGTGTGTGGGGGAGACTGTGGTTCAGGGTTGGTGTGGGCCAGAGGGTGCCAGGAGGACAGTCAGTGAGGCTCCTGTTTGAAGGCCTCCTGGAAGTACTCCCAGACCCTAATGTCATCCCTGTGTGCCTGGCAGCACAGGACCATAGCCAGTAGCTTGTACCCAGCTCTGCCATCCACAGCCCACCCATGCTCGTGCTTGCTCTTGACAATGTTGTGCAGAGCACAGCAGGCTGTGATCACTAGGGGAGGGTTGGGGAGGCTGACATCCAGACACAAGTTCAAACAATGGAAATGCCCCTTTAGGTGTCCAAAGGCCAGCTCCATAGTATTGTGGGCGTGGTTGAGGCAATGGTTAAAAGTGTCCTGGCTGATGGTGGTGTGCCCTGTGTAGGGTCACATCAGCCATGGCTGCAAGGGGTACACCCTGTCAACCATTATGCAGGATGGCACTGTGGTGGCCCCCATGGGGAGCTCCCAGGCATGGATGTATGTGACCTCCTCTTTGTGGTGCCCCAACCAGGAGTTCTGCAGTACCCAGGTGTCATGGGCTCGCCTGGACCAGCCACCACAGTTGTCAGTGAACTACCTCCTGGCATCCACAAGGGCCTGCAGCACCACCGAGTGGTACCCCTTGCAGTTTGTATAGCGGCCCATGCTGTGGTCTGGGGTATGGATTGCCATGTGGGTGCCAAAGCAACTGGGGAGCCTGATGGTTATGAATCCCACCATGACGTTGTCCAGATCCCCAAGGTGGACGGCCCTCCACAGGATCACATGGTTGATTGCCTGGACCACCTGCGTGAGGTGGGGCATTGACATTTGGGCCTGCATGGCAAGGAGCCGTGTGGCCCTCCATGCCCCATGTCTACCCTGCAGGGTTCTCAGCCCTGCTTCTCTGCAGGGCTCTCCAGCCCAGGAGCCCACTCTTCCCTTCCCATGATGGGTGTGGGGCCCCGACCTGACTTACCTCCAGGAGGGTGGCTCCAACAGTGGCCTTGCCCATCCCGAATAGGTGTCCCACCAAACGGTGGCTATCTGGGGAAACCAGATTCCACAGTGCAATCCCCACTTGTTTCTCATCTGGGAGCACAGCTCACATGTGGGTGTCCACCTGCTGCAGGGCGGGTGTGAGCCAATGGCACAGATCCATGAATGTCTGCCTTGACGTCTGGAAGTTCTGGAGCCACCTTTCTTTGTCTCACTAGCCCAGCACTAGACTTTCCCACCACCACCAGTCTCTGCTGCTGGGGTGGCTCCAGAGGCACCTTAGGGGATGGGGAATGGGGTGCAGTAGTTGCCCTGTGGACAGGGCCTGCAGGACCCCAGTGGTGGGGTCGTGGGCTGCAGGGCTTCCAGCTTGGCCAGGAGGACCATTGCCATCTGGGCCCTCAGGTCAGTGGAGGCATCAGCCTTGGGCAGCTGCTGGTGCTCCATGCACTCCTGTGTTTCCTTAGAGCAGGGTCACTGCAGTGATCTCTGCTGTTCTGCAGTGCTCTGTGTTCAGGGTGGGTATGTTTGGGAGGGGCTCTTTATAGGGGCCACTGGCTGCAAGACCCAGAAGGGCTTGTCAGCCATGCAAATCCATGAGTGGCGTTTCTTGGCTTGCTCTTTTGAAAGGGATCACGTTGCTGTGTGGACGCTCCCTTTCAAAAGACTGGAGGCCTCTTTTGAAATAGCAGACTGGTATGATGACCTGCTTTGTGTGTGTGGCTGCATTCTTTCAATATCCCTTATTTCACTTTAAAATTTTTCCAGCTTTTGAGATTTGTGTGTTGTGTAGACCTAGCCTAAAAGGCTAGAAAGGATTTCAATATATTCCATACATGAGAACAGATTTTTAAAAAGAAAGGCTTTTGTTCCTTAAGATGTAGCACATCTAACTACAAAGAGTGGTGGACTATAAAAAAAAGTATAAAGGATTTTTACTTTAGGCTCCACGGCACAGTGGTATTGTAAATCCTCTATAACAAGCTTTTTTAAAAAAAAAAAATCCAGGGAACAAATTACCTCATTTTCATAGCGCAGCAAATTATTCTGAAAGTTTATTTCCTGTCAAATCTGTACAATGGGTTCTCATGTAGTACATTTATTGCAAGAAGATGCTCGATATAATTGGTTAGTTTCTGACTCTTAGTTAATCCCAGTCTACTAGTTCTAAAAAGAAACAAGGCTTGGAAACGTTCTTGTCATACCCATCCTTATAAGTAAAGATTCAGTATAACTATTGTCCACCTCACCAAACTACACAAGATGAAAAAGTTTCAGGGGAAAAAATAAAACTGAAAGTTGGCAACTTGGATCAACAGCCACATGCAGTGGTCTTTTACACAATCGAAATTGATAACATGGCACTATATGACTTTTTCATGCAAATTACAGTCTTAATTCTGCTCCTAGGGAAGTCAAATAAGTGCTAGTTGCGTGATCCTTATTCACATCAGGGAATACTGACCCAAGCAGGTGGATTAACATCTGTAATATTTATTAAAGGTGTACTCAGGAAACACGATCAAACCCTATGTGTTGATTTTTAAAATGATTGTGAATGGAAAGAAAAAAAATTGAAGATTTTTTTTACGCACAGTATTCACAAGAATACTCTGAAGTAATATTAGTTTACTTCAACATTTTAGTCTGGTGTGTGTGTTGCTTCTCTCGCCAAATAACTGTGGTGAAGTCAGTATAGTTAAACTAGCAGTGAATTTGGTTTATTTGCTTTCAATCCATAACTGTGGCAGCTAAATATTTCATATACCAGGCCATGCAATGCAACATGGAATCGCAAGACTGGAAGGGACCTTGAAAAATCACCAAGTCCAATCTCTTGAACTCATGGCAGGACTAAGTACCATCTACTATCGGTATTTGTCTAATCTGCTCTTGAAAATCACCACTGAATTCCATAAACTCCCTATGCAGTTTATTCTAGTTTAACCACAATGAAAATAATGATTTTTTTTTCCTAATGTACAACCTATACCTCCCAAACTGCAGTGTAAGCCCATTGCCTCTTGCCCTATTGGAGATTAAGAAGAGTAATTTATCCCCCTTCTCACTCTAACAACCCTTTAGGTATTTGAAAGCTATTATGTCAACTCCCAGTCTTCTCTTCTCCAGACTAAAGAAACAACTCTTTCAATCTTCCCTCATAGGTTATGTTTTCTAGACCTTCAGTCATTTTTGTGACTCTTCTCTGGACGTTTTCCAGTTTGTCTACATCTTTCCTGATATGTGGCACCCAGAACTGGACATGATACTTCAGTTGAGGCCTAAGCAGCATGGGGTAGGAAAAAAGAATTACTTTGTGTGTCTTGCTCCCAACGCTACCGGTAATACATCCTAAACAATATTAGGTGGATGGGGGAGGGGCCAGATTGTTTTTATTTTTGTTTTCCTGGGGCAACAGTTTTACACTGTTGACTCATATTTATTTTGTGACCCACTACAATTAGATCATTTCCCGCACTACTCTTCCCTGAGCTCTAATTTTCCATTTTGCTTGTATACAACTGATTGTTCCTTCCTTAGTGTAGTACTTTGAATTTGTCCTTGTAACCGCATTTAGCTTAGACTATTTCCCCAGTTTCTCTATATCTTTTTGGATTATAATCCTATCCTCCAAACTACTTATACAGTTTCTTTATATCAACCTGGGAAGGTTTAAAAGTGTACTCTCTATGCCATTATCTAAACCATTGATGAAAATATTGAACAGAACCAGACCTAGATCCAATGTTCTCTCTAATTTTTTTGCATTCATGGATGGAATAAATTTGGTTATGTGCACCAAGGTTGTGTGGATGTGAACCACCAATTGAAGCACATGATGCCTGATGTGAGTGGCTCTGACTGTTCTGCTAATTAGCTGGGTAGCATTTGAATCTCTCCTGGGCAGCTGCCCAAGTGCTCAGCTTACAGGCAACAGTGCTCACAACTGATCCCTATGGAACCCCACTCATTCTGCCCTTCCAGCATGACTGCGAAGCATTGGTAACCATACCCAGAGAGTAGTTATCAACCAGTTATGGACTCACATTAGAGTAGCTCCATCTAGATTATATTTCCTCATTTTATTAATGAGAGGGTCATGCAAAACTATTAAAAGTTTAGATACAACACATCCACTGCTTCCCTCCTGTGTACAAGGTTTTTTATCATGTCCAAGAAAGCTATCAGATTGGGTCAACACTACTTTTTATCTTCTAGATTTTTGCAAATTGATTCCTTAATTATTTGCTCCATTACCTTTCCTAGCACAGAAGTTAAGCTGACTGGTTTGTGATTCCCTGAGTTATCCTTATTTCCTTTTTTATAAATAGGCATTACATTTACCCTTTTCCAATATTCTCCAATTTCTCCCATCTTCCAAGACTTTTCAAAAATAATAGCTAATGGCTCAGATATCTCCTCATTCAGATCCTGGAGTATTCTAGGATGTATGTCCTCAGGACCTGATGACTTGAAGACATCTGATTTGCTTAAATAATTTTGATTTGTTCTTTCCCTGTTTTAGCTTATGATCCTACCCCACTTTCAGCGGCATTATCTATGTTAGGCTTCCAATCATCACCAAACTCCTTGGTGAAAACTGAAACAAAGTCATAAGCACCTTTGCCAGTTCTCCATTTGCTGTTATTGTTTTCCCAATCTTAATTGAGTAGTAGGCCTACTCTGTCCTTGATACTTCCATTGCTTCCAATGTATTTGTAGGATGCTTTTTCTGTTACATTGTATGTCTATAGATAGTTTGATCTCATTACGTGTCACAATCTTTTGAACTTTGTCCTTATAGTCTTTGAAATCAGACATAGTTTCCCTTTTTTGTAGTACTCCTTTTTGATCTTTAGATCATTGAAGATCTCCTGGCTAAGCCAGGGTGGTTTCTTGACTTACTTCCTATCTTTTCTGCACAATGGAATAGTTTGCTTTTGACCCTTAAAAATGTCTATTTGAAAAACTTCCAAATGTTTTTCCTTTTAGAGTGTTTCCCAAGGAACCCCACCTGCCAGCTCCATGAGTTGGTAAGATCTGTCTTCTTGAAATTCATTGTCTTTATTTTGCTGTTGTCCCTCCTACCATTCCCAACAATCATAAGCTCTATCCATTTCATAATCACTTTCACTCAATGTGCTTTCCAATTCTCAACCAGTTCTTCTCTATTTGTTAGAAATTAAGTCTAGAACAGACTCTCTTGCAGTAGCTTCAACCTGGGCACCTCCTACTGTAGATCTCCCACCTGCTTCCTGAGACATTCCACAAGCTGTTTTGCCCTGGACAGTCCCACTAACTTGGTTTATTGTAAATGGAAAATATAGAGCACAGTCTCTGCAAATCCACACAGTGTTCTGGGGAATGGCATCCATAGTTAGGTTGCCTATCTAGATACAGGTGCAGGTGGAGGAGAGAGGAGCAGCACTGCAACAGGCAACGTTGCCCTTCCTAATTATACGATTCCTTCCTACGCCCTCGCTAAACTCCATTATTTGCAGTTTCCTGCTTTCTAGCTTCCCTGGTCACTTAGGCTGCATCTACACTAGTGCAATCTTTTGATCTTTCAAAAGAGCATGTCCACACACAAACATGTGGATCAAAAGAGCAACCTGCTCATTTGAAAGAGAGCATCCACACAGTCCCCACTCTTTCAAAAGAATGTGCCAGGGATTGAAAAATCCAGCACCAAAAGTACTGTTCTTTTGAACAAAGGGGCCATGGAGCATCTATATGTGCTTTTTTCTGAAAGAATCTTTTGGAAAATGGCACTTTTCCTCATTTGGGAGAGGAAGAGGGCAGCCAGAAGAAGTGCCATGTTCATTTGAAAGGAATTCAAAGGAGCACATTTTGTGTATGGATGCTCTGCTTGTTCTTCCAGAAGAAGACCTGATTTTCTGAAAAGATTTATAAGGGTGGATGCAGCCTTGGTCTCTAGCTTTTAAGGCCATGACACATTAATTGTGTGAATGTAACAAAAAGAAAACCACACCTTCTTTGCTTTGGCCAGTGGTTGAGCAGAGAGCCCTTCCCTCAGACTACTACCCCACTGCAGTGGTCCACACTCTGGGGTCTTCCCTTCCCAACCTTCAGCCTGAGATTTGACTGGTCTGAGCTCCCCTGGCTAATCCTGCCACACTCAGTCTATGGTAGCCAACTTTAGCAAGCAACTAGGTCCCTCTCCCTCCAGGACTGGAGCAAGAGGGAACTCATGCTAAGCAGCCACTGCCTTCATACAGCCTCCTGGGCTCTGATTGACTGCCACAGTTCTTACTCCTGATTGGTTCCCAGGGCAGCCCTTTCCCAGGACTGTTTTTAACCCTTTCTCTACTAGTGCAAGATAATTGCCTTGTCACATGACCATAGTTGTATATGCAGCATGATGGTGATGGCTTTAAAGACTTCACTGGGCATTACCCTACACAAAAGCAGAAACTTTGCTTCTTTTGCCCAGTGACTGATGGATTAAATTAACTTTTAAAGGAAAATTTAAAGCTACTAGTTAAACCCCCCAAAATCCACAAATATACTAGGCACTTTATTTTGATCTATTATTTTACTTTGAGTTGATATTAATCACATTTAAAAATGGGCTAATATATATTTTAGATCTTTTTACATCAATTTATCTTTCCAATTAAAGTAAATGATTGCAATTTAAAAGGGGAAAATACTCACTAATCAACAAGGCGGTTCAAAACTTGAGGTTGTATGTAAAAGTTTGAGTAACTTTGGAGAACGTTTACTTACCCAAACAATCCTATTATCTTCAAAGGAAATAGTGTCATAAGTACTCCGCATGGTCAGTAAAAGTTCTACAACTGGGCCTTTGTAGTCCTCACACTGCAGCCAGTCAAACATGTTTCCACTAAGTTAAGTAGAAGTAAGCAGGTGTATTGTAAACGACATAACCATTAACCCTGCGAGCTGGAGCGCAGCTGTGATGGTCCCACAGCAGTCAAGACAATTTGCCAGGACAAGTGGGGAGAGACATCAGCTGGGAACACCACAAGCAGCAACCTATCCTTCCGTGTGCCGGACTGGCTCTTCTCTCTTCACTTCCACTTTTGTCCTCCTTCATGCTACAGGGTATGGTAGGAGAAAGAGGTTTCACATGCTGCAGTTAAACTCAGGGTCCAGAACCTGTACTGTCCACAAGTACACAGTGAAGGGTGCGCTGAGTGATTAGCTCCCATTTGGTTAAGGTGGAATGTGTGCAGAATTGATACATTTTGCTGCATAGGCAGGGTAACCAGTTCCTACTTGAGACCCATCTTGCCTCTATTAGCCCAGTTGCTAGATATTCAAGTTTCTCAGGGTTAGGCTGATTACCTGTTTGAGGGTCTAGAAGGAATTTTTCTCATATGGCAAAAATAGCAATTTTATGTATCTTTCATCATGTTATAACATCCCTCTTCAAAACGAAGTGTAAAATTATAGGGGGGTGTATGGATGGGAATTTTTTTTACAGGAAGTCCATTACTTAACTTGTGATAAGGCCAGGCTACTCCCTACCTGATACAGATCATGGCTGCTGTGGAGGAATACAGCAACTAAAATTGTAGGCACCATAGCTGTATCTACACTAAATAGTTTTGTCAACAAAACTCATGGAGCATTCACACTAAAATTTCATTCTGTCAACAGTAAATCGATAAAATGCAGCACTTTTGTCAACAGCCTTCTGCCTCTCCCCCATGAGGAAGAACACTTCTCTTTACAGAATCTGTCAAGAAAAATGCTGTGCAGATGCTCTGGGGGGCCCTCTGTTGACAAGCAGGGCTTCCAAGTCATCTGGTAGCCCTGTCTGATGTAGTTCTGGTTGACCATTCTGTTGAGAGAGTGGCTGGGCAGTCCGATGGCTCTCTGTCAACAGAGCAGATCACTTTTTCAATCTGCTTTCTTGTCTGGCTGCAATCTGACAACAGAAGTTTTATCAGAAGAGCTCTTTGGACAGTAACGTCCTTTGACAGATTGCTGTAGTGTAGACATAGCCCATGGGAGTCAGTAGCCCCTGTTTGAAATGCACTATTCCTCCCCACCTGGAATTAAGAGATGAACTTGATCCTTGCGTGAGGGTTGGGGTCCTCTTCCCTGCCAGGGGATTCTAGCCTGGGAGGTGGCCTGATTCAGGCTGAAAACAAAACAATCTGGGCCTGACATCCCTTCGTACAGGAGCAATAGGTTGGGTAGAGTGGGACACTCCCACCTAGCCATGAAAGACTGATTGTGCTGGGTGTGGCTGTGGGGGCAGCTGTTCTGTCACCTACTCCATTGGGAAACTGAATCATCAGTCCTCTACAGGACACTTGTTCGGGGGTATGTGTGAACAGAAAAAATAAGGACTCATGGGAGATCCTATAGAAGAAGCAGGCTAATAAGCTTACAAGAAGTCACCCCAATTCCAACCTTGGGTTCTGGTAGGTGTCAGTCTTTCCAAACCCATCCTAAGAATGAGGGAGCCCTCATGGACAGAAGCTCACATCCACTGCTAGAGTCAGAAGGAAATCCCCAAGTTAGTTTAAACTACGGATTAGGCTGTTGGTCTCTGGAAAATCCAGTTTGAACTAATATATTTATGCCTCCCCGAGGAGTGATACCACTCTAGCAGTGTTAAAACAGGGCTGATTTGCATTAATCATCTTTTTTTTTAAATCAGTCTTGGACAAGCTGTAGTAGCCTGCCTCCATGGAACAGAATTCAACCATATATAAATCACTGATTTAAAACAATGGACTATCAAGATACTGCATGGGGATGTAATACCTGCTATAAACACAAACTTGAAGTTGACCCATAATTTGTAATTTAAATAAGGGGTGCACGTTTCATAATTCAAATTGATGTGTGTGTTACACTCAACCTGGGATTCCTCATATCTCTCCATTCACCCACAAACTCCCTGTGCCACTGTCTCAGCCAGCTCTAGTTCGAGACTTTCTATGATTTCACTCAGGCTACATTTGGACTGCAGTTGTATCTCAAAATAATTTACCCACAAAGCCATTCCTTTAATTATTTGAAGATACTTGTCTTGAACTTGGTGCCAGCTAAATGACACTAAAGTTTGAAATAGGAGCCTGTTTTGAAGGTTCCATTATCCCTCTCATGATGATGGGTTGCAGAACTGGAATACCATTTTTGAAATAGCGCTGCTATTTCAAGCCCAGAGAAAAGCCACACGCTTGCTATTTTGGGACACATTTGGGATACATATCACAGGGACTCCTGACTGCAAGATGGCCATTCTGGAATTAACTGTTTCCAGGTTGCGGTGCCCTACTCCTGCAGTCTCTCCGCTTGTTACCTTATCTCATGTTGCAGCCCTATTCTGCTCTCAGCTTCTAGGCTTGATGTAGGCCCTTCCTCTTCCTGTCCAGCTAGATTTCCTTTAATTAGTTGCAATTCCCTGTTTGCAGGTACAGTTTGTTAAGTTAATTGGCCTACCCTGCCACCTTAACCCCATTATGATCTTGTGTGGTATGGACAGCCCACTGCAGGGCCTCAAACATTCCTTGCAAATTTGGTATTGATCAGAAGTGCCATTCAGAACTTATTGCATTACATACAGACAGACACAGAAATGCTGTCGAGTGTAAACCCTTCACAAGACTGATCAACAAATAAAGGAAATTGTATCCAGAGTTTGTATTATTTTATTTTCACCAAAGGTAAGCATACAGATGGTGGGAAGGAGAGGAAGGAGTAAAGAAATCTAAGGACAAGAAACCCTCATGTTTACATTTTGTTTTATAAGTGGCTCTTTGTTTCTCACAGAGTGTTTGAGCTGAGTGGGGTTTGCAGTAGATTATATGCATTATAATCTAACCAGAACATTTATAAGCAGCTCTTCATTTCTTTCTTTATGTTCTTCCACAAAAAAAAAGTAATCAGGCTGATGAAAAAGTACCTTAATCCCAAAAGATCGTTACCTTGTTATCAATTTAATGTTATCTCTTCACAAAGAAATAAGCAAAATCGCTTACAATCAGTTCAAGGATGAGTTCTCCGATAAAGTAAGCAAAGTTAACTACCAAAAATTAATCATTTTATGTACTTTATGTGGATAAAAGCCAAGGTCAAGGATGACTATCTCAGAGCAGACATAGGCTATGTCTACACGTGCCCCAAACTTCGAAATGGCCATGCAAATGGCCATTTCAAAGTTTACTAATGAAGTGCTGAAATGCATATTC
Organism: Carettochelys insculpta; assembly: GCF_033958435.1. Taxonomy (NCBI): domain Eukaryota; kingdom Metazoa; phylum Chordata; order Testudines; family Carettochelyidae; genus Carettochelys; species Carettochelys insculpta. Next base: position 40,815,439 of record NC_134140.1, on the reverse strand, counting down.
AGCGCTTCATTAGCATGCGGGCGGCAGCGGCGCTTCGAAAATGACGCGCCTTGCTGCCACGCAGCGCGTCCAGACGGGGCTCCTTTTCGAAAGGACGCCACCTACTTCGAAGTCCCCTTATTCCCATGGGCTCATGGGAATAAGGGGACTTCAAAGTAGGCGGGGCCCTTTCGAAAAGGAGCCCCGTCTGGACGCGCTGCGTGGCAGCAAGGCGCGTCAATTTCGAAGCGCGGCTGCCGCCCGCATGCTAATGAAGCGCTGAATATGCATTTCAGCGCTTCATTAGTAAACTTCGAAATGGCCATTTGCATGGCCATTTTGAAGTTTGGGCACGTGTAGACACGGCCATAATGAATATTAGGTAATGATTTTAAAAGCTATATTTTACATCAACTGAAATATTCTTGCATTACTCCTATTGAAATAATGCTCTCACAATAAACCAAGAGAACTTATGTTTCTGTAACAAAGCAAAGATATTAAAATATTTTTTCTATGTGGAAATGTATAGAACTTTCCACCATTTCTGCACTTTGCAGTTAGAGTGCAGAGTCCCACTGAAGTCCCTTTATATAGATGTAACACTATGGATGTGGCCACACCAGCTGCCTCCTTTTGGAAAGGGCATGGTAGTGATGGATTTGGGAAGAGTCTCCTGAGGCGCTGCCATGAATATGCAGCAGCTCATTATCAGAATGTCAGCCACACACAATTTGAAAGTGCTGCTTTTGAAACGCATGCTGCCCATGTAGATGGGGGGAGCTTTTGAAAGGACCCCGATTTTGAAAGCCCCTTCTTCCTAAAACCAAATGGAAGAAGGGGCTTTCAAAATCAGGGAGTCTTTTTGAAAGGCCCATGGCTACATGGGAGGTGTGCATTTCACAACTGGCACTTTGGAATCGTGTGCAAAGACCATTATGCTAATACATATAGGCTACGTCTACACTAGCACACTACGTCAAAGTAGCCGATTTTGAAGTAAGGATGTCAAAATAGGCTACTTTGATGTGTATTGTCTACATGTCCTCCAGGGCTGGTGCCATCGACATTCAATGTCGAAGTAGCAATGGGGAACGTCGAAAGGAGCCGCCCCTGATGGGAACGCGGAGTGTCCACACACACAAGTGCCCCCCATCGAAATAAGGGGCCAGGAAAGCCCATGGACCGGGTCACATGCTGGACTAGCTCTTCTGGGTCAACAGCAAGCCACTCCTCTAAAGGGCCCCTCCCAGACACAGCCGGCCTGCACAGCAGAAGGTCTGCAGGGTACTCGCCACACTCTCGCAGACCAAGTCACGCCAGATATGGACCCCCAGGAGCAGCAGCAGCAGCATCAGCAGGAAGAGGAGGCCCTCCAGGTAGTTGTCCAGGGGGCAAGCGCCCTGCTAGGTGCTGCCCAGGAGGCCGCCCAGTGGTTCCTGCCAGAGGAGCCCTCCCCATAGGCAGACGGGGATGCCCCGACCACCAGGCTCTCCTCTTCCTCCCCCACTGGCTGCTCCCCTGCCTCTGGAGCTACCCCACCAACTCTCAGTGGTGGGAGTAGCTGGTCATGCTGGATGAGGACGACAACATGTGGCTGTGGAACTTCGGCATGTGCCAGCAGACCTTCCTGGAGCTCTGCCAGGGGCTCACCCCCACACTGAGGCACCAGGACACCCGGATGCGGCATGCCTTCCCCGTTGAGAGTAGGGTTGCACTAGCAATCTGGAAGCTGTCCACTTCAGACAGCTATCGCTCTGTGGGACACCAGTTTGGAGTGGGAAAGGCCACGGTCAGGGCCATTGTCATGGAGGTAAGGAGGCCCGGGCATGCACCCACTGGGGGGGCAGGGGGGCCAGGTGTGGGGCTGGGGAGGGAGGGGTCCAGGGAGTGAGGGGGTGGGTGGGGGGTACCCGGGGAGGTGCTCAGGAGGGGGTCTGGGGGGAAGACCATGGGGGGGACCCTGGGGCACCCTGCACACCCTCATGGGCACCTATGTTCCCTCCCCACAGGTGGTCTGTGCGCTTAATGCCATGCTGCTCCAGAGGATCATCCGACCTGGGGACCTGGACGCAGCCGTTGCCGGATTTGCCTCTATTGGGCTCCCGAACTGCTTCGGGGCCCTGGATGGGACCCACATCCCCATCCACACCCCAGACCATGGTGGAGGAAGATACATAAACCGCAGGGGCTACCACGCTGTGGTCCTGTAGGCCATGGTGGACAGTCAGGGCCGCTTCCAGGACATGTATGTGGGCTGGTCCAGCTGCACACACTATGCCTTCATTTTTAGGAACTCGGGCCTGTGCTGCTGGCTGGAGGTGGGGACCTACATCACCCAGAGGGAGATACCTCTGGGGGACACCACCATGCCCCTCCGCCTTGTGGCAGACGTGGCCTACCCGCTCCAGCCCTGGCTCATGCACCAATACACCGGCCACTTCAATGCCAGCCAGGAGTGGTTCAATGCCCGCCTGAACCATGCCCGCCAGGTGGTGGAGAGGACCTTCGGCCATCTGAAGGGTCGCTGGTGGTGCCTCCTTGCCTGACTAGGCGTCAGTCTCCAGAACATCCCCCAGGTTGTGGGCACATGCTGCACACTCCACAACATTGTTGAGAGCAAGGAGGAGGCTTTTGTCCAGGGGTGGGCGGTCAATGCTGGCACGGGCTTCCCCCAGCAAGCCACTGCACCCAGCCGCCAGGCCCACTGTGAGGGGGTACAGGTCTGCGAGGCCCTGCGAGCCCACTTCGATCAGGGAGACCCCTGAACACCTCCCTGGCCTTCCCCGGAGAACCCCTCCCACACACAGCCCGCACACCACCCACAACACACGCATGCCACCCCAAAACAAGCACACGCCTCCAGTTATTTGGAAAATAAAACTTTTTTTTTTCTGAAAACTGCTAACTTTGTTTTCTGCACAATAGGAACTGCAACCAATATACAAAAAGGGGGGACAACTATATACATGGGGGACAACGATATACATGGGGGCCCGGCAGACGGCTTGGCCATTGGCCCATCAGTCTGGGGTTGGGGTAGAGGGGCACAACCCCCAGTGGGTACACCTCATGACCGTCCCCCCCATGTCCACGGTCCGTAGCATGGCCCACTGGGGGCTGGGAGGACCAGCAAGTATGGCTGGGATGCCTCCACTGGCTGGTCTTCAGCCCCAGTGGGCTCTGATCCTGGGAGCTTGCAGGTGGCACGGCAGGTGGGGCGGCAGGTGGCGAGGCAGGTGGGGTGGCAGGTGGGGCAGCAGGCAGCGAGGCAGGTGGGGCAGCAGATGGCGTGGCGGGGGGGATCGGGTGAAGCGGCAGGGAGGGCGGCCCGGGGGGCAGGGGGGGTGGGAGCTGGGTGACGGCTTCCTGTATCAACCCCGCTATGTCCCGGAAGGCCCCCATGAAATCGCTCCATGCCGCCCACCGCCAGGTGGACTCCTCCCAGTCAAAGCAGTCTCTCCTCTGCCACCTCTGTCTGCTGCCGGAGAGCTGCCAGGAGCTGGGGGGTCCACAGGGGCCATCCCCATGGTCCAGCGTTGGTGGGACTGTCCCGCTGGCCTTGGGGGTGTCTCCGGGCACTGGTGATGGCTGACCTCCAGTGAGCTATTGGGGACGATGGAGGGTGCCTGGCTGCTGGGGGCATTGGATGGTGCAGCTGCAGAGAGGGAGAGAGGGAGGTGAAGGCTGTTAGTATAGTGCCCTGGCCACCCCCCTGCTCCCCCTTGGGTGCTGGGTCTCCATCCCCGTCAGTGGGTGTGATGTCCCTGTTGGCTGTCCCCGTAGCATTGTCCCCCCGCCCCTGGGGTAGGGCACAGTGCTGTCCATGGGTGTGGGTGCTGACGGGCGCTGATGGCCATGCCGCTGTCCTGGGACCATGCTGTGGCTGGGCGATTGTGGGTTGGGGTCTGCTAGGGGTGTGTGAAGCTTCCTGTTGTGTCTAGTGCCCCCTCCCTGTGGCCCATGTGTGTGTGCTCTGTGGGGTACTTACCTGACCATCCATTGCCGTGGTCGGGGGAAGCCCAGTGGGCAGATGCCCGGTTGGTGCTCCAGGAGGGGAGATCTATGAGGAGCCCCCTCCCCACCTCGCTGCTGGACCCCTCCTCCGCTGTCTGAGGGGAGGCTCCTCGGGTGGGTCCCAGGGTGTGGGGCTGGCGTCCAGGCCAGACTCTGGCTCTGAGGCCTGCTGCGGCTCGTCGGCTGTGGTGTCAAAGGTGGCCGGGGGGAGGAGGTGTCCCGGGGACCCAGGATGGCCCTGAGCTCCCTGTAATAGGGGCAAGCAGTGGGGGCAGCCCCAGACCAGCTGGCCGAGTCCCGGGCCTGGTCTTAACCGTGTCGCAACTCCTTCACCTTACTCTGGACGTGATCTGGAGTGCATGCAGGGTGACCCCGGGCAGCCAGGCCCTCAGCTAGTCGGGCGAACACTTCTGTGTTCCACTGCCTGCTCTGCATCACGTGGAGCATCTACTCTTCACCCCAGAGCCCCAGCAGCTCTTGTAGCTCGGCCTCCAACCAGGAGGGGTCCCGTTTCTTTTTGGCCCCCCCTTGGCTGCTGGGAGTGCCTGGGTCCCCTCAGGAGGGGATCCCTAGGGGTGCTCTGGGGGCTGGCTCAATGCCAGGGGTGGTGGCAGTGCAGATCGGGGCCTCTGGAAAGCATGCAGGGCTAGCACGTGCGTGTACTGCTGCCTGTACGCTCTCAGCTTCCTGCCACAGGAAATCCAGGTCCATGGTGCTTTAAAAGCTGCTGCATGCAGGGACCATAAAGCCCCGTAGTGGCTGGACAAAGCATTTCAACCCCTCAGCTGATGGCCGCCATGGAGGATCCCACTATTTCGAAGTAGCGGGATGCAGATCGTCTACACACACCCTACTTTGAAGTTCAGTGTCGAAGTAGGGCACTATTCCCATCTTTGGATGGGAATAGCAATTTCGACGTCTCATCACCTAATGTCGATTTCAATGTCAAAATAGCACATGGCGTGTGTACATGCGACGGGTGCTATTTCGATGTTGTGTCGGCTACTTCAAAGTAGCCGGCTAGTGTAGACACACCCATAAAGAATAATGCATATTCATAGCAGCGCCTCATTAGCATATTCTGAAATCTCTCATTACCATGCCCCTTCCAAATAGAGGAGGATAGTGTGGCCACAGCCTAACAGTCTCACTTGTTTTCACGTATGGCACAGGTGGACTAGATTTTTCTGCTCATTCCCAGTGAAGCATCTGACATGGGCCCCAAAAAGGCAAGGTTACTGGGATATGTGGACCATTGGTCAGAGTCAGTAGCTGTTCTTTTCTAATTAATATTCTTAACAGAACTATATGAAATATGGAGTTTTTGGTTAACTGGCAGTTTCTAAACAACCATGAGCACACAAGCGGCACATATTTTGGGTTGAGTTTTTCTAACATTTTGATGAATCAAAAATTGAGAAAAAATATTTTGGACAAATCAAATGTTTTGGTTTGACTTTGAGCATATTATGAAATCATGATTATTTTTAAAATACAGTTCATAGAAAGCTTGAAAAATGTAATTTAAGAATCATAGTATATATTTTAGAAATGTGCTTGTGTCTGTTTGTCCTTCCCTCTGTTAGCCTGTTTGTTTAAGAACTACTCCTGAATGATAGGAGTTGGACCACCAAATTTGGTATCCAGCTTCCTCTTACCATAACTTAAAGCAAGGTCAGGGTTTGGTTATGCCAGGATAATGGGATTTGTCTAGAAGCTAACTATTTCTCATTAATTGGAAAATGAGGGGTCTGATAGAAAGGTCATATGTACACAATGACCCCAGAAGGGAAGAAAACATGTAAGGACAGTTGTATTGCAGAGTGACCACAGAGTGGGGGCTGGGGAGGCAGGGGGGCTACTTCTGTAAGTGAATGACCACCTGGGGTTAGAGTTCTGTATGTTGCAGGCCACCGGCCAAGAGTATGTACCCCTCCCCGCTGTGTCTCAAAGCCGCAGCCCATACCACTCCATCCAGTCCTTGGTCCCAGTGCTGGACAACAGGGCAAGGGGAACCTTGCTGATCAGTGGCCCCACGCTGACCTGCAGTCTGAATGCCACAGTCCTCCCTGGGACACAGCTACCAGCCAGGGCCGACCAGTGCAGTCCCTGTCACCATGTACCCCCGACCCCTCCAGGGAGGAGCTGTGAGCAGGGCAGCACAGCCCCAACCACTTTGGTGAGCAACTGCCAGCTAGGGCAGGAATCGCTGGCAGGGAAGCTCAGCCCCGGCTGCCTTTAGGGCTCCCCAGGCCTGCCCCACACATTTCCTAACACCCAGCCTTGAGTCCTCCCACAGCCCTGAACCCCCAAACCCCTACCCTGAGTGTCCCAGCCCCTGCCCTGAATCTCCCCACACCTCCCTGCCCCTGCCTTGAGACCCCACAAGGACCTGAGCAACACTAGGTAAATCATCTAGGTTAAAAAAAAGGAAACTGTTTTTTTTCTCAACTATGCCACAAGGAAATGTTTTAATTATTTTACAATTAGTTTTCAGTTTTAGTTTCACCAAAGTGCTTTGGTTAGGAAACAGGCAAAAATTTGTGAAACTTTCTCATATTGAAATGAGTTCTCATGTTCAGTGAAAAATATGTTATGTTACAAAGTACTCCCAGGTCTGATATTTAAATCCTCATTTAACGTAACAATTCTGGGTATTCTGCCAGCTTTATAAATGTTCACCTATCTTCTTAATTATGTTATATTCTTGATCTCAGTGACTTCCGGCAGTGAGTTCAAGCCTAATTACATGTTGTGTACAAAAATATTTCATTTGTTGATTTTGAATTTTCAACCTTTTAATTTCATTGCTGACTCTTTGTTTTTGTGCAGAGAAATAGGGAGAATAGAAATTCTACTTTTTTCCTTTGTATACCATTCACATTTTAAAATTTGTATCATGTCCCCTCTTTTTCATCTCCTTTCTGAAAAAAGACATTTCAAATGTCTCAGTCTTTCCTAATCTGAGATTTTTTTCCACGCCTTAAATCATCCCTTCCCCACCACCTTTTCTGTACCTCTACCCACGTTCTTCTCTGTGGAATGAATCCCTAGCATTGGTCTACAGATACAATGTTTTACTGTTTAAATTACATAGATTAACATAAAGCAAATATTAAGAAAAGTTAGTTTTAACAGTTACTTTTGTTTAAAATATTCAAACTCAGTTATAAACTAATGGTGGCTAGCAAGCATCCATGTCTGAGACATCACTAGGGAAATAATTTAGGAACCTCGGCTTTAGGACCACAGGTAAGATACCGTGATGTAACTTTCTCACTTGGGGTGTAAAAAACACACCTTCCCAAAGCATGACAAGTTACAATACTGTACTGCAGTGCTCTGCAGCTGTTGTGCCATGGCACAGTGGTGTGCAGTAAAACAGTGCTTACTGTGCCTCAGAGCCACACGCCAGGAGCACTGGCCACTGCCCTGCGCATGTGCCACGCTGCCTGGGGGGAGACGGGTGTGGTGGTAGCAGCAGCAGCAGAGGTGGTGGCATTGGCAGTTCTGAGGCGGCGGCAGCTGCTCTGGTGAGTTGCCAGCATTGAAGTAGAGTGGGGGAGGGATGGGGTTATAGCGGGGAGCTGGGGTGCTTGGCTCTGAGGGAGAGGGAGGGCATTGAGTTAGAGTTGGGGGGTGGAATCTGGGGGTTCCTGGCTCTGGGTTATGCATGTTGGGCATGACACAAAATAATGATGAGTGCTGAAGTGTACCACAAGGTGATAAAGGTTGCTGAGCATGGATGCATTTCACCAGTGTGGACAGTTCTGTAGCACTTATATCTACCCTCCCAGTGGTGGTAGCTTCCCCCACCCCTGCTTGTGGAAGTGGCTTACCTAGAGCCCTGGAAGGCTGTCTCCTAGCGTTGTAATAGGACCTCTCTGCCACATTAAAATGCTATTGTGGCAGCTCTTTAAATTTTAATGTGTATAAAAACCTCCAGTCTTATAAAGTCTCAGTTGCTTTTGGTACCCACTGAAGCTAATGGGAGCTGAGGGTATTCAGCACCTTATAGAATCAGGTCCTTAATCACCATTAGTCTGTTGCTGTTCTAATGGTGTAATTTTTGAATTTAGTATATTTCACCCCCAAATACAGTAGGAGGTGTGACAACTAGAAAATTCCACAGTGCAACATTTGTATTCTGCTATGCATGTAGTTTGGCCTTCCAGTTGCGTAATTCGCTTTGATGCAATTTATATTATATATGAGCTGAATTGATACTAGCCTATTCTTATGAAAGAGCAGGCCTCACTTCGAAGTAGTGTGCAGCACGTTTACACGCACCGCGTGCTCTTCGGAAGATGAAATCAACGTTAGGAGCTGCGGGAATCAAAACCGCTCTTCCAATCAAAAAGTAGAAAGAGGCCATTCTTTTGATGTCTTTTTTTGAAAAAGGATGTGTGTAGATGCTCCACATCCTGCTTTTTTGAAAGAACAGGGTCTGCCATGGCGGCAATCAGCTGTTAGGTGGAGACATGCTGCTCAGCCCCTGCAGGGCTCTATGGTCTGGGTGTGCAGTGGCTTTTAAAGCTGCTTGGACCAGGAAACCTTGTTGCAGGAAGCTGAGAGTGAGTAAGCAGCAACCGTCACAAGTGGTGCCCCTGCATGCCTCAGTGCGACCCTCAGCAGCCCCCAGAGACTGATGGTCAACAGCCAGTCATGCAAGGAGCCCCAGAGCACCCAGGGGTCTCAAGAGCCCAGCTGGGAGGCAGGGAGAGTGCACCTCCTCCTGGACCAAGCAGGAGCTACAGGACCTGCTGGGGTTCTGGCAGGAGGAGGAGGTGCTCGAGGTCATGGGGAGGAAGCACCCAGCATGGCTGCCTTCACCCAGCTGGCTAAGGACCTGACTCCCTGGGGTCACCCTGCCCGCACTCCTGACCAGGTCAGAAGTAAGGTGAAGGAGCTGCGGGAGGCTTATGCCCAGGCTCAGGACTGAGGCAGTCAGTCGGAGGTCACCCCTACTTCCTGCCCCTGTAACAGGGAACTCAGAAGCATCCTGAGCCCCCAGAATACTTCCTTCCCGCTGGCCCTCCTGGATGCTTCAGCAGAGGAGCCCCAGCCAGCAGAGAAGCAGGAGCCAGGACCAGTGGCCAGCCCCACACCACTGGCACTGGACACAGAGCCAGCCTTGGCCAGGGACTGGTCCAGAGAGGAGGGGGAGATGATCATAGACCTCCCCTCCCACACCTTCAGCCAGCCATCCACCAACCTCAGTGGTGGACCCTCAGGTATGCATCCAAGAGGACACACACCCTGGATCATGGGATGTGGACACCATACACAACCAGGGGTCCCCCCACATCCCCTGCAGACCCTGGTTTGCCAAGGCCCAGCTGGACCGTGGCCCTGGGATGGTGGCACAGCTGCCAGTACCCGTCAGCATCTGCTCCCATGGACAGCACCATGCCCTGCCATGGGGGCGAGGGGGGTCGACTACACCAAGGGACGACTGCACCCATGGATGAGGGACAGGGAACAAGGACCCAGCACCCATGGGAGGAACAGGGGGGTATGGGCCATAGGGCAGGGGTCAGTACTCATGGACTGTTCCTCTCTTCCCCACTGTTTCCACACTGCACTATCTGAGGGTCAGGAGAGCCTTGCCTCATCTGGGTACTGGACAGCCCCACACAGGCAAGGGCCAGTGACCTGCTGGAGCTTTGGCTGTTTGGCCGCCCTGTCCTGGCAGCCAGGATGATTCGTACTGACCTTGGCTCTTTGGCTGCCTTACTGTGGCTGCAGGGGCAATTCATACTGACTTTGGCTCTTTGGCTGCCCTGTTCTGGCCACAAGGGTGACTCATTCTGACTGGGCTGGTAGGCCTGTGAACCTTGACTAGGCCACTGAGGCTTGACTAGGTTGTGGGGCCTGGTGAGAGGAATATGGAGTAGGCTGTGGAGCACTGAGGGCAAGGCAAGAAACCTTGGGAGCAGCACAGGGCAGGAGATCCCACCACACTATCTACTTACAGTAAATCTGATTTTTATTACTTGTGTTTTCAGCTCCATCAAAACCATTCTGACGTGCTATTTCCACCATAGCTCTTTAAAAAGTGTCATGAAAAGTCCCAACATTATCTTTTCATTTAAATAAAAGTAAAAAACCAACATTACTTACAAACAAACAAAATGGTTAAATCAATACTTTCACATTGATAGCTTGGCAGTCATGACCACTGAAATTCCATATTTTCGGTTTTCACATACTCGGTTGCTTCTCTCCATTGCTCCTGTCTTTCAGCCAATTAAATGTATATTGAGAGCTCCCATTGTGAAGAAAGATCATTTCTTTCTAATGACTTTCTAGTATTGTTTACATTCTTTATAGTGCACGAAATTTCAAGGCAAAAATTGTATGATGATAAAGGAAGGCGTCCTTGTTAGTGAAAACTTGGATGGAAAATGGTATCCTTTCTGACATGCAGAGATGTATCTTCACAAAACTGTATATTTAAGGAAAGTACTTTTTTGTTCAAAATAACTACTATAAATCTGAAGTTTTCATTTGTTATATTTTGAAGGCACATTTTTAAACCAACATACATGTATGACAGTACTTCTGTATTTCTTCAAGTCTGTTGATGTGACCTTGATATAGTTTAGGCTAAATAGATATAATTTATTAACTAGAGGTTCAATGAAACTACTTGTGCAAAATAGCAATTCTTCTGGAAAAGTCAGTAGGTTCCAGTTTTGTTTTGCAATTGTTGCGGCATTGCAACCTTTAATGTTAGCTAATATTTTGTGTATAATACAAATAAATCCATGTGTTTGTGTGATGAGTTCCATCTTGGCTTGATTGAACATAGGACCTGCAGAGATAAAAGCATAAGCTGCTAAAACTTGAGCCAAGAAGTCCAGCTTCTGTAGCCACAGGCTCTAATCGTTTGTATTCTCTACCATTGGCATAGAATGAAATGTGTAAACACACAAACTCACCAGTGGGTTATATTTGCTTTCCAAATTCCAGACAATTACTGATCACACCTCTCACCCAGCTTCCAGAACTGCCAATTGTAGATACAGTCACCTGGAGCTGTGATCAATATTAAAAAAGAAAAAAAAAAGCCAATTTTAAAGAAGAGCTGATGAATTGGAGGGAAAGAGAGGGGGGAAAGTTTGCACTTGTAGAAAAACTTCATCTAGAGCATATCACAGACATGCACATTTACATGATATTACCATGCCATAAACAGATTTTGCTTAAGTGTGTATAATTCCTGCAGATAAACTTTGAATTAAACAGATTTTAAAAGTAAACAAGTTCTCACAAGTGTTAAAACCAAATGTTTCTGTTACTTTATGTTCTGGGAAATCCTAAACCTTTTCTTGTTGCCCATGTCTCTGTTTATGATCTCAGACCTCAAAGATTCCTGGCATGTGGGTGAACTCTTGGTTCCACCAAAGTCAATAGCAATCCCACTTGGCTTCAATAGATGAGAATTCCACCCTTTAATTCAGGTTAGTTTTACTGCTGATGGTTTTTCTCAATGATATGCTACAGTTCAACCACAACTATTGTTGTGTTAATTCAGGTAAGTCATATCGACTGTGTGACACAGATCAGACTAAATGGTTTTGCCTTTAAAATCTGTGACTCTGTGCCTACATATTTTCAGGAATTGTTCCCATTAAACAACAGCCATCATGAAAGAAAACTATACTGGAGAAGACAGTGTAAGAATCTATATGAATTACATGTATTATAATGCTATAGTAAGGGCCAAATTAACAAAAAATAAACACATTAATTTTGATGTGGCAGTTGCAGATGACTATCTTGAGACTCAAAGTTTATGGACATGAAAATTTTGATATAAATATCTCCATTAACTTTTCCATGGTTAAGTTGGTTGTTTCTGGAATATCACAAAGTAACAAACTCATATATATATCTTTGCATGTGTCAGTTTAAGTTCCAGCTAAAATGATAGGCCAGCGTATCAGTAACAGAAGTACAAAAATAATATGAGACTATTTTCACAGTATTTCTGACCCAGCTGGAAATATAAAGCACCATAAATCTCAAGAAAATGTGTTCATATGAGATTTAAACTCTATTTCTAAAATCAAAAGGCTGGATGAGTTCGCAACAAATGAAGACTTTTCAGTGTCCTTACAATATGAACCAAATCTCCACACCTTTTGAAGTTTGTTTGACACTTCCTGTAATTCTTTCTTATCAGGGTGACTCAAAAATATATAAATAAAATAAGTATGACAAACGCTACTCATTAAGATAGCTCCATTATTTAGGAAAAGGTAGCAGTTGAAACAGAAGCATTGACATCAACTTCTTTTAAAGAACAAAGTTTTGGTTCTGGTTGTGAAAGATGTGAGACAAACAAAATTCATAGTCTCAAAATATTCTAAAATATCAAATTATGCATTTGTTTTGAAGATGCTTAGAGCTTATAAAAGTCACATCTGAGTTAAAGCTTTGCTAGCTTATCACTGTGACAGCACTTCCTCCCACTCCACCACCTACTGCTCAGACACAGTGGGGCTTAGAGGACAGAATATGAGTGTGTGGGGAAGGGATGCATATATTCTTATTCGTGATCTGCAGCTTGCTTATTGTACAACATAAGGAAACATTTTGACACCAATGTAGCTACGTCTACACTACAATCCCCTTTTGGAGGAGAAATGCAGATGAGGGAGAGCAAAAGTGCAAATGAAGCTCTGGTTTACAAATCTCACACTTCATTTACATAGTCTTGTGCAATTGAATTTCTGGAAGAGACTTTTCTGAAAGCAACAACAGCTGTGTAGATGGAGTTTCTTTGGGAAAACCCCCTTTTTTGAAAGAACCTTTCTTCCTGAAAAACATGAGGAATAAGGGTTCTTTTGAAAACAGGTTTTTTTTTCCATGACGGAACCTCATCTACACAGCTGTTGTTGCTTTCAGAAAAGTCTCGTCCAGAACTGTGATCATGCACGATTATGCAAATGAAATGCAATGTTTGTAAATCAGCACTTCATTTGCATTTTTGCTCTGCCGCATTTGCATTTGTCCTCCAAAAGGGGAATGTAGTATAGATGCAACCTGTGTTTATTTCCTTTGATACGAAATGGGGATGACAATACCTAATTTATGCAGACACTGTGAGGATTGGTTAATATTTGCATAAAGATTGGAATGTGTAAAACAGTATGCGTCCACTAACTACTAGGGATGGATGAGGACCTAAATGTTATAGGCTTCTAGCCCGGGAGCCATCTCAGCTACATAATGACATTAGAATCGTAGATTTCGTAAACAAATGAAGTTATAATCCTCAAACCATGAAGAAAATTGGGATGTTATAGGATGAGGGTGTTCTTGGTTCAGACACATCTCTGATTATTATGAGAATGTCTTTCCCTTTCTGCTATTTATTGTTTCCAGCCGAAGATGTTAACATTTTAAAATATATAGATGTACCAATTTTTTTGGAGTTGACAGAACACTAGAGACTTATGTATGCCCAGTCCAGCAACTGGAAAGATTAAGTCAGAGGAACAGAACAAGTCATACACCTTAAAAAGGGAAGGGCAGTTGTCATTAGGAGTGAAGTCTTGTTATATGTTGTAATTATGCCCCACATGAAATATGGCAACTGCTACCCAGGAATTAAATTCACAACTACAAAAATATGTTGCAATTTCAACAATTGATATTTTTTTAAAATAGTAAATTCTACTCTCACATATACACTATATGTCTTGGATGTTTTCAACATTTTTCACTTTTTATTTTAATATGATAATTTCCTTTCATTTTACCATATTCAAGTGATTACACTATTATGTAGCTTTTGCTATATAAATATTACATTATTTCATCATTCAGTGGACATAATACCAGTTTATTTTTGTTCTTGGTTTATTCACCAAAGGTTTAATCCTTCTCCCTTTCATGTAAATGGAAATAATTCCCACTGTGACTTGAATCATAAAGAATTAAGTTTTTGGTCCTATAAAATAACGTGATGTGTGAAAGGAAATCATGAATTCTCAATCTACCTCCACCAACCGGCTGAATGTTTGCACACATCAGGAGGATTGCCCTGAAAGACATAGATCTTCTTCTGGGGTCTATAATCAGCTCTATCTTCTTGAAGGATTTCTTTGATGGCATAAAGGAGGCAGCTGCCCCTGGGGCTTATTTTATTTTCTGGTTTGATTAATTGTCGTATCTTCTTTTTTCCTGACAGGTTAACACTGAAAGCACTCATAGATACTCTTAGCTTTATTTACATTGGCCGTGTCTACACTAGCCCCAAACTTCGAAATGGCCACGCAAATGGCCATTTCGAAGTTTACTAATGAAGCACTGAAATGCATATGCAGCACTTCATTAGTATGCGGGCGGCAGTGGCACTTCAAAATTGATGCTTCTTGCTGCCGCGCACCTCGTCCCGACAGGGCTCCTTTTTGAAAGGACCCTGCCTACTTCGAAGTCCCCTTATTCCCATCTGCTCATGGGAATAAGGGGACTTCGAAGTAGGCGGGTATGATGGAGTGGGGGGAGTGCATGTGTGAGTCAGGCTGGATGTCTGAGGCAAGCAGCAGCTCCCAGTGGCTAAGGATGACCCTGGGGCTACAACTGGCAGGTAACACCTCTGCCCCGAGCAAAAAGGAGGGAGGAGCCGAGCTGGGTTTTGAATCGGGGGCGGCAGTTAGGAAGCTGGGGAAAGAAGAGCTGGAAGGCAGCCAGCCTGAGGAGGGGGAAAGCTACACCCCAGAGGGGCACCCCTCGGGGTCTTCTCCCCAGGACGGGTTGGAAGGACTGTCTCTGGCTGCTGTGCTGTCGCTTCTGTGAGAAACTGGGCATCTGTTGCCTAATAAACCTTCTGTTGTACCTGCTGAGTGAGAGTCAATCCTGCCAGCAGACGGGGTGCAGTGCAGGGGGACCCCTGAACCCCATCACAGTGGAGTCCTTTCGAAAAGGAACCCTGTCGGGACGAGCCGCGCGGTGGCGAGGCGCGTCAATTTCGAAGTGCCGCTGCCACCCGCATGCTAATGAAGTGCTGAATATACATTTCAGCACTCCATTAGTAAACTTCAAAATGGCCATTTGCGTGGCCATTTCGAAGTTTGGGGCTAGTGTAGACCTAGCCATTGAGATTTGTAAGTGACATGTTAGAATGTATTAAAAAATACATTCGAAATGTCTAGAAATAATGGTGCATTTGTTAGCATGCATGAAGCTGCTTAAGCTTAATCTGAAGCACCTTTCTAGACTTCAACCCCATTTTTGAGGCAATATGTCTTGTCTACATTAGATTTTGCTCAAATGTTGTACCATCATACCTTTAAATCTTAGTTCAATGGAGTTTATAGAGACTGAGAAAGCAGACCTATGTGTGTCAATGCCCACTGCCAGTTAGATGTTGCTCCCCCATCACCATCCCAGGCACTAAAAGAAGTTGCCACGTATTGATTTGCTCCTTGACTACATTTTTCCTTCCTGTGAGATTTTCATTTATAGTACAAAATGTTTATATGCTATAGAGAATTGATCTGGGTGTTTCCCAATCCATAATTTCAGGCCTTCTGGTCTGAGTAATATTCTCATCTAAAAGAGCTTTCTGTCATATTGCTTTCCCAGAAAATATGATGGACTCATAGACTCATAAACTAATGAGAATCATTCAAGTAAATATATAGAAAGAAAACCAAAACAAAGGCCCATGTGCCCTTGGAACATAAAGGAGACCATTGCTGGTCAAATATTTCTGTCAACATTTTTTTTTAAAAGATAAAATGTCTATTTGCACCAAAACGATTGTTCACAAAACATTTTCAGTTTTTTGTTGAAAACTTTAATTTTTATGATTTTTTAAATTTCAGTAAAGTTGATTTTTTACTATTATTTCCATGGAGGAGGGGATCATCTCACACATTTTTAAGTATTCCTCCATATTTACAATATTTTTCTCTTACATTTTAATATCCCACTTCTTTTTCCAATGGGAAAAATGTAAAAGGTAAGATTATTTCCTTATTGAACCATAATAATTATTTTACAATTATTACATTCTATTTTTGTAAAAGAAAAGTAAATTTATAGAAAGCATTTAACAAAAAGTTAATTTTCTTAACATATACTCTGGTTGGCCTAGCTTAGTTAGAAGTGTTACCCCTGTTTTACTGACCACTTTCTGCAGGGGTAGGAGGTTTAAACACTTGGCTTTTGGGCTGTCTTTATTCTTTGGCTGATTGAAATCTTAATATGTGTAAGCTAAAAACCCAGTCCTGGAAAACAGTCTCATTAAAATTAAGCTGTTACTTATAGTAAATACTGAACTTGTGCAATAAATTTGAAACAATATTATTTTATAAGAATTTTAGTATGTGAGCTGTATAATGTTAGAATCAAAATTAGGGCTTCTTATATTCCCAAATTCTGCTTGCTGCACATTAACAATAACCATTACACAAGATAAATAATTGTATATAAATGCAAATTTATTCATGTTGCAGTTGTTGATGAATGGGGAATAATCTAGCGGCAAAAGGTTGGCCTTTCTTTTCCATTAATGATTCTTTTAAACAGCTTACAAAAATGTTAGTGGAGAAAAGTTCATCCACAGTCTCCCTCGTTATTAATGTTGAGATTTATTCCATAGTTTCTAAGAGTGATTCTGTGTTTGTATATGACAATTACTCAACAATTATGTCCCAGTTTTCACAGGGTGAGATAATCCAAGTTACTAAAACAGGTATTACTATAGAGTTTCCCCAAAAAATATTACAGCAACAACAATTCAAATAGGAGAATTCAGATGCAAGGTATTGCCATTAAATGCCCAGATCCATGAGCCTGTACAAGGACAAATTGTACTTTTTTCAGATCTATTTTTGTTTCACTTATTTCTCCAAGTTAAAACAGAAAGATGAAAGTATTACATTAATACAGTCAAAAGTTTTTCTTTTTGTTTTTGTTTTTTTTTTTCATATTGAACCATAAAAGAAAATGTGAACAATGTGAAGGATCTGACCACCAGTCACAAAAGCAACATTTAAAATAGACGATAAAAGTGTGGTTTGGTTGAATTAGCCTTGGGGCATAATGATAGTGCTGTACATTGCATGGAGAAAATTCAGGTCTGTTGGTGCTCTTGCTTAAGAAGAATAAATCTATTTGTATAGTCTTTTATTCTGTAACTTCTCTTCCTTCTGTGATTTCAGTTTATGCCTTAATAATCTTCCCTTGGTTGTCCAATGCTCTCTCAAATCCCTTATTACCTTCTTTCTATTATCTCTTAACTGTGAAGCTGACAGACACTGTGGGCCTGGGGGACAAGGTGTGTCTGTGTGGCAGGGGGCACTCTGTTCCCCCCAGTAGGGGTGGAGCCTTGGGTAGAAGGGGTGGAACTGAGGGCAGTCAGCTATTAGTACAACTCAGAGCATGGTGACGGCCCTGCACTCCAGTCCTCAGAGCTACGCAGAGCAGTGGTGGGGCTTCCATGGTGTTTCAAAGGTGCAAGAGGCTCTGGCTGCTGTAAGTGCCACAGTAGCAGCAGTGGTGGCTGGGAGCTCCAGGCCCCTTTGAAATGTCAGGTCCCTGCGCATTTGTCCTTCCCACCCCCGCACTTCACTTCCCTCATCCATTGACAGGCTTGTTTCTTAGCCAGCTGCAATGAGGTGGCATTGAAATTCCAACAGGTGGGCAGACAAAAGCCCACCTGCACGTAATGGCGTCTCCCCCAGCCTTGAGTGAGGATCCACAGGGAGTGCAGGGGACAATTAAAGAATAATAGGGTCAGAAGTGGAAATCAAAAGCTCAAAACTAGGGTTTCAGAGGGGAACACCAAACAGAGTCAATCTGCCTGGGAATTTGCCATACAGGAAGTTGGGGTTGTGGTACAGTTGTGGATGGAGAGAAATGGCAAGTTTGTTGTATTATTAGCGTTTGAGCATTTATTAGTTATCTCTAAACTTTTCCTTCTCATGTGACTCTGTTTTTTTTTTTTAAATAAAGTCTCCTTTGTTATATTTCTGATTTTGGTCATAGCATTTTATTTGTGACGTCTTGTCTTTTCTTTCTTTTGTACTGGATTAAAATCCTTGTTAAAAGTAATAGTAATAGGTATTTCCCAAGAAATAGCCTCCTTTATGTTCCAGGCACAGGGAGGATTCATCTTGGGCGGAGGCATCTGGTGTCATAACCAAAAAAAACGAGCCCCAAATTATGCTAGGAAGGGGGAAAATCTACTTCAACGAGCATGCATCAAAGAAAGGTTTGAGTCATATATCAGGGGAGGTGATACAAGCGGAAAACAAAATTCTACTTTTAATATTAGCTTGCCTCTAAGGCTTAAAGAAAGGGAACTCAGACTTGCTTTTCAAACCAAACCTGCCAATGCTTCAACCTCTGTCCCTCTTCAGATCAAAACAGATGGGAGACACTAGGTTATAATCCCAAATAATGAGCTTGTACTTTTGATGAACACTCCCACCACCACATTTCTAATAAAATCTGACAGAAGTATTAAAGCAGACTGAAAGAAGATTCTCTGCACAGATTTCTCTGAATAGCAGGAACTGGTGAACAACTAACAGTGTAGATTCTCTGTTGTCAATACCCGAATAGTCAAACATACCAGTGCAAACAATATGCAGTGAATTCTCTGAAAATCTATCATAAAATCAGACCAATCAGCATGCTCCAAGCCCCAATAAGAGATTTTTCTGTGGTCACAAGTTCATAACAGCTGTATTTCAGAACATGATTGAGTCTTTTTTAAAACCAGTTTGGGCGTCTGGTCTAGACCTCATATAACAGGTCATCAGCAGACAAATGCTTTCTCCTCGGAATGGGTCTGGATGTGAGAAGTTGCCTTCCCATCATCCCAGATATTTCCTAGAAACCAATTTGTCTAGTACATTTTCCACAGTCCTTTGATGGTCACAACACTTCTCAAAGTTTTTATCAGTTGAGTGTCACCTTAGAGACTTTACATACAGGTCCACAATAAAACATGAATATTTGCATTTTTAATACAATGAATCCTAAAGTAAGTAAGATTTAAGTTAATTCTCTACGGTTTGTCCACAGTACTGCAGAAAACTTTTGAATCTGTCACAATGGGGCCTGAGTGAGAGAAAGAGATACCCACAATCTAAAGAGTTTGCATGACAAACCTAAGCTGAGTCATGCATATATGAGGAGGATCTAACAGAAATGCTTCCATTACAGCTAGATGGAATAGGAGAGTCCCCAGGTATATCTATGCATATACAGGTTGTGCCTGCTTTGCTTATATTTGTTAGATATACAGCAGATGAAGTGATATCGTGCTCATTGTAATCAATTTAGTTTGTAACCCAACACCAACTATGTTTGTTTTAAATTCAGGAATAGCCGAAGTTTACTTATCAACGTGTGTAATTTTATGGAAATACAGAAAAGGAGGACTGTGATAAGTAGTTCCAAAGGAAAGGGTTCACTTTTAGCAGAAAGACCTTTTGCTAAGCAGGGGCTGGACTTTCAGAGCTTTAGGAGAGAGGGGAGGGTGAAGGAAGATCAGTTTGGTCAGGAAGCTATGCTGCCTCCTTTGCCTGCAGCAGTGCTATTCTTCTCGCCTAGGCAAATTGTTAAATAGGCTGTTGATGATGCCTTTCTTATCATATTCAAATCTGATACATTAACACTTGGTATGAACAAAGACAGCAATTACCTCATGCATTACAATTACAAGGGCTGCTTCCCTTCCTATGTTTGTAATTATCTCAGGCAAGACACTTAACATCCCCCAACCCTCACCCTCTTCCTTCAGTTTTACATACTTGATTTGTCAGTTTTTATTTTAATTTTTTGGATCTCTGTGCCATAATGATGTCAGTCTGTACTGGAAATGCTGTTGGTCAGAAGAAGTGGGTCTGTCCCATGAAAGCTCATCACCTAATAAATCATTCTGTTAGACTTTGAAGTGCTACATGACTGCTTGTTTGTTTTCTACTAATTGTGTTGGAGATGTGTTTCCTTTGTCCTTGCTGAGAGTTGAAATCACCAGGAGCTGAACTCATTCCAGAGTGATTGGCAGAAGTCTCTGTTAAGAAGTGAATGGCAGTGGATGGTAACCAAAAGCCAGCAGGGACAGCAGTGGAAAGGTGTGATGAATGGCCAGCCTGGCAGCGGCAGAGAGCAACGAGCAGGTGGATGACAAGTGCAGTGAGTAATGAGAGATACCATGCTTTGGCCTGGTTCTGTACCTCCCCACAGTCTGGATGGGAAGCAAATTCTGTAGCTGCACCTCTGAACTCTGCATTTGCACTGACTAAGGGCAATAACTTGAGTGGGGTGCAGAGAAGGGTTGGGGAAGTGAAGGGGACAGTTAGACTGTTGGACTTAAAACACGAGAGGGGAAAAATACACTGACCAGCCTTTTTGGGGTGGTATTTTTATTTGTGGTTTTTGTTTATGAACTCTCTTTTTGAGGTATTCCCAAAATACTGCCCTCCCTTATATTAAAAGTTTCTTTTCTACACTTAAACTCTGTGCTTGTGAGTGTGGAAGTACTTCCTCTCACAGACACCCACCCAGTGGTGGTGTGTGAATTTCCCAGGTTACTGGGTGTGGGCTTGAGTGAGGTGTGTATGGCATGGATGTACAGGAACCCCTAGATATTGCACATGGCCCTGGTTGCTGCTGGCTCCACCTGGCAGAGGGGTTATACAGCTAAGCAGCCACATTAGCATTGTTACACTAAATCAGGGTCTCTGTAAAATGGTTGCTTTATGGGCAAGATCAAGAACCTGTCGCCTTTAGACTGACATTCAGTATGACCCAATCAAATCCCGGAAAGTAGAGCTTATCCAGCTACCACAGCCAACAGGTAGTGAAACTGCTGCAGAGCACAGTTCTGCCAAGCCCCATTATACCTGGAGATTACGTCCACAATACCCAGCATCCTGGAAGAAGAAGAGGGACTGTAAAAAAAAACAAACATTATGGGTGAGTAGCCTGACTTTTGGAATGACAGGGCAGGACCTTTTCAACCTGGCTTAGCTCATGTTTAGATAGAATTAACACTGCTTTTTATATTCGTGCCTTCTAGCGCTAAAAAAGAGGAAGGAAGGAACTTACTATTTTTTTTTATTATTTTGTTTAGTCATACAGTGTTTCCTTAAATGGCCAATTAACTTTTAACTATGAGTGTAAGTGAGGAACAGTTAGATGAACTCGGACTAGTTGCAGTAGGCAGAGCTCTGATGTGACCTTTTTTATAACTTAGATTTAATAATTTGCATAGTTTCATTTTTGCATAAATATTAATTAACTTGAGTTCAGCTTCTGCAAATGTTAATTTTACAAGAACATTTTTTATAATCAAATTGTGAACTTGAATCAAAAATGTAGCTAGAGTTTCCTATTATACTCTAGATTTTTGTACAGGCATTTCTGTAAGCTATGCATTTGGGGTATTAAAGCTCAAGTGCAAATCTAAACAGTAGGACCCTGTAACCTAGCCAGCCAAACTATCAGCAAAGTGGCAGCAGCGCAGAATCTCTTAGCCATTAATAGCAGCCCTTGAAAACAATTCTGAAATATCAGAATAATGTGTATGAGCATCCTTGGGAATTATTGCAATGCAGCATACAGAAAAGTAAACAGTTTTGCAAAACATAAGATAATACCCTCGACCCTTTAAAAGGCCCATTGGGGTAAATGTTAAGTTCTTTTTTAAAAAGATTCAGCCCAGGGAAAAAGAAAGGGAAGCAGTTTCTCTGCTTCAAAAGGTTGTCTAATGTTTTCTCCAAGTTAACATTTAAAAGTGCTTTTTCTGAAACTCGAGAAGAATTTTAAATGTTTGAAAGATTCATTGTCTGTCCTCAGTTTCAAGTGCTTGAAATTTAACCTAGAATACAGAAGGTCCTGCAACTCTCTTCTCTTGCTTTACAAGAAGTGAATGCAAGTAACTCAATAGGACAAAATACTGCTCATCTTAGTTACATTAATGGTTCCAAAAGTCTGCCATTAGAAAAACTAAAACTCGTGAAATTGTACATTTGTACTTTACTATAGTATTTCTAATATGCACATCACAGACCAATAAAAAATTAGAACTGCTATGGTAAGTCCAATTTGTCAAATGTCAGCTGTCAATGATCTTTCAAGGAAAAGATCAGAGCTCACAGATTTTTAAAGGTCTATCTAACAGGAACTTAAGAGATGAAAAATTTCTAAGCATGGCAAATAATATATCATGATTATTAATAACTGTGATCTCAGTGCCATAAAATGTGCTAAGTACCTCATGAAAGCAGGTAATAATAACATTTCAAGGTCACTTTTAGAATGTGTTTATTTGAAAGTTTCCCAGATGTGTTTACTAGAGTGAAGGACTATGCTGGAGACTTCAAGATGTACCCGCTGGGGACAGGCTGGCTGAGAGCATGGCAGCATTGCAGATAGCTCTGTGTGGAGAGCTTATTGAATACTGCTGGACTGTGGTGGATCTCTGAGATAAAGTCCAGAGATAAGGTTTAGGACACTGTAGCCAGGAATAAAAGCCTTGTGGCTACCACTCTTTACAGAATGAGGAACCTGGGAAAGACTCAGACTGTTTCTACACTATGAGAAAAATTCAAATTTATTAATAGCAATTTTGTAACACTGGATTTTATAATTTTGAATTTAACTATCCTCACCTCCCCGTTTCTCAGAATGTTGACGTACTGCTGCCACGCTCAACTGACAGACATTGACTATTGTGGCAGTGAATTGTGGGACCCTATTCCACAGTTCCCTCATCCCTGTGGCATTCTGGATATATTCGCTGGCATGTGCCATCATCTTACTACATTACACTGCCTTCATTCCCCTCCCATGGTAAGCAAATATCCACTTTTCCAGTGGCAGGAAGGAAAAGTAGGGCATCAACAAAAATGGCAAAGTTAACAGAAATCTCTCCTGTAGCTGAATTATCAAGAATTTTACAAAAATCAGCAAGCGTCTGTCTTCAAAACTGGCCATCCACTGACTGTCCCCGCTCCCTTGATTGTATCTGATCCCTGAAAATAACACAGGGACAATGAAAAGTATATCAAAAGAGTAGATAATAAAGGTTTGGAAAAAAGAATTGCTGAGGAAAGGGTTTGGAGGTTCCCAGTCCACTATGCAGCTTTTGTTCACAGTCTGTATTCTGAGCTGGCCCTCCACCCACTCTTCCCTGCATGAAGGGTTGCAAAGTTAGAAGAAAGAGGCCAGAAAAGGCTTGGAAAAAAGATTTTTGTCTTCCCTCTTCGCTACGCAGAAATTGCCAACACAGCAATGCCCTGAAAATCTTTCCCTGGCAACAACTAGCCCCCAGGCTCCTTGTTGGGGTGAGGGTGGTGTCTCATTGCAGGGGGGACATTGAAATAGTCCCACTGTTGGCAGAAAGGCCATGAAAATCTTAGCTGCTGTGGGGAGACTTCCCCTGGGTGGCAGTTAGCTCCCTGGGTTCTTGTTGGGGGGGAGGCAGGGGTGGGGGGGTTCATGGGGAGCCAGTTGAAGCAGTCCCTGGCAGAACGGCCCCAAAAATCTTGGCTGACGGGGGAAATTTCCCCCTGGTGGCAGCAAGCCCCTGAAAATCTTAGCTGCTGGGGAACACTTCCTTCCAGCAGCTGCGAGCCCCTGGCAATCTTGGCCGCCAGGGGAGAGTTCCTCCCGAATGCCAGAAATGCCCCAAAATATTTTTGGTGGGGGCCAGTTGAAGTAGCTCCCCCGTACGGTAGAAAAGCTCCAAAAATCTTCACCTCCAGGGGGGAGTTCCCCTGGGGGCTGCAAGCTCCCAAAATTCTTTCCCGACCTTGGACCCCTAACCATGTGCAAGCCAGGACATGGTGTTTTCTGGCAGCATGGTCAGTACCGAACAGCAGGTACATCCTTTTATTGGGTCAAGGATTAGTCACATGACATGGTTGAGCATGGGAAAGACCCCAACTGTGTGTCAGCTGTGGTGGGGGGCAACAATCACATGCTGCTCAGATGTTTCTCAGCCTCTTACGCAAGCATGACCCCTGCAACAGCTTTGCTGCAATGTGGGGCAGCGGCTGGTGCCAGGCAGTGCAGAAAAAAATACCAAGTGTAGAGACAGAACCAGGAATTTTTTGCTGGGGCTATTTGCAATGGTTAAATGCACTCACAGTGCTAATAGCAAAGAAAGACAGACATTTCTCAGGCTTTCATATAAACATGACCCCACAGCCACAGGCCTCCTGGTCCTGATTTGAAATTCATGGTCTTCCTGTTACCTAACTCCTGCGCATCTGGAGAGCAGCATCCAGAGCAGAGCACAGAGGCATTTTAGGTTACATACAGGACACCTCTGGAGGCTAATAAGTTCAATTTTTTTTAAGACATGGCACTTCCACACTGGTCTTTCTTTGAACTTTTAAATCTGAACTTGATGCTGTACCCATCAGGTAACTAAGACAGAGTAATATTGATATTTGTGCTCCCTAAATCAAGCTAGTGGTATTTACAGCAAAGACAATCACTTGGTAATATTGAGCTACCTGCCTTAAATTTGAATTTATCTTGTAGCGTAGACATAGCCTCAGACACCACAGAGAGCACCAAGATGGACCCCTGTTAAATGTGTACTCTGGGAGGGGTTTGTGTACTTTGCACACAGGACGTGTGTCTTGTCCAGAGGGCTGAGCTGCTGAAGAGGCTTTGAATAGAAGAGAGTGTAGATGCATGTACTTGGCTGGGGAAAGAGGGTAAGGGGCAGGCAGCACTGGCAGGAATTGAGTGCTGCCCTCTTACAATTATTTTTTAAAACCATTGTTAATTTTTAAGAGGAGATCTACACAGCAAAGTTAGTTCGAAATAACAGCTGATATATTGAAATTAATATTCTAACGTCTACACAACATAACTGCTATGTCGACATCATTTCAAAATAGCAGTTGGCTTATTTTGAAATAGGCATCCCTCATTGCATGAGGAATAGTGTCGATTTCAAAATAACGGTTAAGGGCTGTGTTGACAGGAAATAGAGCCTATTTCAAAGTAAGTCATAGTGCTTCTAATGGCTCTATTTCAAAATAGGCTATATTGTGTGTGGGTGCTGTAAGTGCTGTTTTGAAATGTATTTTGGTGTAGCAGCGTTACGTTGAAATAAGCTATTCTCGAATAGCCCTCCCAGAATAGCTTCTTTTGAAATAAGGCTGCTGTGTTGACATACTCTGAGGCTGTGGCCACACTTGGCCAAAATTTCAAAAGGGCCATGCTAATGGCCAAATTGGAGAATACTAATGAGGTGCTGAAATGAATATTCAGCACCTCATTAGCATGCTGCCGGCCATGGCACTTCAAAATCATTTCAATCGCACACAACTTGTCTACACAGGGCCCTTTTAGAAAGCACCCCAGAGACTTTGAAATCCCCTCATGCTGACCAGCCATGAGTGATCGAAATGTGGCACTTTTGAAGTGCCACAGCTAGCAGCATGCTAACAAGGCGCTGAATATTCATTTCAGCACCTCATTAGTATTCTCCAATTTTGCCATTAGCATGGCCCTTTCAAAATTTTGGCTAAGTGTGGCCACAGCCTAATAGAAATTGTGGCAAGAGGGTCCTTGGGTTGATTAATAGTCTGTATAGCCTGTATGCAGTTTATTAATCCACATGCATTAGCCACATTTGGCATTCCTAATTTAGAGATACTGAAATTCTACATTCAGTACATACACTTGTTTGGAAAGAAAGAAAAGAAATGGAAGGAGACCCATGTAAGGCTGTATCCACAAAAACAATGAGAAGTCCTTTGGCACCTTACAGACTAACAGATATTTTGGAGCATAAGCTTTCATGAGCAAAGACCTGCTTCATCAGATGCAATGTCATCTGTGTAAGGGTGGGGTTTCATGGTCGCTCGTGGCTAGTGACCCCCATTCGCACCTCGCATCCCAGCCCCCAGCCCACAAAGACTCCCTGGCTCATGGAAGTGGACAGCACTCCCCCATCCCTTGGATAGTGCAGCCGTAAGGATAGAAGGGGAGAGATGTACAGTGCATCAGCCCAGCAGCCCAGCCCCTCTTGCTCTGCCCCCCATTGGTAGCAGTCCCCACCACCACCAATGTAGGGCCCCTTTGTAGCCAGACACCCTCTTTGCCCACTAGCCCATTCCCAAGGCATGGTGAGGGCCATGTACGGCCAGGCCTTCCATGTAGGGCACAAAAGCCACTGCTCCTGGGATATCCCGATCTCTCGGGTAGCTCTGTGGTTGACGTATTGGCCAGTGCTGTGTTCTGGGGCTCAGATGGCAATGTGGGTGCCATCGGTCATGCCAAAGCAGTTGGGGAAGTTGAGGTCAGTGAACCCTGTGGTAGCTGCGTCCAGGTCCCCAGCATACATTAGTCTCCAGAGCAGCACCTGGTTGATCACTGTCATGACCTGCAGGGGACAGAGGGCAAGCACACGTGTGTGTGTAAACGGGTGCCCCTACCCCACTCCCAGTGCCCTCTCCCCTGCTTCCTCCTGAACCCCCCCATGGGGTCACTCCTCCACTGGGGGCACGTGTAAGGTTGGCACCCATGGTCCCCTGGGGCTAGCACCCTCCTGCCTTGCCCCCTTGCATCCCTGCTCTTAGCCCCAGAGGGTCACCCTTCACCAGCAGTCCCCTTCTCCCTCCCTGTGCCAGGCTATTGAGTGGAGCATGCCTTTCTTCGAGGAGGGGAGGGCAGACCCAATGGCGGACTTGCCCCACTGAACTGCTACCCCACAGAGTGTAGCTGGAACCTGGCTACCCCGGACAAATGGCAACAGCCACGTGCTTCTCTACAGTCATCATGGGCTGCATCTTAGTGTGGGTGAACTGGGCACAGTGTGGCTCTCCCTGCCCCCCGCACATGCATGCAGCCCATGGTACTGTCCATGAGGGAAGGTATTAAGTGGTGTCTGCAGGCATGCCCACATGCTAGGGATCCACTCTTCATTGGGGTGTCTAGGGTCAGGCCACTGCCCACATGGCTGGCCCACCTTAGGCTGTGGCAGGGGTATCTGCCCCACCCTCTGGCCTGGGGTGTGTGATGTGTCAGGCACTTACCAGAGGTTCCCAGGGGGATGTCCATCAACATCTGACTGATGGTTGCATGGCTGGATGACCCCGATGGAATGACTTGCCATTGTCTGATGAGCTCTCAGTCTCCAGCCACAGCTGTGACATTTAAGGGTCCCTGTGGCCCTGGCTCCTCCTCCACCACTGTTGCAGGGAGCCCCTCTGCTGCTGTGTTGAAGATTGGGGGGGGTACTGTCTTCACCCTTGAGGAACCCGTGGAGCTCCCTTTAAAATGGTCTAGACATGTCCCTGCCGGAGTTCTTTCATCTTGGAACAGACTTGCTCCAAGGTATGGATAGGGTGTGCCTCTTCCCCGTGGTGGTGCAGAGGACATCCTCCTCCTGTCAGAGCCCCAGCAGGTCTTTGAGCTCTGGCTCAGTCCAAGACGGCACCCTCCAATTCCTCCCTGGACCCTCTGAGGGCTCTGTGGAGGCACCCTAGGGGTTGCAGGGAAGCTGTCTGTCAGCCATGACACAGATGAGCACTGCGGGGGGTAGGGCGTGTGAGGTCATGCAGCTGCTGGACTTGTGTTCTTACTGCCAGAATGCTCTCAGCTTCCTACCACAGCGTCTGCAGGGCTCTCTGTGCAGTTAAGGCAGCCGGATACTGGGAACATAGAACTCCACTAGCACCTGGCTAGGGCATCAACATGCCCCAGCTGGCTGGCACCAAGAAGGCCCCTCTTTAGAAAGAGGGGCTTGTGGAGTGTCTACACATGGTTTTTTTCAAATGTTTCTTTCAAAAGAAGGCACTCTCCCAGATCTGGGAGCAGAAGTGGGCTTCCGGAAGAAGAGTCACATTCTTTCGATTTCAGATCGAGAAAGCACATTTTGTGTGCAGATGTTCTCTGCCTTCTTTCAGGCCAGATTTGCTGAAACAATTTGCTAGGGTAGACATGGCCTCAGAGAAACAGATGCAAATTGATTCCCCAAAAACTGTTGGCTTTATGAGCAACAATCATTTCACAGTAACATTTAGGGAATGAAGACCAGAACTATGGAACTGAATTATTAACTAAGTACCCTTAATCAAAAGCCCAGTTCAAAACACATCACAGGATGCTGTAGTAAAATTTCCTAAACTCTATAAAGGAAAGTAAAAATCCATATACTGAGGCATATTCAAAAATGCAGGAAAACCTTTCCATTCACTTTGGCCGTGTCTATACAGCATTCCTCTTCTGGGAAAGGAATGCAAATGAGGAGACTCGACATTGCAGATGAAGTGCTGATTTACAAATCTCACGCCTTATTTGCATAATCTCCTGGGATCACATTGTCAGGGAGATTTTGGTGAAAAAAACTAGCCCTGTACATGTTGGCCGCATCTACATGTGCATGCTACTTCGAAGTAGCGGCGCCAACTTCAAAATAGCGCCCATCACGGCTACACAGGTTGGGCGCTATTTCGAAGTTGAAATCAACGTTAGGCAGCGAGACGTCGAAGTCGCTAACCCCATGAGGGGATGGGAATAGCGCCCTACTTCAAAGTTGAACATCGAAGTAGGGCACGTGTAGACGATCCATGTCCTGCAACATCGAAATAGCGGGGTCCGCCATGGCGGCCATCAGCTGAGGGGTTGAGAGATGCTCTCTCTCCAGCCCCTGCGGGGCTCTATGGTCACCGTGTGCAGCAGCCCTTCGCCCAGGGCTTCTGGCTGCTGCTGGGGCAGCTGGGGATCCATTCTGCATGCACAGGGTCGGCAACCAGTTGTCGGCTCTGTGGATCTTGTGTTGTTTAGTGCAACTGTGTCTGGGAGGGGCCCTTTAAGGGAGCGGTTTGCTGTTGAGTCTGCCCTGTGACCCTGTCTGCAGCTGTGCCTGGCACCCTTATTTCGATGTGTGCTACTTTGGCATGTAGACGTTCCCTCGCAGCGCCTATTTCGATGTGGTGCTGCCCAACATCGAAGTTGAATGTCGACGTTGCCAGCCCTGGAGGATGTGTAGACGTTATTCATCGAAATAGCCTATTTCGATGTAGCGTGCACGTGTAGACGTAGCCGTGGTTCTGTTGGTGAAAACCCGTTTTTGTGACAGAACACTGATACCTTATTATTTTCAGGGATAAGGGGGATTTTGCTGGCAGAACCCTGTCTACCCCTGGGTTCTTTTCCACCAAAATCTCTCCCAACAATGCAATCACCCAAGATTATGGAAATGAATGACAAGATTTGTAAATCAGAGCTTCATCTGCAATTTCGAGTCCCCTCATTTGCATTCCTCTCTCACAAGACAAATTCTGTATAGATGTGGCCTTTAATATATCATCTGTAATACCTTTTGTTGGTAACTGTAGCTGGTTTTGAATCTTCAACTTGCTTTCTTAAGCAGGAGCCATGTATCTTTTTATTGAGAAAAAGCAAATAGTTTCTAAACACACATTTCTATTTCTGAGTTGTAGAAACAGTTTCCTCCATGAGAGTCTTACCATAAAATTCGCACTATGTAGCATTTTGATAGTGTATGCAGAGTGATATATGCTTCTATGCTTTTAACCTCAGCATAATTTTCATCACTTTTGTCACAGATGTCATCCTGATGGTTTTGTATTTTGCTGTGTCAGATGTATTAGTCATTTTAAATAATGTTACCATGTTAATTTATTTTCTGTTGTGTGAATCTTAATTCCAAGTTAATGTGTTTCATTTTGCAGCATCCATCAACCCATAGACATCTATATTGTAACTTTCTTACCAGACACATGTTCTATTGCTGTTGAGTTGGCCATACTATTTTGCTATAACTTAATTATCCATGCCTACATATCTTTTCTAAAATACCTGCCATTATGTACTAGTGTCTTAAAAAATCTCTGGAAGTATTTATCATCACCTTTGCATGTCACTTTGCATAAATAAAACTAACAGAAGTTCAGCATAAGAACCCAAAATAATTTTGAAATATTTCCCAAAAATATTAACAATATAGGAAATAATGTGATTTTGAGGAACAAATTCAGCATTGGTATAATCTGATGGATTTCTGTGTGTTTGCCTATGGAACAAGCATTGTGGAAGCTTCAACTATTTTCCTTCTTTTATGTAATCTGCACATCAGGGGTTTAGGAACTGACTAAAATGTACTTACTTGTACATCAGTAAGCTTCCTCACAAAAGTACAGGATGAACCTCTCTAGTCCAGCACCTTTGGGATCTGAATGGTGCCAAACCAAAGAATTTGCCAAACTCTTTGGAGATCAATATTAACATGACCCTTTATTAGGAAAAGAATTAACAGAAATAGTGCGACTGAAGCTAACATTCAAACTGTGTGTGTGTCATCTAACTGCTTAGTTTCCTTTTCAAAATCTTCCCCATGGAATTGATATACCTTCCTGCAAGTTCTTTGTATTTGTTTCTATATACTGCTGAGCAGGGCTGCCGATTAATTACAGTTAGCTCATGTGATTAACTCAAAAACTGTGATTAATTAATTTAAATGGGTATTCTATTTAACAGACCAATTAATCATGGTTATTTTATACATTTTCAGTATTGATTTCACAGAAAAACTGAAGTGCTAGCTTTATATTATTTTTATCACAAATATATACACGGTAAAAATGAAAACAAAAGAAACTGTATTTTGCAATTCACCTCTTACAGTTACTCTTATGCAATCTCTATATCATGAAAGCTCTTTTCTGTCAATGGCCAAGGCAAACAAATTTGTTTGCATTGACAGGAGATACTGCTGCCTACTTTTTGTTTACAATGCCAGCAAAAAATGAGAAGAGGAGTTTGCATGGTATTTCTGTAGCCAGATATATATTCATGTGTCCCTTCATACTTTGTCAGCCATTCTTAAGGACATGTTTCCATTCTAATGAGGCTCATTAAAAATGTGTTAATTAAATTTGTGACTGAACTGCTTTGGGGAAAACTTTATGTCTCTGGCTCTTCTTTATGTATATTCTGCCGTATATGGCATGTTATGGCAGTTTTGGCTGATGATCCAGCATATGATTGTTTTAAGAACACTTTCATACCAGATTTGACAAACCACACAAAATATACCAATGTATATTCTAAGAATAGCTACAGTGCTTCATCTTAAGCATCTTTCAAACTCTGAGATGTATGAGGTACAGACTGTGCTTTCAGTAGTCATACAAGACCACCATACAGAATGCAAACCACCAAAAAAGGAGAACCCATCATGTTCATGGAAGCATGGAGGCTGAATTACGCAGTGAGATATGAATTTTTAGTGCAGCTGCTATGTAAATATCATGCAACATTTTCTAGAACAGTGCCATGCAAAGACCTGTTATCACTTTCAGATAACACTATGAACAGGAAGCCAGGCAGCATCATTTCCATCAAAATCTAATGAAACTTGTTTGCCTGAGAGAGTAGCTGTGCAAGAAGTAGAACTGACTGAACATGTAAGTTCTGAAGTTTTACATTGTTTCTGAGTACAGTTATCTTTTGTACCTAATTCTACATTTGTAAGTTGAACTTTCATAAAGAGATTATACTACTGTAGTTCTATGAGTTGAATTAAAAAACAGGTTTTTATTTTTACATGTAAATATATGTAATCAAAATATAAAGTGAGCTTTGTATACTTTGCATTCTGTGTTCTAATCAATATATTTTAAAATATAAAATACATAATATTTAAAATAAATTGTATTATATTACTATTTAACAGTGCAATTAATTGCACTAATTTTTATATCACTTTCCAGTCCTACTTCTGTGATAACCTGTATAACAAGCATTGAGGTTATGATCTCTGATCTGAAACTCTCTCATTCAGTAACAGTAACAAAGGGTCCTGTGGCACCATATAGACTAACAGAAAAGTTTCGAGCATGAGCTTTCATGAGCACAGACTCACTTCATCAGATGCTGGACCAGTCTGTGCTCACGAAAGCTCATGCTCGAAACTTTTCTGTTAGTCTATAAGGTGCCACAGGACCCTTCGTTGCTGTTACAGATCCAGACTAACATGGCTATCCCTCCGATACTCTCTCATTCAGTAAACTCCATAATCTGGCATGATTTTAGTTTTCTAGGTAACCATTTATCATTGGTGTGGCCATGTTTCTCTTGGTACCATGAAGTTTATTTCCAGCCACCAGGCTTGGGTGTGCATTCTCTGCTGTTGTTTAGCTGTAATTTACCCCTAAATATCTAAGATCCCAGTAACCAGTCGAAGTGCTGGTAATGCTGCTAGACAATATGACCTCCCATAATCCGGCAAATTCTTTCATCTGGTACCCGTCAGGTCTTGCGGGTGCCACATTAGAAAGATTCAATCTGTATTTTGAAAAATAATTACATTTTAATGTGGTGAAAGGACCACCTAAACAACATAGATGTAGCACTTTTGCCAGTATGTGCTATTCCATCCTTAGCAACTATAACAACGAAGCTTGATGAAATACAAAGATGGTATCCCGTCCCTGCTCCATTTGACTTCTCAGCGCTTAACAATGAGTGATCCTGCTAACAAGAAAGACAATGGGAGTAGGACTGGGTCCCAGATATTTCTTAATAATCTGACGGTAATATGATAGAATCATAAAAAAGGTAGGCCTGAAAGGGATTTGAGAATTTAGTCTGGTCCCTGACAGAGACAGGGGCAAGCAAACCTATTCATCCCTGTATGGTGTTTGTTCAGCTTGTTCTTATAAGCCTCTAATGGCAGGGATTCCTGTTCCTGAACTAGCTTCCTTTATAGTAAGAAAGCTTTTCCTAATATCTTATCTAAAACTCTCATCTCATCTAAACTTAAGACCATTATTCTTGTACTACCTTCAGGGAACATGAAGAATAAAAATTATCACATTCCTCTTTATAATAGCCCTTAACATATTTGAACAGTTATCAGGTCACCACTCAGTCTTTATTAGGATTACAAATGCCTGGTTTAACCTTTCTTCAGAGGTTAGGCTTTCTAAATCTTATCGTTTTTGTTGCTTTCTTCTGGGCTCTCTCCAAACTGGTCACATCTTCCTTGAAATGTGGCACCAGTAATTCGATACAGTACTCCACTGAGGTCTCATCCATTCCAAACAGAGCAGGAAAAATACTGCTTGTGTCTTACGTACAACACTTCTGATGAGTCTAGAATGGTATTCACCTTTTCTGTAATTATATCGCATTGTTGACTCATCCAGTTTGGGGTCCACTCTAACTTTTCTGAAATACTACTGACTACCCATTTTGCAGTTGTGCATTTGATTTTTCCATCTTCAGTGTAATAATTTTTCACTAGTCTTTACTGTTTTTACCTTGTTGATTTCAGACCAATTCTCCAGCTTGTAAAGGCTCATTTTGTATTCTAATACTGTCTTTCACATTCCATGAAATCCTCCCATCTTGATATAACCCACGTATTTATAAGTATATTTACCACTCCATTTCCTAAATCATTACTAAAAATATTGAATAATGCCAGTTGCAGGCTTGACCCCGTGGATTCCACTAGGTAAGTAAGTCCTCCCCCATCTGACAACAAACCATAGATAATTATTCTTTCAGTACAGTCTTTTAACTATGTCATATTAATTTAATCTAAACCATGTTTCTCTACTTTACTGATATACATTAGCTTGTCATCTCCTGGCCCATTCTGAGCTTTAAAAACCAAAACCAAAACAATGTAACTGTAAAGACTTCTAAAATTTTCAACATTGTTTTAGGAATCACGAACAGGCTTGAAAATCACTTTGTTACTTTGAAAACAAAAAAGCAGTAAAGTAGCACTTTAAAGATTAACAAAATAATTTATTAGGTGAGCTTTCATGAGACAGACCCAGGTCTTCAGACCATAGCCATACCAGAACAGACTCAATATTTAAGGCACAGAGAACAAATAATAGTAAACAAGGTTGACAAATCAGAAAAAAAAATTATCAAAGTGAGAAAATCAGAGAGATGGGGGGTGGGGGAGTAAAGAATTAGGTTAAGCCAAGTGTTCTTAATCATGAGTTACAAGTCAGAAAGTCAAACACTGACTTAATGCTTAGCTGGGAACTACTGAATATGAACAGTGAATATGTTCCAACTCTAAACAGGAAAATGTATGTATTTTGCTGATAAGCAAAAGTGATTAGCTCAATAGATGAAAGGGGAAGGGAAGGTAAGATGGGATTCTCTGATATCTGCATAGATCCATACTGAAAAACATACAATCAGGTTTGGCAGTTACTATTAGCCTGCAGCTATAACAACACCTTTTCCCTAGAAGGAATTGTAGAGCAAGAAGCCTTACCATTGACAGGGGTGAACCTCCAGAGTATATTAAGAATATCTGTATGCAGTTGTGTCACTTGATGTTACATGATGAAACGTAGAATGATTTCTCCAGTAAAAAAATCTATTAAAATTCATTCAGAAATACCTTTGGGATAGATTTGGTGTTGAAGAATTCTACAAGATGTGCAAATACTTTCAGCTTTGATATGGGAATTTATTAAAAGGTAGAGGAAAGTAGTAACCAGGAAATTTAAACTAGAATAAATTTCTACCATAGTCCGAAATGAAATAAAAATATTTCTTTTTAACAAAGACGCTGTTTTAATTAATAAAACTTTATCACATTTACAAGCTTTCAGGCTAAATCCACAAATGTGCAGTTGGCCTAAAGGTTAGCTATTTAAGTACTAACTTTCTAACACAATCTTCCAGTAATTATATAGTAACAGGGAGGCCAGCTGACTCTGCTAGGATGGGGGAAAGGGAAACTCAGACTGGCAGCCTCAGCTAAGGAAACAGCTCTCACAGGTGAAAGCAACTATAGTCAAGTAATCAGAGCCTGCTGATCTGACTTCCACAGGTTTAAAACCCCCCCAGTCTGTGAAAAAAGAGGTGGAGAAGTTTGGAAAGCAGTGGAGAAGTTAAAGACAAAACCGATAAGGTGTTACGAAAAGATGGCTGAGGAGGGAAGTGTGTCTAGGCTCCTATCTCCCACTAAGCCTGACAGCCTTGGCTGTGGCTATGGGAGGGAAAGAGACTGTCCAATCCACTAAAGCAATAGAAGTGAGTGCAGCCTATGTTCTCCAGGCAGAGGTGAGGAACCTGAACAGGACAAAGGGGGTACCTTGTCACTATATAAATTATAATACACTCAGGAGATGCAATATTATATAATACAATGAAATGAGTAGTGTTAAAATAAATCTCCCAAACTGTTATATATCTTGCAAACCAAAAACAAAATGCATTTTTTGTGATACGGACAAATCCTTCAGTAGATGCACAAAAATTCTGCACAGTATTTTTTTTTCTTTGATCTGGATTTAATGCCAAGTGAAAGTTGCATTTGCAGTACTGCTAAACTTCCAAACCTAAAGGATTACAGTTCATTTCTTTAGTTAATTTGCGCAATGACATGCCAGACAGGCCGCGTTTTAAATTTTCTGTACTGCACCATACATCTATGAAGTGCTTTATTATGGCACCAGCTGATGGGAGGTGCTGTTAATCACAGATTCCAGGTTGTTTTCTAATTTCATTTTTAGTCATATCATTTATTAAACTTCCGCCTGAAATTTTCTGGCTTGTTTAAACGATGCACAACCCAGCTCCCACAACAAATCAGCAACACACACACTACCTTAAAGAATGCTAGAAAGGTTACAAAATCAAGTTTTCAGTAAGTTAAGAAACAAGAATTCTGAAGTTGCATGTGTTACATTAATTCAGCCTGCTGTTTGCATGGTTGAGGCAGTTGTTAATTACATAACATGTTTTTTGTTTCATTCTTATTCTTTGCCCAGGATGAACCTTTACTGGAAGTGAATCAGTCTTGTAGAATGACAAAGTCTGTTTATAGAGGCTGAGTGAACTATTGATGGAGTTTTGAATGATGCAAGGGACTGCAGGAAGGGAAAGAAAGGACTCAAGAAAACTGACTTCTGCCCTTGCCTTTGTGACAGGTCATGCTGGGCAAATCGCTTACACTAAATTTTTCACACGTGGTTGCAGACTACATGTTCCTCGTGTTTTGGATGCCTGATCTGATACCCTGTGGCCTGATTTGCAGAAACACTGAATGTTCACTGCTTACGATGAAGTCAATGGGGAGTGGATTTGCTTTGAAAATACAAATTTGATAGATCCTATCAAATATTCAGAAAAATCATGTTGAAGGGATCTCGGATGGGGCAGGCCAAATTAGTAGGTACTTTACACCTTAATCTCTGTACTACAGTTCTCAATCTGTTAAAACACAGGCACACAAAACAAACTAATACCCTATCTCCAGCCTAAAAAAACCCCTCTCACTTCATCGGTGTGGTTTTTCTGAAGACATATTAATTTGTCAAGCACTCAGATGCAACAGTTATGAATGGCCATGAGGAAATGGGTAACTCTCTCTTCATAGTAAGATTGGAATAGTGTAATAATAAAGTAAACAAGTCATGGCATTCACACTGAATAACAAGGAAAAATAGAATAGATCCATCATTCAGTAATGTCCTCTCCATCTGTCCTGTGTACTGTATGATAAGAGGGTCCTGAAGAGGAAAAAAGGGATCTAATTAGAGACCGTACTATAATGTATACACACAAAGGCTCTACATTAGGGTTGCACAGCTCCTTAAATACCAACAGTGTGTTTAATGTAAGAAGCGTTACATTGCCTTGACACTGACAAAGAAGTAAAGGCAATAGCAGAGATTTTCCAAAGACTAACTGGGCACCCAAAGTCACTAAAGGAGCCCGATTTTTCTAAAATAAAATGATGAGAACATTCTGAAAATCAGATCCCTTTAAGGAATCTAAACTTGGGCAATCAAAAATGGAGGCATCCAAAATCACTAGGTCACATTTGAAAATCTGGCAATTATACATAAATGTGTTCACTAAGACTAATGCCATAGCTGGCTTTACCATATTCACTTGATTTATTCTGTTACGTTTAACCCCTTCATGCTTCTTATTTTGCCACATTCATAAAGTACTTTTAAGTTCTATAACAGCCTGTCTTTGAATGAAAGGTCCCGAACAAGTGTTAAGTGCTACTAAAATGCCTTTAAAAATAAAGAGAAGTTTAAAAAAAATCAAATTTTAGTCATCTTCATCTCCATGTGCTTGAGTGATGCTGAAGATGTGGATGAGGAATGTGGAATTGGATGGAGTAGGATGGTATCCACAGAAGGGGAGCACCTCCTTCCTTTGCTTAGTCCCCCACCATCTTTTTTTTTTCACAGTCAATAAGCCAGTGTTTTATCTTTCTGCCAAGCACTGGCACAATAAGAGATCCATGCAAGTGTCATGGGGTTCTTGCTGAAATTAATCCTTGCCACCAGCTTGAGCCTGCCCAGGAACCTGGAGACAAAAACAAATACCTTCCCTGGACACCCCCAGAATAGAATACTTTCTCTCTGGAAAATGTGTTCATCAAACAAAGACAATTTTACCATGGAGAAAAGGATCACGTCATTTAGCTAAGAACATGCAAAATTCAGTGATCAATTTATATGAAGAATAAATAAAACACCCCCACCCCATCCTCATATCTTTGGCAGTAGTTCTTTGCCTCAGTTTAATGATCTATTGATGTGACCATCCATGGGACAAATGTCCCTATCATATTTCTTTTCCTCTCTTTGCCTTCTATGAGTCCCCCTCACAAATTGTTAGCAGTGGTTCTTGAAGTCCTGAACACAGGAATATGCTCAACCAGGTATATCTCTACTCTGAGAGGGAATTGCTGTCTGATTTCAGTGAAGACATACTTTGCCATGATGCTGTTTCCATATTGTCTCACACTACCACATTGCCTCTATGTGGTCTTACAGCACACACTCTTTTGTAGCCAGAATACCAAATCCAGATCCTCAGGCTCTTAACCCAGTTATAAGAATTATAGATCTGGGGATACTGGATAAGATCACCTTATCACCACTTCCATGTTGATGGATGCAGGCCGTTATCAGCATTAACGAAATTTCAGTACCAAATAGGACCCAAAAGTAGAGTCCTGGCCACCAGGGATTGATGCCTTATGATAAAGTAGGAGACCCTTTTTGTCTGCATTGTGTCCAGCTCCACCGCTCAGATATCCAGACTCTTGCCCTAGGCTGCTCTGTTGCCTTGCACACCGCGGCCATGTCTATACGTGCCCCCCCTTTCATAAGGGGCATGTTAATGAGGCACTGACATGCATAGTCAGCACCTCATTAGCATAATGGCAACCAGTCATGCTTCAAAAGGGCTGCTTTCAAACTGCACACTGGCTATATAGACCCGGGCACTTTGAAATAAGTGGCACACTTTGAAATTCCCTTATTCACAAAACAGATTGGGAATAAGGTTATTTTGAAGTATGACACTTACTCTGAAGCACCCACATATATACATCCAGTCTGTGTTTTGAAAGCAGCATTTTCAAAGCATGGTTGGCCATTATGCTAATGAGGCATGGAATATGCATGTCAGCACCTCATTAACCTGTTCTGAAGTACCTCATTAACATGCCCCTTCCAAAATGGATATGTGTAGACACAGCCCATATGTAATTAATCTTATGCAAAACGTACCCATTAGGCACAAATGTAACACATATTCCAACAATGTTTTATTGCAGTGTTATTGCTGTTGTGCTGGTCCCAAGATATCAGAGAGACAAAGTGGATGAGGTAGTATCTTTTGTTGGACCAACCTATGTCAGTTACAGAGAAGCTTTCAAGCTTACACAGAGCTGTTCTTCAGATCTTGCTCATTGTCTCTTCTCCTCAAACCCTACACCACCACTACTCCTAGCTGTCTCTGAGATACCTCTGAGTTCCTGAGGAAATTACAAAACACTGGAAACCTTCCCGACAACTCCATCCTTGCCACCATGGATGTAGAGGCTCTCTACACCGATATTCTGCATGAAGATGGACTAGAAGCTATCAGAAATACTATCCCTGATGTTACCACAGCAAATCTGGTGGCTGACTTATGTAACTTTGTTCTCACTCACAATTATTTCCAATTTGGAGACAACTTATACCTCCAGATTAGCGGTACTTCTATGGGCACTCACATGGCCCCATAATATGCTAACATTTTTATGGTCGACTTAGAACAACAATCCGTTTGCTCTCGTCCTGTTACCCTCCTTTACTTACACTACATCGGTGACATCTTTATCATTTGGACCTACAGTAAAGAGACACTGGAAGAATTCCACAGAGATTTTAACAACCTCCACCCTACCATCAATCTCAACCTTAACTATTCCACACAAGAAATACAACTCATGGATACCACAGTACAAATCACTAATGGTCACAGCAATGCCACTCGCTACCGGAAACCCACTGACTGCTATGCTTACCTACATGCCTACAGCTTCCATCCAGCACACACCACACAATCAATCATTTATAGTCAAGCTCTTAGACGCAATAGCATCCTCTCTGATTCTACTGACAGAGATAGAAAACTTCAAGACCTTTACCTAGCATTTATAAAACAATTGCCCACCAGTAGAAGTGTTTAAAAAAAAAAAACAGATTGACAGAGCCAGATGAATACCCAGAAGCCAGCTACTTCAAGATAGGCCCCAGAAGATTAACAACAGAATACCACTTGTCATCACCTATAGTCCCCAACTGAGAGCCCTTGAAAACCTACAAGCTATTCTAAATCATGATGCTAAACTCCAGAAGGCCCTAAATAACAGGCCTGTCCTCTCCTATAGACAACTTCCTAACCTAAGAAAGATTCTCACGAGCACTCACAGGCTACACCACTGTAATACTAATCCTGGAAATTTTTCTTGCAACAAACCCCACTGCCAACTTTGTCCACATATTTATTTTGGGTGTAGTACCCAGAGGCACTGAGACCTCATCTGGGGTGAGTGAAGTCTCTGCTCTACAGCCTCAGCTGAGAGCCAGCTGGCCTTTAGCTCACATTGTAGAGTGCAGGACTTTGGACCCTATGCTTGCAGGTTTTATCCCTGGGGCTGGCAACTCGGGTCTGTCAGTGTTACATGGGGATAATATCACTGGACCTAGCCATGTTACTTACAAGATCAAGGCACGTTCTCACGCACTTTGAGCAACATTACATATGCCATTATGTGTTAACAATACCCTGCCACTATATGCATTGGACAGACTGGGCAAAACCTTCACCAAAGAATAAATGGACACAGAGCAGACATCAAGAAACTCAAAACACACAAGCTGGTCAGTGAACATTTCAATGGAGTGGGCCATTCTGTTAAAGACCTGAGAATTTGTGTCCTAGAGCACAAAGAATTTAAAAACACATTCCAGCAAGAAAGTTTTGAATTGGAATTCATATTCAAATTCAACACATTAACATGTGCAGATATGAACAGAGACATTAATTACCTCACACATTTGAAAGACCTCCATTGTGTACAGTCAAGCCCTTAGGTACAATCCCATTTGCTCTGATCCTACTGACAGAGACCAAAAACTGCAAGATCTGTACCAAGTATTCATAAACCTGATTACCCACCTTGGCTATGTCTACACTAGTCAAAAACTTTGAAATTGCCGTGCAAATAGCCAATTCAAAGTTAACTAATGAAGCATTGAAATACATATTCAGCACCTCATTAGCATGCGGGCGGCCGTGGCACTTCAAAATTGAGGTGGCTCGCCACCACACGGCTCGTCCAGACAGGGCGCCTTTTTGAAAGGACCCTGGCTACTTTGAAGTCCCCTTGTTCCTATGAGCAGATAGGAATAAGGGGACTTCAAAGCAGTCAGGGTCCTTTTGAAAAGGAGCCCCGCCTGGACAAGCCATATGGCAGCGAGCCACATCAATTTCGAAGTGCCACGGCCGCCCGCATGCTAATGAGGCACTGAATATGTATTTCAGCGCTTCATTAGTAAACTACGAAACAGCCATTTGCATGGCCATTTCGAGGGTTTTGGCTAGTGTAGATATGGCCCAGGAGAAATAAAATATCAAATCGACAGGGCCAGACGAATACCCAGAGACCAGCGACTCCAAGATAGGCCCCAAAAAAGCCAAGAACAGAACACCACTGGTCATCACCTACAGCCTCCAACTCAAACCACTTCAACGCATTATTAAAGACCTACAACATATCCTTAATCAGAATGCCACACGCCAGATGGCCCTAGATGACAGGCCTGTTCTCTCCTACAGACAACCTCCCAACCTTCTAAGGATTCTCACCAACAGCCACAGTCTATACCACAGGACCACCAATCCTGGAACTTTTCATTGCAACCAGGCCCGTTGCCAACTTTGTCCACATATCTATTCTGGAGATACCATCACTGGTCCTAACCAGGTTATTCACAGAATCACAGGCACGTTCTCACATTCCTCAACTAACATCATATATGCCATCATGAGCCAACAATGTCCACATGCTTTGTATATTGGACAGACTTCTAACTCTCTTAGACCAAGAGTTAATGGGCACAAAACAGACATAAAAACACTCCTGATTCACAAACCTGTCAGACAGCACTTTAATGGAGTGGGCCATTCTGTTAAAGACCTGAAAGTCTGCGTTCTACTGAAGAGGAATTTTCACAACAGTTTGGAAAGAGAGGCTGCTGAACTCTCTTTTATATTCAAATTCGACACATTAACACGTGGTTTGAACCAGGATGGGAATTTTCTAGCTCATTATAGGGGCTCTTTTGCATACTTGGCTTTAATTCTTGACTTCCCCCTCACCCCTTCAGCCTTTCTGCTCTCTGATTTGATTACCTTGATAATATGTTTCTGATTCGTCAACCTTGATTACTATTTCTGGTTCTCTGTGCCTTAAATATTGAATCTGTTCTTGTATGGCTATGGTCTGAAGAAGTGGGTCTGTCCCACGAAAGCTTATCGCCTAATAAATTATCTTGTTAGTCTTTAAAGTGCTACAGGACTGCTTTTTTGTTTTATTAGAAGGACTGCTTCCCTTCCTTTGATTGCTCATAATTATCTTAGTCAGGACACTTAACAGCCCTCACTCCTAACCCTCCTCCTTCAGTCCTCTTTGATCTGTCAGTTTTTTTTGCAATTTTTTTTTGGTTCCCTGTACTTACGTCACTCAGAATTGGAAATGAAATTGATCTGCTGAAGTGGGTCTGAGCCATGAAAGCTCATCACCAAATAAACCATTTTGTTAATCTTTAAAGTGCTACATTTCTGCAGTTTTATCTCTTCTCCAGTTCACCATTAGATGGCAGCAGACAGCTCCTTCCATAGAACTAAATTCAGAATTGCTACAGGTTTACACATTTATATTAGAAAACGTTGGCATAGCATATTTGTGCATTGGCAGACAGATAACCCTCCTTTAGCAAATGAGAATATTACAGTTTACAGTGATCACAGTATTTCAAATTAAAACAAAAAAGCAGTCAAGTAGCTGCTTGACTGCTTTTTTGTTTTAATAGTATATAGACTAGTATGGCTCTCTCTCTGTTACTATTTCAAATTAGTTATTAACACTCAGTTTATTTAAAAACTAAAATTTTATTGGTTTTAGTTTGTTAAATTTAGCTCTCTGATGTGACAAATTCTAATTTCAGTTACATCTGTGAAACTATATTAAAAATACCCAGTGTGGTGGCACACATATAACCAAAAGAACTTGGCTCTCTATATTCTAGTGATGACAATGTTATATTGACATAATGATTCTGATTTAATCTCTGGCCAAAACCTCTATTATACCTACA
Source organism: Carettochelys insculpta (assembly GCF_033958435.1). NCBI lineage: Eukaryota > Metazoa > Chordata > Testudines > Carettochelyidae > Carettochelys > Carettochelys insculpta. The sequence goes on along the minus strand of NC_134140.1, from coordinate 40,772,747 downwards.
AAAAAAAAAAAAGAGAGAGCAAGCTGGTACTCAGCTGGCTTACTCATACTCCCCAACCATCAGCCAATCTCAGGGTGGGGGCTGCTGAGGTGCTGTTACTCAGTACCAGCCAGTACCAGCACAAAAAGGCACTGTCTATTGATACAGTTTGAGGATTAGGACAAAAGCAAATATATAATAGTATAGGGGATCCACATCAACACTGCTGTTTTAAGGTCAGATCCTGGAACCCCTACAGCTAGAGTAATCCCTCCATGTTACAGTATCACAGTTTGCTGTGTACTCTTAATCCCATCACCCATGTTTTCACTTAGCTGCGGTGCTGGATGTAATCTTGTTAGATGCTGTTAACAGTAATATACTTGTGTGTGAGAGAATGACTATGCAAGTTTGAATTTTATTTTCTTATTTTCCTGTTAGAGAATCTGTCAGCCCAAATGGGGGACTTTGCTTGATGTACCACACTGTATTTCACATAAAGGAGGTCCCGAGAACGCATCATGTGCATATATCATTCAATTAGTTGAATTAACTAATGAAAGCAAAAGATACCAGCACGTTATTGTCATTTAGACATTGATTTTCAATGATGCTGAGCATCCAGAAATCCACTAAGTCAGCAGGAACAGAAACATTTAGCTTTCCAGTTTAAGTGATTATAGTGTTTAAACCAGAAACTGGGGGACAACACCAGATGAGGATGGCTATAATTTGATTTTTCCCCAGTTCTCCCATGGTGCATTTTTGAAAAACAGACAAACTCTGAGGCTGTATCTACACTTGCATACCTGTTTTGAAAGAGGCATTCAAATGAGGAAGAAGAGTTATTTTGAAGATGGGGTTTACTTTCGAAAGAGCTGGGTCTACACTGCTTTTCTTCTTTTGAAAGAAGCTCTTTAAAATATGCAAATAAGGTGTCAGCTATGTAAATCTACACCTCATTTGCATTTTCTATTTCCTCATTTGCATGCCTCTTTTGAAAGAGGAAGGCAAGTGTAGACACAACCTGTGACTCCGTTCAGGGGGCACATTTGATGCACTCCCCAAGTTTGAGGTGCTTTTATTAAGGGCTCTGATTTGGTATAATTTCTGGTGTACAATTAAGTAAAAATGTGGCCTACTTAATGGCTATGTCTTTTCAAAAGGACCCTGCAAACAGCAAAATCTCCTTATCCTTATCAGCTGATAGGAATGAGGGGATTTCGATGTCTTCAGGGTCCTTTCAAAAAGGACCTCTGTGTACACGAGCCTCAGGCAAGCAAAACACGGCACTTTCGAAGTGCCGTGGCTGGGGGTATGCTAATGAGGCACTGAATATTCATTTCAGTGTCTCATTAGTATTCTTCGATTTGGCCATTAGCGTGGCCATTTCAAAGTTTTTTGTAAGTGTAGACATGGCCAGTGTTATTAATTTTGTTTTAAATGCATTTGATATTTAAAATTTTGTTCTCTCCATCCTCCTCATCTCTCTCTCCCCCAAGGCCTTTCTAGTCTCTTCCGGATTCATCCATTAAAAACTGACAGTTTGACATTTTGCATGTTGTACATCTGACATCTGCCTTGCTACTGAAAAAAATCCACAGTATTTCAAAGAAACACAAATTAAAACCAACAGTCACTTCCCCATATTAGCATCACAGTTTTGCCTGAGGCTCTTTAATCTTTTTTAATTAATAAAAAACTATATTGGGAATATGAAGCAACTGACAATGAAGGTACTTCGATCAAAGTTGAAAGTAAGAAGTGACAGAGGTACAGATGAAGACCTCTAACCCTGAGTTGCCAAGTCAATTTTTGTCCTACTGTGAATAGAGGAAGGAAGAAAGCGTGCCACTGAATTACTAACTTGTCAATACATTTTAGTGACTTCTCCACTTTACAAATCCGGGCAGAAAATTATTTCATCATCTTGTAACACTAAAGTGCTTTTGTCCTGAAAGTATTCAGAAGAGAGGAAACAACATTTAATGGCAGTACTGGATAAAGTAACATGACAAATCTTATGTAAAGGGTAAGTGACCTGTGTCTGAGCTTTTCTTCTGTATGAAATACCTCAGAAAACATAACAGAAGAACAAGTGCAAAAATCAAATTGTAACCTTAAGGGTTTTATGAGATGATCCAAGCAGTATGGAACTAACTGGCTAATGTTATCTACAAGAGATTGGCCAGAATGTGCCATAATTGCAGAGCACCACTGTGATATTCACTTGTTTATAAGCAGCAGTATGGAAGTGAACCCAGTTTCTTAAATCTTCCCTCTGAAAAATGTGTAAATCCTTTTGGCTGGAGGGGGCATGTTAATGAGGCAGGTCAGAAGATGCCAATGAGGTGCTGACATGAATATGCAATGCCTTATTAGCATAATAGTGGCTGCATGTGATTCGAAAATACCGCTTTGGAATGCACATTGTCGATGTAGATGGGGGCATTTCGAAAGAACCGCCTGACTTCAAAAGCCCCTTCTTCCTATTTGGTTTTAGGAAGAAATGGCTTTCGAAGTTGGGGGGTCTTTTCATGAGGCCCCCTTCTACACTGGTGGCATGGGTTCTGAAAGCAGTGCTTTTGAATTGTGTGTGTCTGCCATTATTCTAATAAGGCACTGCAGATTCATGCCAATGCCTCGTTAGCATCTTCCCAACTGCTTCAGGGCATGTGTAGGCGCAGCCTTTGTGAACATAAGAATGGGGATTTTTGTAGACTTATGATGCCAAGATCTTCCATATATGAATGATGTTACTTGAGACCAATGTTTCCTCTAATTTTTTCTATCCATGTGCGGATGTTTTCCATTCATGTGCAGACTAAATTTTTATGTGAACTGAGGCATATGGCTAACAGTGGATAATCAGATGGGCAGCATTTGAATTTCTCCTGAGTGATCTCAAAAGCAAGCAGATTATAGGAAACATTACAAGACTCTTGTAGAAGAATCTAGATATGATGTATAAGTTATAAAGAATACACAGAGGTTTCAAATAGTCCATGTCTATGTCACTGGGGAGTTTGCTCATAAGCTTAATGGTGACATGTCAAGCAGCAGTTCTTCACATAATTTATATGGCTAATTGTTTATCTAATTTGCACATTTATTAGAATTGTGTACAGATAGCAAATAGGGCACACTGCATGCACACATAGTGAAAAACATACACATACAGGTTCAGAAAGTGTCCTGTTTAACTTCCTCCACCCCCACTACCCCCACCACACACATACTCATTACATTTATTAAAGGACAGATTTGACCTACTCTAATTTTGCCACGCATGGGGGCAAAGTGGAGTAAAACGCCTTCTGGGAAATAAATCAAACTTCTCCCTGCTCCAAAAGTCACCTTTCCAGCTCAGAGTTCTTTCTGCAGTGGTGTAAATTTCTATTGTCCTTGCCCGACCAAGGTCCTAGTTCTACATATAGAATTACCACAAGCTTTTTCTACTCTCAATCTTTTTTCAGTCTCCCACTGTTATTAGTGGAAAATACACTGATTGAGGGTGGTACTGGTAAGGCTTTAGTGGAGTGGCTACTTAAGTTGTGTCTACACAGCAGCCTAATTTTGAAATAAACTATTCCAGAATATCTTATTTTCAAAAAATGCTGTGAATGAGAGGGCAGCTGTCCTGGGCAGCCCTGTATTTAAGGAAGTCTTCAGCAGAAAAGAGTCTGCAGGGCTACAGCTACAGTATAGCCATAACTTGAAAATAACATGCCATTTGCGCAATGAAATTGCATAAGGTATTTCAAGGTACCTTACTTTGAACTTAGTGCAATCCAAATGGCACCGAAGTTTGAAATAAGGAGCTATTTTGAGGTTTCTGCTACCCCTCTCATGATGAGGGGGTAGCAGAAATAGAATATTGTGCTCAAAATAGTGCCGCTATTTTGAGTGTGGCCTTTAGCCCTGGAGTTGCTATTTTGGGATACAAATGTATCCCAAATAGCAACAATAGTCTAGCCATATCCTAGGGTTCCTGATCAGGGAGGGTGCAGGACTAGCTCTCAGCAGGGAAGAAGCACCTTACTCAGAGCAGTCCTGGGCAGGCTAAGGGAAGCTAGGGAAAGGCTCCAGCCAGACACCTGCCAGGCTGCTAGCCCTGATGCAAAGGCCAGTAAGGAGCAAGCAATCACAGAGGAAGCAGACCAGGGAACAGGAGGTAGTAGATCAGGGAGAGAGAAGGAGGGCAGGACGAGGCTGCTGCTAGAGGGTTCCTGGGCTGAGACCCAGAGTAGTGGGTGAGCCAGAGTAAGCCAGTGTAAGCCTTGATTGCCCTATAAGGAACTAAAACATTCTCTCATTAATCACTATAGTCTTACATAATTAAGACAAATAGTTGAATAAAGCTCTAAGGAATAATAATAATTAATATGCAACAGTCTTAGAGGATGGGCATATATTTAGTCATATCTGTTAACAGGTACTATAAAAATTACCTGTGGAAAGTAATGGGGAACAGTGCACTGACATTTTTGTCACTGGGTCAATGAGATGTTAAGATAGAATAACTCAGGAATGTGACATGCATCTCCTGTTTCCTAGCTGTATGACTTCAGAATTGTACCCATACCCATACTTTATATTTTATCTGAATTTTTCATTGCTACCATAACACAAGACAACTTAATAAAAATCAGTCCTAGTTTACATGAACAAAGCTGCAGGAAAGGCTTATGAGAAAGTGCACCCTTATTTAAAGAGCTCCACGAGGCTCTCGTGTTACTCAGTCCCATTTCAAGCCTTAGAATAGGGCTTAAATTGTGCATAGGTCTTGTGCTGGCCTTCGCAACAGGCTTGATTTTCAGCTTAGTACAAAGAGCTTGCTCTAGTTCTGTGCTGACTAACATCAGCTGTCATTAATAGTCATGTAATAAGGTGATGGCATGTTTATGACAGATCCTAATGGGACTGAGACCAAAGTCCTTTACTTTGGATGGAGCCTTTTGATTTTCTTTCACAGGAAATTTTCAAAAGCAAACATTTTCAGATTGGTCCTAAATGGCTTCCTGACCCTTCCAGCAGTACCAGGTGGTTCAGCAGGACACATAAGCACTGTATCAATTTTTAAACTATGCAATCGTTACTGAGTATTTAAAACCTTGTTCATCAAAAAGCTAAGTTTGGTAAACAATAATATTCATTAATGTTAATTCGGGATCCATCATGTGTGTTGTCAAAGTAAAAATAGTACAAGAATTTCGCTAGCTTGCTTGTTTGATAATCCTCTTGTGGCTGGAATTATTATTGAGTGCATTTTTTTTTTTTTACTTTAAAATTATTAAAAGAAAGAACCATCATTACTGTTTTTAATGGGATTAAAATGTATTCTGTTGTCTGTACCTTGGCTACACAAGATAAGCCTAAAGTACACATTACAGAAGATCTAAGTATGTTGTAGAAAGACACTTGTCACCTAAACCTTTGATTATATTGAAATGCCTTAGCTGTCAAAAGTATACTCAGCAAGCTGGAAAAAAAACAGTAATTGCTCTGTAGAGAAGTTTAAACTGCTGAACTGGCATTCTGAAGTCAATATGAACCTGAAGAAAATCCTGTGGAAATAGTGCAGAAATATTTGTTAACAAATTGTCCGCAGAAATGACAAAATACTGGCGATTTCACTGTATAGCAATGACATAGAAAATAATTCTTTTTATATACAAAAGGAAGCAAAGTCCTGGGTAATGAATGGCTTGCATACAAATGCATGTGGTGTTGCCATCTCAAACTCACTCCTTCCATACCTTTTCTCCAAATATCTCTTTACCAGATCTTTGCTTCAGCCACATTAACATTTGCATTTTATACCATCTGGTTTAGAAATCTTGATGATATCTTTGACTTTTCTTTTAGGGGACATTGCACTCCCTGAGGTCCAGGTGGGTAAGAAGACACTGGAACCTTCCCCTGGCATGGCCAAACATTCATTCCACAACTATGCACCAGCTGTTCAGCCTGGTGTTGAAGTCCTCCTTGCCAGGGTGCAGGCTGCCTGTGTGGGGCTGCATGAGCCAAGTGAACAAGGGGTAGGTCATGTCACCCAGAAGGATGATAGGCATGTCCACCTCCTTGACTCTGATGATATGGTCAGGGAAGAAGGTGCTGGCATGTGTATTATGAAAGAGGCAAGATTTCTGGAAGCTGTGTGTGTTGTGACCCTTTCCTGGATGTCCCACACTGATGTCCATGAAATGGCACACAGCACCAAGCAGAAGTAGCCCTGGCAGTTGACATAGCTGGCAACCTGATGAGAAGAGGTCAGGATGAGGATGTGTGTGACACCTAGCTCCCCCAGCAGCTAGGGAAGCCTATGGTGGCAAAGCCAACCATGGTGGCATCCACATTTCCCAGAGTGACGACTGCATAACACCACCTAGTTGTGGAGTGGATGATCTGCAACAGCATGACCCTGATGGTCGATTTCCCTATGCCAGAGTCGTTCCTGATGGACCATTACCTGTCTGTCATGGTGTACTTCCATGGGCTGATGGTGGTGTGCTTCTGCATGGGCTTGTCAGGTCTCATGTGGGTATTCCATCACCTGAGGGAAGTGGTGAGCCACTCACAGAGCTCCTGGATGGTGGCATTGATCATGCAGAATTTCTGCAGCCACTGCTGATTATCCCATATCTGCAGAATGACAGTCCCACCAGTCAGAGCTGGTGTCATGCCCCCAGAAGAGGCACTCCACAGTGTGCAGGGAACTGAGGTTAGTGCCACGACCCAGGTGAGGGCGGGTCCAGCTGCTCCTTGTTGTCATAACACTGGAGCAATATGCAGGCCACTTGGAGGAAGTGTGCCATGAGATTCAGCAGGAAGCCCATCAGCCTGGCAGTGTGTTTTCATCTGCTTTGGCTTCATGCTGTGAATGCTGTGGTGTCTGCAAGAGCAACCAGAACATGAGGCTGCACATGCCCATTGTGTCTCCTTTATGTCCTGGGAAGCAGGACGCAGTGGTAGACTGATTTTGAGATGGTCCTAACCCGGTTACTCACAGAATCATGGGCACTTTCTCATGCTCCTCTACTAACATCATATATGCCATCATGTGCCAACAATGCCCAGATGCTTTGTATATTGGACAGACTTCTAACTCCCTTAGACAAAGGGTCAACGGGCACAAAACAGACATCAAAACACTCCAGATCCACAAACCAGTTAGTCAGCATTTTAATGGAATGGGGCATTGTGTCAATGACCTCAAGGTATGTGTGTTACTGAAGAGAAATTATCGCACTGTTTTAGAAAGAGAAGCGGACGAGCTGACTTTTGTATTTAAATTCGGCACATTAACACATGGTTTAAATCGTGATGGGAACTTTCTGAGTCACTATAGGGGCTCGTCTGCATACTTGGCTCAATCTAATTCTTGATCTTACCCCCCCACCCCTCCACTCTCTGATTTGCTCACCTTGATTATCTTTTTCTGATTTGTCCTCCTTGCTTACTGTTTTTGGTTCTCTGTGTCTTAAATATTGAGTCTGTTCTGGTCTGGCTATGGTCTGAAGAAGTGGGTCTGTCCCACGAAAGCTCACCTGATAAACTAGTTTGCTAGTCTTTAAAGTGCTACTTGACTGCTTTTTGTTTTGATAGTGTATAGACTAGCACAGCTTACTCTCTGTTACTATTTCAGAATGAGTTTTCCTTAATCTGGAGCCTTCCTGCAGTGCAGACAGGTTATTCCAGAATAGATTATTTTGGAATAACTCCAGAATAAGCTATTTGGAAATAACTGTGTAGTGTACACTTTCCCTTAAAGTTAACTGGTAATTCCCCTAAAATACACAATGTCAGAGGAGGGGAAATAGAAAGTTTTTGAGAATGTACCTAATATAATATTCTAGAACATGTTCATTTTTGACAGCTATAGAGATTGAAAGTAAGACTGTTTTCAATTTTTGCCTCTCCAGTATCCACTGTGTGTTACCAATCTAGCCTTAAAGAAATGCTCTGGAATCTAGTAGTATTGGTTTAATATGTTGACGTGGAAGAATCACATGCATACAGAACTTTAAAAAAAAAAAAAAAAAAAGACTGAGGCAGATCTCCTCCCGGATTTATTTTGCGATAGTAAGTCTGTTTTATCTCTCCCATTTTTCTCTGATACACCAGCCTTATTTCAAAATAAGCTGTTCTAGAAGATATATTCTGGAATAGTTTATTTTGAAATATTGCTGCTACACACAAAATTCATTTTGAAATAGCTGAATACTATTTTGAAACACAGTGTCTACACACAATAGAGCCTATTTTGAAATAGAGCCCTCAGATGCGCTATGGCTTATTTTGAAACAGGCTCTATTCCCTGTCTACCCAGTCCGTATTTTGAAATTTTGAAAACCAAATAGGAAGAAGAGCTTTCCAAGTCAGGTGTTTTTATTAGGCCCCCATATACCTGGTTGGCATGCATTCCAAGAGTAGCACTTTCGAATTGTGGTGCTGTCATTATGCTAATGAGGCACTCCATATTCATGTCAGCATCTCATTAGCATCTTCTGAACTACCTCATTAACATGCCCCCTCCAAAAGGAGGGGGGCTAGTGTAGATACAGCCATGGGGTATACCTATTTCTAAATAAGCGAACCACTATTTTAAAATTATTTCAAAATAGTGATTGCGCTGTGTAGATGCTAACAAAATTATTTTGAAATAACAGCTCTTATTTTGAAATAATTTTGCAGCGTTGATACTCTTTGACTTCCTATTCCACATCACCGTGCTTCACAAGGGTGTTGTCAAGATTAAAATATTATTTTATTAAAATATTATGAAAAGTATTATAAATCTCTACTGGAATGGAGACCAAACATTTCCAATTCATGGTATGTAAATGGACAATTAGCACTTCAGCTTCTAAATTACTTCACTGAGTAGCATTGTAAAAATGTTCATGTTTTCCTCACTAAGCCTTGCAAATTCAGATACTCTGGGGTCTGTAAAGAAACTTTCATGGGAATTATTTTTATATACTTTATATACTATTTAGGCTATGTCTACACTAGCACCCCTGTTTTGAAAAGGGGGATGCTAATGAGACACTTGGGGATATGCTAATGAGGCACTTCAATGAATATGCAATTCATTATGAGCATAATGGCAGCCGCAGAACTTTGAAAGTATTACTTTTGATTACTCGCGGCTCATCTACACAGGGTCCTTTTGGTTATAGGAATAAGGGGATTTCAACATGTGCAGGGTCCTTTTGAAAAGGTCCCCGTGTGGATGAGCTGTGCGCTATTGAAAGTGGCACTTTCGAAGTGCTGTGTCAGCTATTATGTTAATGAGGTGTTACATATTCATTGCAGAGCCTCATTAACATATCCCAAAATGTATCACTAGCATCCCCCTTTTGCAGTGGGATGCTAGTGTAGACATAGCCTTATGTTTAGGAAGATAAGTGATAAAGGTCAATAAAAATAAAGTCTAGTTTTGATTTCTTATTGGTGTTATTCACCATGGTCCGTTCCAATGTACATTGTTAAATAAATGTCCATTTTGAGTCAAATGACTTACATAAATGAGAGATACAAAAGCTGGCTCAATTTAGTTGTGTACTTTAAGTTATTCATTTTCATGAATAGTTTGCTGAAGACTAGCATTCAAACAGCATTTGCCATTATCTTGTTAATAGGCCCTACTGCTTTAAATCTACTAGGAATGCAAATAACTGATAATTCTGAACTCATTAAGGAAATCTCCAGTGACTTACTTTGGTTAAATGTTCCAAAAGGCATGTTTAGCACTTCTATTGGGATTGGTAAAGTTCCAAAAAATTCTGTAAATTAAAGTTCTGCAGAGTGCTATAAAATATGCATAATGAAGCCCTGGATGTAAATTAAGAAGATTTATATTGCCGCATTCTGCTTATGTTATTCAATCTGAATGCTTCACAGGTTTTTATGAAGGAAATAAACTTCTTTCTCTTGAATTTTATTTTAAAGGGTCACCACAGATTCATTCTTACATTGCTTGGTTCACGCATTAAACACCAAATTGTTCTTTCTAATCTATATATCATACTCAAGTTTTATTGCACCCTGCTTTAAAAGCCTACTATGTACTTTATGTTGTAGTACTAGTACACTGAATTTGGATACAATCAGTTCAAAGAGAGCAGAAAAAAAGTGGAATATTCTTGTGCATAAAATACATGGATTCACTTACAAAATATTTGTAACCTCTTTTTTGTTATGAATAAATAGTAGTTGACCTACTATTTATATTCATGGATATTTATTGCTATAGGTGTATTGAAAAAGGGTATTTCTTTTGTATATCCTAATTTCAGGACAATATTTGTAATAAAATAATATGTGTTGTAATTGAAATCAATATTTTAGAAACTGCAGAACAATCCAAAAATATTTAATAATGTTTAATTGGCATTCCATTAACAGCAATTAAAATGGTGATTAAATAGATTGATTAACCATGATCAAGTTAGTTGTGTGAACTGACATTAACTGACAGCTCTAAAATATTTTTTGTCAAATTAAACATTGTGTTCAAACTGAAGCAAGTTTCATTTTGAGACTGAGCTGTAAATCTTTTAAAAGAATATATAACGATGAAGGAAATTTTTTAAAAAATGAATCAAAATTCAAAATGTTTAGTTCTAAAAATGTCAACATGAAATCTTTTGGGCTTTGATTTCTTTTTCCTAACTGAAAGAAGTTGGGATGGTAATGGAAAGAGGATGGTTGTATGAGATTATATGCAGCTACTATCAGCAACTTCAGCAGCTTCAGGTTAACATCTTTAAGATATGGAACACCCTTCATCGCTCTAGTATTATTCCTGGTCAGGCAAAGAAAATGGAAGGAACAATTTTTCACAGATTCACTTTGGTATAAAGGAGGAAAGTCTGTATATTGCCACGCGACTTGATAATCCACTTCATAGGCCATAAAGGGCTGTCAGATGAGTGAAGGAGAAATTGAGAGAAACAGCAACAGAGACAAGGAAAAACTATGGTGGCAAGCAAGTATGGTGTAGAAGCCTGTGCCTGCTGCCTTTGAAATTAACATCTTCAGGAAGACAGCACTTGCTTGGACCTGGCTGATTTCTGACAGCAAGGTAGGGGCCCTCTAGAACAGAGTGCACTCAAGGATATCATGTAAGCTGTTGGTAATACAGGAGAACTGTGACTGAGACGGGAAGGTGTACAGCAGAATTATGCTGCCATGTACATGAAGGTTGCAGTGGGCTTTGAAGAGGAGATGTTAGTCTTTAAGCTCTCTTTGGTTTTCACTGGATCCTATCCCAATGCTGCTGTTGCACCGCTAAAGCATATAAGGACAAGAACCTTTCAGACTCATGCTGAACTGAATTACTTTGTTTATCACAGATAATTTTCTCATTTTGTTCAATTAAAAAGAGCCTCCTATATGGGATCCTGTAGGTATTTCAAAAGACTGATTCACTAAAACTAATGCCCTCCACAAGTGGCCTCTCTGATACTGCTCATTCTCAGAGTATTAGGGCTTTAAGGCTACATCTACACTAGAAAAGCAGTCAAGTAGCACTTTAAAGACTAACAAAATAATTTATTAGGTGAGCTTTCGTGGGACGGACCCACTTCTTCAGACCATAGCCATACCAGAACAGACTCAATATTTAAGACACAGAGAACCAAAAACAGTAATCAGGGTGGACATATCAGAAAAAAAATGGTCAAGGTGAGCAAATCAGAGAGTAGAGGGGTAGAAGGAGAGGGAGGGGAAAGTCAAGAATTAGATTAAGCCAAGAATGCAAACGAGCCCCTATAGTGACTCAGAAAATTCCCATCCCAGTTCAAACCATGTGTTAATGTGCTGAATTTTAATATAAAGGACAATTTATAAAATATAAAGGAAAGATATGTGGACAAAGCTGGCAGCGGGCTTTGTTGCAAGGAAAGGTTCAAGGACTGGTATTTCTGGGCTATAGACTGTGGCTGTTCATGAGGATCCTCATAAGGTTGGGAGGCTGTCTGTAGGAGAGAACTGGCCTGTCACCTAGGGCCTTCTGGAGTGTGGCATCCTGATTAAGGATAGGTTGTAGGTCTTTAATAATTCGTTGCAGTGTTTTGAGTTGGGGCTGTAGGTGATGACCAGTGGTGTTCTGTTCTTGGCTTTTTTGGGGCCTATCTTGGAGTAGCTGGTCTCTGGGTATTTGTCTGGCCCTGTCAATTTGCTTTTTGGTTTGTTTGTTTGTTTGTTTCTCCTGGTGGGTAATTCAGGTTTATGAATATTTGGTAAAGATCTTGTAGTTTTTGGTCTCTGTCAGCTGGATTGGAGCAAATGTGATTGTACCTAAGGGCTTGACTGTAGACAATGGATCTAGTTATGTGTGCAGGATGGAAGCTAGAAGGGTGTAGGTAAGTATAGCGATCAGTGGGTTTCCAGTACAGTGTGGTACTGATCAGGCCATCCTTGATTTGTGCCGTAGTGTCCAGGAAATGTGTCTCTTGCATGGAGTAATCGAGGCATAAGTTGATGGTGGGGTGCAGATTGTTAAAGTCTCTGTGGAATTCTTCTTGAGTCTCTATACCATGGGTCCAAATCATAAAGATGTCACCCATGTATCTTAAGTAGAGGAGGGGTAATAGGGGACGAGAGCTCAGGAATCATTGTTCCAGGTCAGCCATAAATATATTAGCATATTGTGGGGCCATGTGGGTGCCCATAGCAGTTCCACTAATCTGGAGGTATAAATTGTCCCCAAATTGGAAATAATTGTGGGTGAGAACAAAGTTACAGAGGTCGGACACCAGATTGGCTGTGGTGACATCAGGGATGGTTTTCCTGATTGTTTGTAATCTGTCTTTATGTGGAATATTAGTGTACAGAGCCTCTACATCCATTGTGGCAAGAATGGTGTTATCAGGAACTTTGCCAATGTTTTGTACTTTCTTCAGGAAGTTGGTGGTATCTCAGAAATAGCTGGGAGTGTTGATGGCATAGGGTTTGAGGAGGGAGTCCACATAACTGGATAGGCTGGTGGTAAGGGTGCCAATACTGGAAATGATAGGGCGTCCAGGTTTTCCAGGTTTGTGGATTTTGGGAAGTAAATAGAATAATCCAGACTGGGGCTCAGATGAGGTCCCGAGTAGCAGCAGAGAGTCCCTTAAGTAGTTGTTGTAATTTCCTTTGGAATTCCAAAGTGGGATCAGCGAAGAGAGGTCTGTAATATGTGGTGTTGGAGAGTTGTCTGGCTGCCTCCTATTCATAGTCTAACTTACTCATGATGACAACAGCACCCCCTTTGTCAGCTGGTTTGATTATGATGTCTGGGTTATTTTTGAGACTGTGGACAGCATGGTGTTCAGCATAGTTGAGATTGTGTCTCATTTGGCATTGTTTGTGTATAATGTCAGCCTGAGCACGGTTGTGGAAGCATTGTACGTAGAAATCCAGACTTTTACTACAACCCTCGGGGGAGTCCACACAGAGTTCTTCTTCTTTTGTTGTTGGTAGGGGGTAGAGAGAGTCAGACTGTTGTTCACAGATATGCTGGAAAAATTCCTTTGGACAGAGGTGGCAAAAGAAGGCTTCAAGGTCACCACAGAATTGTATTTAGTTTGTGGAGGAAGTAGTACAGAAGGAAAGACCCCGGGATAAGATACACTCCTCTGCTGGGCTGAGTTGGTAGCTGGAAAGGTTAACAATATTGTTAGCTGAGCTGTTGTTATTGTGGTTGAAGTATCCTGAGGAATGAAGTAATGTAGAGAATTTATTCTCTTTCCTTTTTTGTAGAAAGTGGAAGTGTGTTTTACAAATTTCTTGTCTAGCACTGGTAAAACCTCATATTGTGGGGTCTTGTGTGGATGCCTGTTTGTTGATGATAATTTCAAGTTCAGAGAGTTCATTTTTGATCATCATTTGTTTATTGTAAAGGATTTTGATCAAGTGGTTCCTCAGTTTCTTAGAGAGAGTTCTGCATAGATGCTCACTGTAGTCAGTGTAGTACATTCATTGTAATGGGTTTTTCACAGTCAGTCCTTTGGGTACAATATCCATTTTCTTGCATTTGGAGAGAAAGATGATGTCTGTCCAGATCTGGGCAAGTTTTTTTCATGTCATTGATGTATCATGTAGTTTCATGTAGTTGATGGAAAGCCCGCTGCCAGCTTTGTCCACATATCTTCTCTGGAAATACCTTCACTGGACCTAACCAGGTTATTCACAGAATCACGGGCAATTGCTCATGCTCCTCTACTAACATCATATATGCCATCATGTGCCAACAATGCCCAGATGCTTTGTATATTGGACAGACTTCTAACTCCCTTAGAAAAAGGGTTAATGGGCACAAAACAGACATCAAAACACTCCAGATCCACAAACCAGTTAGTCAACATTTTAATGGAATGGGCCATTCTGTTAATAACTTAAGAGTATGGATGTTACTGAAAAAAAAATTCGCACTGCTATTCAAAGGGAAACAGCCCCCCGCCACCCCTGGAACTTTTCCTTTGCCCAGGGTCTCAGTAAACCTGTTGGCTCCCCTCGCCTTAATGGCCTGCTTATATGTCTTCAGACCACATTGTTTTTTGATTTGTAGCCCAGGAGTTGCTTAAAAGCTTTAGAGAAATTTTACAACAAGCTCCAAAACGTCTGGTTTGGAATCCAACAATTGGGGTGGGGGGAAAGGATATACCTTCCTGTTTATGCACACATTCACTCAGAAATAAGAAAGTTATTCTGTATAAGGCTCTGGTAACGGGCACTTTCTCTCTTCAAGATTGGAATTCAGTTTCAAGATCAACAGGGTCCACTTTGATTTCATCTGACATCCTACCGTGAAACATATTGGGACTCCTTGAATTAGCAGGAATTAGATTTGACAGGCTCTGACATAATTCCATTACTGTTTGTAACTAGAGTAATACAAGTGCAGTTCAAATGGACCAGAGGTGCAGTACTGTTACATAAAACTATCCAAGTATGACTACCTCAGAGCAAAAAAAGTAGTTGTGATTTAGAAATGATAGGCCAGAGTAAGACATTATTCTCCAGGTTTAAAAGAGATGTAACTCTAGAATAAAACTAGAACAAGTAAAATGAGAGTTATGATTTATGATTTGATTACTTTGAGGCTGTGTCTACACTATCACGTGTCGAAGACTTCAAAGTTGGGGGACTTCAAAGTTGTCCTGGCACTTTGAAGTACTGGCAGGTGAGCCGCAGCTAGATGCGTGCAAGTACTTTGAAATTTAAAACTTCAAAGTTGCTGGGGAGAGGGGGGGAGATTTGCCTAATGAAGTGCTGCCTATGCATGGCAGCACTTGATTAGTAAACTCCCAATATCCTAATCACCATCCTTTCTTCGAAAGAAGGTGATAGTGTAGACAAGCCCAGAATGAAGGGACCATTGATGTTGTGATGACAACATCTTACCCCTCTTGCCTAGACCAAGATAATACACAGGTATGAGTCCAGTCATGTAAAGTTCTAGTTTGAACCCTTCACCTGGATAACATTAATAGATCAAATCCAGATTAGCACTTTTCCAAAGTTTGAGGAAGGTTATATTCAAATTTCTGCATCAGGCCCCTCTGTGATAATAAATTATAATTATGGGATAATACAGAATAAAAGAGAGAGGGGGAAAAGTGGATAATAGAAACAGGTTTAAACAAATAAAACCAATAATCTCCATTATTGCTTGATCTATTTTTAAACTTTAATTGCAGAAGGTAAGATATTCATTTCACCAAAGGCACCAGGGAAACAGAATTTAAGGAATCATTATGCCTCTTGTTTGCATGTGGAAATATCTATTTCTTTTCAAACTGCTACCATTTGAGATCAGATCCATAAAGTAGAAGAACTTATCAAAATTAAAGAAGTTTTAAATTTTAGCATTTGAGTTTTTTTAACTCTTTCTATAGAAAAACATAAGCAAAAATCATTTTTACATTTAAAAAGTAGTGGGCTGGGGAAGCAGGGGGCAGAAGGGAGGGATTTGAACAATTTCACAAAATGTATTGCACATAAATTAGTGTCCAGAGGAATTAGTTGGTATTAGGATTAGAATGGGATAAGAATGTTTTCTGAAATTTTTCTTTTGCCACAATATCGTAGATTCAGCAACAGCAATAGTTCATGAATTGGTTTTTTTTCTGTTTTTATCCAAAACCCCAAAATGTTTTGTAACAAAATGTCCTTATTTTCGTATAAAAATAAAAAGTCAAAACATAAATAAAAGACTTGGATTGTTGTAAAAAAATACCGTTCAAAGCAATTTCTTTAGTCTAACTTCTTAAAACAGTTGGTCAATTGAAAAAAAAAATCTGTTCTTCACCCTGCTCTAATTAGGACTTGATTCTACCAAAGGGTGAGTATGACCCTTGAAGATCCTGCAAAGAACTAAGGTTTATCATAATTAATAAGGCAGATAAGCATATTTTATATCAACATGTATAGGGGGTCCCTGCTATACATTGCAGATATGTTCCAGGAAACTGAAACTTATAAAGAAAATGAAATAAACTGGTATATTTTCCCTCATAAGAATCAAGGTAAATAGCAGGTAAGCATTCTGAAAAGTCCTTTAAATTGCTATGAAATGCAGACTAGGGAACCTTATCCCATAGGAAACAAAATAATACTGGAGGGTTAGGATCCCAGACCTGAGAGATATAATGCTACTCTTCTGAAATCATCATATCAAGCAACCAAACAACTCACACACATTTAAAACATTTCATTCACACTTATTTTATATTGAACACCATTTTATTACCACTTATAAACAGCATTTTAAAACATTTCATTCATGACTCTGAAATTGAAAATCATTTTATTAGAATTTTTAAATAGCATATTTAAGAACATTTTCATGGTTTGATCATAAAAAAAGAAACCCATTTTACTGTAGCACTTTTCAACTCAATTTTTGAAAAACAAACATTTTTACATTCCTACCATTTTATCAACATTTTAAACAGCACATTAAACTAAAACCCCTATTTGTTAACATTTTAAGCAACAATTAAAAAAATTCATTCTTAGGGGGAGAATGAGGATGTCATCTCCACATCACTAACTTGGGGTTCTCTCACTTTCCTTTTAAAGAAAGAGTTCAGCTTTGTTTGCTTACCACACCAAAGTTTGGCATGATAAGTTTCTTTGTAGCATGCCAAATCTTCATTTATAGCCTGCATCACTTTTGTAGAATGGTCAACAAGAGGATCATTTACCTTAAAAATGTCAACAAGCTCCTCAGCTTGTTCAACCACAAATTGAAGGGTAGCAGATAACAGCCACTCTCTTTCATGTTTCTGTTCATCATCCAAACTCTCTTCGTGGAATGCTTGTTTGTCTAATTTGGCAAGATCCTCATTACCAAGAGGCACAAAATGTGACTTCAACAGCCCTTCAAATCATTCTCTTCAACTTCGTCAGAGCCAGCCTCCCCTTGCTAGTTGTGCTATTTCAGAATTAATGGGGATTTCTTCAAACCCTACAGTCTTCAATGGCCTCATGATGCTGTTTTTTTCCAGATACTGTTCATCATGCTAACTAAGACTTCTTCCCAGGTGGTACCAATGTTCATCACAGTATTCATTTTATTGATATTTTCCCCAAAATTCCTGGACTGTGGGTTCTCTCTCACCCTCAGTTTCCTAGATGAGTACTCAAAATGTGCTCCACAAATATGCCAGGAAGATGGCAATAAACCC
This sequence comes from Carettochelys insculpta, assembly GCF_033958435.1. Lineage (NCBI taxonomy): Eukaryota > Metazoa > Chordata > Testudines > Carettochelyidae > Carettochelys > Carettochelys insculpta. The sequence goes on along the minus strand of NC_134140.1, from coordinate 40,755,084 downwards.
CTGGTCCATTGGCTACATGATTGATGTGGTTCCAAGGTGGCATAAAAATAACTGATATTTGGACAGGGAGCTTCATAATCCAGGTGGCGGGTTTTATTATCATCCAGAATCAGAAAAATACTAAAAAGTCAAATTTTGTTCCTGCCCATACTTTTTCATTGCAGGGACAAAATAGTCCACAAACCAGTTACAGAAAAGTTGTCTTGTTATCTAAGCCCTTCTGTGTGATTTCCATATGACAGGAAGCTGAGATTTCATAGTTTTTCACAGCTTGTGGCTTTTGACTTTGATAGACAAGCAATGGTTGAGTTTGTCACCTTTAGCTTTGCCCCCCACCAGCAGAGTTAGGTTATCTTTAGAGGCCTTGAAGGCAGGAGCAGTTTTTTGTTAATAGAAATAGAAGTTCTAGATGGCATCTATTTCCAATACAGACTTGTCTCATCTGCATATAAAATGTGGTGAGCATCATAGCTGCCTTCATCAATCACTTTCCTAAGCATTTCAGGAAATGCTTCAGCTGCCTCTGTGTCAGCACTAGCTGCCTTTCCCTGTACTCACACATTTTAAATCCATACCTTTTCTGGATCTCTGAAACCATCCTCAGCTTGCAGGGAGAGTTTCTGCAGCAGTGTCTTCATCAATTTTTATGTCTTCATACAAGCTGATGGCTCCCTCCTGAATGAGGGATAGGTTGATCGGGGCATTGCTTTCATGCAGATCTTTCAGCCATACAGCTTACATCCTTTCCATTTTTTTTTTCATTTGAGCATGTCTTTGCTATGTAATCTTTACAGAGGGATGCTTTGAAGCATGCTTTGCTGCACTCACAGGCTGTGTCTACACGTGCCCCAAACTTCGAAATGGCCATGCAAATGGCCATTTCGAAGTTTACTAATGAAGCGCTGAAATGCATATTCAGCGCTTCATCAGCATGCGGGCGGCAGCGGAGCTTCGAAATTGACGAGCCTTGCCGCCGCGCGGCGCGTCCAGACGGGGCTCCTTTTCGAAAGGACCCCGCCTACTTCGAAGTCCCCTTATTCCCGTGAGTTTATGGGAATAAGGGGACTTCGAAGAAGGTGGCATCCTTTCGAAAAGGAGCCCCGTCTGGACGCGCCGCGCGGCGGCAAGGCTCGTCAATTTCGAAGCGCCGCTGCCGCCCGCATGCTGATGAAGCGCTGAATATGCATTTCAGCGCTTCATTAGTAAACTTCGAAATGGCCATTTGCATGGCCATTTCGAAGTTTGGGGCACGTGTAGACGTAGCCACAATGTCCTGAGCATTTCTGGTAATAGTATTCACGGTCATTGGTGGCAGTCCAAGATGGTGATCAATATCAGAGCATTCACTTTTTCTTCCACTCTACTTTACGATGTCCATTTGTATGTCCAGATACACGCTGCTGTTGAGCTGCTTACATTCACTAACTTCACTCATTCTGTTAGCGCTGGCATTACACTTAGAACTCATTTTTTCCAAATGAAGGGCTGAGGGAGATACATCGGAGAAGCACTTCCACCTCCTGCAGGTCAGCACTGGCATGAAATATGAATTAGGCAGGCATATACACGGGGAAGGTAAAGACATAATTGCTGAGAATGCACAGATGTAAAGAAAATAGTTCTGCTTTTCGGTAGTGATGTAAATGCAAAACAGCGTTAAGTAGGGAGATGTATAACAGGGACCTCCTTTGTCAAACAAAATTTCATCAACGATATCCCAAATTTAACCCATCTCAGGTGCATTTATATCAGAGTCATGTACAGAAGAACAATACTTACCTATTCCAGGAAGTGAAGCTTTTAAGGATCTGACCTTTGTGCACATGTAACTTGCATGTGCTAGGATTTATTTGTAAATAGAAAGTAATCTCTGTATACACACAACCCCTTACCTTCATTAGGGATTTTTTGGAAAATTTTCTCCTTGTTGCTAACATGGGCACAGCCAAACTTCAATTATCAACACCAGGAGCACTATGGTAGCTGGGGATTAGCTGTGACACCATTTTCAGCACCATTGCATCTAACCTTTCTGTGATGACCAATGGACAAAATGCTAAAATGTCACCCACCACTGCTCAGGCTTCTAATTTTGCTAATAGCTCAGCTGAAATGGGGATAGTGACAGTAGGTTGCTTTCCCAAAATGTCAGTTCTGTAAACAAAGATTGTGTATGTTCTCTTTCAATTTTTTTTTGTAAATTTGGATATATAATAAAGATAACTCCGTCGGTGGGGGAAGGTGGGTTGGAGAGAGGAGAGGGAAAGTACAGTTAATCTTTGTGTAAAGAAAAAACATTTCTTTGCAATCATCTCTTATTTCAAAATTCTCTGTAATTTCTTGTCACCACACATCTTGGTCTCAGTCATCTGAAATGCTGAAATGTGTTTTCTAAAGACAGGTCAATTTGATTCCTTGCAATTTGGTTTTCCAGATCTAGGAATTAGCCAAGATTACAGCAATAAGTGACTAGTCACAGCTGTGCCTACTGTGTTGCCAAGCTCCAAGGATAGATAAGGAAAGTTGTGATTTCACTTTGATATCTTCGCCCTGCTTGAAACAAGGTATGCAGTGTGAGGGACCTGTAGTTTTCCTTATCCAGAAGAGAAGTTTGCACTATTGCAACAAATCCCAAATATGGACAAGACTTTGATTACTTCAAATGTTTTTCCAATATTTCTTACAGAATGAAAATCACTGGAGTGAACTTCACACAGTTACAGCTTTTATTTAGGTCTGGACTGTAACCAGATGCAGCACCAGCTTACTAGAGGCCCTAAACAGGAATATATTAGGGAGTCTCTCTCTCTCTCTCTCTCTTTCTCACACACACACACACACACCACATACAAAAAAAGAGGAAACAGGTCTCCCTTGAGCTGGTTGGGGGGCCAGAGTCAATTATTTAGTGTGTAGTAGCAGAGAGAAAGCCATGCTAGTCTATATACTATCAAAACAAAGAAAGCAGTAAGTAGCACTTTAAAGACTAAAAAAAATAATTTATTAGGTGACGAGCTTTCATGGGACAAACCCACTTCTTCAGACCATAGCCATACCAGAACAGACACAATATTTGAGGCACAGAGAACCAAAAATAGTAATCAAGATTGTCAAATCAGAAAAAAAAGTTATCTAGGTGAGCAAATGAGAGAGTAGAGGGGCAGAAAGAGGGTGGGGGTCGAGAATTCAATTAAGCCAAGTAGGCAAAAGAGCCCCTATAATGACCCAGAAAATTTCCATCCCAGTTCAAACCACATGTTAATGTGTTGAATTTGAATATAAAAGAGAGTTCAGCAGCCTCTCTTTCCAGACTGTTGTGAAAATTCCTCTTCAGTAAGATGCAGACTTTTAAATCATTAACAGAATGGCCCACTCCATTAAAATGCTGGCTGACAGGTTTGTGGATCAGGAGTGTTTTAGTGGGCCATTCTGTTAAGGACTGAAAAATTTGTGTCTTATTGAAGAGGAATTTTCACAACAGTCTGGAAAGAGAGGCTGCTGAACTCTCTTTTATATTCAAATTCGACATATTAACATGTGGTTTGAACTGGGATGGAAATTTTCTGGGTCATTATAGGGACTCTTTGGCATACTTGGCTTAATCTAATTCTTGACTCCCCCTGCCGTCCTTCTGCCCTCTGCTCTCTGATTTGCTCACCTTGATAATTTTTTTCTGATTTGTCAACCTTGATTACTATTTTTGGTTCTGTGCCTTAAATATTGAGTCTGTTCTGGTATGGCTATGGTCTGAAGAAGTGGGTCTGTCCCACGAAAGCTCACCTAATAAATTATTTTGTTAGTCTTTAAAGTGCTACTTGACTGCTTTTTTGTTTTTATTTAGTGTGTGTGTGCCTACCATTGGTTCTGACTATAACCTTATAGGCCAACAGAAGTGAAAGAGCACAACAACTATGCTGCCCCAGGCAGAGGGAAGGAACCCAGATTCTGACTGGCAGAATTTGCCCACACCAAGCCAGCCTTTTGCTAGCACATTTTGTTTCTTTCCAGATTAGTGCTGGTCAGTGTATTGAGGTCAGTGTTCCAAAGCCAAGCGCCCTCCCCGACTTCCCTGATTTTCTTTGTTCATTTGCATAGGAAGGGGAACAAAAGATGGCTGGCCGCTGCTCTCCACCCAGGCAGGACCTGTTGATGTGCCAAAGGGAGCAAAGGAACTCATACAGCCAGGGTCATAGATGAGCCTTTAAATTGTGACCTATTTGCAAGAGATTGTCTTTTTTATAAGAGGAGACTGAAGTATGTACCACAAGAGGAGTCCAGATCTCTGACTGGGTCCTCTATTCTACTGCAATACAAATCATACATAAAATGACAATTATAAAACAGATGTTGTATGTGTTTTGCACAGGACTGCTGATCCTTCAGCACCCATTCTTGATGTCAGTATTTGCCTCTCACTTCATTTCTCTCCCTTGCTGGAACCTATTAGGCTGTGCCTACACCAGAGAGCTTCCAGTGACACAGATCTACTATAGCAGCTGTGCTCTGTAAGGCCTCTTATGTGCTTTCTATATGTCAAAGTGAGAGAGCTCTCCCACCGACATAATTAAACCACTCCCAATGAGAGATCGTTACTGTGTATGTGTGAGAAGCTCTTCCACTGACATAGCTCTGTGCACCCTACCAGTTACACTGATGAGACATAAGTCACTTTGCATGGCATTTTTCAGACCTGGAGTAACACACATTCTGCTGACATAAGCCATAGTGTGGATATGGCCTTAGCTTTGAAGCAGATAATGACATCCTTTTTGAAGCTCCTGTCCACTGTTAGGTAGTATTCTGAGTGTTTATGCTTTCTCAACACAAACTCAGGCAGGGAGGCAGCAGAATTATCTGCTGATCTCTTGACTCTTGAGGATTCTAAGGCTGGGTCTACATTTGCCCCCAACTGCGAAGGTGGCTTGCTAATCAGGATGATGGGAGATTACTAATGAAGTGATGTGATGAATATGCAATGCTTCATTAGGCTAATTCTCCCCAATGGCAACTTTGAAGTTCCGGCATGCCGTGTAGTCCCAAGTACTTAGAAGTGCCCATGCTACTTTGAAGGTCTTTTACTCCTCAAAATTTTGAGGAGTAATGGCACTTCGAAATAGCATGGGCACTTAGAGGAGTCCACAGCTACATGCATGCCGGCACTTCGAAGTTTGATACTTTGAAGTTGCCGCAATGGAGAACTAGACTAATGAAGTGCTGCATATTCATCCCAGCACTTCATTAGTAATCTCCCATCACCCTGACTGTCTACACTTGCCCCCTTCGAAGATGGGGGGCAAGTGTAGACAAGTCCTCATAAGGCTTCATGTATGAGAAGCAGTATGCAGCAATAAGAGGCATTTGTCAATTAATTGATTTTGAAGGCAATACAGAGTATCTGTTTGCTTGAGGGAAATGTTATTTCCCCTCACAACTGTCACAAGCTATAACTCTTTAAAGATTTATAAGAATATGATATTAGGAGATTGTGATTAAGGAGCAAAGGCAGATGTTGTTTGAGTTATGGGATTAGCCACCAATCTATTGTATGCAGAAGTGTAAAACTCTTCTAATATATGATTTTTGTCATTATAGTTTTTAATGAAAACTACAATATGTAGCTGCGCACACAATCCTGCTAAGTAAGCCCTGGAAAATCGACTCACTGCATACTTAAATTCCAATTACTTTTAAAGAACAACTAAGCAGGAGTCATGTAAAGCGTGAAGTCACCTTATTAAGGTTTTAAAGTAACAAAGTTATAAGCTCTTCTTGGTTTACTTGCCACATTTATGTTTTTTTTCATTAAATTATCTAGATTGTAGTTAGAGTAATAATGAACAATTTGCATATTTGCAGCACAGCATCTTTCATACCAGGGTCTCAAACGGTTTTGCAAACATTAATTAATGAAGCCTCACAGCAGATGCATTAACCAGCCAAGTAAAATATTGGGATCATTATTCATCACCAAATTATACCCACCTCTGAAATAAGATGCAATTATTATTTAACAACAGATCGGACATTAAGTTTTGGATGGGAAGTAAGGAAGGACACTGAATCAAGATAAGATATGAAATAGTTAAAATATCAGAGGGGTAGCTGTGTTTGTTTTTTGTGGATACAGACTATGAGAACTCCTGCAGCACCTTATAGACTGACAGATTTTGTTAGAGCACAAGCTTTGATGGGCAAAAACCCACTTCATCAGATGCATATCATGAAATATTTAAAGAGGCAGACAAAAATTATCTGATATTAGTCTAAGATAGTTGTGTTAACCCTAGTATAAAAATTGGAAAAAAGGAGTGAATTTAGTACTTCTTAGGGACGATGGGAATAACAGTAGAAGCTGATGTTTATTCTTCAAAGTTCAACGATATTATCTTTTGCTCTCCATCTCACATGTATGCATTTCACTACTACATAGTAGATATCCTTCATAACAAGTTTTTTCTGCTCTTGCACAGTCTAAAATACTGGCAAGGCAGCTGCTGGTGGTTCTGGTAGTCAGATATCTTATTTCAACAGAAAAAAATGTTATCAGCTGGTGAAATCTTATTAGGTTCAGTTAAATCCTCACCCAAAAACAAAATTTGAAAGCATTTTTCACTTAAAATACTATATGCTCAACCTCCCTGGCCCAGCAACCTTGGACTTGAGAAGTCCCAGACCAAGGATTTAGCCAGACCAGGGAAGGTCATTTCTGCCCTCCCTGCTGGCCTCTCAGCCCCTGCTCTTGGGCACTCCCCTCCCATTGTCAACCGTGCCTTACTGACATGCTCCTTATGCCCCGCAGGCTCACCAGACTCTGGCTCCTGGCCCCCGCTACCTCTCCCCAGCCGCCACTTCCCTGGGCTGCAGCTTCCTTCTGAACCCCAGGTTCTTGGGCCAGGGATGAGCTGCCATGTGCCACTGCTACCTGGCCTGGGGCTTTCTGTGCAGCTCTGTCCAGATCTTCCCGGGGCTGCGGCTTCCCACATAGCACTGGTGATGAGCCACCCCTCTCTATCCTGGATGTCAGGTTACTAAGCCTAGCCACCAGTCCCTGCTGCTGCCTGGTCCTTGCTGCCAGACCAGCTGTGGCTGCCCTGCCCTGGACGCCTTCTACTGGTCTGGCTGCCCCCTTCTCCTCCCAGCCCCTGGACTCTAGTCCAAAGATCCATGGTCCTGCTGGACCACAGATATTGCTGGATGAGAGAATGCCAGATCTGGGAGTTTTAATTGGAAGTAACAAACACTTAAGGAGCCATGCTTAACACAGAGCTGGAGCAATAGTGTGTGTGTAAAGGCAAGCAGAAACACAGGCTGGAAGAGAGCCAAGTAGTTGCTTGCAAGCACAATGTGCCCATTGGCTAAGTATCAAAATTAAGAAACTGTATCTGTTTGTTGTTGTTGATCTCACCTGCCTTTAAAGATGCAGGACTAGATATCCAATCTTATTTCTTTATAAGGAATATTAGGAAAAATAAAATCCAAACTACATAATTTTTACTCATTAACCACATGCCACCATTGCACTTGGTATTTAAAATTTGTTTTAACATACACAGAAGGCAAATTTTGTATAGGCATATGAATAATTCACCAGTGTTCCCCTCTTCCCCACAAAAATCTATGGCAGAAATAAAGTACAATATACAACATTATTTGATGCTTAGCTGGATTTTCTGAAAGTTCCTTTCCTTACACAATTAAAAATAATTTTAACCTGTCTGTTGTCTCATTAAGGTTTGTGTTTAAATAATACTTTGCTTTAAATGAGTGGTTCCAGCTTATATAGAATCATAGAAGAGTAGGACTGGAAGGGACCTCGAGAGGCCATTGAATCCAGCCCCCTGCCCTCATGGCAGGACCAAGCATTTTCTAGACCATCCCTGAAAGCCATCTATCTAACCTCTTCTTAAATAGCTCCAGTGATGGAGATTCTACCACTTCCCTTGGCAATTCGTTCCAGTGTTTGATCACCCTGACAGTTAGGAACTTTTTCCTAATGTCCAACCTGAACCTCCCCTGCTGCAATTTCAGTCCATTGCCTCTTGTTCTATCCTCAGAGGCAAGCAAGAACAAGTTCCCTCCCTCTGCCTTATGACACCCTTTTAAATACCTGAAAACTGCTATCATGTCCCCCCTCAGTCTTCTCTTTTCCAAACTAAACAAGCCCAATTCTTTCAGCCTGTCTTCATAGGTCATGTTCTCTAGACCTTTGATCATTCTCGTTGCTCTCCTCTGGACCCTCTCCAATTTCTTCACATCCTTCCTGAACTGCGGTGCCCAGAACTGGACACAATACTCCAGCTGAGGCCTAACCAGCACAGAGCAGAGCGGGAGAATGACTTGTTCTTGTTCACAACACACCTGTTAATGCATCCTAGAATCACGTTTGCCTTTTTCGCAACAGCATCACACAGTTGAGTCATATTTAGCTTGTGGTCCACTATAACCCCCAGATCCCTTTCTGCTGTACTCATTCCTAGGCAGTCCTTTCCCATTCTGTATGTGTGACACTGATTGTTCCTTCCTAAGTGGAGCACTTTGCATTTGTCCTTATTAAACTTCATCCTGTTTACCTCAGCCCATTTCTCCAATTTATCCAGATCCTTTTGAATTATGACCCTATCCTCCAAAGAAGTTGTAACCCCTCCCAGCTTGGTATCATCTGCAAACTTAATAAGTGTACTTTCTATGTCAATATCTAAATTGTCAATGAAGGTATTGAACGGAACCGGTCCTAAAACAGACCCCTGAGGAACCCCACTAGTTATACTTTTCCAGCCGGATTGAAAACCATTAATAACTACTCTCTGGGTACGGTTATCTAGCCAGTTGTTCACCCACCTTATAGTAGCCCCATCTAAGTTGTATTTGCATAGTTTATTGATAAGTATATTATGTGAGACCATGTCAAATGCTTTACTGAAGTCTAGGTATACCACATCCACCGCTTCTTCCTTATCCACAAGACTCGTTATTCTATCAAAAAAAGCTATTAGATTGGTTTGACATGATCTGTTTTTAACAAAACCATGCTGGCTGTTCCCTAGCACCTTACCACCTTCCAAATGCTTGCAGATGATTTCTTTAATTACCTGCTCCATTATCTTTCCTGGCACAGAAGTTAAGCTGACTGGCCTGTAGTTTCCCGGGTTATTCTTGTTCCCCTTTTTATAAAGGGGTACTATATTTGCCCTTTTCCAGTCTTCTGGAATCTCTCCCGTCTCCCATGATTTTCCAAACATGATTGCTAAAGGCTCAGATACCTCTTCTATCAGCTCCTTGAGGATTCTAGGATGCATTTCATCAGGCCCTGGTGATTTGCAGACATCTAATTTTTCTAAGTAGACTTTAATTTGTTCTTTTCTTATTTCAACTTCTAAGCCTACCCCTTTTTCACTAGCATTCTCTATGTCAGGCATTCCTTCAGATTTCTCGGTGAAGACCGAAACAAAGAAATCATTAAACATCTCTGCCATTTCCAAATTCCCTGTTACTGTTTCTCCCTCCTCACTGACCAATGGCCCTACCCTCTCCTTAGTCTTCCTCTTGTTACCAATGTATTTCTAAAAAGCCTTCTTGTTTTCCTTTATGCTTGTAGCTAGTTTGAGCTCATTTTGTGCCTTAGCCTTTCTAATCTTGCTCCTGCACCCTTGTGTTGTTTGCCTATATTCATCCTTTGTAATTTGTCCTAGTTTCCATTTCTTATAAGATTCCTCTTTTATTTTGAGATCATGCAAGATCTCCTGGTTAAGCCAAGGCAGTCTTTTGCCATGTTTTCTATCTTTCCTACGCAGCAGGATAGCTTGCTTTTGGGCCCTTAATAATGTCTCTTTGAAAAACTGCCAACTCTCCTCAGCCGTTTTTCCCCTCAGTTTAGCTTCCCATGGGACCTTACCTACCAGCTGTCTGAGTTTACCAAAATCTGCCTTCCTGAAATCCATTATCTCTATTGTACTGTTACTACATATCACTTAATCAAATTAAAACATAGTTGCCTTTGGTTTATCATTTAGTTAGTAGGTAGGAAATAAAATAAAAAACTACTACATGCAGCTATTTCCCTAAATTTAGCTGTCCTTTCTGGTTTCATTATACTATTTCTATATTTGTTCTAATCAAATATATCTAATGACTGTGAACTAGACAGACAAGTTAGCAACATGAGATTGATTTTAAAGGTATATTTGATTGCTAAAATTATGAACATTTACTGATGATTTATTGCAGTGCTCTTGAAGAAAGGAGTGTGAAACGTTGATATTCCTTATGATATGCTGTGATTTTTTAAAATTATGTGCAGAACTTGGTTTAAAATGAGACCTGAAGAGGTCCTTGCAAATATCAAGTGACTTCTCTTGGGAACAACAGTAATCAGAAACTTAAAAAAATGAAATTTCTAATAAAGAGAAGCACAATTGTGTTTAATACCTTTGGGGATATTTAAGTATAATCTTTTAAGGCATGCAGTCGCCAACAACATTTTTTTTTGTTTGGGTTTTACTGGATGGTGAGAAACGACAACAACCAACAGCAATGTAAAATTCATGTTTATGTGAATGACAATTAACTTTCACCATTAAGAGAACGATGAGAAAAGTATTAGTGTAAGTCAGTTGCTGGTCAAGGGCCGTGTCTACACTAGCCCTAAACTTCGAAATGGCCATGCATGCGAGCAGATGGGAATAAGGGGACTTGGAAGTAGGCGGGATCCTTTCGAAAAGGAGCCCTGTTGGGATGAGCCGCGCGGTGGCGAGGAGCGTCAATTTCGAAGTGCCACGGCCTCCCGCATGCTAATGAAGCGCTGAATATGTATTTCAGCACTTCATTAGTAAACTTCAAAATGGCCATTTGCATGGCGATTTTGAAGTTTGGGGCTAGTGTAGACATGGCCAACTACTGGCATTTTACCATGACTGGTGAAATGTTTGTGCCAGTGAAGTCAATGGCAAACCTTCCATTGATTTCAATCAAGCCATGATTTCATCTTATGCTGGATCACCCCTTGATGTTTCATCCACTTAACTCCCTTATTTGCATGGAATTAATGTGGAATCTGAGGTCTACAGAGATATGCTTCTCCTTGCTTGTACCTCTGGAGTAAAGAGTCAGTGGGTTTTATTTTTTGTTGTTGTGCAGTTTGTTTTCTTTTACAGATGGAGGCAGGTGATTAATATAAGAAAGTGCTGGTAATTCAATTTAGGACCTGGAAGACTGAGATGCACCAGTAAAACAGGAATCCTTCTGTGTGGGGTGGTGGGACTGGTAAAGGGATAACACAAGGGCCTCAGAAGAAATATAGAAAAACTAAGTAGTGGTTGACCTTTTGGCTCTCTGCCCTTTCCACCAGAAGTACAGCAAACCCCCAAAATACGTAATTTTGAATTAAGTTTAACTTGCATTAATGCGGGTTAAGCATAACTCAAAGCCACTCTGTGGCTATCTGCCTGGCGCAGCTTCTTCTGGCTGAGGGAAGCCAGGCAGAGGGCCACTCTGCTTCGGCTTCCCCCAGCTATAGGAAGGTGGATGGGCATGCAGCAGTATGGCTTTTCCCTGGCTTCCCCTGTCTGGGAGAAGCTGCACCACCATAGCTATCTGACCAGTGTGATTTATCCCAGCTGGGAGAAGCCAGGTAGACAGACAGCCATGCCGCTGTGGCTTCTCTACAGCTTCCCCCAGCTGGGAGAAGCTGCACCACTGTGGCTCCTCTCAGCTGGAGGAAGCCAAGGAGAATCTGTGCCTGGCTCCCTGAGTGGCAGGGAGCTGGGAACCAAGCCACAGTTGTAGGTACTACTCATACACACTCATGACTGGATATCTGAACATTAATAGACAATTCTTTTCCCCACGAGCTTTTAGCCTAACTTAGTGGAATATGTTATTTATCAAACAAAACAATTCAACTTTTGGAAATCTTTATCAAAATGTAAAAATACCGTCAGGGAGTATCTACACTGGAGAGTTTTATAGAGAAAACAGGGGTTTTGTCAACAAACTGTTGACAACAAAAGCTGTGTAGATGCTTTGGGGGCCCTTTTGTTAACAGAGGATCAAAAGATCCATCCACTCTTGTGTGTAGACAGGATATCTTCACAGAAGTTTTGGCAGCACATTGCTTCCGACAGTAACATCTGTAGACAGAAGTGTCTAGTGTCACAGTGCCTCTGAGTCAGTAGCCTACATTTAAGAAAGCACAATTCCACAGGAATCTCTTTTTAAAAAGCTAACAAACAAAAAACACCTCCCAAATATCACCTGCCCTGGAACAATTTTTCCAGTTTATCAGGCACAAAATTGCTTTTAATCAACAATGAGCATCATGTCTCCTCATCTCATGGCACATATTTATTATGTCTTGTAAAATGACTGCACATTTTAGCAGATTCATGAAAAATCCTATTCTCCATTGATGTTTGAGTAAAAAACCTGCTCACAACTCCATGAACCATGTGATATGTATCCTTTTAAATCAATCCTTTTTTTATCTTTTATACTTGGGAGATTTCACCGTTTGCTTCTGAAAACAGTGCAAGCTTTTTTTTTTTCCTACACAATTCACAGCTACCTGCCTCCCATACTATCCTCTAGCCTCCAACTTTGTTTAGATATTTCAATTCTCCTTTGGATTGAGGGATAAAACAGCTTCTACTAACTTTTTAATCAAATATTTAAATGCATATAAACCTAACACTCAAAACCACTGCTATTTGATATAATTAGATCCTATTGCCAGTGAATGGACAATGTCAATGACATGGTGAATACCATTCTGATTGAAGTACTGAAGCCCTTGATGGTTATTTTTAGCCCATTCCAGTGGCACAGTGATTACAATCTCCTATATGAGATAATATCACATAAACAGCATTAACAAAGACTTACACATGCTAGCTGCGTCTACACGTGCACGCTACTTCGAAGTAGCGGCACCAACTTCGACGTTAGGCGGCGAGACGTCGAAGTCGCTAACCTCATGAGGAGATAGGAATAGCGCCCTACTTCGACGTTCAACGTCGACGTAGGGACCGTGTAGACGATCCGCGTCCCGCAACGTCGAAATTGCTGGGTCCTCCATGGCGGCCATCAGCTGGGGGGTTGAGAGATGCTCTCTCTCCAGCCCCTGCGGGGCTCTATGGTCACCGTGGGCAGCAGCCCTTAGCCCAGGGCTTCTGGCTGCTTCTGCGGCAGCTGGGGATCTATGCTGCAGGCACAGGGTCTGCAACCAGTTGTCAGCTCTGTGTATCTTGTGTTGTTTAGTGCAACTGTGTCTGGGAGGGGCCCTTTAAGGGAGCGGCTTGCTGTTGCGTCCGCCCTGTGACCCTGTCTGCAGCTGTGCCTGGCATCCCTATTTTGATGTGTGCTACTTTGACGTGTAGACGTTCCCTCGCTGCGCCTATTTCGATGTTGGGCTGAGCAACGTCGAAGTTGAACATCGACGTTGCCGGCCCTGGAGGACGTGTAGACGTTATTCATCGAAATAGACTATGTCGATGTCGCAACATCGAAATAAGCTATTTCGATGTTGGCTGCACGTGTAGACGTAGCCGCTGAGTAATAAGGAACTTTCACAAATACTCCTGATAGTACAGTATATGTGGGAACATTTTTTTATTTCTTTTTAAATATCAGAGGTTGGATACAGCTTGTTTAAAAACACAAATTCAAATCACAGTCTAAATATGTTCTTGAATAACAGACATTGCAGGAATATCTTAAGGTTCTGGTGATGTCATATACATCCACCTCTGTAAAAAAACTATAGAAGAGATGAAGCGGTCAAACTTATTCAGCCAACCTAAAGTTATTATTAGTAGCTTTTCTCTTTAAAGCCCATCTCTGCAGTACCTGGGCGTTACCTTTTCCTATGTGCCAACTTCATTATCAAGATTCAGAGAAGGATTTGGATCATGATAACAAAATAGCTGCATAGGAGAAGGTAAAATACTCCAGTATCCGGAAGTGAACAATTCATATTCTTTTCCAGATACTATTAGTAAACTCAGTACGCTGACTATAATGTTTTTTCACAATCTTCTAGAATCATAAGTATGTACTATCATTTCAATCACATAGCAAACATATTTTGCCATAATTTTTGCTAGAACAGCAGACTGTGGTAAATGCATCTGAATGCATCAGCATCAGAAATCAGCCTCACATCTATTCTCTGCCATTATGTGCAAGGGGAAGAGGTTAGAATGTCATGCTGCAGTAACACAGGGAGAAAACCGAGAATGGTTTCTCTCTTTGCCCATTGCTTAGAATGTTCTATAGGTCTTTAAATAACCAAAGACTGAAAAGATAATGGGCCTGAAGATATACCAGCTTGAGAATTTACCTCACTAAATATTTCAAGCTAAGCAGGGCTTTGGTTTGATAAACAGTTGAAGGTGAAAACCCTAAAGAAAACCTAGATGAGAAGCTGCTCCATTAAAAGAATAATTCTTCCTTCTGGTGAATTGCTAGGGAACATTTTTCCATTGTTCTCACTATTTAAAAAAAAAAAAAAAAAAAACACATAACCCACTCATCTTGACCTAAATTCTGCAAGAAAGGTCTGGGGGCATTTTTGGAAAGACTAGAGTGTTTGTGCTGGCCAAATTCCAACATGAGCAATCAGAAATCATACCAATTTAAAATTTCCCCTCCATGCCTTATCCTGGGGTCAACAGTGGCTGTCGGCCCTGCTGCCTATAAAATTCAGGCAACAGTGCTGGTCCAAAATAGCACCCCAGAAAGCAACAAGTTGTAAGTGCAGAGTAGGAGTCTGTGCAGGAAAGAAGCACTGAGACATGAGAGAACAAGAGCCCAGAGTTGTTGGGTCAAGGGTCCCTGGACTGGAATGCAGTGCTGAGGGCAGGCCTGTATTCCTCTACAAGTCACTGCTGGAATGACACCCAGGGACAGCCCAGGTGACGACTGCTGGAAGGTGTCTTTAAAAGTCTCCACTCTCTGGGGCATGATTAAAAGTGATTTTACCAGAGGGCTAACCCATGAAGAGGAAAGCATTGCAAATCCTAGCACAGGAGAGACATAGGAATAACTGAGGGGAATGGAGGGCTTCCAGAGAAACTACAAGAAGAGGCATTGGGCCAGGGATAGAGTTAATTCAACAGCATAACCCCCAAGAGATGCTGCCAAGCAGAGAGTAGGGCAGACCCTGACACACAATCAGGTGCATGTCATATAAAGGAAGTCCCTTATGACAGGAAACAAACAAACAAACAAAAAAAACAACATGACATTTTTTTCAGCTCAGTTACCGATCCATCTCTGGCAACTGAACCTATACAGAAAGCCTCTCTCACGTTCTCCACAAACCATATACTAAAATAGTCATAAATTTGCCAGGCAACTGGCTTATACACCAAACTTCACCTCTCAGCTCCATGTCCTTGCTAACAGGGAGGAATTAACTACTGTTTAAAACGAGACACATAATGTAAGCAACAATTTTCTGTATTAGCATCGGCTTCTGAATGGATGTAAAAGGTATCCTGGTGAAAAGCACATTGAAATAGTTTAGTCTTTAAAGCATGAGCCAAAGTTACAATAAAACATTAAATTGCATTGTGCATTATTTAGTACTCATTCAGGATACGGTTAATATTAAAGAAAGCTGGAAAAAGGCACAGGTAATAGTAGCAAGGTCCCAGCATGAGAGGAAAAACTGCAACTTCCTATCCAACCAGAAATAAAAAAGCTGTCCTGGACAGCTGTAGCATGGTAACTAAAAGCATCTGGGAATCAAAACACTCTCCTGAATTGGGAATTTAGGATACAAAACCTGTATAAACAATCTCTACCAAGCTTGCTGATATTAACTCTGACACCTTTTTCAGCTAAATCTCCCAACTCACTATTATCATTTCACTTCTATGAGGATAGAGCTTTAGACAACTTGCCTTCAACCATCACCAAACCTTTAGTTGGACTTTAGTTATGTAACAGCCCCATTGTGTGATTGGGTGAGGTACAAAGTACCACTGGTACCTATTGTTCTTTCCATTGTGCTCAAATTAATGTACAAACACTATACATGTGAAATTAATTAATTAATTTGAATGTCTATTGCACTGACAACACTTTCCTACTATGCAAGTTAATGGCCCATTGGTAGAAGCTAGAAAAGACACATTTGATGAAGACATACAATAGTGATCATAATAACAAAATATGAACAACAGTGATTATATTATTTCAGAATGTCCTTAGGCAATTCTACTGCTATTATCATTGCAGATTCAAGCAACTTAGGTCATTTATTAAGTAATTTCCAGGCATGATTTTATTAGATTATATTGTTGTTAATGGATCTACTCTAGTAAAATGTTAGTTAGACTGCATATTACTAAATTAAAATCTACGATAGCATCAACCTTAATATATTGCCAGGACTCAACTGGGATGAAGGAATTTAAAATACAATGAGCAGTTGACCTTGTGAGATGTGGTGTACACTTGCATATCTCTTATTAACCATATAAATGGCTGATTTTCTATAATCACACTAAACTTTCGGCTTATGTGATATCTCATGGCAAAAGAGCACCAAAAGTTAGTTGTGTAGTTAATTTTCTTTTCACATAATGTGTATCTTTTTATCAGTTGTTCCCTTTCAGTGTTGTGGAATATTGTCTCCTTGTTCATGTATTGTCAAAATGGTCACTATAACTTCACCGGTTACTGTCTACTTACTATTCATTATGCTGAATACTTGTAATTTTATCCCTTAAAAGGTCTTCTCCATAGACTAAATAGTTGCAACTTTTTGAAACTTTATTCATACAGAAGTCTCTCCAGGCCACTGATAATTTTGTTTCATGTTTTTGAAGCTCTGCTGTAGCATTTTTGAATTAAGATGAGAAGAACTGAGCACAGTGTTCCAGCTGACATGATACAATTTGTCTATATAGGGACACTTGTTTTTAAAATTGTATTTTCTATCCCATTCTGTATAGACCCTGATGTTTTGGTTGTTGGACCATCATGCCCCCACAGAGCTAAGTGACCTGTCTACAATGACTTCCAACTATGGAATCAAGTTTCAAATTCTTGCATATGAAAAGAAATTCAATATAACCAGCATTATTGAAACCTGGTAGGATGGTTGCCATGACTGGAATGTTAAAATCATTGGTTACAATGTGCTTTGAAAGGGAAGAGAGATGTGTCTACATTAAAAACTCCATTACCTCTTTGAGACTTTCTGATAACACCAAGGCTGCTCACAGAAAAACTCCTTATATTATGCTTCTCCCTTGCTGAGTCCACTTCAAGTTCAGTCTCTGCCGGACAGTTCACCCAGGTGCAGTGATACTCCTCATCCTCAGGAGCAGCTACAAGCACCAGCACTGGCTTCCTTGTACCCAGTATGCCAGCTCAGTTTTGGTCGAATGACCCCTCCATCATTATAGTGGGACTTAAGGGCCAAAATGATCAAAGATGAGGCCCCTTTGCCCATAAAAGTTACAATGCCATCATTCTTTTTTTGTCTCCTTGGTCTCTTCATTATGACATTGGTTCTTCTCTACCAGCACTGATTCCCCTCCCTACTGACAATGGTAGCATGGATAAGGTACCACTGGATAACACAGGACAACAGGATAATGAAAGTGAATGGATCACTGTACTCACAAAGCTCAGAGAACAGCACTGGTGTGGGTATACAGAACAGTGTGAGTGTCTGTTTAAGTACATATCTATGATGTGTGAATAAAAGGATGTTATCAGGGGCAGGACTTCAGTTTGAGACACATATGGGCCGCGTCTACACGTGCATGCTACTTCGAAGTAGCGGTGCCAACTTTGAAATAGTGCCCGTCACGGCTACATGTGTTGGGCGCTATTTCGAAGTAGAAATCGACGTTAGGCGGCGAGACGTCGAAGTCGCTAACCCCATGAGGGGATGGGAATAGCGCCCTACTTTGAAGCTGAATGTCAAAGTAGGGCACGTGTAGACGATCCACGTCCTGCAACATCGAAATAGCGGGGTCCGCCATGGCGGCCATCAGCTGAGGGGTTGAGAGATGCTCTCTCGCCAGCCCCTGCGGGGCTCTATGGTCACCGTGGGCAGCAGCCCTTAGCCCAGGGCTTCTGGCTGCTGCTGCTGCAGCTGGGGATCCATGCTGCATGCATAGGGTCTGCAACCAGTTGTCAGCTCTGTGGATCTTGTGTTGTTTAGTGCAACTGTGTCTGAGAGGTGCCCTTTAAGGGAGCGGCTTGCTGTTGAGTCCGCCCTGTGACCCTGTCTGCAGCCGTTCCTGGCACCCTTATTTCGATGTGTGCTACTTTGGTGTGTAGACGTTCCCTCGCAGCACCTATTTCGATGTGGTGCTTCCCAACATCGAAGTTGAACATCAACGTTGCCAGCCCTGGAGGACGTATAGACGTTATTCATTGAAATAGTTTATTTAGATGTCGCTACATAAATAAACTATTTCGATGTAGCATTCACGTGTAGACGTAGCTATGATGAGCATCTCATGCAGACAGTAAAATATCTTTCATTATTTTTAGAAGTTCTAATGATAATTTTATAACTCAAAGAGCATCCAGAACAACGTAAATTCTGGGTTTCATTACAACAGCTAAAGGTGCACTTATTACTGGATTGTCAGTTAATAGTTCCTTAGGGACCAGTGAGCATAACCTGATTACATATTTTGTAGACAAACAGAAGTTATTCCCAACTAGCAATATACATAATTTGGTACCTCAAAAGGGCTAGTTCCTCAAACGTGAAGAAAATTGCTGTTAAAAAGGTAATTGGAGAAAGAATTAAGATGGAAAAAAAAAAAATCGATGAGCTTGTTAGGTGTCCAAAAAGGCATAATTCTACAACTGGAAAAGAGAAACACTATAGTTAAAAGTCCAGCTCGATTCAGAGGGAAAATTAAAAGAGAAATTAGAAATCAAAAACATATGTATAACAAATGGAAAATAGATTAAATAGATGGTAAACAAAAAGATAAACTATGAAAAAATACAAAATCAGAAGACCCAGATTACTTGCACCAAAGAGTCCTAAAAGAGCTACCTGAAGAAATTTCTGACACATTGAGGGTAATATTTAATAAATATTGGAAGATTAGGGTATTTCCAGAAGACATTTTATGTTATATTAATATTCAAAAAAGCAGGTTGGAGGACCAGAACAATTACAGATTAATTATTTATTGACTGAATACCATGTCAGCTTTTCCATTGTATTTTCCATTGTATTGTCAAGATAATCAAAGTGGGAATAGAATGTGACAGCCAACATAGTTTTTATGGAAAGTAAGGTTTATCAAACAAAGCTGATTTCTTTCTCTGAGATTATGAATTTGATTAAAAAAAGACTAGATTGGTGGAATAGATTGTTCAAATGCTTTACAATATCTTGAAAGCATTCAGACTGGCACTAGACTTGACTCATTTTTTCATCACTGATCTTGAAGAAAAATATAAAATCATGGTTGATAACATTTGTGAAAGTCACACAGATTGGCAGAATGGTAAATAATGATAAGGACAGGGAATTTGTATAGACAGAGTGATCTACATCACTTCATAAAATGGGCTTATTAGAAATGCTTTCAGACAGGCAAATAAAAAAAGGGAAGAAAAGGTCTCTCTCTCTCTCTCTCTCTCTCTCGCAACACACACACACACACACACACACACACACACACAGTGTTTATGTCCATTTCTAACCCAAACCTAGAATATTTCCACTTCTGTATGTTGAGCTTCCCAACATTTGAAATAAATTTAGGATTCTCACTACTTCCCATGTCAACCCACAAAGAAGTTATTACACAGATATTTAAATCAACCAGACAACAGAATCCGTATCTATGGTTTATAAATATTACATTTTTCAGTAATGATATCATGTGCAACATGTTACATCACAATTGTTTTAGCTGATCTATTCTAATGTTGGTGTATTTATCTGCCATTTGGCTTCAATTTTAATTTATTTTCTGGATCTAAGATTGTTTCATCAGATCAAATAAACAAGAGAGTTGATTAGAATTCCATCTGAAGAGGAATAATGTTTTGTTACTTTTAGATAATTGATCACGGATGTTTAACCCTGGTCCTTACCTGCGTCAAAAATAGAATCTGAAAGCCTAAAACAAGCCTGGTAAACATGCATTCCTTTGTCCTTATACCTTTTAATAATTTTTGTATTACTTTAAGACCTATGTTTTCAAAGATACATAGAGTATTTGGACACATTAATTTTAATAGGAATTGAATTTGCAAATCTCATAGCCAAGCAGCTTTGAAAATCTTAGCTGGCACTAGTTTCTGGTTGGTTTGTTTTTCCTTTTGCACAATAAGAAAAAAGTCACTTAAACAATATACTTCTCAGCACCAGCAGAGAGAAAAATTGTCCGTAATGTTAACTTGTGAATCCAAATTTTCCTGTATTACAACAGACAAGTTACAAGATCATTGGCTTATTTTTGTTTCATTGTTTTCTGCCAATATCATGAATGAATTATGGACTCTGCATTTCTGATTGCATGAAGTTGTATATTTGTATGAAGCACAAATAGAGCTAAAAAAGACTAATGTGTTTAAGTGACATACATTCACCAAAATAAACATTATTCCCAGGCAGTAACTAAATTTTCTTGCAGACATCTATCAAAAATGTAGTGTGTGTTTGTGTGAGTGTGTGTGTGTGTGTGTGTGTGTGTGTGTTCTGTGCTTTGTACAAAAATGCAGAAAGTAATGAGGCTCATCTTCATCATGCTAGTGTCATTTCAAAGCATTGAAATGCAAAATTAGCATTACCATTAGTTCCACAAGTGCTTTCCTCAGAATTAAAGCCAATTAATCACTATAAAATAAGTGCCTTTAATTCACTGGAAGTGAATAAGTATGTGGGACTGATTTAGGAATTACTAAATAAAATTCCATGTGACCTATGTTGAGCAAGTCAGATTAGAAGAACAAGTGCTTTCTTCTAGCCTTAAAATTTATTGATTTAATAGTAAATTTCTCTCTTATTCACAACCACGTTGCTAATTATTGTGGCCAAAAGCACCCCTTTATTCATACACTATTGTAATAATCTTTGTACAAAAATATTGAACTATAGGACTGGAAGACAGCTCAGAAGGTCATCAAGTCCAGTCTCCTTCCCAAAGCAGGGCCAGCCCTAACTAAATGCCTTGTAAGGTATTGTTTGAAAACTAATAACCCACTGAACAATAATATCATGGTCAAATGGATTGTGTGTGAAGTTTTGAACATAAAGTGAAATTATGACTGAAATGTGATTACCATAGAAATCATTCTGGTGACACAGTGGGAATGAACTCTAGGGATAATCTTCAAGAAAATGCATATTTTAACTGTAAAAAGGGGAAAAAAAAATTCTCCAGTCAGTCACTTTCCCCATCTATCTTTACCTATCATTTAAGAAAAGGAAGCAACTAGCTGACTTTAGGAGAGATTCTGACCTGCAATTTACTCAGCCCTGTTGTTGGGAGCATATGATAAGGCTTATATATTGAACCAAATCTATTTTGTTAAGTTTTAGCACTAGAAAGTGTTTTATGTTCATGTCTCTTGTAACCATTTCTGAATTTAGTTCCTTGACCTTGTTTTCCCTTTAAAAAAATCACTCTTTATAGTTAAATAAACTCATTTTATTCTTTAATCAAAATAATTTAGTATTGTGTTTACATTGAAATGTTGTCTAGCTGCTTAAAGTAGCATATTGCTACTTATGTAAAATGACCCCTTACCAGGGCAATGGATTTATGATATCTGAACTGTTAAGCAGGTGAACTTGTACTGTTCACAATAAACCTATAAACATTTTTCTTCAGACATGACCTAATACAGATTTTTCAGCTATGGGATCATCATCCACTCCTGCCATGTTGGTTGTGGCAGCCATTTTAAACAACATAGTCATAATAAGCATATTTTACAAAAGGACATACAGCATGTGTTCTTGGTTTCCCTTGAACATGGCCTTAAACATGGTTTAAGGACACATTCTATACTAATGTTTTCTTGTCAGTATAGTCTAGTAGAATTTAATCAATCTCCCCTTTTTATTTTCATATGCCACTTCTGCTGTGTGATAACTGCTTGGTTAGTGGGTAGTACTAACTGTTCACAGTTACATTATTGCATTGCATTATTATGGGCTATTAGTATTGCTTTTTGGATGCTAAAACATACAAGTGTGCTATAGAAATGAATCCATCAACATGGGTATAGGATTCCTCTACTGACTGGAGCAAGTCTTCACTTTATTCAGAAGACACAGATTCTGAGTTATTTAACCAGCAGAATCAAAGAGAGAGAATGTTGGATCTGGCTATCCAATTCAAGCAGAAAATAGATCTTTCTCTAAATTGAATGCACTTCTCATATCCATAAGCATTTGTCAATTAGACTGTGGTGGTGATATTACACAGACATTGAATAAGGATGGCGGTACATATCCAAGTGCATCAATGTTACCAGAATCCAACTGAAAGGAGGTGAAGTTAAAAAAATACTTGAGACAGTGTCAGCCCAGCATCATCTATGGAGCCTTAAAAAAATCTGCATTGTATTAGCTATTATCCAGTCATGTGGTACAGAGGTGAATTTAAATAATAGGCTCCATACCACAGTTAGTAGTTCTGTAATTTCCTATTTGAGCTCCCACAGCACTTCATGGTGAATGCCCTCTGGTCTTGGTGACCTATTACGATTCAATGTATCAATTTTGTCCAAACCCTCTTTTATTAATTCCTCAATCTCAAAAGTTCTTCAGGATTTGTCACCTAGACAAATAATTCAGGTATGAGAATCTGCCTTACATCCTCTGCAGGGAAGACCAATGCAAATAATTTATTTAGCTTTCCTACAAACACATTATATTATTTGAATGCTTCTTTATCACCTAGATTGTCCAGTGATCACACTGATGTATTATTAAAAAAAAGAGACTCAATTTTTTGTCTTTTGTTGATTGCCCTTCATTTTTTTTGGGGTGGGGGGAGACAGTGTAGGAACAAAGGCTAGTTAGTTTTCCTTTTATACTGACTTGCCAGCATCTACTATACGATCAATGATTAAAGCATAACTTTTTGCTACTAGCTGCTTTTAATTTTGTTGTTTAACCATGGTGGATTCTTTTAGTCCCCTGAAAGTTTATTATTTAGTTGGGGTTATACATGTAAGCTATATCTATACTGAGGGCTCCTAACAGAAGTCTGCAGTCCTGGAAGCCTTTTGCTGACATCCTGGTAATCTTTGTTCCAGAAGGAAGAAAGGAGGTGTTGGCAACAGGGGGTTTTCCTCAACATTTGGCCCCGTGTAGATGGGCCAAACGTTGGGAAAGCCTCTCCCGATAAAACTATCATCAGGAGATACACAAATGCTTTGTGCAATTTGCATATCGTTTGCTGATGGATCTCTTGAATCTAGACACAGCCATGGTCAAAAACTCATTTACAGTGTTTTTTAAGTTTTTATGCAGCTTGCAAGCGTTTCACTCATCACTGTTTTTTAAAAATTTCTTTTTAAGTAGTGTTCTCCTTTTGGTATAGCTCCTCTTTCTGAAGTTAAATGAAGCTTTGGTGGGCCTCCTTGGTATTCCCCCTCCCATGGATATTAAATTTAACTCCTTTATGATATCTATTAAAAAGTGCTTTACCTATGCTCACCTCTTGGATCAGATTCTGTGCAACATATAGAACTAAATCAAGAACAGTCTCTCCACTTGTGGGTATACCTGTTCCAAGGAGGCATAATTAATGGCTTCTATAAACATTATTTTTACATCCCATCACGAGGTGACATTTACCTGTTCCATATGGAAATAGTTGAAATCCATCATTATTGAATTTTCAATGTTTACATCACATCTTTTGTCCCTTTGAGCTTTTCACAGTCAGGCTTCCTGCTGAGGTGGTCAGCAATGTATTCTAAATGCTGTACTTTTTTATTTAAGCATGTAATTTTATCCATATAAACTCTCTAGTACAGTTTAACTCAGTCAAGGCTTTCTTTTTTCTTTTTTAAAAAAAACTTTGGTTAAATATAAGAACAGCCATACTGGGTCAGACCAAAGGTCCATCTAGCCCAGTATCCTGTCTGCTGACAGTAGCCAATACCTGGTGCCCCAGAGGAGGTGAACCGAAGACAATGACCAAGCGATTTGTCTCCTGCCATCCATCTCCTGCCTTCGACAAAAGGCTAGGCACCATACCTTACCCTTTGCTAATAGCCATCTATGGACCTAACCTCCAAGTATTCATCGAGCTCTTTTTTAAACTCTGTTAGAGTCCTGGTCTTCGCAGAGTCCTCTGGTAAGGAGTTCCACAGGTTGATTGTGCGCTGTGTGAAGAAAAACTTTCTTTTAGTAGTTTTGAACCTGCTACCCATTAATTTTACTTGGTGTCCTCTAGTTCTTATATTATGCGAACAAGTAAATAACTTTTCTGCATTCACTTTCTCCACACCATTCATGATTTTATATACCTCTATCATATCTCCCCTCAGTCTTCTCTTTTCTAGACTGAAAGTCCCAGTCTCTCTAGCCTCTCCTTACACGGGACCCGTTCCAAACCCTTAATAGTTTAAGTTGCCCTTTTCTGAATCTTTTCTAATGCCAATATATCTTTTTTGAGGTGAGGATACCACATCTGCACTCAGTACTCAAGATGTGTGCGTACCATAGTTTTATGTAGGGGAAGTGAGATATTCTTTGTCTTATTTTCTATCCCTTTTTTAATTATTCCTAACATCCTATTTGCTTTACTGACTGCCGCTGCACACTGTGTGGATGTTTTCAGAGAACTATCCACTATAATTTCAAGATCCCTTCCTGATCTGTTGTAGCTAAATTTGCCCCCATCATATTGTATGTATAATTTGGGTTATTTTTCCCAGTGTGCATTACCTTACACTTACCCACACTAAATTTCATTTGCCATTTTGCTGCCCAATCACTCAGTTCTCTGAGATCTTTTTGAAGTTCTTCTCAGTCTGCTTTGGTTTTGACTATCCTGAACAGTTTGGTGTCATCTGCAAACTTTGCCACCTCACTGCTTACCCCTTTCTCTAGATTCTATCCCTTCTTTCAAACATAGTGCCATTTGATAGCTCAGTGATTTGAGCACTAACCTGCTAAAGCTGGGATTATGAGCTCAATCCTTGAGGGAGCTGGGTAAGGATCTGGGGCAAACAGATTAAAAAAAAATTGACAGGGATGGTGCTTGGTCCAGCCAAGAGGGGACTGGACTTGATGACCTCTCAAAGTCCCTTCCAGCTCTATGATATGTATGTATATCTAACAATTGAATACCAAACAAATTAGAATTTAAGTGTGAGGGATAGCTCAATGGTTTGGGCACTGGCCTGCTACATCCAGGGTTGTGAGCCCAGGGATTGGGGGCAAGTAGTTTTTTTTTTTTTAATATAAAGAGGGGGTGGTGCTTGGTCCTGCCAAGAGGGCACAGGACTGGACTTGATGACCTCCTGAGGTCCCTTCCAGCTGTATAAGATGTGCATCTCACCCCCAGCAGAATGTATTATGCCAGTCCTATATATTTTATGCACCAGGAGTTACTGTGTCCCACTCATGATTTTTCTCTGCCAAGTTTCTGAGAAGCCTATTACACCAAAATCATCATTTAACACCAGAAATCCACAATCACAAATCTCAGTATTTAGATTGGTAGCATTTGTATAAAAGCACTTATAAAACGTGTCTCCCTTTAGTTGTCTGCCTTCCTATGATGTAATTGAATGAGACTGTTTTCATTTCATTTGACTGCTTCTCTTCAGTTCCCACCTGCACTTTGTCATTACTAGAGTATTGAAAATCCCTGTTAATAAATCTTCCCCTATGGGATGTTTCTGTCTGAGCTTTGAAATCTGTAACTATCAGCTTTCGCCCAGCTCTTTAAGAGACTTTTCTATTATTCTTTTTTCTGTTTATATGTAAGTGGTCTGGTCTATTTTGGTGTAGATGGAGCCCAACCTTCTTGAATATGCCCCTCCTTTCTCTAAAGGTTTCCCAGTTTCCCTAGAATACCTCTCCCTACTCCATCATCTTACCCATGCATTGGTACACTGAAGTTCTGTATGTACCTGGCCCTGAATGTAGAACTGGAGGCATTTCAAAGAAACATTTTTAACCTCTTCAGAAGTACAGAGGCCATCAGAGTAAGGGTGGGACTATTCTACTGTGTCCAATCTATATACCTTTATGTCTCCCTTAGCTCATTCATTTCAACTACTGTGGTCTTAAGAGCCCATACCAAGTCTCTGACAGCCAGGAGCTTCTTGCACTGAGTTCACCTTGTGGGCAGGTGAATCACCTATACAGTATTCAGTGCAATACACTGATTAGCTCTTATTTTGCCTACCTGCATGATTTCTGCTTGTAGCTTTGTTTTGCTATTATTTTTTCAAGTTATTTTTGTTTATTGGCCTAAGTTCAGAAAATGTTAGCTGTAGCTGGCTCCCTTTCTAAACTCCCACTCGAAACTTGTTTGTTCACCAAGTAACTGATCCTAGGCTGCACATCTTGCTCCAAAGCACATACACACACCCACACAATATCCAAGTTCTTAGGGAAGTTGAGCGCCTCCATGGGATATGATAAATGGTTTGACAAGCAAAAAACAAGAAAACCTATTGTTCCACATCAGGCACACTATATTTTGTCTGCAGCATCTTGTATTGATCTGTGTCCTGTCAATCTACTATGCAAAGTTCTCTCTCTACCTCAAATGCCTTGGAAAGTTGTCATCCTCATCCTTTGATTAAAATTGTACTAAGTACACTAATTGCACTCATTCAGTGTTTCTTCTCCTCTGACACATTGCAATTCATTATCCATCCAGACACACCTACAACATTCCTAAAGGAGAGGTTTAGAACACACTGTGTTTTCTCTGCAACTATGCTTGACCATGCTCCGGAGAAAAATAATGCTATAATCAAAGGAGATGATGGAGTTCTTGGTTTAACACAAAGTCCAGACACCTTTTGGTACTGGATGATAAGTGGTACAAGAGGTGATTGGGTTGACAGGAGAATATGACATCTCAGAGACAGAAAGCACCCAAAAGAGTTCTGAAAAAAAAGCACGATGAGCAGGTGAAAAGTGTCCATGTTTTTTTTTTTGCATGACATGTCAAGGCATATTTTGAAATCATAAAGGACATGAGAAGCCATATGCTTTATGAAAACATTTGTGATATGCATATCATAGCTGAGATACACTTGATGCAAGATGGCTCATATAACCCATCACTGGAAAAATTGCATTTACTAATTATTATCCCATTTGAAGGCATGTAACATTTTTGTAGATTTCACATTTGCTGCTTTGGGCCATGTACACTGCTGACACTTGAGGTACATCAATGAAATAACACACAGTGCTCATAGTTCATCAGCAAGAGATAAAGAACTGTGAAAGACCTTATCCTTCCTAGGAACATATGGGTCAGTCTATGAAGAATGGCTATACATGTGACCATGTCACCTGATATTGGAATCCATCTTGATTTTGTAACATTCCACGAGAAGACAGGAGGGATTAAAACTTGTGTTAAAGGACTCCTGCCTTATACAAATCCTATTTAATGGTGAGGAGTGAGATAATCTTGGTCATCACTTCTTCCCTAGAGCCCATCCAAGATGACTGATGCAAATATCTAAGGCTAAAAGGTGAAATACTGGGCCAAGCCTGTAAAAACATTTTGTCTGTACAGAGATTTTTAGAATCACATCTAGCGTGAGAAGTTTGTGTAACCACTTCATTTAGTTTGCATGTTCTATGTTGCTTAGCAACCTACTTTATTCTGGGTGCATCTACACTAGCCAGCTACTTTGAAGTAGCTGGCATAATGTCGAAATAGCACGTGTCACATCTACACGCGCCATGTGCTATTTCAACATTAGGTGGTGAGACGTCGAAATTGCTATTCCCATCTGAAGATGGGAATAGCGCCCTACTTCAATGTTCAGTGTCGAAGTAGGGCGTGTGTACACGATCCGCATCCTCCTACTTCGAAATAGTGGGGTCCTCCATGGTGGCAATCAGCTGAGGAGTTGAGAGACGCTCTGTCCAGCCCCTGTGGGGCTCTATGGTCACCGCATACAGCAGCCCTTAGCCCAGGGCTTCTGGCTGCTGCTGCTGCAGCTGGGGGTCCATGCTGCATGCACAGGGTCTGCAACCTGTTCTCGGCTTTGTGGATCTTGTGCTGTGCAGGGCAAGTGTGTCTGGGAGGGGCCATTTAAGGGAGTGGCTTGGGGCTTTGCTGGCCCCTTACTTCGACGAGGAGCGCTTGTGTGCGTGGACTCTCCACATTTCCTTCCAGGGCGGCTCCTTTTGATGTTCCCCGTCGCTACTTCAACATTGAACGTCGACGGCATCAGCCTTAGAGGACGTGTGGACGATGCACGTTGAAGTAGCCTATTTCAATGTCCTTACTTCGAAATAGGCTACTTTGACATAGTGTGCTAGTGTAGATGTAGCCTCTGTTCACTTAATTCTTACCTATAATTCTAAATAAAAAGATCACTTTTATTTATTACTAAACCCAGTGTACATATTGTTACTGGGGGAGCGGGACATGAAGCTTGTGCATCTCTGTTTTACATTGAGAAAGAGGACGAACATTTATGAGCTTACTCTCTATGGAATTCCATGCAGCATAAACAGATTTATCTGGGGTTCAGCTCCCAGAAGGGCTATGTATTTGTGTTCAGGAAAAGTCTTACACTGTAAACTCACTCTGTTCCTTTTCTATACAGATCAATATTTGAATAAATAATCTCTGATAACACACTAAAGAACATTTTTTATATTTTTGTATACTCTCAAGACATCTCACTTAGTTTTTAATACACCTAAAACAATAGGGAGATAAATATTCTAAAATTAAAACCCACGAGGATGGGTTAAAACTTTCAAAAAGCAAAAATCAGTAGAAAATAGCACATGCAGAATTTAAAATGGGTGCCACAGTCAAGAGGGCATGACTTGGCAATCACTACATATCTATAATTTCTATTAACTCATGCCCTAAGACTTTGGTAAAATTTCTCACTTTTATTATAAAACCCACAGGTCCTGTGATCAGCTGTTAGGCTTCTTCTATTGACAGTCTTCCTGGAACATTCTTATAATTAAAGTAATAAATATTCAAAGAATGGCAAATCAACTTTTGAATGCACATAATCCAACACAACTTGTGTAGAATATTATTCACTGTTGAATTGTTATAATTAGGATGACCGTATTTCCCTATGCTGAATATTGGATGCCTGGTAAAATTACTTGTATTTAACAAGCTTGAGGCCAATCAATCAGAACTAAGCACAACAATAGCTCAGATCAACTGAGCCCCTGTTAAAAAGCAATACTGCATAGTTGGATTATTTGTTTTACAGTATCTTCTTTAAGATTTGCATGGGGAGAAGTGACACACATACACAATTGCATACACTTCTTACATGGGGATGGGCATGGGCATGACTAACAGGCCTTAGCCAATGCTCCGTACCCAGTGTTCTCCACCTTCCATGTCTGGCTGGGTCCCTAGTCTGGATCTACCTCTCCTGGTACCTGGTATTATGTCTTCTTGAGGAAACATGTTGGGGGCATGCAGGTCACAGGACCCCATCTCCAGTTTTCTGTCAGGTTTCACACCAGAATGTGGCAAGCAGCAGCCCCTTATCACTGTGTAGGAGGGAAAGGGGTGGGAGCTACTTCCAGCAGAATGGGGGTGGGCTGGAGGAGGTATTTCACCGGTCATATTTTTTCCTCCCTCTGCCTTATGCTCCCTTATAGATAGAAACAGCTTGTCCCATGCTGTCTGCCCAGTGTAGAAAGGCAGCTAACACCTCCAAGCTGCTTCTGGACACTGACATAACCCAGTCACCTCCTGTCTCCTGATACAGTACGGTCAGGAAAGGGGCAGCAGATGAGCACCTCCAGGAGAAACATATGCTGCTGGCTGCAGCTGATATGGGCACTGTGCTAATCAGCAGGATGGCACTTGATTCTCTCCTGGCTGGCTGCTCAAGCACTCAGTTTACAGAGAACACTGATTACAATACCTCCTTGAGGTTATGGGGGCTCGGAGTTTGACTAGAGCCTCACCTTCATGGGAGGAGAAGCCTTTGGATCCTGCATGACCAGAGATGGTCAGAACCTTGGATTGTATAACTGGTCTGTATCATGTGCCCACCTCTGCCACATTGCCTGAATGCAGTAGGTCAGAGAGCCATGCCATCAGACTCATCATCATCATCATCCACCCAGTTTTCCCTCCTTCACATGCCAGTCCTGCTCAGCTTGTGGGAAATGACCAGATCACCAGCCCAATGTCATTAGGCTGTAACCCAGTGCAGTGTTACCTAGGCCTTATGAGTGACTGTCTCCCCCACCCCCCTCCCTGAGAGAACAGGAAAGAGACTGTCTACAGCAGACAGCATCGCCAAGCTGACTTTGTATCTGCATTTCCCTGTGTTCCATTTCCTTCTACTGTTTGTGCTCACACATTATCACTGCCTATTTGCAAGAAAATGATATCTGACTCCAAAGCCTGCTGGTGGGACTTGGAGATAAACTTAGCCCTTGAGAACAATAGCTTGTGTAGGAGACATAGGGGATTTTTAGAGTTCAAAAGAATGGTGAGTGTACAAAACAGGTGCAGGGGTAGGGTGAGATAAAAGAAAGAGACACTGCAGGGCATTTCTTTGAGCACAAATAAGTTTTCCTGTAATGCTGAGCTAAAGGGAAATATCTGAGACAGATCAGCTGATCATATAGCAAGTTACTGACCTCAAGCTCTGTTGCTCCAAGGTATCTGCCTACTGCCCCAAATACTACTGCTGCTCAAGTCATCCTTGTCCTATTTGAAGATCCCCCAGCACTGGCACAGACAGACGGCAGGTGGACTATGGCTCACAGGAGCTCACAAAAGAGGAAGGTGACCAGTGGGTTGTCCCAAGGATTTGTACTGGGCAGGTCATCCCTAGGTGGAAGCAGGGGCTGGGACAAGTTCCCAATCCACCTGCTTCCCATCTCACAGCACACCTCTTCCCACCACTGTGCCAGATTCTCCCATCTTCATTGCATCCCTTCCCTCAAAGCCCTCTATCCCAAATGACATGGCCTAGGGAATTACTTGGAGGGGGCCTGGAGTGGGGCAATAGCAGGGGTTAGAGCCAGAGCAACCCAGTACATACTATACTCTGCTCCCCTGAGCCCACCTCACTTGGAGGAATAGAGTTGGCTGGGGCCAGATTGTTCTATTTCTTGCTGCCACATTAAAGCAGAGTGATCCAGCTGGGAGATGGCCATAGAGTGGAGCAGGCTGCTGTGTGTTTAAGTCTACTCACTGTAGCTCCCACAGCTGTGATAAATGCATAGGGACCAATGCCTAGTATTTCCAAATAATTCCCTGGGTCACTCTGGCCTGCTGCGGGCTAAGGTCCACCAACCATCCCATCCATTGGGCAAATGGGGCTGCTGCTGGGGGTCCCCCTAGAGCATGAAGCCCCGAACAACCAACCTGAACTCTCCTGTGGATGTGACACCTCTGGTACTGGGACTTGTGAACTTCAACATACTCACTAATAATCTCAATAAGGAGGTGAAGAGGAAGTGGCACAGTATGCAGATAGACAATACAGGAAACTCTCTTTTAATGAGCATTTAATTAACTGCTACTCTCAAACTCCTAGTGCCTTTGTTTTCTTATCTGGGGGAAAGGTGCCACTCACAGGCAATGAGAGGCTCATGTCCTGTCCTGCCCTTTCCCACCCCTGGGGCCTGAGCCACTGGGGGCTGCTGAAATCAGCAAGATTGGTGGCTGGAGCATGAGGAAACAGCCCCCACACACGTGGCAGCACAGAACAGGGCCCAATCTAGTGGAAGCATGGAACAGGCTGTGCTGGTGGAGGCCGCGCTCTGGGGACTTCAGGGAGGGAAAAGATGCTATAGTGAGGCCTCAAGGCAGGGTCCTGTGAGGGCTGAGCTGTGCTAGGCTGAGGAGGTGCAGAGGCCCCCAACCCTTCTTCTCACTGGACCAAGCAGGGTCAAAGGTGGAACCCAACCACGGTCAGAAGCTCCGGTGTTGAGAGTGCAGTTCTCACAGAGCCCCTCAGGGGGTCAAGCACTGGGCAGGGTGGGCAGCGCCTTTCCTGTGAAGTGGCAGAGGCCCTAGGCTCACAGAGATGCTGCCACATTCTGGAAGGTTCTGCTGTTGCCTGGCAGTGGCATGTTAACAGAAGGGACACAGAAAGAAGACTGTCTGGATCACTCTGTGCCCATAGCCAGCAACAGGTAGGTTTGCTGCAACCCTGCCTGTGCCCAGCAGCAGCCCCCACAGACTGGGAAAAGGAGCAAAACTGAGTCTGTGGGAGTCTCACATTGCCCGGGCCTGGCCCTGGAGTGCTGGTCAGTAATCATAGAATTATAGAATACTAGGACTGGACGGGCTCTCGAGAGGTCATTGAGTCCAGCCCCCTGCCCTCATGGCAGGACCAAGTACTGTCTAGACCATCCCTGACAGACATTTATCTAATGGCGAAGGGATCTTCTCGGTTATTTGTAGTATCTGAATATCTGGCAACCTCCTGCTCCCAAGGCTGCTAGAAGAGTTTACTGTACAAAGACATTCAAGGATGTTAAGTCCAAAGCACGCTGTGAAGAGATACAATGGGATTTCACAAATCTAGGTGGCTGGGCAACAAAATGGCAGATGAAATTCAACATTGAGAAGTGCAAAGTAATAATCATTGGAAAAGATAATCCCAGCTATATGCATACAATGCCAGGTTTTAAATTAGCTGTTCCCATGCCAGAAAAAGATGTTGGAATCACCATGGGTAATTCTCTGAAAGTTTCTAATCCTTGTGAAGAAGCAATCACAAAGGGCATTGGTATGGTAGGAATTTTTAGTAAAGGGATAGAAAATAAAACAGAAAATCCTATCACACCACTATATAAATCCACAGAATGTCTGAATCCAGAATAGAATCATGGAATGCTAGGACTGGAAGGTACCCTGAAAGGTCATCGAGTCCAGCCCCCTGCCCTCATGGCAGGACCAAGTACAGTCCAGACCACCCCGATAGACATTTATCTAACGTGTTCTCCATCTCTGGAAATATTTGAGACTTCACAACCTCCCCAGGCAATATATTCTAGTGGATGACCACCCTGACAGTTAGGAACTTTTTCCTAATGTCCAACCTAAATCTCCCTTGCTGCAGTTTAAGCCCATTGCTTCTTGTTCTATCCTCAGAGGCCAAGAAGAACAAGTTTTCTCCCTCTTCCTTATGACACCCTTTTAGATACCTGGAAACTGCTATCATGTCCCCCCTCAATCTTCTCTTTTCCAAACTAAACAAGCCCAATTCCTTCAGCCCCTCTTCACAGGTCATGTTCTCTACACCTTTGATCATTCCTGTTGCTCTTTTCTGGACTCCCTCCAATTTCTCCACATCTTTCTTGAAATGTGGTGCCCAGAACTGGACACAATACTCCAGCTGAGGCCTAACCAGTGCAGTGTAGAGCAGAAGAATGACTTCTCGTGTCTTGCTCACAACACACCTGTTAATGCATCCTAGAATCATGTTTGCTTTTTTTGCAACAGCATCACACTTTTAATTCATATTTAACTTGTGGCCCACTATAACCCCGAGATCCCTTTCTGCCATACTCCTTCCTAGACAGTCACTTCCCATTCTGTACATGTGAAACTGATTGTTCCTTCCTAAGTGGAGCACTTTGCATTTGTCTTTATTAAACTTCATCCTGTTTACCTCAGACCATTTCTCCAATTTGTCCAGATAATTTTGAATTGTGACCCTATCCTTTAAAGTAGTTGCAACCCCTCCTAGCTTGGTATCATCTGCAAACTTAGTAAGCATACTTTCCATGCCAATATCTAAACCGTTGATGAAGATATTGAACAGAACCAGTCCCAAAACAGAACCCTGTGGAAACCCACTTGTTATACCTTTCCAGCAGGATTGAGCACCATAAATAACTATTTTCTGAGCATGGTTATACAGCCAGAATACTTTGGGTTTTTTAGATTTGTCACCCCAAACTTGCCAACCAAACAATGGAACTGGAAAAGATTCAAAAAGGGCAGGTACTTGATACTAGGGGTCTAAAGAGGCTCTCAAGAACTGTTTAAATAATTCTTAACAAGGAACTGGAATAAAATTTGAAATCACTGCTGGTAACATATAAAATACAATCAGAGTGGCAAATAAGGCTGAGGACAGGGCAGAGATGTAAAGCGATCTGGATCCCTTGAGAAGCTGGACCCTTGCAAACACAAGTTTTCAGTTTTCACAGATCCGAAGGCAAGGTCCTACCCTAGCTCCAAAGCATTCAGGTAACAGCTCTGGAATGGTAAACTGTACCCAGGCAAGAAGTGACTCTGAGAAAGATTTAGAGGTCATGTTGGGCAAGCCATTCAACAGGCACTCTAAGGGCAATGCTGTGGCAAATATGGCTAAAGCCATTATTGGACAGAGGAGTCAATATGACAGGGAAATGACAACACTGGTGAGACTGAGATTGGATTCTGCATCCTTTTCTAGGGGCCACACTTAAAAAAAAATGAGGTTGAAAAATTGGAGATGGGGCAGCAAAGAGCCAGATTTGAGGGCTGAAGAGAAGCACCTTCTTGTGAGTTATTGAAAGGAACCCAGTCTATTTCACTTCTACAAAAGAAGGCCGAGAGGTGACATAATTGAGATGTCTTCAGTAACTTCCTGGAGAGTAAATGTCTGTTTAATGTTGTGTAGCCCAAGGACCAGTGCATTTCTACAGCAGCCCTGGGAACTACAAGTTGTGAACTCCCAGCTATGATATATTGATAGACCATCCTAGTTCCTGCCAGAATGTGCACTCTGCCTCCAGCATGTTCTCAGCAGAGACTTAGCTGGAAGCAGCATGCAGGCAGAGAAAAGGGGCTGCTCAACTGTGATCATGTTTTGTGTGTGTTTAAAAAAAAAAATGAATAACGACTGTTCTTGGTTGTTTGTCTGAGTGGGTCTGGTCTGAAGTACATACACATTAATACACAATGTAAAGCACACCAAGGAGCCTCAAGTCTAGTCTCACAGTTATGTAAGAAATCACAAGGCTTCCCCCTAAGCTGAATAACCTCACACTGGGCTAGTATATATATTTCACAGTAAAGATAATTTACCATTAGAACAAACCAATAAAGCAATTGACAGGCTCTTCATTTCTTAATATCTTATAATGAAGACTAGGTACCTTTCTAATGCATGCTTGGATCAAAACTTAGCTATTATGACATATAGGAGGGCTGGGATGTGCTCTGATGGTCTTTTTTTGGACTTAAAGTCTACTAATTAAGGAAAAACTGAGGCTTTACCGTGCCACTGGCTTGATTCTCAGACTCAGATGTCATTAAGATTTCTCATCCAGGGGAAGCCACTCAAACATCCAAAGACCCTAGCCAGGGTCAGGGCACCAGCCTTACAGGGAAGGGATTGGTCTAGCAATGACATCACAAAGGCTTGTTGTAGGACTTCGGCCTACTAGGGACAGTGGTGGGAATGTGGTGACCTCATAAAGAGACCCTGACTTCAGCTAGGCTGGACAGATGTGCAAAGCAGGGACAACCTTGGAGACTGGCTGTCTTGTGGCTTTGTGGGAGACTGTCCCAAACAGGTGGTACAGCAATTGTTCTAAGATTGATCCCCATTGTTGGTGACCTAGGCCTCCCACTTCTCAGAGTCTTGATGCTGATTGGCTAAGCAGGGGGTTATTGATGTGGAGAAGTTTTCCCAGCTCTGACTCAAGGCTATCCCTTTTTTTTCAGGTTGACACAAGGTCTTTTCTGACCTCAGGCATGCCATGCTGGGGAACCTGCTGGCAAACAGACAGGTTCCAATGCAACTTTATGGTGAGCATAGTCAGGATGAGCAGGGTGCTGTTTTACCTTTTGTGCTGGAGAAAGTTGGAAAGGAGAGACTGGAAACCCATTTTCCAGTCTGTCCTCCTACCCTGAACTTTAGTGGGTCATCCTTCATCTAAGCAGTCAGGGCACTGCTATGATTGGCCCTTCCTCCTTCAGGGAGGAGGACATGGAACTTGAAGTCAGGGCCCTGGCTGTCAGTGAAAGACTAAAATTCCCCATACCCTGCACAACCTCCAGTTCTCAT
This sequence comes from Carettochelys insculpta, assembly GCF_033958435.1. Lineage (NCBI taxonomy): Eukaryota > Metazoa > Chordata > Testudines > Carettochelyidae > Carettochelys > Carettochelys insculpta. The sequence goes on along the minus strand of NC_134140.1, from coordinate 40,718,889 downwards.
GATGAGATCCGGGAGACGGTTCTCACAGAAGAGTCACAGACCCTTTCCTAGAGAATCAGCTCTTCTCCCCCACTGGCACTGTGATTTGAAATGCTGATGGAGCCCTGTCTCTTTCTGTTCCATTAGAACTCAGCACATTTCCCCAAACCAAGGAACTTGGAGGCTTACTTGTGACCAGTTTTTTTTTTTTTGGGTTAGTACTTGCTGCTACTGAGTACAGGCACCTTGGCAGCTCCAGCCAAGGGACTGGCTGTGGAGGAGGGTGAGGGAGCCAGATGAGTATTGGCACTTCTTGTTACACAAAAAGGTACTGCCTGGGACTGTCCATTTGGGACTCAGCCACGGACATTGTCCAGCTGGTCAGGGAGGGGATTTACCGGCTCTATAAAATGCTTCTATACCAGAGGTAAGGATACCGACGTGGGAAATGGAACTCAACAGTAAAGTGACACTGACAGAAGTCAAACAATGGGACCCCTGAAGAAATGATCCACCTCTTATCAGAGACTGTCCTCCAGGCCTTGAAAGACTGGACCCCAGGGCAACTACTTCCTTTACCCCCCTTTGGCAGCAGGCCTGATTGCTACCCTTTTCTCTTGGCTATTGCTGATGGCATCTATCCAAGCTGAGTGGCCAGAAAGAGAGCAGGAGTCCAGCTTTGAAGTCAGTGCCAGCAACAGTGCAGAAGGAAGCATAGCAAGCTGTGGTATTGCCACACTTCCTTCTGAACTGCTGCTGGCAGGGGCAATGTTTGTTAGGGTAAGCAACTGAAAGCAGCTGCCACTCCAGTCACCCAGCTCTGAAGGTAAATTAAAATCACGGACACTTTTTCCTGCCTCCAAAGTTCATCTGCTCAGAGATTGAAGGACTAAAGAAGAGGTCAGAACCAGGGAAGTCCCAAATGTATGGCGATCCTACTAGCGACCCTCCTGCACTCACCTTGCCATTCCCTTTTCAGGTAGGGCCCTCAGTCTGAAAAAAAACACTGAACTAGAGGATTACTCTACAACCGCTAAGTCCAGTGTGACCAGTAGTTCTTGCAGACCCTTTCCCACAACTTCCATGGAAGTGCTTGCAGATTGTCAGGGACTTTTTTCATGTTTCAAATTGCTGTCTGAATGGAGACTGGAGGACCAAAAAGGAAGTCATTTCTAAGAAAACTCAGATGCATGGTGTGCCTGTCAAACATCAGCATCCCTTGCACTTAGTAGCCATATACATATCTGTACAAAGAAACTCGTTTTTTACCCAGGAACAAAATTATTGTGTCTAGATGCCACGTCTATCAACCAGAATTTATACAACCTTCTATTAAACCTGCCTGCTGCCTTCTCCTCAATTCCCTGGAAGAGCAAATATGAAACTTAGCTTCTGAGAGATGCTGCATCAACTCAAAATCATTTATCCTCAGACCACAGTCAACCTCTGGGGGCCAAACATCAGGAGCCAAATAAAAGAAATAATGAGACCACCTTAAAATTATGAGATTAAAGAGACATTCATTCATTTTGAGCCTATGTCTTCACTTTGAGCCTTGAGGACACACTCAGGTCATGTTTTTAGCCATTTCTTTAGAAATCTAAGAACCTGAAACAGTTTTTACATTAACGCTGATGGTGCATCTAGTCTATGTTGACATCACTGTGCCAGCATGGTCCCTTAGTTTAGATGCAGATGACATGCAAAGCAGGAATTTTTCTGTTGGTATAAGAACAATACTTCCACAAGCAAAACCCTCTTAGAATCATAGCTTGTGCAGTCATGCCTAACAGTCAGAGCAGTGACAGCGATCAGGATTCAGAGACATAGGTCAAAGCTGTGGTCATGAGTCCAAGAGCAAGTCGAAAGGCAGGTCTCATTGACTCAGACCTTAAGGACTGAATGGACCATGATGATTATCTGATCTGATGCCCTGCATGTTGCAGGTCACAGGACCATCTTTAAGTCTTGCACAGGGAAAGCTGACACACACACTCCTGTACATCTCTCTCACTTGGGGATGGGCGTGGCTGCCCAGCCTGCTCCAATCTTTCCTGCCCACTATTCTGCATCCTTCATACTTGTCTGGGCCCCTAGGACACACCTGTCTTTCCTGGTACCTGGTGCAGCATCTTCTTGACACAACACCTGAGAAGCACATAGAATCTGTGTCAGGGGCTGTGATCCTGTCAGGGGTGACACCAGAGCCTGACCAGCAGCACCCTTTTGGCACTATGTGGGAGGGAAAGTATGGGACCTGCTTCCAGCTGCAGGGAGATGGGGGTGGGGATAGGGATGATCTGGCTTGTGTAGTGAAGAGGTTATCTGTTTCCTTGTGTCCCCCTCCATCTTGCTCCCCTGGGGTGGAAGCAGCTTGTCCTTTCCTGCCTGCACTGTGTTGAAAAACCACTTACATCTCCAAGCTCCCCTACTGAGCCACCTCTCCTACCAGATTCTCTGAAATCCCTGAAGACTGATTCTGAGACCTATTGCACAATGCATCTTTAAGGCTTAACTCCTTCCTGCTTGTGCTTTACCCTGGGACTAGAAAGTGGCTGGGCTATTTTAGTGGCCAGCAGTAGGGAGCTTAGTGAACCAAATAGCTCTGCATGCCATAGGGACAGGACCTGGGAGCGGGTAGTGGATGAAGAGGGTGTTATGCCCTTGTGGAGGGGGCTGCTGTGGAGCCTGCAGAGCTGGAACACAAACAGGCCGTCAATAGCTTCCTCCCTACCACTGGGGAGCTTAGCTGAGGGACAGAGAAACTTCCTCAGGCCAGAACATGCAGGGGTTGGCTTCTCCAGGACACAGCCTTGAGCTACAGGGTTTTGAGCTTCCCCTGGGTACCAGCCCAGCCAGCAGCAATGGGGCACTGGTAAGGTGAATGATCCAATCAGGAGCTGATTGGCTGCACAGTGGTGGGCATGAAACACACTCCACCGGGCAGATTATGGAGGAGCAGTAGGGCTATGGTGGGGGGATGGACAGGCACAGCAAGGGAGGACTGAAAGGGCTTATGGTTGGGCAGCAGAGTGACACCTGACTGGCCACTGACAGTCCAGACTCACCAACCACCATAACAAGCAACAAGTGCTGGCTGGAAATGGAGCAGAGGGAGTCTGCTGGCCAAGAGAAGACACAGAGCAGGAACTGCAATGGTGGACCAGCAGGTGGTGTAGCTGCACCTGCACACTGTAGCTGTGCCATTCTACCAGCCTTGCCTCTCAAACCCATCATCAGCCCCCACTGGACCCCCATCCCAATCAGCAGCGGGCAGCTGGCAAGCAAGGATCTGGCCATCAGTAGGGCCCACAAGTACCAATGGTAGGGGAGATACAGAAACATGGCACAATTGGCCTTTTTATTTAAGCATGGACACCAGAAGGAAATCTTAAATATGGGACTGTCCCTTTGAAAAAGTGACAGCTGGTCACTTTTGTTGTAATCGTAATTGTTTGCAAAGGAGCAAATAGTGGCTCTTGTACTGGTGCAGTAACGTATCTTTTCAGACGTTGATCTATTTGACAAAATAATGGGCTTATTAGACTGAACTCTTCTTGTTTATACCTGCCATTTTATTTATTTACTAGAAATTCTTTTAAAGCATTGCTTTATTAAATTCAAAAGAAGCCATGGCATTTTTAATTTAGTCTTTTCACTGGGTACCTGTAAGGAGGTCAACTCACTGCTACAATGCCTTCTGTTGGTCACACTGGGAGCTAGCTCCATCCTTTGAATTGTGCTGCATTCTGGCCATGGTATCACATCCTCTGGCCTGCTGACTCACTCCCTGATAGAATGGGCTACAGCACCCCTACAGTAACACATCCATTAAATTGTCCTAACAGTATTCACTACTCTAAAGAATTAAAGAGGCTTTTATCCTAAAAAGGTGAGAACTGAAATTAAAAAATCTTTAATAATACAGTACCCCACACTGAAATTACATTAAAGAGTCACCATTTGGGAAATACAAATAACTATTATTACATTACCAGTCCTCAGTTTTTAAAACAACCTGCACTGAGTTTCCCATATGCTTGAAAACTCACCATTACAAAGCAGTTTATCAGGAATGTTAGAGTCCATTTTATATTGTCACATGTACCTTATACCACTATGTAACATTTGAGCCAGTGAGAGAATATGGAAATTTACATATTAGTAAAATAGCAACACGAAATTCTATAGAAAAGAGAAAAATGCCAATCCATCCCTGTCCTGGCACAGAGCCCACAGCAAGAACCAGGTGGAGACAGGCATGCTTAAATCAATAAAGACATTGAAGTACACCAGTGCTAAATTTTAGGCATCATACCACCCATTGGAATTAACTATGCTAAGTTAGAAACTCAGGCTCCATATACAGCATATGTGGAAAGTTAAGAATCTAAGAACAGGATTTTCTGAAGTTCACAAGCTGAGCAGGTATCAGTAGGAAACATGGAGAAAGATAAAAACATAGGTTCCGTCCCTCAACAGATAGTTATGGCATATATGTAGGTACAATACTGCAGTGGTGGAGGATACTGGTACAGTTATACCCTTGTAGTGCCTCTGGTAAAGGCAGTATATGCCAGTGGTTCTCAAGCTTTTTTACTAGTGACCCCTTTCAAACAACAAGCCTCTCTGAGTTGTGACCCCCCCCCCTTATAATTTTAAAACACTTTCTATATAAACACATTATTATTACTGCTGGAGATGAAGAGGGGCTGGAGCAGAGACAGACAGCTCATGACTCCCCATGTACTAACCTTGTGACTGATGGAGGGGTCATAGTCCTCAGTGTGAAAACCCCTGCTCTTTGCCAATGGGAAAAGCTATCCTACTGACAATAGTGTTGTACACACACACACACACACTTAGGTACTATACCTTCTGCAGTTCATAAGGGTGGAATATTCACACCCTGAGTGACAAGTTTTGCTGATGTTGGCTGTAGCATAGAAATAGTCTTAGATACTGTTAGCCAATGGTCAGGTGAGATGCCGCTTATGCCCTTGTATTAATATCAGATATTAACTGCCAGAGCAGAGCTCACCAGTGACCAGGCTAAGAGCTGCTGAAAAGCAGCTAGGTTCTTTTGTTTTTGTGTTCAGGTTAGCACAGTAACAGGAGAAGTAAGGTTACCACTTAATCAATTACTTTCTTTATTTACCTAACAAGTTAATCTCTTACTGTTACAATGTTGCTTTATTTGTTACCTAGCGAGTTAAGCTCTTGTGGTTACAATTGTTACAAGATTTATACTTTGATTACAAATAGCTAGCATGCAGTCTAATTCATAGATCTATGTTAAATGCGTGCAAAAGAAATAAAAAGTAAAATACCTAGCAGGTCTTATCTTCACCCCTGCATTACAAACATGGCTTGGCCCATTTCCTCTCAATCCCTTGGGAAGAAGTCCTTTGTCCTTTTTTCCAGGAGTCGAGCGTCCTCAGGGACCTGGGGAGACCCCCACTCTCCTGTCTGGCAGGAAAGATGATTGGAGCTCAAATAGGGGATCTGCCAGACCCCTCTCTATACCCATTGGGTCACGTGGGCTTCTTCCTTGGTTTAATTGAATTAAACTGTCTGATACTGGCTCTCACAGGCAGTTCAAGGGTGTAGTTCATGCCTGTGAGGTAGAGACAATTAGGGACATTTGTGTCTTAATGGGCCAGAGACTTACCCCCACTCTCCTGTCTGGCAGGAAAGATGATTGGAGCTCAAATAGGGGATCTGCCAGACCCCTCTCTATACCCATTGGGTCACGTGGGCTTCTTCCTTGGTTTAATTGAATTAAACTGTCTGATACTGGCTCTCACAGGCAGTTCAAGGGTGTAGTTCATGCCTGTGAGGTAGAGACAATTAGGGACATTTGTGTCTTAATGGGCCAGAGACTTTTCCTCCTCATGTCTGGGACCAGTGGGTGAATCAACTAACGGTAATTAGCCAAGGGCAGTCTGAGGCCTGTCTGTTAATTAGCCCATTGTTCTTAGCTTTGCTCCGGAGCTTCAAAGGCCGTGGCTAAGATAAGCCCATCTGTGATCTGGGGCATTCCAGGGCTGGGCTATTCCTTTTTAACCCTTTCATGCTCTGAAGCACCTAGAGAAGGCAAGATGGAGTAGAGCAAAAAGGGGTGGGGGCTCTGTCTGGCTACAGATACCTAACTCTTTTTGGGGTCACATGTATGAACATTCTCTTGGAGTGATGGACCTTTGCCAGGTAAGTTTTTTCTTACAAAGAAAAACAAAACACACACTCACTCACTCACCTTAGTCTAGCCAACAAACCAGTGATTAAAGAACTCACTTGGGAGACAGAAGACCTGTTGTCAATTTTTTGATTTGTCTGTTTTGGAGCAGTCTCCTCCTATATGCCACACAGGTGCCTAACCACCAGGCTGGGATAGCTCAGTATCAATCACTTAGATTGAAGTTGTTCCATTCTGTAAACAGTAATTAAATAATTATTATGGCAGGAGCCTGAGTTTGGTGAGGTATTGGGGATTTGGCCTTTCAGCTCTGCATTCCCAAGACAGACAGAATATGGGCAGGGTTCTGTGTAGCTCTTGCTGCTCTTCATGACAAGTTAGAAGCAGACGCAATAAAGACAGTTTCTTAGAAGTGACTTAAGCATTCACGTATCTATGAACGCTACACTTGGAGCTTCCTTTTTTCAACTAACTGCCATATATAGAGTAACACTTGCTCTACAATCTGTACTTACTTTTTTATAATGGAGATACACACCTCCTAGAGCTGGAAGGTCATCTAGTCCAGTCCCCTAGTCTTGGCAGGACCAAGCACCATCCCTGACATCTATTTAGCCAAATCCCTACATGGCCTTCTCAAAGATGGAGCTCATAACCTTTGGTTTAGCAGGCCAATGCTCAAATCACTGAGCTGTCCCTCTGAGTGGAATAGCTTCTACAAGAGAGACAAATATAATTCCACCTTATGCTATCCAACAGTTAGTGGCTACATCATTTACCTGGGAGGCAGGAGGCTTGAGGTCCAGTGGCTGCTCCAGATCAGGCAGATTGGAAATTTGAAAATGACTCCCATGTGAGTGCACTAACCTCTGAACAATTAGGCATTCCAGGGATATGGAAACACCCTGTCAGCCAAAATCCTGATCTAGTTATCCCTGTCTGTGTTATGAACCAGCTAGACAGTACTTGGAGTATGCCTGTAGGGTCAGGTCCTGCAGGTGAGACAAACTGGGGAATGTCTAGTTTAAGAATCCCACTGTATCTTTAGGTTTGAAGTAGGGAACTGAGCGGTTTGGCAGCATCACAAAATAAGCATTTTTGCTTATTTCTGACTGCAGAATCTTAGATGCCAAGGGACTACTGGGGATTAGGTGGCAACTGAATGATGGTTTTAAGAATCTCATCCACATATTAAATTTAGGTACTTGAAGTGGCAGTTAAATGCTCACAAGTGTTCGTGGATGTAGCCCATAGTGTCTCTCAATCTGAAGCTGTTGGAGGCTGGTCATGAAAATCCTATTCTAACTCTCCAGTATAACTATAACTAACTCTCCTATGCTAACTCTCTCTCTCAGGTATATTTTACTTGTTTTTAGGTGGATGAAAAAGTCCATGACTTTCTGAATGGAGGAAACAAATGCTAATCTTCTGGTTTCACCTATAATTGAAATAATTGAGATGATCTCATTCATTCTTCATGTCCACCTGGCAGCACTTGGCTCAATCAGTAGGCTTCACTCTAGACAAACAAACCTGGGATTGGAACATTTTGGGAGGAATGTATCTCATTATACTCACTTGTGTATGGAAAGTCAGTCCCAATTAAGTGCTGTTTTAAGGTCATAAGTGAGTTCTGAGAGTGATTATTACACTTTGTATCCATTTTTGTGATTTTGAAATTTGGCTTTGTTCCACAATGGTTCCACTTCTGGACAATTTCACTAGAATATGCCAGTGAGGATGCTGTCCTGAAATGTAAAAGACCTAAGTTAGAGTCTGCTGTGCCTTATTCAAAACTGGGTACTTCATTCAAGATATCTCCAACTCAGGCAGGGCAGGAACTCGAATCCTTGTTTCCTCCTTCTCTGGACCATACATTAGACACCTACCTACAGTGAGTCATTTGACCTCAGGGAAGCTTTCTTGAAATAGACAGCTGTTTTGCCAAAATTTAATTCTGGTGAAAACGTTCCAAACAGCTCTAGTATAGAGACCTAATGTTAGCTTTCTGAATGCTGGATTAATTTCATCTGCTATGTCTGGCCCATTCCACAGTTGTTAGTTCTTCCGCTGCCATCAATACCAAATCTACAGCAATATGTCAAAACAATAAATTATTAAAATGACATATGCAAACAGAGGGTCACACATCCTGACACAAAGAGCTTACAAACTAAATAAAGTAGGGTCCTCTCACTTTCCTTGTTAAACAAACAATATTCAGAAACCCTATTTCTAAAATCACAAAAACGTATTTTTCATTAGTACTAGTGCATTTATATTTGTGCTTCAAGAAGAAATTATATCCTAAAGCATGTGCTATTCATTGGCAACATATCATTTATAAAGATTTTGTGTATTAAACTTTGGCTGAAATAACTCTCAGTTTGACTTGTATTTCATGTAACTATATTGAACACTTGCTCCAGCAAGACCTCAGCCTTTCTCATTTTTTCAAGTATGATGTTCTGTGAAAACATTGCCCTTCTTTCCTGAAATCCTAGCTCTAGCTACTTTCATAAATCGTAAGTAAGTAGGACTGGAAGAGAACTCAGGAGGTTATCTAGTCTAGCCTTATGTACTGAATCAGGATCAAGTATATCTTGATCATCCCTGACAGGTGTTTTTTCTAGCCTCTGTTCTCAAAAACCTCCAATGACAGGGAATCTGCAACCATCTCAAGAATCCCATTCTAAAGTTTAAGTATTCTCATAGTTAGAAAGTTGTTAATGTTTAACCAATATATTTTGCTACAGATTAAACCCTTTAATTCTTGTCTGATCATCAGTGTATGTGAAGGACAATCGATCATTTTCCTCTTGACAAACCCTCCTCCGGAACACTCCACTCATGCATCTGATGAAGCGGGTCTTTGCCCATGAAAGCTTATGCTCCAAAATACCTGTTAGGCAATAAGGTGCCACAGGACTGCTTGTTGTTTTTGAAGATACAGATTAACTCAGCTATGCCTCTGATACTTTCCTCTTGATAGTGTTTCATCCTGACTGTACAATACTAACCATGCTGAATTAAAATGAACATGTCAGCATATTCTAAAAAGGAGGAACAGAAATTATTCTTCTTAATGGCCGAGGCTAGCACAGGAGGCAATAGTGTTAAACTAAAGCCAAGGAAATTTAGGTTTGATATTAGGACAAACTTTCTGTTAGGGTGCTTAACCATGGGAATAAATTGCCTAGGGAGGTTGTGAAATCTCCATTAACAGAGACTGATAAGAGCAGATTAGACAAATAGCTGTCAGGGATGATCTTGGTAATACTTAGTTTTGCCATGAGTACCTCCTGAGGTTCCTTCCAGTCCTATTATTCTGATTCCTTTGAAAGGTGAGTGACAAATGAAAATTGCTCTGGTAATACAAATAATCAATAGGCTACTTCAGCCTATGATTTTCACAGTTCACTTTTAATCACATTTATGCATGACACATTATAGTGTTGAATTTTTCTCTCCATAATGCTGAAAAGGTTTAAATGCCATTCATAAGACACAAGCAATCCCTCTTTAATTTAAAGGATAGTTTCTTACTCCACAGACTCAGCCAAGGCAGGAGGTAAAAGGTTAGTGCTCAGATTTTTTTTAAAATGTGGTCCCTAAATTTAGTACCTAAACCTGGGATTTTCAAATGAGATTAAGGATGTTTAATGCCAGCTCACATTGTCAGAGGTGTCTGCATTCCTTAAGAGGGGAAAGAAGTGTCTGTTTTTCAGGAGTGCCAAGCAAATAGCAACTTCCCCAAAATATATGTGCTTATAAAATAGCTGATCCTTTGGGCATGCTATGGCTTTTCATTTAATCTGCCTGGTGCTTGAAATGCTTCAGGCCACTTTAGGATTTGAACTTGTCTATTATCCAAGGCAATACATAACATACAGAGGAGGCCAGAACCCAGACTTCCATGTGTTTTGAATTCTGCTGCTATTGTCATGTGTGTCCATGCAGCAGATCTAACTGCATTCATGCCATACCTCTATACTTTTTTTTGCCAAATAAAAGGTATTTCAACTTGATATTTCCACACTAGCCACAGGAAGGGTTCTGAGGAAGACTGCTCAAGGCATTTTTTTTTACAAAGAGTCACAGAAATAAGAAGAGGGTTAGCTGTATTAGTCTGTCTTTGCAAAAACAGTGAGGCATCCTGTGGTACTTTAAAGTCTAATGGATTTATTCAGGAATCAGATTTCATGGGTAAAAACCACTGTCACATGTATGGATGCATGTCTCCATGAGATGGTTCTTACTCACAAAAGCTGCCCCCCAAATAAATCCGTTCATCTTTAAGGTATCACAGAACTCCTCATTATTTTTGCATAGTGAACAAAAGATTTTGAAGTAAATACATGCTAATGTATGTTTTATTTTCAACATGCACCCAGAAATTGCTGAGGGTGCTATCAGGATACAAGAAAAGGAAACTGATTGGTAGAACATTGATTGATGATAGAGTTGAGGATTATATGTAGTATGTCAACATTACTGCCAGCAATTCTGGGGAAGTCTCAGATGGTATCACTCCCTGTAGAGCGGGTAGAAGAAGCACTGAATAAGATGAAACATGGTGAAGCAGCTAGTAAGAAAAGATAACTCTTGATATGATCAAAACAGTTGGAGATACTGGAGTAAAGTGTCTTCAGAGATTACTGCCTCTTTGCTGGGATCAAGTGAGGATACCAGATGATTGGAGAATGTGATTGCACTTGCCTCTTTGGAAGGATAAGGGTGGTGCATATGAACCAATCACCTATTGGAACATCACCCTTTTACTCATTCTCACAGTCCATGAGAGACTTCTGGAGGCTGGGTTGTACTGCTAGGTAAAGGGGAGCAACGTGATGTTAGAAAATATAAGAGTTCTATGGATGTAACATTTGCAATGAGAGAAGTTTGAAAGAATGGTCAATAGAGGTGATAGTTGCTATGTAAATTTACTGATTTTGAAAGAGCAATATGACAGTGCCACAGGAACTGGTGTTTGGAGTTTCAGATAGAAGTTTTCTTAAAGGTTTTTAAAGAAGCAGAGGTGATAGAGGAATTCTACTGAAGATCAAGGTCTAATATTATAATACGACATGGACTTTCTGAGACTTTTGAGATGACTGTGGGTTTGACTGAAAAGGTATTGAGTCCACTTCTCTTCATCTTAATTATGACATAATTAGTGTATGCTGACACTGAAGGGAAAATGGTAAATAGGGTATCGGAGTGGTTGTGTGTTTGAAGACCATAGTTGAAAGGTAAATACAAAGACAGAAATACAAAGAAAACTGAAATTAAGCAATTAGGTAGGATGAAAGAGCTGTTATAGACATTTCAGGAGAGAAGCCGAAGCAGAAGACAGAATTTATGTACTTGGGATGTATACTTAGTGCCACTGGAGGCAAATGAAAAAAAGAACCCAGTGGCCAAGGGCAGCAGTGGAAAAGGTGGCAGGAGTAGAGAGGGGCCAGCAATTAAATAAAAAACTGAAGGGAAAAGTGTATTCTGTGTGCATTTATTCCTATTGGTCTATGGTTTGAAAATGGTGGCACTTACTGAAGATAGACAGTAAGCAACATACTGTGGAGAATGGCAAGAATGGGCAAAATAAGAGGAAAGTGAACTTGGTGCTCTATCTTGAAGACAGATAGCCTGGAGAGCACATGCCTGAAGTAAGCTGAAGATGCGAGAAGAACTGGAGAAGAATGACCAGCAAAGAAAGAACGGGAGGAAGGGGAGAGTAAAAAATGTTGTGGAAGATTGAGGCTATGATGGTATAGAATTTCTCAAGAGTTTCTTGAAGAAAAAAGGACAGTTATTTGAAGACCTATGAGGAAGTGCCATGGATTGGGAGGAGTGATGTATAATCATGGACACCTCCAATCAAAAGAAAAATGAGGTATTTTAGTAGATGATTTTAACCATTCCTCTGCTGATGCATCAAAAATTTCTGTTGAAAGCAATGAAATTACAATAAATAATTATGACAGAAGATTAAGATGGGCAATTATTTTATTTGCAAAGGAGGTGTGTTCGGCTGCATTTTTCAATAGCTGACTAAAGGTTAAAGCCAAATTCTCTGTTAAAAAAAAAAAAACAGGGATTTTTCCCCTTAAATCCCATGTTTCTCTCTGTAGTTCAGAGTGGCTTCTATTATAGTCCTAGTTACCTGAGAGGCTTCACTTAAGTGATGCCAAGTGGCTTTGAATGAAATGAACTTGCCAGCTTTACAGAAGCTGCAGATATATTAGGCCTTTAAGGACTGTCAGTGGTTTTAATGTAATCCAATCTAGGAGCAACCCATGAGACAGACATGTTTATATAATAATACTTGGATTTATTGTAAGCTGCAGACAGAAGTTGATGTGATCACACACATGTACACTCATACAGTTGAGGAAATCTGACCTTATGTTCAGAAGAGGGTAGGAGTACACAACATTGCAAGAGAACAAATAGGAGGAAAAATACTTTCCTCTCCTTCTGCATTTTCATTTTTCTGTAAATATGCTCGTCAGGACAGCTACCATGGCTAATATTTTCACTTGTTTATGTTGTTCAGTTAAATCCTTATATTATTCAGTTATAGCCAGAATAGGAGACTTCCATGAGCTTCTATGGGCTTTTTAATTTGGGACCACATTACGTAGACAGGTTAGGACCTTAAATAGACAATCATATTATACCCCTAGGACTGTTTTCTGCAAGTAAACTCTCACTGAACACGGTCACAAACTGAGAGGCTATAGCAAATTGCACTTATTGTCTTTAATGAGCTTTGGCCAGCAATGAGATTAGTATTAGGGCTCAAATATGCAAATGTAAGAAGAGTTCCAAATTAAAAACATCTATACCCCAAGTTGTTACTCTAAAAAAAAAAGTATGCTAATCCAGTCAGTTTACATGTGCATTTTAATGTCAGTTTGGTATTGAGTTATCAATTAGGTTTGCAAGAATGGTGTCAAAAACAAATAATTAAAATCCAGTTGTGTTGCTTTCCATTAGCACATAATTTTACAAGTCCAATTAGTAAACAAACATATTTAAGTGTCTTTGTATTTCTGCTTACAGCAGAATGCTATGATATGTAACTAAAAAACACAATTTCTAATGCTGGACTATAATGATTAAAAACCATATCTGTATCTTGAGAGTGTATTATGTAATGCCAAAACTCATGTGTTGGGTGAATATTATGTTTAAGTTCAGAAGTCAGTTCTCATACTATGTTACCTACACCTATTGCGATAAGCAGGATCAGTTCACCTTATCGATAAATATGAACAGATATTATTTTACTTTTACAAATAACTGTTTATTTTATTTTTGAGTTTTAGAAAATCTATCTATATTTTACTATCCTAATTTCTTTGCATCACCAATTATATTCTTTATGCTACATCATCTGAACTCAAAAATCTGTATCTACACCCACCTCTAACTGTAATAGTTATCCATATTTCTCTTTCAAATGTACCTGTGGGAATCATGGATTTTCCCCCAGCCACTAGATTTGTCAGTCTGGTTGATTACATTTGTGGCTGATAAAGTTACCCCAGGCACAATTTTTCAATGTGGTGCCTTAAACATTTAATTTCAAACTGCATGCACATAATATTTATCTAGTGAGTTTCTAGCCCTTAAAATAACACATTACAAACTATTAGGGTATGGTTCTAGATATGTTATCTGGCATGCAATATAATAAAAAGTAGGTGCAAAGAAGTTGAAATTAAATATTTCAGTTACTGCACAGAAAAGTGCCACTGTGGCTAAACAAAAATGTAAAAGAAGCAATGGAAGGCGGGGGGGGGGGGGGATTGTTTAAAACGTGGAAGTTAAATTCCAATGAGGAAAATGAAAATGAAAATAAACTCTGGCAAATGAAGGGTAAACATTTATTGAGAAAGGCCAAATAAGAAAAGCTGGCCAAAGTTCAAAAAGAAACAGCAATTTTGAAGTACTCAGAATGAGGAAGTCTGTTAAACAACCAGCAGGCCCACTGGATAATCAATATTCTACAGTAGCACTCAAGGATGAGAAAGTCACTGAGGAGAAACTAAATTAATTCTTTGTCAGTTTTCATGGTTGAGGACATGAGGGTGATTCACAGAACTGAGCCATCCTTTTTGGGCAACAAATCTGAGGGACTGTCTCAGATTCAAGTGTCTTTAGAGAAGATTTAGGAACAAACTGATAAACTAAACAGCATTAAGTCACCAGAACTAGATGGTACTCACCCAAAAGTTCAGAAAGAAGTCAAATTGAAAATGCAGAACTACTAAATGTAGTCTGTAGTTTATCATTCAAATCAGCTTCTGTACGAAATGCCTGAAAGATAGCTATTGTGACATGAGTGATTACCGGAAGTGATCCTGAGAATTACAGGCTAGCAAGCCTGACTTTAGAATAGGGAAAACTAGTTGAGACTATAGTAAGTAAAGAATGTTCTCAGACATACCGATTAACCTAATTTGTTGGAGAAGAATCAACACAGTTTCTGTAAAGGGAAATCATCCTTCTCCAATCTACTAGAATTCTTTGAGTTCAACAATCAGGAGTGCTGGGGGGATCCAATGGATAGAATGTACTTAGATTTTCAGAAAGCCTTTCAGAAGGTCCCTCATCAAAGGCCCTTAAGTACAATAAGCTGTCATGGAATAAGAGGAAAGATCCACTAACAGACTTGTAGCTGTTTAAAATATAAGAAACAAAGCATAGGTATAAATGATCAGTTTTCAGATTGGAAAGAGGTAAATAGTGGTGTTCACTGGGGTCAGTTCACACATCTATTCATCGGAGTGTGGTCCATCAATGGCTATTAGCCAGGATGGGCAGGGACGGTGTCCCCAGGCTCTGTTTGCCAGAAGCTGGTACTGAGTGACAGGGAATGAATCACTTGATAATTACCCTTCTATTCATTCAGTTTTGGGGCTCCTGGCTCTGGCCAGTGTTGGAAGAAGGGATATTAGGCTAGAAGGACCTATGGTCTGACCCATTGTGATCATTCTTATATTCTGAAGTAAAGCATCAGCCCTGATTATATTCTGATTGCCTTGAACATCTGAAAAAAGCTGTCTCACTCACAAACTCAATTGCCATTTATTTTAGTAGATTTGAACAGATGTTTACCAGATATGGACATGCCCCAGAGAGCTTTGTCAAAACCATCTGTGGACAAACTTTTTGGCCTGAGGGCCACATCAGGATGTTAAATTGTATGAAGGGGGTAAGAGCTCTGGCCAGGGGCACGGGATATAGAATGGGGCCAGACAATGAGTTCAGCATGTGGGAGAGGGCTCCAGGCTGGGGCTGTAGATTTGAGTGTGAGGGGAAGGTGAGGTCTGTGGCTGGAGACCAGGCTCTGACTGGGACAGAGATGAGGCTTTGGAGTGAAGGAGGGAGCTTTGAACTGGGGCCAAAGGTTCAGAGGAGGTGCAGCCGGAAGGCTTATTCACAGCCAATCAGAGCTGTGGGGTAGTATTTAGGGTGCTTCTCAGAGCCCTGTGGATGTCCCTATGAATAGGAACCAGAGTGGAGACATGCTACTACTTCCAGGAGACATGCTACTACTTCCAGGAGCCAAGGAACCCACAGGGTATGGCTAGCCCTAGACTCCACTCCTGGAAAATATAGAGGGCTGGATGCAGGCCATAGGATATAGTTTGCCCACTCTGGTATAAACCATACATCCTTTTAAACATGCCATAGGAAATGGTCACCATAATGCTTCTATTGCAATATATATGGGCTTTATACTACATCCAATAACACAAAGTTAAAGTTTAATTTTAAACCCAAAGAAACCAAGAAATGGAAATTGAATCTCATAACATTTTAATTCAGTGTCCTCATTCCATGTGTGCTTGAGGTGCAAAATCCAGGAGAAATTGACTCTGTGGTTGCTGGTCCATGAAAACTTCCCAGTAGCAAAGGTGGGGGAAAGCTGAGATTATTAAAATCAGAATGACCCTTATGATTTAAAGTTGTGTGATTATTTTTGTGTTTTGTTTCCTCTAAAGTTTCTGTCGTTTATGTATTCAAGTCTACATTTAAAAGCATGTTAAAATGCAGGGAATGCATGAATGTAGGAAGAAAGACGATCTCTCCTATAAGGGATCCTGGGGAAAAAAAAAAGTAGCAGATGCCAATTTTGGGGGGATGGAACCACGTCTTCTTACATTGTTTTCTTATTTATAATCATTATCCAAATGGGGGATTTGTGCCTTAGCAAAAATAATCAATAAATTAATAAAAGAAAAAGGATTATTTAGGGAAACATTTTCCCCCAATTGCTTTCTTTTTCTTTTTCTTTTTCTTTTTCTTTTTCTTTTTCTTTTTCTTTTTCATCCTGTTGTTTTGATAACATTATTTTCTGGTTAAAATAAGTAAAGATATTATCAACTGGCCTGACCTTTTTCTTGCAATCCCTCAATCTATTCCAAATGACCAAAACAACAAACTAAGTTACTGCCTTCACAGGAAGAAGGAAGGTGTGTGATTAATGATCTAATAAATGATCTGCTGCTTATGCAGACTTCATGTGTGACCTTGGGCCAGTCACTTAATCTCACTTTCTCAATTTTTATAGTGTAGATTTTCCTGGGTATTCAGTTAATATGGTGAAGGGTGTGGTATAAGAACTTGAATGGAAAAGAAGGAAGGTTAATTTTATTAGAGCTGATACTGTGGACAGTTATTGATTGTGTTGGTCTGGTAATGTAGCCCTAGCGTGAAAAGCCTGTGATATATGGAGGAATAATGGAATCAATTAAAATCTTTCTCACAAAAACCTGGTTTATCAGATTCCTAGTTTTATCTGATGACTTAGTGATTTCAATTATAGATTTTTTTTTTTCCAAATTCTACTATTCTTGAAAGGGAATATTGCACACCGACACCCACCCACCCACTCACACACACACTATTTTAAATAGAAAATTTAATGTTAGGCAAGTGGTACTTAGGAAACTTTTACACCTCACAGTATCTTCCTGTTGTAGTCTGGTACCTCACAGAAGTATTTGATCTGGTCTGTTACCTGCAAATGATCTCATGCAGTGCATTTCTTCAAAAGATATTCAATCAAACCTTCACCTTTTAGCATGTCTCACTAGTTTTCTGGTTTAATCAGAAATCATAGCATGTTTGACTGAAGAAGTGTTGGTACAGAGGCCAGATAGCAGGTGTTTCACATAAAATGTACAATATGCAAAGCAATGATAATATACTAACCAGTAGTGTATAGATTCCCCTAGAGAAAGGGGGGGATTCCGCAGTTTTTATTAAATTATCTCTATTTAGTGGACAGGCAAGCTGGATATGGACATTTCCTAACACTGGAACTCTTGACTTTGAACTTTTAATACTGTTTTTAACAATGTGCATGTCTGTGTGGGTAAGTAATGTTCTAGGTTTTTAAAACATGTAATGTAAAAAAAAAAATGGATACCCCTGTGGGTTGGAATATATACATGCGCTGCACAGATGGCACTTGACCTAACACAGTGAATTGATAGCAAAAGTGGGTTTTCATTTTCTAGTTGGACCTTCATTGGGGGTGATGGAATAATTTGCCAGTGGGTTCCACAGATATTTCGTAACAGGAGAGGAATAGTAAGACTCAGAGATTTAGGATTCCACTTCAGGTCCAAAGGTGATCGTTTTCTACCCTGTCCCCTCCAATCTATGCTTGTCTGCTCTGTTCCCTTTTCCTTCCTCCCCTGCTGGTGCTTAATTCTAGATCCACTCTTCTCACTTAGACAGTCCCAGGCTTCACTCCTCAGGATTCTCATCCTGGGCTCAGTCTCCTTGCACAGGCAAACCCTGTCCCCCTTTCACTTAATCTGATCTCCATCTCCTAACTCACCTCCTTTCTCCCATCCCGCACACTGTTTCACTCTCCTGCTTCTAGTCTCCAGATCTTTGCCTGTCCAGCTCCAGGCTCCTCCTGGGTCTCCAATCCTAAACCTTATACAGATGGTCACCATTGATATGATATGATATGATACGATATGATAGAGGTATATAAAATCATGAATGGTGTGGAGAAAGTGAATATAGAAAAATTATTTACCTTTTCCCATAATACAAGAACTAGGGGACACCAAATGAAATTGATGGGTAGTAGGTTCAAAACTAATAAAAGGAAATTTTTCTTCACACAGCGCACAGTCAACCTGTGGAACTCCTTGCCTGAGGAGGCTGTGAAGGCCAGGACTCTATTAGGGTTTAAAAAAGAGCTTGATAAATTTTTGCAGGTTAGGTCCATAAATGGCTATTAGCCAGGGATAAAGTATGGTGCCCTAGCCTTCAGAACAAGGGAAGGAGATGGATGGCAGGAGATAAATCACTTGATCATTGTCTTCTGTTCTCCTTCTCTGGGGCACCTGGCATTGGCCACCGTCGGCAGATGGGATGCTGGGCTGGATGGACCTATGGTCTGACCCAGTATGGCCATTCTTATGTTATTATGTTCTTACCAATTCCTAGTTTCCAAATCTTCCAGCTTTCTAGTCTCAGTCTCCCGATCCCACAGACTCATTGCTCCAATTGATTTCTGCTGCACTAAGTACAGAGAAGAGACAGTTCTGTAGTTTCTGTCTGCGCCCTGTCAGTCCTGGTGAGATTCTGCTGCTGTCTGGATCCCTGTTCACCAGCCACCCGCCCACCAGGAGTGAGAGTGGGACAATGAGCAATGATGGGGTGGGGCATAGCTGGTGGCAGGCCAAAACTGCAATGCTCAGAGCTGACTGCTGTTCTTGCAGGTCCATCAGCACATCCCCTGCAGTGTGCCTACTCTTATCTAGCAGAGTACTGTCCCCACATCCTCTTTCCACCCTGCCCTGGCTGCATGCTGTGAGCTGAAGTGACTGGTGAGTGTGGGCAGGCACCAAGTAGTGGTTGTTAATGTGGTTCCTGTGCTGCGTACCCTTCACATGCTCCTCCTTTTATGATCTCAGTCCCCCCCCCATGTCGTCAGCAAGGTACATACCACTCCCAGTGCGGTGTGGAGAAACAGTCCTTTGAGCCGGCATGCTGTGATCAACAGCAGTCAGATCAGCAGGGTCCTCTCTTCCTCCACTACGTATGGGTGGTTTGACACCCTGGAGAAAACCCTCCGGCCCAGGACACTGGCCACTTGGATCTGAGCCCTGAATGTGCCAAAGACACACTTAAGGCTGCTCAAGGAAGCGTCTCTTCCCCTCAGCTAAGTTCTAAAGTGATGGGGAAGCAATTTCCAGCTTGTATGTTCCATAATCTTGCAGGCTTCACAGCAGCATGTTAGGCAGAGGTTTAGCACCCTCTTCATCTTCACCACCAAGGTCCTGCCCACAGGGAGTGTAGGCTGCTGTGTCCCCAGTCACTGTCTCTTGCTGAGCCACCTCTCTGTCCAGGTTTGCTGAAGCCCCTGTAGTCGGGCTCTCTGGGGCCTGATACACCGTGAATCCTTAGGGCTTAACTCTTTCTTACCTCCACTGTAGTCAGGGAACAGGGGGTGGCTGGGTTATGTCAGTGACCAGCAGCAGTCTGGATCTTTTAGCTGCCATTTCACACTGTGAGGGCAGGAAGGGACAAGATGCTTCCAGTTACAGAATAGTGGAGGGTAGATGAGAAGAGATGAGCTCTGGAAATGGGCAGGCCATTTCTTCTTCTACCTCCTCCTTCCCTGGGGCTGAAAGCAGCTCCTACCCCTTCCTTCTGGCACAGTACTGAAAGGTTTCTTCTGGCCATTGAACATCTGTAGTGCATAACTTTGATTGATTGCCATTGAATTCACTCAAATATGAGTAATTTTACCAGGTCCTTGTAGCCAGACAAAGTCTCCCCCTTACAAGCCAGCTTGCTCGCTGCACCCCCCCCCCCCCACACTGAGAAGCACACAGGGCACGGAAATGGCTGCTGACAGCACAGTCTTTGATGCCCTCATTGAGGCCCAGATGTGCTAGCTTATCGTGACCCTGAGAAGCAGAAAGTACAGCTAGAAGGCTAACAGGCCAAACTGTCAACACGAGGGGGGGACCCTCAAGAAATCACCCCAGCTGGCATTGATCGATATGATGCACACACACAACCACCCCAGAAGGGGAAGTGCCCCGCCCACACAAAAAGAATGTCCTGTACTCCTAAATTGCTTATCTCCTGTCTTACAAGTGCAAATTAAGTAAGAAATGCCCTTGTAACAAACTGGCGTCACAAAGACAGACCAGTATGATCTGGCACCATAGATAAGAAAGAGAATACGTAACCCAGAAGGGGTATAAAAGATGGGCCCAGCAGAACTCTAACTTTGAGTGCATTCCACCAACTACCTGCTGGTCGGGTCAGGTGATTGCCTCCCGAGGTCCACAACTGGGGACACCCAACCTCGTATTCGTCTTTCCGCAGAATTGAGTGACCGATCCGGCTTGGCTATGCTGGTATCGAGAGACACAGAGAGGGTAAGATACACCCATGCTAGGTCTCCGACTTTTTTGTGCACAGCTAAAAAATTAGAGCTCTGTAACTAGATGTCATTGTGTCAAGATATCATTGTGTTAGATGGTAACAGATATCTTTGTATTGGATTGTAACGTAACTTGTTAACACCTGTACTTTGCTAGCATATAAGAAGTAAACAATAGCCTTTTGTAACCGCACGCTTATATCTGTAGCTTAATAAACTTGTAACTAGTTAAGCTCTGAGCCTGACCCGGTTATCCTTTTGTCACTGCAACACAGCCGGCACAACAAAAAGAACTTTAACCGTTTGGTTACTACAGCCTGGCCGTGGGTGAGAGTGCTAGGAGCTGCCTCCTCTAACAGTAAAAAACTGGGTTGCTTAGGACCCAGGGGAGTACCTCACCGCACATTACCTGGCCACCGGCTAACAGTCCTCTGAACCCAGCACAGGGAAATATGGTCAGCCCGTGTGAAATGCATTTTTTCAAAGGCTTTTACCTTGGCTAAATGTGTGAAAAATTTAACTGGGTGGCAAACACACACTAGGGGACCCTTCTATCCCTCACCGAATTCCAAGTCTCTTCTCCAAACTTGGGAGCTTAGACAGTCTCAAAGAAAAAGTTTTACAGCAAGGAAAACATTTTTTTCCATAACTTCAACCTTGGAAATGTCTCATCAGTTTTCAATAACTTACTCATTTCATTTTTCAATCATGGTGAAGCAACCATGGACATTTTCAGTGCAAATGATCAAAGTTTGGCAAAGTTATAAGGAACTGAACATAAGGTGTTACAATGAAAAATCAGAAGCTGCTCCAATAAAATTTCAACCCTGTCTATAATGAATGAATGAGAGTTTCAGAAACATTAAGCATTGGCTTAATTATGCTCCCAATTAAATCTCTGGAAAAAGTCTCCCCATCTATCAGGAGTCATAGTTACTGTATTATTGAGTGCTTCTTAAAATCCAAACCAAAGGTCTAATACAGGCAATAATTTTTGATGGGGACCATTCCAAGAACTTGATAAGTAATCAAGGGATGCACTTTTTCATGCTGTTAATAGAGGAGGTGTGGGGTCTGGGATGGAGGTTGGGTGCAGAAAAGAACTTGGGGTAAAACTGATGTGCAGGAAGGGGAGTGGAATCTGAGAAGGAGTTTGGATGAAGAAGAGGGTTGTGACCTTGTTCAGGGGACTGAGATGCAAAAGGAGGTACAGGGCTGAGCAGTCGGTATGGGTGCAGGCAAGGATTCTGACAACAGCCATGAAATTTTAAATGTTCAGAGCTTTGTCAGTAATGGTTCTATAAAAATAATGCATTGTTACTTCTTGGAGTAAAGGAAAGAACTGTATAAAAAAAGAGGCTAGAAATACATGGTTCAGCACTACTGACTAAAAAGATCAATTCAGCAGAAAAGTTTATCACTGAAACATAACACTTTTTGCCCTGAACACAACAGGCAGCTTCACAAGTATAAATTATTTCTCTGCTAATGAGCATCAGGGTCACACATTACTTGAGGATTTAAATCCATGTCATTATTCTAAAATGTATCTGTGAAGAAAGACTCATTTGCTCTACAGTGAAGAAGCTTTTAGGAATTGCTTTTAAGTGACTTTGATTAACCTTAACAAGAGCTTAAAAATACTTCAGTGTCAGAACTTTTTACAAAGGTTCTAAGATTTCCATAAATGAATCAAGAGGAAAATCAGAACCAGCATCACAATGCTAAAGGGTGACTGTGTAAGTTAAAAGGACCATAAACCCATAATTAATAGAATTATCACCTGTTAAAAATTCTTAGCCTAGCATGTCTATGCTTTTAATCATTTTTGAGTAAATGTTTCATTAGAAAAAAATATACATATACAAATTTTGATGGGATTTCAAAAAGTAAAACCAAGCTGAAAGAATTAATGAAGACACATTGATGTATGTCAAGTTCACTGAATGTCAAATTGTGTTATTTCCCTAATGTTAAAATAATACTTAATGGACTTTGATGAAGCTAAATAAAATAGGTGTTTCCTTTGATATGCATGTACAGAACAGAGATGACTTTGAAGTATGGTTTTTGTACTCCTGTGGCAGAGAGAAACTGACATGCTGATCATAAATTTGGATTATTTGGAAGTTTAAAGGCACATGGGACCTGAAATAAAAAGTAGGACACTGTTGATAAAAAGTAATGATATCTCTAATGTTAGAAATGTTAATTCTTATATTTGAACTTTCTCAGTACTTTGGGGCTATGGTTATACTAGCGAGTTTTGCTAACAATACCCGGTTTTGTTGCGAGAACTGGTGGAATATCCATACACAAAATGTGTTTTCTCAACAGAAACTGCACCAGTAAAACCCCATCCTGCTATGTGAATCTAGACCATATGTATA
The DNA here is from genome assembly GCF_033958435.1 of Carettochelys insculpta. Taxonomy (NCBI): domain Eukaryota; kingdom Metazoa; phylum Chordata; order Testudines; family Carettochelyidae; genus Carettochelys; species Carettochelys insculpta. The sequence goes on along the minus strand of NC_134140.1, from coordinate 40,695,884 downwards.
TGTCCTGGTGAGTTGCCAGACTCCAGATTACTTTCTGACCTTAGTGAGAGGAATGGCATGGGTTTGTTTTCAAATGGTTTTGAAATTGGGTTTGAATTGAGCGAGGTAGGGTAAGAGGACATGACACGATATCTCATTCCACTAATGTCAGGAGAAATGGTTTTGGAAATTTTCATCCTTATGGACAGAGAGGACTGGATCCCAGTCAGAACTATTTCAGAAGAGAGAAGGGGACATTTCCTGTAAGGGAAAACAGGCTAAACATGCAGACTGTGTCGACACATGCCCCCTCCTTTCGGAGGGGGCATGTTAATAAGGAAGCTTGGAAAATGCTAATGAGGAGCTGACATGAATATGCAGCACCTCATTAGCATAATGGCAGCCATGTGTGATTTGAAAGTGCCACTTTTGGAACCCCTGCCACCTGTGTAGACAGGGGCCTTTCTAAAGGACCCTCCGAGTTTGAAAGCCCTTCTTCCTAAAACCAAATAGAAAGAAAGGGCTTTTCAACTCAGGGGAGTCCTTTTGAAAGGCCCCTATCTACATGGGTGGTGTGAGTTCCGAAAGCTGTACTTTCGAATCACGTGCAGCTGCCATTATGCTACTGAGGCACTGCATGTTCATGTCAGCACCCTATTAGCATCTTCTGACATGCCTCATTAACATGGCCCCACCAAAAGGAAGGGGCTTGCGTTGACACAGCCCCAGATTTTGGAGAAAATCAAAAAAGGAACTCAGGGAACTGATATATTTTTATTACCACAAGCCTGGTTAGAAGCCAGCACACTGCATGGTGCTAGAGACATCGGAGGCTAATGGTAGTCTGCAACAGGTGCAGTTAGCAATGATATCCTCCATAAGTTGAACCAGAACCAGCCCCAATGTTAAGTACCTACAGTGATATCCTAAAGGGACCGCAGAGGAGGAATAAAGGTGCCATTGCCCGCAGATGTGACCCCATGTATCTGAGAGCCGAGCCAATGAGGGTAAGAAACCAATTTGGGGATTGGTGAGCTCCCAGATTTCTTAAAATTCAATGGAATGCTGTTAAGAATTTCTTCTGCTCAGACATATTTAAGAAGAGAAGCTCTGTAAAGGATTCCTACAGTATACAAAACAACAACCGTATGCTACAGCCAGAGGGTAACCCATGAACATGTTTTTCTTTTCTCCTCGAGGAATCCCCTGGAACAAAAACCTGACAACGTTCATTTTCACTGGTATAAGAGACCATCCCTAGACCAAATTTAGAAAAATGAAGGTTTGAGTATACAAAAGAATATACATTAAAGAATATTAATGATTAATTATAATGATTAAAATAATACAGCCAATGATTCCTTTAATTCTAAATATTTGTTTTAAAACACTACCCACTGCACTTCTCAGCTAATGTTTGTGTAGATTAAAAGTGCTGCTGAATGTGCACATTTGCTATAAAATATCAGAAACTGAGGAATTTTAGCTGAAGGTAAAGTTGAAACACTTCCCTATTAAAAATGTGTTGAGAGAATGCAAAAATAAAATACACAGAAAATGTAAAGGCTCTGTCTGCACTGAGCCTGGGTGCTGACAGTTTCATGCAAATAACCATCCTTGAAAATGCAAAATTATTGCTCAATTGCATTTGTGTGATGTACATATTCATGAGACTAATTTGCATATTCACCACAGAAATGAAGCATTAGTATTCTTCGAAATGTCCATAGCATGGCTATTTTGACGTTTCCTCTATGTGTATACGTAGGCAATATGAAATTTTGTGTAGAAAGACCAGCTAGTTATCAGGAGTTTATACCCCATTCTAAACCCTTTCAGAGTAAACTTTTAGGGGTGGAGTCAGAACTAGTACCTCCTGAGAGATAGGGAGGAAAAACAAACAAAGACTGTTGGTTCAGTTTTGTACTCCCTTACATAATTTTTCTCTGTATAATCCCCTTCACCCTTCATTAATGTACACGGTAGAACATAGATATGAGGGGTAATAGTAAAACATCAGATTTCTTTCTGGCAGAAAGGAGACAAACTAATTTGGCAAAATATGACTCCCCAACCCCAAAAGAAGACAAAATTTGCTTGTCTGCTATACAACTCAGCTAATTAGCCAACAGAGAAGAACTATGTGTCTATAAAAGACAGAGATAAACAGTCATCATTTATGTCGTGGTGAGAACACCTGCATCAAGCTACACTTCCCTAAAACTACTTTTTATTGTTGAGGATTCTCATAACAAAAGGAGCAATTACACAATTAAACTAAAAAAGACTGATGAGAGAAATTATCAGTTACATAAAAATGCAGTTTTTGTATAATTTCACAAAAACATTTTGCCTTCCAAAAATAAAGCAAAACTTATGTAAAAATATGTAGTACATTGGAAGAACAAAAGCTCTGATCTCAAGTACCAGGCAAATGAGGGACCCTATAACAACAACATGGTAAAATATCAAGTACAACGGTATTAGTTAGTTAGAATTTTATAAGAGAGAGACAAGATAGATGAAATAACATATTTTAATGAACAAACTTCTGGTGGTGGAAGTTTGTAAATTTTGGGAAACAAAGAAATTTTCCTTAATATGTTGCTCAATTAAAACCTGATTATACCCATCCTGTTCTTTAACTGTTAGTCTGTCACTTCACAATTTGGGCTAGATTACATACTTTTAGGATGATAAGAATGCATTCAATAACAATCTTGAAAACTCATTCTTTTTCAAAACCAATGCTACATTTGTTCATGGATTTTTATGCCCTTTAAATTCCCACTTTTTTTTTTTTTTTTGTGAATTGGGGACCTACTATACTAGTAAATTCACTTCTATTTGACGTTATTTGACGTGTATTATTCGAAGAGAGAGCATTTGTGAATTGAATGAATGGAGACCTTGCATAAATAGCTAACTTTAAAATTTATTTAATATTCAGGCACTACTGCCTTTCGGGAGAGAAAAAAAATATGGTCTTTATTCTTCCATTTAAAAATCTGGGAGTTCATTATATTCCTATTTCCACTTGTAAGCATTGAGGGATGACAAAGACTAGTTTTGAAAATTAAATAATTGTTATCCAAACTTGGTGTGCAAGTCTTTTAACAATGTAAACAAACTTTCTCACATATGTATTTCAAGAAGAAAATAAATTAAGGAGAAATAAACCATTTAAACCAAAGCATTTCAGCTATGTAATGATGTATCTTATCTCCTAGACAACACCCACAGAAAAGGGTTAGCTAGGAAAAAGGTAAACAAAGTTAGGGGTAGCATGGGCTTCTTTAATGGGATCAGAAAGTCAAATATTAGTTGCTCAAGTGATTGGGTATGTATAAAGTCACACTTCAACATCCTTGCACTGCACCATATTTTCCAACAAGTTCACTCCTGATGAAATGCTAATTATCACATTCACATCACAATTATGCATTGATTCTTTTCCGGGTCTCTCAGTTTGGGCAGACATCCAACAGATTGCGGTGTTGCAATACCTAGTATACGATAATGAGGAAGAGAAGAGAAAGAGACTAGACACAGGATTTCTCATAAATGTTTCCCACTTTGCTTCAAATTATTTGTTATATTACTTTCACCAACAGAGTGAAATGGGTCCATAGCATTCCAGCAGATACTTGATGTGTTCTAGATTTATCACATCTGGGCTGCGTCTACAAGTGCACGCTACTTCGAAGTAGCGGCACCAACTTCGAAATAGCGCCCGTCACGTCTACACGCGTCGGGTGCTATTTCGAAGTTAACTTTGACGTTAGGCGGCGAGACGTCGAAGCCGCTAACCTCATGAGGAGATAGGAATAGCGCCCTACTTCGACGTTGAACGTCGAAGTAGGGACAGTGTAGACGATCCGCGTCCCGCAACGTCGAAATTGCCGGGTCCTCCATGGCGGCCATCAGCTGGGGGGTTGAGAGACGCTCTCTCCAGCCCCTCAGCTCACTGGTGGCCACGTGGAGCGGCCCCTTAAAGGTCCCCTCCCCCGCCCTGACTGCAGGAGGCTGAGGCAACGTGCAGGCTCCTGCCTGCACATGCGGCGAGCCTGCACAGCCCTCAGCCCCTGACACCGGCCATGGCTGCCCAGCAGCCCCCCCAGCGCCCCCAGGGGACCCCCCCCAAGGGGAGCCAGGGCAGCCAGCCGAGCCAGAGGACCAGCCAGTCTGGGAAGCGGCAGCGGGGCCCCTCCTGGACGGAGGCCGAGATGCGGGACCTGCTGGGGCTCTGGAGCGAGGAGGAGGTGCTCCAGGTAATGGGGAGCAAGAGGCGGAACGCGGATGCGTTTGCTCGATGGCCGACGGCCTGGCTGCCTGGGGTCACCCTGCCCGCACTCCTGATCATGTGCGCAGTAAGGTCAAGGAGCTGCGGCAGGGTTATGCCCGGGCCCGGGATGCGGCCAGCCGATCTGGGGCCACCCCCGTCACTTGCCCCTTTTACAGGGAGCTCAGGGACATCCTGGGCTCCCAGCACACCTCCTCCCCTCCGGCCACCCTTGACACCTCGGCTGACGAGCCCCAGCAGGCCCTGCAGCCGGAGTCCGACCCGGAGGCAAGCCCCGCACCCCGGGGGCCCCCCCCGGAGGCCATCCCCGGGACATCGCGGCAGGAGGGGGAGGAGGAGGAGGAGGAGGGGGGCTCCTCCTCCGCAGAATCCAGCCTGCAGATCCTCCTCCTGCCATCCCGGAGCAGCAGCAGGGCCTCCGACCCCCGGGGATCTCCGGACCGTGGGAGCGGACCCACAGGTAGGTACCCCTCTCTGGTGGACACCCCGGGGCTTGAGGGGTGGGGGGAACAGAGATGTGTCCAGGGCCCCCCACACGCTCACATGGCCATGGCCCCAAGGACACCAGGGCCATGGCCCTCACACCACTGCGCCATCAGCCCCTGCCCCCCACCACCCTGCATGACAGTGCCATGCCCCATCCCCGGGCCAGGGGGGAGCGGAACCTCGAGGGGCCCCCGGGCGGAGGGGGTGGGACACCCCGCAGCAGCAGCATGTGATGGAGTAGGGGGAGTGCCAAAGGGACACTCAGCCTACATATGAGCCACCCAAGCCGAGGAGCTCCCAGGGCCAAAGGAGGATCCTGGCGCTACAGCTGGCAGGCGACACCTCTGCCTTGAGCAAACAGGAGGGAGGAGCCGAGCTGGCTTGGAATTGGGGGGCGAGGGCGGGGGCCACAGGTAGAGGCTAGGGGAAGGGAGAGCTGGTAGGCAGCCAGCCTGAGGAGGGGGAAAGCTGCATCCCAGAGGGGCCCCCCTTGGGGTCTTCTCCCCACGACGGGTTGGAAGGACTGTCTCTTCCGACAGCTGGTGCTGTCACTCCTGCCAGAAACTGGCCATCTGTGGCCTAAGAAACCTCTCCTGCTCTCAGACCCTGCGGGGTGAAGTGAGAGTCGCTCCCACCAGGGGACGGGGTGCAGGGCAGGGGGACCCCTGAACCCCATCCATCACAGCAGCATCTCCCGGGGACGGGGATGGGGAACCTGCAGCACAGGGCGGTGGGGACAGAGGCCACGGCTCGGGGCCCACACTAACGCCTGTCTCCATTCTTCTTTCCCCCCTCCTCTCCTGTGTCCTGCACCTGCACCTGCACCACCCGAAGGACCGGAAGAGAGCGCCGGTGAGGCATCGGTTGTCCCGGAGAGCCCTCCGGGACCCTCGCTCCAGGGCAGCCCCTCGGCCGAGGAATGACCGGCCCCGCGGAGGGCCAGACGACGGACCCCGCGCCTGCTACCGGCGGCGGCAACGGACCCCCAGCTGCTGGCCATCCTCCGCCGGCAGCTGGAGGTGTCGGAGCAGCACCTCCGGCTGCAGGAGCAGGCGTTGACCTGGCGCAGGGAGGCATGGGGGGCCTATATGCAGACCATCAACCGGCTGGTTGACTACCTGGCCCCCCATGCCGCGCCGGCCGAGCCACCGCCCGCCATGCCCGCTCCTGCAGCCCCACCACCAGCTGCTCCAGCCGTCGCCGGGCCGTCCGCCGTCGCCCCACCACCTCCCCGCGAGGGCCACCGCGCCGAGGGACCCCTGGAGCAACCCGAGACTCGCCAGTGCCGTTACCTTCCAGTCCAGCCCGCTCCCACCCAGCCGCGGACCAGACTGCAGGCCCGGCGGAGCTCCCGGCCAGGCACGCCCACTGCTGGGCTGTAGGGGCGAGGGGCCCGGGATGTGCCCCCCCCCTTGTTGGACAGACTTTGGGGACTGGTTTATTTTGGGTTCCCCTGTTTGCCCCGTCCCCCCTCTGTAAATAGTTCGCCCCGTTCTCCTCCCTGCTTTTCTTTTTTGTTGATGGTGCACACTTTTATTTGCTTTGTGGTTGTATTGTTTTATTTTTGCTCATCTTGATTTGGTTGAACGTTTGTCCCTCCTTTTTGGTTTCTGTGTCAGATATTTATTTATGTACAAAAAAAAAATTATTCGTTAAGACAAAAAAGATGTTTACGTTCACCCACAAGTTCGTGCTGTCATTTCTCCTGGACAAGTGGGGGGGGGCGGTGGGGTGCTCCATGGTGTGGGCATTGGGGCAGGAGTGTGGGGGAGGAAGGGGCGGGCAGTAGGGGGCCTGGGCAGAGTTCACCCCGAGGCCTGTTGCTCGAAGTGGGCCCGCAGGGCCTCCCGGACCCGGGTCCCCTCTGGGTCCACCTGCCGACTGGGGGCAGCAGGTGGCTGCACGTGTGCCCTGCCGGCCTCGGCAGCCCAGCCCTGAAGAAAGCTCTCCCCCTTGCTCTCCACGAGGTTGTGCAGGGCGCAGCAGGCACCCACAATCTGGGGGATGTTGTTGGGGCTGGCATCCAGGCGGGTCAGGAGACATCGCCAGCGTCCCTTGAGGCGGCCAAATGAACGCTCCACCACCTGGCGCGCACGGTTCAGGTGCTCGTTGAAGCGCTCCTGGCTGGCGGAGAGGTGGCCCGTGTAGGGGCGCATGAGCCACGGCCGGAGGGGGTAGGCCGCATCCGCGATGATGCAGAAGGGCATGGTGGTGTCCCCCAGAGGGATCTCCCGCTGGGGGATGTAGGTCCCCGCCTCCAGCCGGCGGCACAGGCCCGAGTTGCGGAAAACCCGGGCGTCGTGGGTGCTGCCAGTCCAGCCCACGTAAATGTCCTGGAACCGTCCCCGGCTGTCCACCAAGGCCTGCAGGACGACTGAATGGTAGCCCTTCCGATTGAGGTATCGGCCTCCACTGTGGTCCGGGGCGCGGATGGGGATGTGAGTCCCATCCAGAGCCCCGAAGCAGTTGGGGAAGCCCAGGGTGGCAAAGGCGGCGACAGTGGCATGTGGGTCCCCCAGCCTCACGAGCCTGTGCAGGAGCATGGCGTTGATGGCACGCACGACCTGCAGAGAAAGCACATGGGACAGCCCCAATGAGGGGTGAGCAGGGTGTGCGTGGCCCTGCCCTGCCCTGCCCTGCCCTGCCCTGCCCTGCCCCCCCGCCCTGCTCTGCCCTACCCTGGCCTGGCCTGCACTGCCCTGCCCTGGCCTGCCCTGGCCCCCCTGCCCTGCCCTGCCCTGGCCTGCCCTGGCCCCCCTGCCCTGCCCTGCCCTGCCCTGCTCTGCCCTGCCCTGCTCTGGCCCCCCTGCCCTGCCCTGCCCTACCCTGCCCTGCCCTGCTCTGCCCTGCCCTGCTCTGGCTCCCCTGCCCTGCCCTGCCCTGCCCTGGCCCCCCTGCCCTGCTCTGGCCCCCCTGCCCTGCCCTGGCCTCCCCCTGTGGGTTCTCTTACCTCCATGAAGACAGCCCCGGTGGTGGCCTTTCCCACACCAAACTGCTGGCCCACGGATCGGTAGCTGTCCGGAGTGGCCAGCTTCCAGACAGCGATGCCGACCCATTTCTCCACAGGGAGGGCACGCCGCATGGCAGTGTCCCGGTGCCTGAGTGCGGGGGTGAGCCACTGGCACAGCTCCAGGAATGTCTGGCGGGTCATCCTGAAGTTCCTGAGCCAGTGGTCGTCGTCCCACTCCCCAAGCACCAGCTGCTCCCACCAGTCGATGCTGGTGGGGTAGCTCCACAGCCGCCGGCGTGTGAGGCGGGGGGGGGCGGGGTGCTGCAGTGGTAGGGGCTGAGCCCTGCTGCCCTGGGGGCATCTCCTCCCCTGGGGCAAGAAGGTGCTCAGCTGCCCCCAACACGGCATGAGCCAGGGCAAGCCCTGCTCCTGCCGGGAGGGCTGGGTGGCCCTCTAGCTGCTGCTGCTGCTGCTGCTACTGCTGCTGCTGCTGGGGGTCCATGACTGCGGCGCTCGGGGTCTCTGTGCCTATATGGCTCCTCAGACCGCGTGCTGTGCAGGCTGAGTGTATGTGGGAGGGGCCCTTTAAAGGAGCGGCTAGCTGTTGCCCCGGAAGCGCTAGTCCGCCCGTTGACCCTGTCTGCAGCTGTGCCTGGCATCCCTATTTCGATGTGTGCTACTTGGGCGTGTAGACGTTCCCTCGCTGCGCCTATTTCGATGTTGGGCTGAGCAACGTCGAAGTTGAACATCGACGTTGCCGGCCCTGGAGGACGTGTAGACGTTATTCATTGAAATAGGCTATTTCGATGTCTCTACTTCGAAATAAGCTATTTCGATGTTGGCTGCACGTGTGGACGTAGCCCTGATGTCATAATGTAGGCATAAGCTTTGTTCTAGAACAAAGATGCATGTTCCTGTTAACATTCTGATACGAATGTGTTATGCCACCTGTTTATACGGTATGCACATGATCATAATAATAAAACATATCATACTGAGATACTGCTGAGAGACCTCATGTCATCACAAAAAGACCTAGAGAGTTTATGGGCCCATATAACTTCACCTTGCTATACCTTCAGCCAATGCAAGGCCTGGAGGGGGAATAAAAGGAAAAAAACAATACGAACAAACCTTGTTTCATTTCAGGGCTGATTAGTGAAGTGGCAGGAGCCAGTCACTTCCTACATGATAGGCCCATCACAAGGAGCCTGACAGCAAGGACAGCCACCACAGGAAAGAACTAGATAAGGGAATAGTCAGTAGTGAGAACTATGCACTTCAATTATACAGATATTGTACGTTTGGTTCCCTTCAGACTTATATCCACACTCCCAGAGTGTCCTGAGGCTGTAGCAGGACAGTAAAAAGGGGGCACTGCTTGATCCAAGCCACTGTGAACTGTTAAATCCTGCATCTGGGAGAAAACCTTCCAGCCCAGGTCCAAGGACTGTGGTAACTTCGAGGAGCTCAACAGAGTGAAATCTAATACAAGTCATATGAGGGTTCTGTACCTGAATTATTTTAGTTACTAAACGCTGTGACATTCAGAGCTTGAAAATGAGATACATGTTAATAACTTCATCCACTTTACCATCTTCTAATTCACACAAGTGTTCATTATGCTCCCTTATCACTCAGATTTCATGCACTGATGCCACAACTTATTGTCCCCTAACAGATGTGCAGTAGATGGAGTTTTAAATGCTATAAATCTTTGAATTGCAACTGCTACATTTTTAAAAGTTCCCAGCCTTGTAAACTCTTATTCCAGTGAGCAACACAACCCCCATCCAAATCTCCTGGACTTTCAGAGGAGACCATCATGTCATATGTAGATTGCTGCTTGCTGTGTCACTCTTTTCCCCTAGAAGAAGCAGCAAGGAAAGCAAAGAGGGCCTCACATCACTTTCATATCTAATCCTACAGCTGGAAAAGCTATTGCTTGCACAAAAGCACAGAATTTAGCTCTGATTAGAAAAGTGTTTACTGAAAATTTTGCATTTTATTCTCTTTGCAACATTAGTTTACAAAATATGTCACTAGCAAACTACTATAAAACAGATTAGATTCCTATATGGAAGTCTACACATGCATTCAAATCCTAACGAAACAATATAAGTATAGGGAAGAAATTTAATTTTCTACCCCACCCCTCAGCCTTCCTAGTAACTGGGTTTCATTCTGCACTTTGTTTTACTCTGCAAAAATACTAAGGATTAATTTCTATATAGCTTGCATTCTTTCAAAAAAAATCGATAGTCCTATTTGTAATTGCATTGATTTTTTTTTAAATGGGTGAAATAAAGTATTCACCTGTGGAAGCTTGATAGCTGGTTGCATATCATTGTCCTACTCTGTAAATTAAGCTACTTCATCTTTTCAACCAATAATAATCTCAGTAAATGGGCCTTTGAGGGGTGGGGGAAAATCAAGAGTAACTCAATGAAGCCAGTTGGAATTCTACTAATATTTGACTCACTCTCCGGATCATCACTTTGTTGTGGTGAGTGGGCTTGTGTGTTTCAATGAAGCTGAGAGCAATGTCACAAGGTGCTTCATACTCCTGTCAGGGTCACCCATGGAGACATGGTCAAGGGGGAGGGTCCAGATGATGAACAAACCTAAAAGGCTGCAGTGGCAAAACAGGCGGCGAATAGCAAAGGTAATGCTACAATGGCTGTGAAGGCAGATGAAGGCTACAGTAGACAAGAGACTTCCAACCATCATGGATCCCATATCATTGGACCCATGCCTTCCATCCACCAAGAACTCTGTGGTGGCTGCAGTGCACCAGTCCCCACACATAAAAAGAAGTCACACCCAGGCATCTTCCTCTGTGTACTATTTTCCTAAACTTAAGCCCCACATTGACTGGTGGATGGTGATGGGATCAGAATTGTGAAGTCTGAAATCTTTTGGTCATGGACTAGCAGGTAGGCAGTGGACGAATGTATCAGTTATTCCATTTTGAGGACTGATGTGGTAGAAGAGTCTGGCTGATGTCTCTATGACTGAGCAGCCCTTTTTAGGATCCACTCTGCCCACCCTACATGGGGAGGGGACTAGAAAAGGTGCCCTAAACATAGTCCATCTCAACTCCCCTGACTGGATAACCATTTCCAGTGGGTTCACCTTTATGCAATTAAAATTGAACAGTAGTCTTTGGAACATAGAATATTTGGACTTTAATGAACAACCCAGACAGTGAGCAACCCGAAAGATACATGGCAATTATTGCCCATGAGCTGTGATGATTCAACATCAGTATAGCTGCTCTGGAAGAAATGCATAGGCCAGAAAAATAACAGCTAAGAATAGAAGGTGAAGGGCACACATTTTTCTGGAAAGGAACCCCAAAGGAAAAAAAATGAATTTGTGGAGTAGGATTTGCTATCAAATATGAACTGACAAACATCTTATCTGAAGTCCCTGTCAGCATCAATGAGCGTCTCATGACTCTCTACTTGAAACTTGCCAAAAACGAAAAACCAACTGTAATCAGTGCTTATGCATAAACTCTAGATGCTGAAGATGACATAAAAAAGAAGTTCTACACCCAATTGGACACAGTCCTGAAAGACACACCCAAAGAAAATAAGATTATGCTCTTAGGCTGTGTCTACACTAGAAAAAAGAACTTCAAAATTGCTTACTTAAAAGTACAACTTCAAAGTAAGCAACTTCAAAGTTGAGAATTTACACAAACCCTACTTCAAAGTTACACTTCAAAGTAGGGTTCTACTCCATTCCCAGGAATGGAGTAAGGACTTGGAAGCTGGGCTTCCTAACTTTGAAGTAAGGGACGATGTGTGTAGACTCTGGTGGCTACATTGAAGTAGTGCCTAATGCTGAAGTTAACTTAGAAGTTCATTCCTAGTGCAGATGCACGCTTAAGGGATTTCAATGCCAGGGTCAGAAGAGATTTGGACCTCTGGCAGACTACCATTGGGAAAGAAGGAGTTGGTAACAGTTCCTCCTTATGAAATGTGTGGAGCACAAGGTCTTCATCATGAACCATCTTCTTCCCTCTCCCCCCCGCAAAAAAAAAAAAAGAAACACAAAAAAAATAAGACCTCATGACAACATCTTCAGTTGAAACACTGGCACCTCATAGACTATGTCAATGTCCGTGCTCAGGATTGGCATGATGTCCTTCTCACACGTGCAGTGACTAGTGCTGAAGACTTCTAGGTTAATCACTGTACTTAGAAGGACCCCATCAGATAAGCCATGTCTACACGTGCACGCTACTTCAAAGTAGCGGCACTAACTTCGAAATAGTGCCCGTCACGGCTACACGTGTTGGGCACTATTTCGATGTTAACATTGACGTTAGGCGGCGAGACATCGAAGCCGCTAACCCCATGAGGGGATGGGAAAAGCGCCCTACTTCGACGTTCAACGTCGAAGTAGGGACCATGTAGTCATTGCATGTCCCGCAACTTCGAAATTGCGGGGTCCTCCATGGCGGCCATGAGCTGAGGGGTTGAGAGACGCTCTCTCCAGCCCCTCAGCTCAATGGTGGCCACGTGGAGCGGCCCCTTAAAGGTCCCCACCCCCTCCCTTTCTGTGCAGGAAGCTGAGAGAACATGCAGGCAGCAGCAATAACACGTGGCTCGCCTGCACGCTCCTCTGCAGCCACCCACACCCCCACCCAACGTGATGGCCACCCAGCAGCCACCCCCAGAGCCCTGAGGAAACCCCCCCCGAAGGGGAGCCAGGGTTCCCAGGGCAGCCAGGGCAGGAGCCAGGCCGGGAAGCGGCAGCGGGTCTCCTCCTGGACGGAGGCTGAGCTTCGTAACCTGCTGGGGCTCTGGAGTGAGGAGGAGGTGCTCCAGGTAATGGGGAACAAGAGGCGGAACGCGGATGAGTTCGCTCGGCTGGCCAAGGGCCTGGCCGCCCAGGGTCACCTTGCCCGCACTCTGGACCATGTCCGGAGTAAAGACAAGGAGCTGTGGCAGGGTTACGCCCGGGCCCGGGATGCGGCCGGCCGATCTGGGGCCGCCCCCGTCACTTGCCCCTTTTACAGGGAGCTCAGGGACATCCTGGGCCCCTGGCACACCTCCTCCCCTCCGGCCACTCTTGACATCTCAGCTGAGGAGCCCCAGCAGGCCCCGGGGGCGGAGTCCGCCCCGGAGGCAAGCCCCGTACCCCGGGGGCCCCCCCTGGAGCCCACCCCCGGGGCACCAGAGCAGGAGGAGGGGGACTCCTCCTCTACTGACACCGGCCTGCACATCCTCCTGCCATCGAGGAGCAGCAGCCGGGCGTCCGCCCCCTGGGTGTCCCCGGACTGTGGGAGTGGCCCTACAGGTATGTACCCCCCCGGTGTACACCCCCCGGGGTTGAGGGGTGGGGGTAATAGATATGTGGCCAGGGACCCCCACATGCCCAGATGGCCATGGCCCCAAGGACAGCAGTGCCATGTCCCTCACAGGAGAGCATCAGCCCCTGCCCGCCCCCCCAGCACGACAGTGCCATACCCCATCCCTGGGGCTGGAGGGAGCGGAACCTCTAGGGTCCCCCGGGAGGAGGGGGTGGGACACCCCGCAGCAGCAGCAGCATGTGATGGAGTGGGGGGAGTGCAAATGCAAGTTTCAGGCTAGATATGAGCAACCAGCTGAATAGCTCCCAGTGGCTAAGGATGATCCTGGGGCTACAACTGGCAGGTTACACCTCTGCCCTAGACAAAGAGGAGGGAGGAGCCGAGCTGGCTTTGAACTGGGGGCCGCAGGCAGAGGCTAGGGGAAGGGAGAGCTGGAAGGCAGCCAGCCTGAGGAGGGGGAAAGCTACACCCCAGAGGGGCACCCCTCAGGGTCTTCTCCCCAGGACGGGTTGAAAGACTGTCTCTGACTGCTGTGCTGTCACTTCTGGGAGAAACTGGGCATCTGTTGCCTAAGAAACCTCTCCTGTCAGAGACCCTGCTGAGTGAAGTGAGAGTCACTCCCGCCGGGGGACGCGGTGCAGTGCAGGGGGACCCTTGAACCCCATCACAGCAGCATCTCCTGGGGACGGGGATGGGGAACCTGCAGCACAGGGGTGGGGGGACAAGGACCACGGCTCGGGACCCACACTAACGGCTGTCTCCACTCTTCTTCCCCCCCTCCTGTGTTCCGCAGCTGCACCATTGGAAGGACCGGAGAGCGCCGGCAAGGCTTCAGTGGTCCCGGAATCCCCTCCGGGGCCATCACTCCAGGTCAGCCCCTTGGCGGAGGACCGACCGGCCCCACGGCTGGCAAGACGGCGGACCCAGCACCAGCCGCCGGCAACGGACCCCCAGCTGCTGGCCCTCCACCACCAGCAGTTGGAGGTCGTGGAGCAGCACCTGTGGGTGGAGCAACGCCGCCTCCACCTCCAGGAGCGGGCGCTGGCCTGGTGCCAAGAGGCATGGGGGGCCTACATGGAGACATTCAACCGCATAGCGGACTACCTGGCCCCCCACACCGCGCCGGCCGCCGCTGCGCCTGCCCTGACTGCTCCACCCGCCGCGCCACCCGCTGCTCCGCTCGTTGCCGCGCTGTCCGCCGTCACCCTGCCACTGAGGGCCATTCTGGGGCCAGCTGACACTCGCCGGACGTATCTGCCGGTCCACCCGGCCCCCAGCCAGCCCCGGACAGGGCTGCGGCCGAGGCGGGGCTCCCGGCCGCCTACCTCCAGTGCCGGACTGTAGGGGCGTGGGGCCCAGGACGTGGCTTCCCCCCCTTGTATATAGTTGGTATTTATTTATTTGTGCCCCCCGTTTGCCCAGTCCCTCCCATGTAAATAGTTCTCCCCTTCCTTGTTATCCCTGTTTTTTTTTTGTTAATATATACATACACTTTTCATATTTGTTAGTTAGAAGTTACTGTATATAGTTTGTATTAGTTAGTTATAGAACAGAGTTGAAAGTAAACCAGTCTGATTTCACAAACAAGTGTCTGCTTTTATTTGTGCAGGAAAAGTGTGTGGGGGGTGTGCTGTTGGGTGCTCTGTGGTGTGGGTGTAGGGGCAGAGAGTGTTGTGGAGGATGAGGGGGGCACAGTGGGTGGCCTGGCAGTGTTCACCCCGCGGCCTCATCGAAGTGGGCCTGCAGGGCCTCCCGGACCCGGGTCCCTTTGGGGTCCACCTGGTGACTGGGGGCAGCGGGTGGCTGCACGTCGGCCCTGCCGGCCTCCACGGCCCAGCCCTGAAATAAGGCCTCCCCCTTGCTCTCCACCAGATTGTGTAGGGTGCTGCACGCACCCGCAATCTGGGAGATGTTGGTGGGGCCCGCATCCAGGCGGGTGAGGAGACATCTCCAGCACCCTTTGAGGAGGCCAAATGAGCACTCCACCACCTGGCACGTGTGGTTCAGGCACTGGTTGAAGTGCTCCTGGCTGGCAGAGAGATGGCCCGTGTACGGGTGCATGAGCCAGGGCCGGAGGGGGTATGCCACATCTGCGATGACTCAGAGGGGCATGGTGGTGTCCCCCACAGGGCTCTCCCGCTGGGGGATGTAGGTACCTGCCTCCAGCCGGCAGCATAGGCCCAAGTTCCGGAAAACCTGGGCGTCGTGGGTGCTGCCAGGCCAGCCCACATAAATGTCCTGGAAACGGCCCCGGCTGTCCACCAAGGCCTGGAGGACCACTGAGTGGTAGCCCTTCCAGTTTATGTAGCGTCCTCCACTGTGCACCGGGGCGCGGATGGGGATGTGGGTCCCATCCAGAGCCCCGAAGCAATTGGGGAAGCCCAGGGTGGCAAAGCCCGCGATGGCAGCATCCGGGTCCCCAAGTCTCACAAGCCTGTGGAGGAGCAGGGCGTTGATGGCGCGCACGACCTGCAGGGGAAGCACATGGGACAGCACCAATGAGGGGTGAGCAGGGTGTGTGTGGCCCTCCCCTGCCTGGGCCCCCCTTCCCTCCCCTGCCCTGCCCTCCCCTGCCCTGCTCTGCCCGGGCCCCCCTGCCCTGCCAGGGCTGCCTCCCCCACCTCCCCCCGTGGGTCCTCTTACCTCCATGAGGACAGCCCTGACGGTGGCCTTGCCGATGCCAAACTGCTGTCCCACGGATCGGTAGCTGTCTGGAGTGGCCAGCTTCCAGACAGCGATGCCGACCCGTTTCTCCACAGGGAGGGCACGCCGCATGGCGGTGTCCTGTTGCCTGAGTGCAGGGGTGAGCCACTGGCATAGCTCCATAAATGTCTGCTGGCTCATTCTAGAGTTCCTGAGCCAGCTGTCGTTGTCCCACTCCCCAAGCACCAGCCGCTCCCACCAGTCGGTGCTGGTGGGGTAGCTCCACAGCCGCCGGTGTGTGAGGCGGGGCGGGGATCGGGGTACTGCAGGGTTGGGGTTTGAGTCCTCCTCCCCTGCGGGCCGCTTCTCCTCCTGTGTGGCAAGGAGGTGCTCAGCTGCCTCCCGCATGGCATGGAGCAGGGCGAGCCCTGCTCCTGCAGGGGCAGCTGGGTGGACCTCTGGCTGCTGCTGCTGCTGCTGCTGGGGGTCCATGCCTGCGTCACCCAAGGTCTGCGTGCCTATGGCTCTGCAGACTGCGTGCTGTGCAGGCTGAGCGTGTCTGGGAGGGGCCCTTTAAGGGAGCGGCTAGCTTTTGCCCCGGAAGCGCCAGCCTGCCCTGTGACCCTGTCTGCAGCTGTGCCTGGCACACCTATTTCAATGTGTGCTACTTCGGCGTGTAGACGTTCCCTCGCAGTGCCTATTTCGATGTGGTGCTGCGCAACATCGATGTTGAACATCGACTTTGCCAGCCCTGGCGGACGTGTAGACATTATTCATTGAAATAGCCTATTTCGATGTCGCCACATCGAAATAGGCTATTTTGATGTAGGCTTCACGTGTAGACGTGGCTATAGAGTGACTTCTAGATAGCACTCCAAAGGAAGCTGTCGACAGTACGCCCTGAAGATGTGGAAGAACACTGCTGTTAATTGAAAAATGCCATTAGTGGGGCTTGCCGTGAAACCATTGGCTACAAGTACAGGAAGCATCAGGGCTGGTTTGATTAGACTGATGTGGAAACTGAATGCCTGATTAGGGAAAAAGGAAAGCCTTTAGGGCCTGGCAAAGTGACTTCAACTGCACTGAAAGAAAGACCTTTGCAACCTCAATCATGCAGCTCCAGTGTGCAGATAACAACATGGTTGCTGCTCTACCTTAGGAGCTTCCACTAAAGCATATGAGAATCAACCTGGGCAACCATACAAGTGTCATCTGAAGGCGCTTGAACAATATCATCAATGCTGCCTCAGGAGAATTCTCTGTATCTCTTGGGAGGATAGGCACATGAACACTAACTTCCAGGAAGAGTTGAACATGGCCAGCAGAGAAGTTGTTATCATTCATCAACAGCTTCATTGGACTGGTCACGTGGTTCAGATTTCTGAGACTCTGTTTTTGAGTTGGAGGAAGGACAGAGGAGTGATGGGGGCCAATAGAAGTGATATAAGGACATGCAGAAGGCACACATAAAAAAGTGCAGCAGTGGTGTCGACACTGGGAAGAACCTTGTCCAATACTGTCCCCAGTGCAGAACAGTAATCCTTGAGAGGTCCTACTACAGTGTTGATGAGGAGAGGCAAAGAAGAAGAAAAGAGCAGCAAAAACTGCCCCACATTTCTCCAACAGGTACCAACAATTGCCCCTTCTGTGATAAGATCTGCAACTCCAGAACCAGGCTGATCAACCATCAATAGACTCACAAATAGGAGGGTGACATGAAGACATCCTACTCATTATTGAGTAACCATCAAGACTAATATTTGAGTCCAGAATATTAAAATGAGACTACAACCCCTGGGTGCATGCGGAGAAACAGTGCAACACTGGTAGAACCTCAGTAATCTTGACTTCCTACTCTGGCAACACACCGGAGTCTGGAGCACTCATGAGGAAAAACTGGCAAGCTGGGGCCAGAAGCACTGCTGGACCAGGGAAGAGCATACCCTTGGTGGCCTGAGCAGAGGAATACCAGTGGCCTGAGCAAGGGAGATCTGGGGACTGATGTCTTGAGGAGGGGTTCCTTAGTGTCCTGAGGACTGGAGCAGTGACATACTCCCAGTGGCTGTCAGCCAGAGTAGTGCTTCTTTGGGGGCCAGAGAAGCAGGGCCTGGAGCAATAGGAGCTGGCAGCTGAAAGCAGTGGTTTCCTGAGCAGAGAGGCTAGTATTAGCTCCTGTGGTCTAGCAAATTCCTTGGTTCAAGGGTGCCAGATCAGGAGAGTTCAACTTGTATTTGTACATATTATAAAGGAAAATGTGAGATTTTCCCCTGCTGGTTCTGTTGTCATGGTATTCTTTGCAAAGAAACAGGACTGCAAAGAAAAAAAAAAATCTGTGAAACCAGATGCAGTCATACCCTGAGATACACCCATTTGGGTTATGAGAATTCAAGTTTACAAGGAGTTTGATTTAAAACCCCTACCTTATCTTACAAGGCATTTCCTCAAATTTACAAGGACCAATTTCAATTTCGTGCACCTCAGTGGGACGCGGACACCCTGCAGCAGGAGAAAGGCTGCAGCTCCAGGCAATGGCTGCCCACAGCTGCATCCTGCCCGGCACATCTCTCTGCAGTACCCAGTGGCTGTTTCCCAGAGCCCCCAGCCCAGCCTTTACCTGTGGCTGGTCTGGGTCTCTGCCTCGGATCTGCAGCAGCAGTGCGCCCCGGTTTAGCCAGCAGCCGCAGGCTCCCAGGTGCTCACACGAGACATGGCTGCTGGGTGCGCAGCCCATCCCGACCCCGTCCCGGCCGCTAGTGCCCCGGGTGGCTAGAGGGCCGCCGCTGCCCACCCTGCGCAGCTGTGCCTCGGGTGCCGCTTGCTGCCTGTGGCATTACTTTGCATTTCATAACTTGGCCACTGCTGGCAGGTCCTCTCTGCCACGCAGCCCCGCATGAGCGAGGCATCATCCCTTGCCAACTGGGGGCCTCCTGTGCCTGCCTAGCTCCCTGCATGGCCAGCCCCTGACACCGCCCCTTCCCCTCTTAACCTAAGCTGCGCTCAGGCCGGACTGCCTCCCCATGCCCTGCTCTGCCCTGCCCACCCCTGCTTCTGCAGCCACAGGCAGCTACCCGGCTTTGCGTCCCCCTCCCAGAAGCTCTTCGACTTCCATTCCCCTATCTCTGCAAGTAAACAGACACATTGTAGAGTAATTAATGAAGGGAAAATGCTTTGTTAGGTTGTGTTATGATAACTAATGTTAACTACTGAAGAAATTGTGTTGGGATTTGGTGTTGTTTTAGCATAAAAGGGTGTAAATTTTGGGGCTCAGGAATGCATAAAATTTTTTCCCATTGAAATTAATGGTAATTACATTTTCGACTTACAAGAATTCACTCTAAGAGGAGTTTTTCAGGAATGAATTACCCTTGTAAGGTGGGGGAAGACTGTATGTCTAAAACATATTCCAATTCCATTCAGCTGTTGACAAAAGTGCTGCATTCTGTCAACTTACCATGGAGAGAACACCCTTGGGAATCTGGATGCTCTGTGGGTTTTGTTGATTAAAAGGCCATTTTGTTGACAAAATCCTCTAGTCTAGACATAGTCTATGTATTTGGCAATTGCTTCTGGAAGACTACGTCCAGTTCTGGTGCCCACACTTCAGGAAGAATGGTATTAAATTTGAGGGGGTATAGAAAACAACCACTGGAAGTATTAAATAATTAAAAAATATGGTTTCGAGTGATAGTCAAGGAGCCTTATCTGTTTACCTTTACAAGAATATTAAAGGTGTGATTTCACTATAGATTAAAAGTATCTGCAAGTAGAGAAAGTTCTTACTTATTTCAGTCAACTAATGTTGAGTTTAATACAAGTTTTTCTGTGAATTAAGGCTGCAGAATCTGGGTCCATTTCAATTATCTGTACATAAAAAGTCATATTTTAAAATGTTACCATGTTACCATTAGAGTTTTAGTGAATATTTAGACATGTTACATAACTGGTTGATTCTGGTTCAGTAAACACTCAGGTTCTACCACTGTAGTGCATTGAGATGTGTAAGATAGAGCAAGCAACCCTCAGACCCTAAGGAAGTGAGGTAGCCACAGAAAAAAATGTACCCACATCTTTTAGCAAGGGACAAATAGTTTCCCTTGCAAGCTGAAGCCGTTCTAGTCAGGGTGCAAGAACACTGGAAATTTAGTTGGACACAACAGTAAAAACTGTTTTTTTGGGGGGTTTTTTCGTCAAAAATAAAAGGTAAGATGCTGGAGGGGACAAATGGGGGCAAGAAGGCTAACAGGGGAAAAAAGTCATATCCCAGCTTACAAAATGGTAAGTGCAGTTTCAGTCAGGTGTAGGAGGTGAGAACTACCCACTCCCTATCATTGTATGTTTATTTTTTTTCTTTGTTGATTTTTAATCTACAATGAGGATGTAAATAAGGGGCTAGGACTAGCATAGCTTCTGATGAGAAATTAAAAAGCCAAAGTCATCCTCAGATACCTAGGAAGTTTGTTTTTGTAAATCTCCAGGATTATAGACTGTTTTTTTCATGATGTGGCAATCTTGGGGTTGGCAATACCAGAGTAATGTACTAGGAAAAGGGTCACCTGCATTTATTGCAAGAAGTATATTCATTTCTCTTGGTGGTTTTTTGAACACTGTGAAGTGAGGTTAAGGGCTGCAGTGGCAGAATTTTCCTGTAGCCGGGGATCCCTGATAAACCTTGGCATGTTTTCATTGCCCCGCCTCCCCACAGTTTTGTTCACCTCCTCGGTGTCTCCCAGTGGAGGAGTAGTGTGTTGGGATAATAGACCTGTCCTAGTTTTTCTGAGATCTTCATTTGTGTTATGCTTGACAGCGCTAAAGCTGGCCAGTGGTGGTTGATTTGATCTACCTAAATTTCTGCTTTAAGAGATTTTGTAAGAAAGAGAGGCTTTTATAGAAACCTTCCCTGGTTCTCCAAGATGAGAGTGCAAACTCTCCAAAATATTTTAAGGGGAAAAATGATTGCATGATCATATGAATCTATTCTTGTCACAATTATTTGAATGAGAAAGGGAAAGAGTACTCTTGAATACCAGCTTTGTTACTATTTCTAGAAACTTTTAAGTCGTGATTATTTCTCTGGCTGCATTCACAAATGAGCTTCAAAGTGGTAGTAACTATTAATTGTTCAGAACTAAAATGACTTATCACTTTACACAGTTTACATTAAAAGCAAGGAGCTCAAGTCTATGAATAATTGAGTAGAAACAAATGTACATTAAATGAAACATTGACTTTGTATTTTAAAAGCAAATTAAGGTGTTAGCAAACTATTATCCAAGCCAGCCTCCCACTCAGCTCACTGCAGCTGTACGTGAGTCAGACTATTACAATTCCCTTTAATTAGCAGTTTCTGTATGGATATCTGAACTTACAAATTAAAAGAAACATATAGACTGCTGAAATTACTATCTCTAAACAGAAATATGCTGGGAGGGGGTAAAAAATGAAGATAAAAAGTGCTAAGTATCTTAAGAAAATGAGAGAACATGTGGAGAAAAGGCCTTACAGAAACAACTAAAGGTAGAAGGCCTAGCACTTGAGAAGTCAGAAAACCAAAATTATCATTCAACAAAATTAATCTAGTTTTGGGGCTAATCTGCTCACCAAAAGTCAGAGTTTTACAGACATATTCAACTAAGATTCTAAGGACTCAATCCTTCCAAATTTTTCTCACCAAGGTATAGCATAATTTCGGGAGACAGAATTTGCAAATGTAGTCCCAAAGCATAGAAACTATTTTAAATGTAGATGTGGGAATTGAAAATCAGTCTCTAATACAATGATTTTCTGAAAGATAAACTAAAGCCTCTCCCTAATGAGTCAAAATAGTCTTTGTCTACTCTTTTGGCTCAAATAATCAGTAAATCAGACCCAGTACACCTGACCCCAGCTATTTGCTTGTTATCCCATAAAATCAAGTTCAAAACACAAAAATGCACCTTCACAAACAGCTTTGAAATTCTGATTTGAAGACTGAAAAACCTGAATCTCAACTTCCGGGGCTTTAATATATACATTTTTATTTGAGTGGAAGATTTCCTGGCATTCTGAAATCTAAAGGGACAAATGTTGAGTATTTTCAGTTTCACTATATTACACATTGCCCTATTCAGTGTCAATATAGCCAATTTCCCAAAGCTCTTTGTTTCATACATTTTATAGCAAACATATCTGTCTTTGGACATATAAAGACTTAGACTTTGCAATTACTGAATTACAATACAACTTTTTTAATCCTTAATTTTACTCTTCAATACTGCATTTTTTCTACAAATTGATTTTATTATCCTGGTCTTCAGACCATCAGTTTTCAGTTTCTCCATAAATCCAAATATCTTATGGAGTTGGAATAATATATAAGGAATTTTTTAAAAATTTGAACATTATTAACAATGGAATTATAAATTCTTTAAAAGGATTTGGCACTTAGGCTAAATTTTTTAGAAGCTCCTTTGCCTTATTTTCAAAAGTGCCTCACAGAAAGCCATATGCCCAAGGTCCCTATACAATGCTTAAGTACAGTTAAACTCTAAGAATGGGACTCAAATAAGCCAGCTTCCTGAATAGGCATATGCAGCTCCCCTTGCCTTGGCATTTCTTAGTTCCTTTACCTCAGGTGGCTCTAGGTACCCAACCCTGAGACAGAAGGGGGCACTTACCTCTGTTTGCGATTCATAGCCCTGAATCCTCTTCTATAGGGCTGCATTTACACTAGCAAGTTTTCTTGGAAAATCAGGCTCTTTTTTGAAAGAACACATGAAGCATCCACACACAAAATGCACTTTTTCAATCCAAAATCAAAAGAATGTGGCTCTTCTTCTGGAAGCTCTCTTCCAATTCTGGATCAGGAAAAACACCTCACTTTTCGAAGCTTTTTTTTTAAAAAAAAAAGCATGTGTAAATGTTCCATGGGCCTTTTTATCAAAAAAGCATCCTCGCAGCACTGGATTTTTCAATCCCTGGCCCATTGTTTAAAAGAGTCAGGGATGTTTGGATGCTCTCTATCAAAAGAGCAGACTGATCTTTCGAACTGCTTTGTTGTGTGTGGATGTGCTCTTTCAAAAGAAGGTCTTTCAGAAGGTCATCTTTCAAAAGATCACTGTAGTGTAGACATGGTCCTGGAGGTCAGCACCTAAACCAGGTCAGCCATTTCTCATGTATAATTGAGGAGCAGGAGAGTTTCCCCATCCTCTTTCTTCTCCCTTATATTCAAAGTGGAGTACTTCCAGAATATTTTTTTCTGAAGAAAAAATAATCTTTAAAAGAAATCCATTGGAGATAATCATCATAATAGATGCCGTTCTGATTTTTCCTAAGAGGTGTTTTATATTGCCATGAGCCTGCCAAGTAGGAAGTTGAAAAATTCAGGTTTGGTGCTCCTGAAATGGATTTAAAAGACAAAATAAAACAAAAAAACCTCCTCCTGAAAAAAAAAGTTGCAATGTGGACTCTATGTCCTAATTTGGGATGAGATTCAAAAATGAATCTCTATTCAAAAATGAGATTCTCTCACTCCCACAAACCGCCCCCACCCCCGCCCCGAAAGAGATTTCCATTTTCTGACCACAAGTAGCCAACAGCCCATTGTTGAGATCATGCACCCGGAGTGTAGGAGATACAAGCTCTTTACTTTGCCTGATTTATAGAAGATACTGGTTCCTAACTCTCCTACTTCTGGGGTGAGTTCCTTGATTACTGGTCTGTAGGGTATGGTAAGGTGATCTCTCACAGTATCTCATGTTCTAGTTGTTTTAATTTGCATGAAATAGCCAGTGAGCGAGAGGAGGAATCATGCTCTACTCCAATAGCTAAGAACTCACTGGAAGATGAAGATTCCAATCCATATTATACTGGATACTTAACTAGCTTATACAAAAAAGTGAGTTAACTTATTTTTGACTTGGCACCAATGTCAGTGCTAAAGCACACTAGTTCAGTATTTTCTCGTTTAGCAACATCTGTGGTCCAGCATGATTTTAGTTAGCAGGATGTCCACTTATCATGGGTGTGGCCAAGTTTCCTGTACTCCCATAAATTTTGTTTACAGCCACCTGTTCTAGCTCTCGCTGTTCTGTGCTGCTATTTAGCTCTCATTAATCCATTGTCTTCTAAGAGTCCAATAAGCAGTGAAAGTGTTGGTAATGCTGTCAGACAATACTGACCTCCCATGGTTCAGCAAATTCTCTTATTCAGCATCAGCCAGGTCCCAAGGGTGTTGTCCTCATGAGGTTCAACCCAAATTGTTTTGTTTCAAATATTCATCATCCAGACAAGAAAAAATATGATGTCATAGCTTATTTGGTTTTATTTTTAAATAAAATGTCATTCAATTGTTTTAATGAGTTTTAAACACCATTAAACTCTACACTAAGTGTGGAGGGGTTTGATAGCTGCAAAATATTAGCCAATTAAGAAGAATCCAAGGGACTTATCTGCATCTATTTTTTATTAATAATATGGTGAATACTAAGCTAGTTTAAGAGCTAGCTTATTTTAGAACAGGTTGCACATCTCAAAACAGGCAACGTCCATGCTCTGGTGAGCCCTGGGCCGAGAAGTTAGTAGACTGAGGGTCTACTGGCTAGAGACAGTGCCCTCAAGGCCAGGATAAGCATCACCCCAGCATGAGACAGGCCAAAGGTAAGAAGCCTGCTAGGGCTGGAGGTATGAGTCTGGAAGCAGAGAGGCCAGTGGGGCAAAAGCAGAAATGGTGTCAGGGAGGGACAGCAAGGTGGGGTCTGGAAGCCGGGGCTCTCCCCTCACCTGGCAAATTCCATCATTCAGGACCAATCAGGTCCCAAGGGTGACAGATGGGTGAGGTGCAACCTGTAATGAGAACTTGAAAACATATTTGTAAGGCTTGCTCTCCATAAGTCAAATCTGGAAAAAAAACACACACACACTACAGCTGTCATTGAGTACAGAAGAGGGGAGTGTGAGATGCTTTACTGAAATGGCCCTAGTTTTGCAAAACTGTTCCACATCTCATATTTATAAAAATGGAGATTCTCTCTTAGCTTCCATAAAATCCCAAGAATAAAGTTCCATCAGGCCACTTGCAATATCTCTGCAATTCTAGGAGTATATCATTTCAAATACAAATCAGTTAATTCCTGCTTCAGAATCCTTCATACAATTCTAACAGAAGTAGTTCATGAATTTTAATAAGTCATGTTCTTTTTTGCTCACTTAGATTTATCTCTGCATACAAAGTAAGGACAACCCCCACAAACACATTTGGTCTCATATTTTCCCTATATGACACACTAGCTACTATACAGATAACATTTAAAAGTATTTGTAAAGAAATAATCACAAATCCAACTTGTGATTCAGCATATATTTGGAGAAGAAAAAAAACATAGCAGGTTCAAGGTACATTATCTTTCTGAAGTTAAGAAAATGGATTCCTCATTTTTAATTGCAACAGTTAGTGGTTAAAAATGTGACCAAAGATTAAACTTTCTTAACATTTGCATTTCTAATTATCCAATGCCCCATTTTTGCTGAGGATTATATAGCAACATAATTGTTTTATAATAACTTGTTTGCTATATTTACAGAATTACATTCTTTACTTTGGCTTATTTACATAATTTATAAGGGGCTCTTGTTTGCATTTTGTTAATTGCTTGAATATCTAACTCAGCATCCCATGCATCCTTTTTATTAGTCCAATACTAAGATTTATATTTCAGTATATTAATTGTTTTGCTTTCCCCAAACTGATGAAATGTCAACTTAGAAAAGTTAAAAACAAGAGAAAAGGAAGTCAAGAATGAGTGCACAGGCATAAAACAAAAGGGTTAACTCAAAATATAATCCACTTTATGGGTAGAATACTGGTAAAATGACTTTCTGCACAATTAAAAAGGCAGGCGCCTTCCAGTTTTTAAGAGACTCTCCCATTCAAAGTTTACGCATGACAGTCTGTATGCACCACTCAATCTTGAATCTGTTAAAAATTTTAATGCACACACACACAAACACACACACACATTATATAAAGCTTAAATCAGGAAAGATGAACTGTAGAAGTACCTAGTGATACAGAAATTGCTACAGAATAACCCAAGAAATGAAAAATTAATTTAATTTCTGGTATGAAAACAAACAGTATAACTGTCTCCTTATACCCCTGAGAGAAGTCTCCAAAACCCAAGCATTTTGCCTAATACTTGAAAAAATAACTCAAGAGACTCTCTTAACATGAGGAATCCCAGGCTATAGTTACATTACAGCTCTCTGTCGACAGAAGTCACTGTTGGAAGAGTTTTCCTAACAATACTTCTGTTAGAGTGCAACCACACACAAAAGACAAGTGGAAGAGTGCTCCATTCTGTCGACAGAGCAGCTGGACTGCTCAGCTGCTCTCTCAACAAAACAGGCACCCAGAAGCACAGCAGACAGGGATGCCCATTATTCTTAATGCTCTGTCTGTTGAGAGAAGCCTCCCACTACCCACCCCCAAGAGCATCCACACAGCTTTTTGCCTAACAGAATCTGTTGAAGCAGCATTATGCCTCATGCCTGACAGGCAGAATGCTGCTGGTGAAAGTGCTCAGTTTTGTTGACAAACTGTCGACAAAACACATTCTGTGTGTGGACTTTCCACCAGTTTTGTCAACAAAACTGGAGTTTGGTTGGCAAAACTCGCTCGTGTAACTGTAGCCACATTTGTGTTCAATGGAACAAATCACATGAGAATTTTTATAGGATCCTTTTCCTTAAGTAAGTTATCATTTCATTATGTTAATACCATCATGGCTCTTTGTTGACCTGTATAACACACTTATTTTACTGTTGTATAGTTAAGTGGAAAAATTTAGAAATAATCTAAGGCACTATCTCCACACACTTTTCTTTAAAATTTTGTTTATAGGACAAATATTCAGATTGTAGGAATGGCAACACCATATAATTTTTAAAATATGTTTATATTCAATTTGGCTTTGGAATAATTCATATCCGATTGTAGCAGGTTGGTTCAAAGTAGGACATGTTAGGATTACTAGAGTACATCCAAAAGTAGTTCCACATAAAAATGTTAAATTTGTGTTCTGTTCATGGTGACCAAAATAGAAATTTTTCTGTATGTTTGTGTTAATTAAACGATCAAAAATGTGATTATTGAAAACTTCTATTTACCAAAATCACCCCACAGAGAAATAAGAGGAAGTCCAAACCTTTTAGGGCTGTTGTTACCCAGATTTAGGGATATGAAATTGCACTGATTACATTCAGGTCATGTTTTCTAGGTTTAATTGTGATTTACAGCATGCAGCGTAATACAGTGGAGTGTGTTACTCAACAGTTAGTAGGTGGAGCATAAGCGGATCTAGTATTTATCCCAACTGGAAATATTGATTAGGTCAAGTATTTAAGATTAAGTGTTTGGGAGGCTTCAGGCTGTAGATGGTGGGCAGTTGGAAAAAATGGGGACAAATTTGTATTCTCAACTTCAGATTTCTTTTTCACTATAATATTTCTACTACCAAACCAAGGTCTGTATAGTAACAGAGAGGGAGCCATGCTAGTCTATATACCATCAAAACAAAAAAGCAGTCTAGCAGCACTTTAAAGACTAACAAAATAATTTATTAGGTGAGCTTTCGTGGGACAGACCCACTTCTTCAGACCATAGCCAGACCAGAACAGACTCAATATTTAAGGCATAGAGAACTAAAACCAGTAATCGAGGTTAACAAATCAGAAAAAAATTATCAAGGTGAGCAAATCAGAGAGCAGAGGGGCAGGGTGGTGGTGGTCAAGAATTAGATTAAGCCAAGTATGCCAAAGAGCCCCTATAATGTCCCAGAAAATTTGCATCCCAGTTCAAACCACGTGTTAATGTGTCAAATTTGAATATGAAATAGAGCCTGTATGTTCTCAAACTTAAGTCTGGGGGCTTTTTTTTCCCTCTCCTATATTTTACGTTCATGCTACTGATGTCAAAAATAGGTGAATGAATTCTTATGACTCTGTAGCTACGTCTACACGTGTATGCTACATCAAAATAGCTTATTTCGATGTAGCGACATCGAAATAAGCTATTTTGATGAATAGCATCTACACATCCTCCAGGGCTGGTGCCGCCGACGTTCAACGTTGACGTTGGGCAGCACCACATTGAAGTAGGCGCTGCAGGGGAGCGTCTACACACCAAAGTGGCACACATCGAAATAAGGGTGCCAGGAACAGCTGCAGACAGGGTCACAGGGCGGACGAGCACTTCCAGGGCAACAGCAAGCCGCTCCCTTAAAGGGCCCCTCCCAGATACACTCAGCCTGCAAGGCACGCGGTCTGCAGAGCCATAGGCACGCACACCTCGGTGAAGCAGTATGGACCCCCAGCAGCAGCAGTAGCAGCAGCAGCAGCCAGAGGTCCACACAGCCACCCCTGCAGGAGCAGTGCTTGCCCTGCTCAATGCTATGCAGGAGGCAGCTGATCACCTTTTATTCACAGAAGAGGAGCTGCCCCCAGGGGAGGAGGAAGTAGCCCCAGACCCTGCTGTCCTCCGCTTCCCCCCGCCCCCGCTGCACACACCACCAGCTGTGGAGCTACCCCACGAGCACCGACTGGTGGGAGCGGCTGGTGCTCGGCGAGTGGGACAACGAACGCTGGCTCCAGAACTTTCACATGAGCTGGCAGACATTCCTGGAGCTCTGCCAGTGGCTCACGCCCGCACTGAGGCACCAGGATACCTTCATGTGGCGTGCCCTCAGCGTCGAGAAACAGGTCGGCATCGCTGTCTGGAAGCTGGCCACTCCAGACAGCAACCGATCCATGCGGCAGCAGTTTGGCATGGGCAAGGCCACTGTCGGGGCTGTCCTCATGGAGGTCAGAGGACCCACGGGGAGAGGGAGGCAGCCCTGGGGGTAGAGGGGAGCCCTGGGGGTGGAGGGCCAGACACACCCTGCACACCCCTCACTGGTTCTCTCCCATGTCCTTCCCCTGCAGGTCGTTTGCACAATCAATGCCCTGCTCCTCCACAGGCTCATGCGGCTTGGGGACCCGGATGCCGCCATTGCGGGGTTTGCCACCCTGGGCTTCTCAAATTGCTTTGGGGCTCTGGATGGGACCCATATCCCCATCTGAGCTCCGGAGCACAGCGGAGGATGTTTCCTGAACAGGAAGGGCTACCATTCGGTGGTCCTCCAGGCCTTGGTGGACAGCTGGGGCTGCTTCATGGACATTTATGTTGGGTGACCTGGCAGCACCCACAACACCTGGGTGTTCAGGAATTCGGGCCTGTGCCACCGGCTGGAGGCGGGGACCTACATCCCCCAGCGGGAGATCCCTGTGGGGGACACCACCATACCCCTCTGCGTCATCGCAGACGCGGCATACCCCCTCTGGCCCTGGCTCATGCGCCCTTACACGGGCCACCTATCAGCCAGCCAGGACTGCTTCAACACGCGCCTGAACCATGGGCGCCAGGTGGTTGCGCTCACTTTTGGCTGCCTCAAAGGGCTCTGGAGGTGTCTCCTCACCCGCCTGGATGCAGGCACCACCAGTATCCCCCAGATTGTGGGCGCGCGCAGCGCACACCACAACCTGGTGGAGAGCAAGGGGGAGGCATTCTTTCAGGGCTGGGCTGTGGAGGCTGGCAGGGCTGACATGCAGCCACCCGCTGACCCCAGTAGCCAGGTGGACCCCGAGGAGATCCAGGTCCAGGAGGCCCTGTGGGCCCATTTCGACCAGGCCATGGGGTGAACACTGGCAGGTCCCCCACTGCACCCACCCATCCTCCACAACACTCCCTGCCCCCATGCCCACACCACAGAGCACCCAAGAGCACACCACCCCCACCTCTCTTGCAAATAAAAATAGACCTGTTGTTTTTGAAACCAAAAAACAGTGAATTCTCTTATTAATACTCTCTCTCTCTCTCTCTCTCTATATATATATATATACATATATATATATAGTGGAACAAAAGGGGGGAACTATTTATATGGGGGGGCAGGTACCATAAAAGAACAGGGGTCTAACACAAACTATATACAAATATAATGGGGGATATGTACAAAGGGGGAGAGGGGGCTACATACTGGGCCCCGCACCCCCTACTGTCCAGCACCTGGGGTTGGCGGGCGTGACCCTCGCCTCAGCCTCAGCCCTGGCCAAGGCTGGCTGGGGGCTGGGCGAACCGGCAGATACGGCTGGTGGGTGCCAGCAGGCCCCAGGTTCCCCTCGGTGGAAGGCCCCAGGGTGGCGGACGGTGGTGGGACAGCAGTCAGAGCAGTGGGTGGAGCAGCAGGTGGAGCAGCGGGCAGGGCGGGCACAGCAGTGGGCAGCGTGGCATGGGGGGCCAGGTAGTCCGCTATGCGCTCAAAAGTGTGCATAAAGGCCCCCCATGCCTCCTGGCACCAGGCCAGTGCCCACTCCTGCAATTCCAGCCTCCGCTCATCCACCCGCAGGCGCCGCTCCGACACCTCCAGCTGCCGCCGGAGGGCCATGAGCAGCTGGGGGTCCGTCGCCATCCTTGGATGCTGGTGGCTCCACCATCGGCCCCGCTCTGGGGCTGGTTGGTGCTCCACCAAGGGACTGGCCTGCAGCGATGGCCCCGGTGGGCTCTCTGGGACCACTGACACCTTGCCGGTGCTCTCCAGGCCCTCTGATGGTGCAGCTGTGGAACATGGGGGCGGGAAGAAGAGTGGAGACAGCCATTAGTGTGGCCGCCGAGCCGTGGCCCTTTTCCCCCCACCCCTCTGCTACTGGTTCCCCATCTCCCTCCCTGGGAGATGCTGCTGATGCTGATGGGTGTCCCACCACCCCCACCCCCAGGGGACCCTAGGTTCCACTCCTCCCATCCCCAGGGATGGGGCATGGCACTGTCCTGCTGGGGAGGCAGGGGCTGATGCACTCTTCTGAGGGAGATGCCACTGCTGTCCTTGGGGCCATGGTCATCTGGGCACGTGGAGGGCCCTGGTCATGTCTGTTGTCCCCACCCCTCAACCCTGGGGGTGTGCACCGGGGGGGTACATACCTAATGGTCCACTCCCACGGTCGGGGGACACCCTCTGGGCGGACGCCCTGCTGGAGCTCCGAGACGGCAGGAAGATCCGCAGCTCCCCGTCACTGGAGGAGGATTCCCCCTCCTCCTCCTCCGGTGTCCCAGGGGTGGGCTCCTGGGGGGGGGCCCTGGGGTGCGGGGCTTGCCTCCGGGGTGGACTCCGCCTCCGGGGCTGCTGGGGCTCGTTGGCCGAGGTGTCAAGAGTGGTCACCAGGGAGGAGGTGTACCAGAGGCCCAGGATGGACCTGAGCTCCCTGTAAGAGGGACAAGTGGCGGGGGCAGCCCCAGATCGGCTGGCTGCATCCTGAGCTCGGGCGTAACCCTGCCGCAGCTCCTTCACCTTACTCCTGACATGGTCAGGAGTGTGGGCAGGGTGACCCCGGGCAGCCAGGCCCTCAGCCAGCTGAGCAAACGCATCCGTGTTCCTCCTCTTGCTCCCCATTACCTGGAGCACCTCCTCCTTGCTCCAGAGCCCCAGCAGGTCCCGGATCTTGGCCTCCATGCAGGAGGGGCCCCGCTGCCTCCTCCCAGACTGGCTGGCTGTCTGGGAGCCCTGGCTCCCCTTGGGGGGGGTCCCCTGGGGGTGCTTGGGGGGCTGGCGGGTGGCTATCGCAGCGGGGGTTGTCTTGGGGCTGCAGGGAGGCATGCAGGCTAGCCGCGTGTTACTGCTGCTGCCTGCGTGCTCTCTCAGCTTCCTGCACAGGAAGGCAGGGGGCGGGGAGCTTTAAGGGGCCACTGCACGTGGCGACCATAGAGCTCAGGGGCTGGAGAGAGCGTCTCTCAACCCCTCACCTGATGGCCTCCATGGCGGACCCCGCTCTTTCGATGTTGCGGAACGCGGATTGGCTACACGTGCCCTCCTTTGACATTCAACATCGAAGTAGGGCGCTATTCCCATCCCCTGATGGGGATAGCAACTTCGACATCTTGCCGCCTTACGTCGATTTCAACTTCGAAATAGCGCCCACCACGAGTAGACGTGGTGGGTGCTATTTTTAAGTTGGTACGGCTACTTCGAAGTAGCCGTCACGTGTAGACACGGCTTGTGTGTGTGTGTTTGCATGTGTGTACGTATATAGTGTAGCTTGTAGCATTGACTATTACATTGGGAAGTGTTGAGCTCCCTTAAGAAGTCAAAGTTCTGCTATTTGGGTTTAAACTTTTGTTGATAGGTGGCTGCCTCTGACTGAATTATTGTGGAAACAGCCAAAAATGGTTCAGCTCTTTCGTATAACAAGCTTAGGTAAAACACATTGGGTTTTTTTCCACTTTAAAAATAATGCTACTGACCTTTTCTTTGGCATGCACTAGTATCCCTGTGCTTTGGAACAGGGTCTTGAATGTGTCAGGGAATTTTCCTTTTTTTCTGGGTTATGCCTTTTGTTGCTGTTCTGTAAATCTGTCTAAATTTGGCAAAGTTATAATCCTTAGGACAAGTCTAAATTTGTATATGCTTTCTAGAGATGTGCTAGTGCTTAACAGCTAAAATCTCCAAAGATTCTTTCTTCTGAGAGCATGTTCCAAACTTTCATAGCTTATAGAGCTGACTCGACTGCTCATGAATTATCCCAACAAAACAACTGAACATGTTCCTTCCCAAGGCTTCAGTTCCCCATTGTTATGGGTGTGGCTGGGCACATGAATGACAGCAGATGTCCTGTTCTATGTTTTCAGTTTGTTGGTACCCAAGTAATGTGCAGTAAGGTACCTGAGATGAAAGCAGAGGGGACAAGAGAAAGGCCAGGGAGTAGGCAGAAAGAAGAAGAGTGAGAAAAGGAGCAGGCTGAGACTGGAAATGCAGAAGTAACAGGGTAACTGTGGATGTGTGTGGGAAACTAGGACTGGGAGTCAAGGGAGGAAAGGCACTGACTTAGGCTAAGAGATCAGGCACTGGTGAGATAATCAGGCAAGGACTGGCAGACCGCCCACAAAGGGTAATGTGCCAAAATGACAGCTCTAGGGAAGAGTTGTTCAAGCAGAAAATCTCAAACCAAATATGACAGAGAGGTTGCCCTGCATTGATATAGAAAGGGTAAAAATGGTGCTGGGAGAGAGCTGTCTGGGAAGCCAAACAGAGGGGAAGGATTGTGACAGCCATTCTATTTGGGGACATTTAGCCTCTCCTGGCTTCTGATGCCAACAGTCCATGAAAGATGAGCTCTTATATGCTCTGTGCCATTTGTGTATATTGAAAAACAAACTGACGGGGCACTAGTCTCTCAGAGAAGCAGTAGTTAGATGGATGCAAGCCTTGACCTCATGCAATGCTTTTTCAGGTGGTTGTGCCAAGCAGAAACAAGTTAAACAGGCAAGGACAGGTTAAGGCTTGGCCTCTGCTGCAATAAATACATCACTCAGGAGTGTTTAAAATTGACACAGTTACACTGACCTACCTCCCAGTATAGAGGTAGCTGTGTTGATGGGACAGCTTCTCCATCGTCTTAGCTACTGTCTCCCAAGGGGATGGATTACCTGTGCCAACAAGCAAATCCTTCCCATCAGTAGAGGTAGAGTCTTCACTGAAGTATGACAGCGGTGCAGTGACACCCTTTTCAATATAAACAAGCTCTACATTAAGGTAAAATATTATGTTCTTAGACTTTTTTACTTTTAACATTCTTCTCTGGGGATTTGGAGTATGTGAATTGTAAAATCATCATGGAATGCATCAAGGAATGCATAAAATGGAATATCACGGTCAACTGCATGTTACTTAGGCAAATGTGCCATATGTCTGAGGACACACTTTGGTGTTTGGGGCAAGACAGCAGTTGAGAAGTCAGGTGGCTATTCATATTCTCAACCTGCTTTGAGCCACTACTTCACAGAAGAATTATGGAGGAGAAGCATCAATGTGCAAATGAACTGAAAAATACCATTGCTGGCTATCCTCACACTTCGACACTTCAGAAACCAAGTGCAGCAACTCATACAAAACAAACTGTTTGATGCACATTTGATTCACAGCTTAAAATGGCATCTGACAGGTTTGTTATATACATAAACTAAAATATTATAGCCATGGCATAGAAGGCTGGAGGCTGGGAATGAGGAAAGAGTGAACTGAATCTATTACTGGTTGTAATAATGAAATGGTTTGTTTAAATTATTCTTTTGATCTAGATTAAGTCATGCTAGAAGATTAAAAATACATGGATGTGTTTTTTTTCCCTGTTAGACAGTTTATTGTACTGGATATATACAAAACTCACAGCAGTGTATATTCAGCTGTTGTTACTGCCTGCCAAACTGCTACTTATTTTATTTGCGATCATTTTTAATGTCAATTTTTTGGATCCAGGTGACAGAAGTTAGAGGTGGGAATACTTTAATTTTTTCTGGGTAGACAAAATTGTATGTTTTTACAGTAGAAAATAAAAACCTTTAAGATAAATAATCTCTTCAGGCTGCTTTTCTGCATTACAGGGAAGATAAGAGAGGAAAACATATTTTGTTGTAAGTCACCTTTAAAGAAATGGTAAAAATGTTCATTGAAGCACCTTGCCATTTAAACAATAACATATGCATTGGACAAGATAACCAAGGCCTGTTATATTGCTGATGGCAGTGTTGCTGGATGTTAAGCTAATGTTCACATTTTTGAGTTCATTTTTGTTGGTGTCATATTTATGGGCAATAGCAGCTTGTGAGCAAAAGGTGTGGGAAGATTGAGTAATGCTGGACTGAACACAAAGCAGAAGGCCCAGCTCCTTCCCTGCTCATGTGGATTATGTGAAAGGTGCAGTTTACTCTCACCTTGTGCTTGGTGATCTGGCCAGTGAGTGGGCAGAATGAAGACTTCTTTCACTCTCTACTTCTTTGACCTCTCACTGTGCTTCCAGTAGGAAGCACAAGAGAGTAGGGACTGTGCTCTGTCCCAGATCAAAGGTGGATTTCCCTTGAGCAATACAGAAGGCAAAGGGCTTACTACCCCTTATTGCTCTGCTTGACCAGTAACAACAAAGGAACAGTCTAGCACATTATGATTTCTGTTGCCAGACATCTGTTGGAAAACTTTTACAATGAAGCACATACTATGCAGAAAGTTCTTAGACTGCATTGCCAACATTACTTTATTCCAGAAAGTGGAAAAAGCTGCTAGGGGGAAGCAATTCTAGATTTGATTTTAACAAAGAAGGTGGAACTGACTGAGAATTTTAAAGTGGAAGGCAGCTTGGGAGAAAGTGACCATGAAATCATAGAGTTTATGATTCTAAGAAATGGTGAAAGGGAGAACAGCAAAACTGAGACAAGGGATTCCAGGAAGTCAAATTTTGATAAATTCAGAGAGCTGGTAGGAAAGATCCCATGTGAAGCAATACTAACAGGAAAAACAACTAAAGAGAGTTGGCAATGTTGCAAAGGGACATTATTAAGGGCCCAAAAGCAAGCTATACTGCTGTGCAGGAAAGATGGAAAGTATGGTAAAATGCTGCCCTGTCTTAGCCAGGAAATATTGTGGAAATAATAAGTGGAAATGAGAAGAAATTACAAAGGATGAATATAAGCAAGCAATACATGTATGCAGGGGCAAGATTAGAAAGGCAAAGGCAAATATAAGCTTAAACTAGCCAGAGATATAAAGGGTAAGAAGAAGACATTCTATAAATATATTAGAAGCTAGAGGAAGACCAAGGATAGGGTAAGTCCATTAATCAGTGAGGAGGGAGAAACAATATCAGGAAACTTGGAAATGGCAGAGGTGTTTAATGACTGCTTTGTTTTGGTCTTCACCAAGAAGGCTGATGCAGAAATGCATAACAGGATGAATCGTAGTGGGAATGGGGTAGGTTCAGAGGATAAAACAAAAAAGAACAAGTTAAGTATTACTTAGAAAAATTAGAAGTCTTCCAGTTACCAGGGCCTGATGAAATGCATCCTAGAATACTCAAGGGGCTGACATAGGAAGTATCAGAACATTTAGCTATCCTTTTTTAAGTTTTTGAAGTCAGGAGAGATTCCAGAAGACTGGAAAAGGGCAAACATAGTGCTCATCTATAGAAAGGGAAAAAAGAACCACCCAGGAAACTACAGACTAGTCAGTTTAACTTCTGTGCAGTGAAAGAAAATGGAGCAAGTAATTAAAGAATTCATCTGCAACATCTGGAAGAAAATAAGGTGATAGGTACAAGCCAGCATGACTTTGTGAAAAACAAATTATTCCAGAACAATCTGATTCCTTTCTTTGATGGGATAACAAGTCTTGTGAATAAGGGAGAAGTGGTGGATGTGGCATACCTAGACTTCAGTAAGGCATTTGGTATGGTCTCACATGATCTTAACAATAAACCAGGAATATATAATTTGGATGGGGCTACTATAAGGTGGGTACATAACTGGCTGGATAACCATTCTCAGAGAGTAGATATTAATGGTTCGCAGTCATTCTGGAAGGGCACAACAAGTGGGGTTCTGCAAGGATCTGTTTTGGGACCAGTTCTATTCAATATCTTAATCAACAATTCAGATATTGGCATACAGAGTATGCTTATTAAGTTTGCAGATGATACCAAGCTGAGAGGGGTTGCAACTGCTTTGGGGGATAGGGCCAGAATTCGAAATGATCCAGACAAACTGGAGAAATGATCTGAGGTAAACAGGATGAAGTTTAATAAAGACAAACCCAAAGTACTCCACATAGGAAGGAACAATCAGCGTCATACATACAGAATAGGAAGCCACTGTGTAGGAAGGAGTATACATTTATCCCTTGCTGTATGAGCACAATTGGTTCCTAACTTTTTGCTTGTAGGTGAAAACTCATAAGAGTGATACTAAATTCCTATTAA
Organism: Carettochelys insculpta; assembly: GCF_033958435.1. Classification (NCBI taxonomy): domain Eukaryota; kingdom Metazoa; phylum Chordata; order Testudines; family Carettochelyidae; genus Carettochelys; species Carettochelys insculpta. The sequence continues at coordinate 40,659,395 of NC_134140.1, read as the reverse complement.
AATACGTGTAAAAGTCTCTGATTGGTTCCAAGTGCTTGGAGTGGCAGCAGGTGGTGCACCTTTTGAAAGGTAAGTGAAAGTGGGGTTGGGAGGGGGTTAAAGGCTGGGGGTAGTTTGGGGCCATGAGTGGGAGGGAGGGTTAAAACCTGCAAGCAGTTCAGCTGGAGGAGGTGGGGGCTTGTTCCTCCCCGCTGCAGCAGAGGTGAGCAGGGTGGGGGTTCAAAATGGGATAGGGTGGGTGTTGGGAGTGGGCTGGGGGGTTGCGTGGGGAGCTGTGGGCTGGGGGAGTGTTGGGACTGGGTGGGCAGGGGGGTGCATGGGGAGTTGCCATGGGGGAATGGTGGGAGTGGGCCCTGCAGGTCTCCTGTGCTCTGGCCAGGGACCCCATGGCCGGAGCTGAGCCAGCTGTGGGACTGCGGGTCAGCCCGTGCCCTGGCCAGGGACCCTGCGGCCAGCTCAGCTCCAGCCATGGGGCTGTGGGTCAGCCCACACCCCGGCTGGGGACCCTGGGGCTGGCTTGTATAAGCGGGAAAGTTCACTTGCATAGTCAAGAATTGTAAGTATATGTGCCCCTTGTTTTAGAGAGTAAGTAGAGTACTCAGGAGTCATAGAGGACCACAAGATAAATATGAGTCAACTGTGTGATGCTGTTGCCAAAAAAGCAAACATGAGTCTGAGATGCATTAACAGGAGAGTTATCAGAGGGGTAGGCGTGTTAGTCTGGATCTGTAGCAGCAACGAAGGGTCCTGTGGCACCTTATAGACTAACAGAAAAGTTCAGAGCATGAGCTTTCGTGAGTTAACTCACTTCTTCAGATGCTGGTCCTGGAAATCTCAAAGGCCAGGTATAAATAGACCAGAGCAAGGCTGGGGATAACGAGGTTAGCTCAGTCAGGCAGGCCGAGATGTATTGTCATCAGTAGATCTGGAGGTGTGAACTCCAAGAGAGGGGAAGCTGCTTTTGTATTTAGCCAGCCATTCACAGTCTTTGTTTAATCCTGAGCTGAGGGTATTGAATTTGCAGATGAATTGTAGCTCAGCAATTTCTCTTTGGAGTCTGTTCTTGAAATTTCTTTGTTGCAGAATAGCTACTTTTAAGTCTGCTACTGTGTGTCCTGGGAGATTGAAGTGCTCTCCTATGGGTTTTTGTATATTGCCATTTCTGATGTCTGATTTGTGTGCATTTATTCTTTTACGTAGAGACTGTCCAGTTTGTCCGATGTATATGGCAGAGGGGCATTGCTGGCACACGATGGCATAAATTACATTGGTAGATGTGCAGCTGAATGAGCCCACGATGGTGTGGCTGATCCGGTTAGGTCCTGTAATGATGTTGCTGGTGTGTATATGTGGGCAGAGCTGGCAACGAGGTTTGGTGCATGGATGGGTCCCTGAGATAGAGTGACTGTGGTGCGGTGTATAGTTGGTTGTTAGGATTTGTTTTAGGTTGGCAGGTTGTCTGTGAGCAATGATAGGTCTGCCTCCCAAGGCCTGTGAAAGTGTGGGATCATTGTCCAGGATGGGTTGTAGATCCCTGATGATGCGCTGTAGAGGTTTTAGCTGAGGACTGTAGGTGATGGCTAGTGGTGTTCTGTTGGTTTCTCTCTTGGGCTTGTCCTGGAGTAGGAGGCTTCGTGGCACACGTCTGGCTCTGTTGATTTGTTTTCTCACTTCCTCAGGTGGGTATTGCAGTCTCAAGAATGCTTGGTGCAGATTCTGTAGGTGTTTGTCTCTGTCGGAGGGGTTGGAACAAATGAGGTTATATCTAAGTGCTTGGCTGTAAACGATGGATCGTGTGCTGTGTCTGGGATGGAAGCTGGAGGCATGAAGGTAGGCGTAGTGGTCAGTGGGTTTATGGTACAGGGTGGTACTGATGTGTCCATTGTGTATAAGCATGGTAGTGTCAAGGAAGTAGATCTCCTGTGTAGATTGGTCTAGGCTGAGCTTGATGTTGGGGTGGAAGTTGTTGAAGTCCCGGTGGAATTCCTCCAGAGTCTCCTTCCCATGGGTCCAGATGATGATGTCATCAATGTAGCGTAAATAGAGCCGTGGTGTTAGTGGACGAGAGTTGAGGAAGCGTTGTTCTAGGTCAGCCATGAAAATATTGGCATATTGTGGGGCCATGTGGGTACCCATCGCTGTGCCGCTGATTTGAAGGTATATATTGTCACCGAATCTGAAATAGTTGTGTGTGAGTATAAAGTTGCAGAGCTCAGCCGCCAGATGTGCTGTAGCATCATCAGGGATACTGTTCCGGACAGCATTTATTCCATCTTTGTGTGGGATGTTGGTATACAGAGCCTCTACATCCATGGTTGCTAGGATAGTGTTTTCTGGTAGGTCACCAACATATTGCAGTCTTCTCAGGAGAAGTTGTGAGCAAGATACAGGAAGTCATTTTTCCACTCTACTCAGCACTCATTAGGCTTCACTTGGAGTAATGTGTCTAGTTCTGGGCACTACATTTCAAGAAAGATGAGGAGAAATTGGAGATGGTCCAGAGAAGACCAACAAGAATGACTAAAGGTCTAGAGAACATGAGCTATGAGAGAAGACTGAAAGAACTGGGCTTATATAGTTTAGAAAAGAGAAGACTTAGATGCGACATGATAGCAGTTTTCAAGTACTGAAAAGAATATTACAAGGAGGAGGGAGAAACATTTTTTCTCCTTGGCCTCTGAGGATAACACAAGGAGCAATGGTCTTAAACATCAGCAAAGGAGATTTATGTTGGACATTAGGAAAAACTTCCTAACTGTCTCAGGTTAGTTAAACACTGGAATAAACTACATAGGGAGGTTGTGGAATCTCCACCACTGGAGATATTTAAGGGCTAAATAGACATCTATGTGGGATGGTCTAGACAATGCTTAGTCCTGCCATGAGGGCATGGGACTGGACTTGATGACCTCTCGATGTCCCTTCCAGTTCTAGTGTTCTATGATTCTAACTTTCTTAATTGGCTTCATTCACTGGGGCTACTAGTGATAGGTAACACTTTTCTTCTTTCCTCTCCGCGTCCCTTTGCTGCAAAATAACCCAGTTCTATTTAATTTCAGTCCATTTCTTTAAACACATCGTTCCTATGCTAATTCTTCTGTGGTGTCTATATAAATCTTCTTTCCTTCCACCCTTGCGAATTGCTCTTCAGTCTTGCAGTCCCAGTGATTATTTGCTAAAAGGGACTGAAACAGAATGAGCAGAGATGTAGAGACTGTTTTATATAAATACATACAAAGAATAGGCGTTTACCACGGTTAATAATATGATTGATTTAGGTAGTAATATTAATGATATGGTGTATATTCTGAAATTTGTCATTTTCATGGTCCAAATAAAACATAAGCTAAGAGGCTTAGACAAATATGGGAAATACTGGTCTGTCATGGGAAACATGTTCAGTGTGGTAGGGGATACTGTAGTTTCATAAGAGCCCAAAATCTAGAGAACAGTTGCTCAGATATAAATAAGAACACACTTTGAACTGCCAAGATCCTTACTGTGACAGCTGCATTTTTGTTTATTAATTTTTGACAGTAATACACAGAAAGAAATAGAAGTGTGGCTTACTGAGTAGCAAAGATTCAAATATGACCCCAGAACGTGTTCATACCTAATAATGGTATTTCCTTGCTGAACTGAGAGTAGTGTTATTGGTGCTGGGATCCTGGCAAGATATGAAAGAGAAACCCCTTCTACTTTTAATTCCAGAAGGAAAGCATCAATTCTTTGTCAAATATACCCTCTCTCCCTGAAATAAATTCAGGACACTAGGGTGGGCTTGATTTATTACTGTTGTACTATTTTACTTTCATTCATGTTTTTGCGGCCCTGGATTGCAGAGTGCTTCATCACAGATGCCTGTTTTAAACTTCATATATTTAGAAAAAAAACCTTTGAATGGGTGGTTTTCCATTGTGTCCAAAGTTGAAATTGGTGCATATGCACAGCAATTGGATTCAGCCGGTATACAAGTTCATTTCCTGACTCTGCCACAGACTTCTTACAGTAGTTTAGAGAAGCTGTTTAAACTCTCTGTTCCTCAAGTTCCCCATGTGTTAAATGGGGATGATAATACCTCTGTATCTCATCCTCATGGGATCTACACTTGGATTCCTCCTTTAAAAGAAGAATGCAAATAAGGGAAATCAAAAATGCAAATGAGGCAGTGATTTACATATATTGCATTTCATTTGCATAATCTCTTTTCAGAAGAGATTCTTTCCAAACAAACAAAGCAGTGAAGATGGGGTCTTTTGAAAATAAACCTCATCTTTGAAATAACCCTTCCTATCTTGTTTCAGGAAGAAGGGTTCTTTTGAAGATGGAGTTTATTTTTGAAAGAGCCCCATCTACATTGTTTGCTTTCTTTTGAAAGAATCTCTTCCAAAAAGAGATTATGCAAAAGAAGTAAAATATATGGAAATCGGTGCCTCATTTGCATATTGATTTCACTCGTTTCCATTCCTCTTTTGGAACAGGAATGCAAGTGTAGACATAGCCATGTAATATGAAGGACAAACTCATTAATGGTTGAGTTGCTCAGGTTCTACAGCGATGTGTGTTTCTCAAAGTCTCTAGATAATCTTAAATCTGGGTCTGGAGACCTTATAAAAGTCCACTGTTGTTTGCATATTTGTTCTAGCTGTGTTGCTCCCAGGATATTGGAATTACAAGGTGGTTGGTGGTGAAGGAGGTAAGCTCAAGAGCTTAAACCTGAAGAGAAGCTCTGTGCAAACTTTAAAGTGTGTCTGTCACCAGCAGAAGATGGTTATTAAAAGATACTACACAGTATTTCTCCTACATTGTCTTTCTAAAACACAGTTAGGCATATAGTGCTATTTATTTTGTGCATTCATGGGTCTGTAGAATTAAATAACTTTCAGTATATAGTGATGAAATTAATTAAGAGAGCTCTCAAAACCACAAGCTGCAATTAAGAAAAGGAATTGTTACTTTCCAAGAACCATAAGAAATATAGGACTGGAAGGGATCCTGAGTCCTTCCTGCCCCCGGCTGAGGCTGGATCACATAGAACTAGACCATCACTCAAAATTCTTTGTCTAACTTGTTCTTAAAAAAAATGGTTATGTGATGAGGATTTTACAACCTTCCTTAGAAACTCTTTGTTGTACCTACATATTCTTACAGGTAGATTATTTTGTTCATATTTAACCCAAATCTCCCTTTGCTGAAGATTAATCTTGTTACTTGTCTTACATTCCTCATGCACACAGAACAATTGTTACCATCTTCTTCGTAAGATCTTCTTTAAGGTCATCTTTTCTCAATACTAAATTTGCTCAATGTGTTTTTAACCTTTCCATATAGATCAGATTTTTCTATTTGTTCTTAGCTCTCTAAAAACATAGCAACCAAAACGGAAGGTGGTATTCCAGTTCAGGCCTCACCAATGCTGAGTAGAGTGGGGCAGTTAACTCTCAGGTTTTTCATATGACTCTTACCTGAGTAAATCCCACAATATTTGTCTTTCACACAGCTGCATCAGAGTATGAAACATGCAGTCCACCATAACTCCCAGGTATTTTCTCAACATTAATGCCTACCTAGAAAATTTCATTTGATAGTCATATTTTATTTTTTCTTTCTCATTGCTGATTTCCAACAATTCTCCAGTTTGTCTCACTTGTGAATTCTGAATTCCAAATACTGAGAAATTAAATTGCTGTCTGTATGAAACTTCTAGAGAGCGTCTGCTAACTGATGGATGCAACTATTTTATGAAAAGAATTTTCTAGCTTTAGAAAAGAAAGAGGAATAACAGACAGTATGTTCACCTCTAGACAGTTCATGAAATAGAAGTTGGTGGGAAATGCTGACCATGGATGAGCTTTCCTTAATTGGAGACATCATTTGACAAAATACTTAGGGAACTGCTGGTGCCTCTCCTTCAATTATGTGAGGTGCTAGACCTTGTCCAGGTGGTGATGGGTTGTGCTTGATTGACCCATGGCAGAGGTATGGATACCCTATAATATGAGGGAGAGTTTCAAAATTAAGGCTGGACTCTGCCAGGGATCAATGCTTAGTCTATTGCTGTTCAGAATTGTGATGGACTTTGCAGTTAAACAAATTCAAATGAAAGGTGATAAGAAGCTTATTTTTGCTGGTGATACTGTGCTGCTGATTCACGATAGTGAAGAAGAATTAGTCTAAAATAGAGGCCTGGAAGAGAGAATGAACAAACTATAGTCTCAAAATGAGGAAAGAAAAGACTGAAGCCATATGAGTGATTTATGTAGAACCAAGACAGATCTATATCAGCATTGAGAATGGGCACCTAAATTAAGTTTCTGCATTTAAGTACTGTGGCTGCTGGAGGCTCTTGATCTTGCTCCGCTGCATCCCAATAACCATAGAGGATCCTCCAAGGAAGGCTAGAATGTCAGCTAGAGGAAGTGGCTAATCCACCCAGGATGGTCCTTTAAGAATAGCTGCAGAACCAGAGCCAGTTTACTGCCACAGGAGATCTCATTGAGAAAGGACCTATGGGACTGGCTGCTGAAGCAAGCAGCACCACCACAGCAGAAAGCTCTGAGTGCAGAACTGGTGAGAGACTATGGAACTATAGATAAGCATTAGTGGAGCCCAGATCTAAGGGTGAGTACTCTGCCACCAGGATGGGAAGCCCTGGAGGTATCACTCCCTGCCCAAGTGGGGAGAATGGAGTGTGAAGGCACATTATTTAGGGCACTGTAAGGGGCTCCAGTTAGATGGCTACCCTGATGGTGTTTGATTGTTGCATGCAGTGCATGACTCAGCCTAGGGGCTGAGTTGTGGAAGCAATTTTTTTAGTTGAGTCAGCACAAATAGGTTCACTTAACCAGACAGGAGTGCTAGCAGGAGGTGAGTACTGCCCTGTTACAAGTACTTTGGGGGCTGATTAGAAACAAATGGAAAAGCTGACAAAGCTGCAAGCAAGATTGCTGAGTGCTTTGGAAATCTGGTGCTGAGTAAGTGGGTTGATTTATGATAAATGGTGCCCAAACTACTTATGGGGACAACTACACAAATCCAGCGTAATGGAGAGCAGAGACTTCACTCACCCCAGTTGAGGGCTCATCATGTTGTACCCAGAGGCACTGAAACCTCATCTGGGGTGAGTGAAGTTTCTGCTCTACAGTAAGACCAGCTCTTCTGTACGTATCAGAGGGATGAGCAGCAGTGGTTGCAGTTCAACCAAAAATAGACAGAAATTCAGCTTGTTTCAGGCTGAGTTGTCTCTTCTTTGTATTTTGTGCATTTTTTCTCGGTCTTCAGGACTTTTGCTTTTCTTTTATAGCTTCTTGGTTTTGATTGGATCCTGGAAATCACGTACCCCTGGTCCCAGACAATCAGAATGAAAGCTTAACTTGGATGATTTGGCTGCAGTCCAGCTAGCCTGTGATTTTGTGTCTTCTCTCCTGCCTCTTCACTGTATGGACTAACAAAATACACATGACTGTTTCTAGTTCCTTCTTTCAGCTCCCAAGTCTGGGATTCTGGGCACCCTAACACTAGCAGGACAGCACCAGGGGAGGGAAAATAGGGCAGCATGTCCTTGTTTAAAAGATAGAATTTTTGAGGGTGGGAGGAAAAGCCCTGAGCCCAGTTGCTGCACAGGATGGTAGGTGAGGGAAAAAAGCCCCTCCATGTGTTCCAGATGCTGTGTTGGTAAGCTAGTCCCTAGTCACTAGACCTCCCCAGTTCTCAAATTATATACAATTTACAATAATTTTATATTTCTTGTTTGTGTGCCACTCCCAGTGGCATAATTCACAAAAATCTGTCTCCCAGATTTGAGAGGCTGTTACCCATGGCACCTGTAAAATACTCCATTAATAATGCAGATGTTCCAGCATTTATTTCAGTCAATATTATGAACCAGAATGCAAAATGTTAGAAATCCCAACTAATGTTTTGGTACTTTAAGTAAATGTCCTAATAAGAGAGAACATTTTACCTCCCTCACAATTGTCCCTAAAGGTAAAGGATGAAAGAGAAGCAAGAAATAACATGTGACAAATGTTAGTCAGGTGACTTACTGCAATACCCAAACGTGCATATATACCACAGTAATGAAGCCTGGATGAGCACCACTATGGAACAGAAGAAAGTCTCTCATCCCTAGAGGGGGTGCCCTCCAGGTTAGCACGGGCATACTACAGGACAGCATGGGGAAGCTTAAGATGCTGCTGACATTCTGATAAGAATGGGTGTCTAGAGCAGCCAGTCTGGGCTTTATTATCCCTGATTCCTTCTTGATTACAAATTTTACTTCAGTTCCACCTCTATACCTTTCTCCCCATCTCAGTTTGGCTGTGTCTACACAACCCCTCCCTTTTGGAAGGGGCATGTAAATACAGTGGATTGAAAATGCTAATAAGGTGTTGATATGACTATCCAGCACCTTATTTGCATAATGGCAGCCACTCACTGTGTCAAAAGTGTTGCTTTTGAAATGCAAAATAACTGTGTAGACTAGGTTCCTTTGAAAGGAAGCCCCGCTTATGAAAGCACCCTTCTCCCTGAAAAAAAAATAGGAAGAAGAGTACTTTCGAAAGAGGGAATTTCTTTCAAAGGACGCCCATCTACATGACTATTTTGCATTTCAAAAGCAGCAATTTTGACGCAGTGAGTGGCTGCCACTATGCAAATAAGATGCGGAATAGTCATATCAATGCTTCATTGGCATTTTTGATCCACTGCACTTACATGTCCCTTCCGAAAGGTAGGGGCAGTATAGACACAGCATTTTATCTGAAAGGAAGTCAATTAATGCCTTCAGACAGACCCTTTTCAGAGTCCTTTCATGACCACTAAATTCCGAATATGTGTAAGTTTTAAATTTAAATTACTCAGTTATTGTCTTTGAACAAGTGTGTTTAATAAACACTCTTTAAAAAAAAACTTGTGCATTTCCTAAAGCTACTAAGATTTCAAGAAATGTATTTAAATTTAAAATATTTGACCAGAAACTCTATTTTAGAAAGATATGGATTTAATCCAAAACTCTTCTAGAGGGAGTTTTTTCTGGTTTTTACAAGCAACTTGTCCTGTCTATAAAACAGGAGGTGAAGTTGGTAGAGTTAGCAGACAAAGAATAGAATCCAGGGCCAACGGTCAGCAGGCCTGTAAAATTACAGTAGAACATAGATAAAACCTTTTGTAATTTATTCTTACATATTAGCTTCCATAATAATTAATTCTGAAGAAATTAATCAGACTCTCTTCTTTCTACTAATCCACATAGAATATTTGGATCCAATCCTTGCAAATTTTGTTGTTTGTAGTGAGATGAGAAGATGAGCGATTTTTCTTTTCTCATTTTCTTCTTTCTGCAGAAACTTTCTGGCTTGTTTTAATAGACAGAAATAGAAAGGAGGCTGCTGATGGCAGACTTGTGTTGGACAAACACTATGACTTGCTTTAAACACACTAGTGCCCAGAGCTGAACTAGACAAACAGATGGGAAAAGTATTGAAAGAAAGCTGCATAAGCTCCACTGAGACAAAAAAACAAACAAACAAACAAAAAAAACTGTTTTTACTTTTGTTTTTACTTGCAAGAATAGAGCCCCAGGGAAGGTTCTGTCACTGAGTTTTATAGGCCAGGTGCTCTGCTGAAGGAAATCAAAGAGAGAGGTTTTTTGTTTTTGGTTTTGGTTTTTTTTAAAGCAGCACACAAACCTTTCTCTTTTTTTCTGTTAAAGTGAATGTATCTGCAAAGGAAATACAAAAAAGGTAGGTCAAATATTAACTTTAAAAATGCATGGATTTTGGTGAGGTCTTCCTTTGTGATAATGCCTATCTATTGATATGGGACCAGTCAAGACTGGTGTCTGTAAACAAGCTTTATGCAACCACAGGAGACTCGGCCACAGCCATGATAACTGGTTGTGTGACTAATTAATATCATGACAGATTAAGGATGTTGCTAGATGAGAAAATTTCAGAGTAGAGAGGTTCAACATGTTCTACTCCATGTTAGTCAAGGATGATAAAGTACAGCACTTATCATTTCAGTTATTTATGCAAATTGGGCAAAGAAGTTAGCTATGACATATAAAATTAGGGCAAAACATGGAAATTGGTTCCAATAAATGAAACTACTGATCAAAGCAAAAAGTCTTTAAATAACTTTGATTTCTTGGCTTTACTCAGGGACCAGTAATGACCAATTTTATTTTATTTTATTTTGAGGAAAATGCATAATGTTATAATTTCAACTGAAGTCTGAAGGTTGGTAGGGTTTTAAATATGCTCCAAGAAAAAAAAAAACTACTGAACCTAACATCATCATATAATATGCTGTAAGACACAGAACGGGCTATCATATAGTTATGATTTCTACAGAGCAGCCAAAACTCGTGTAAAGTAACTCTTATACACAAGGGACAGAAATACGATCGCCTCACCTGAGTAGTCCAACTGCCGATAAATGGGAATACAAGCATAAGAAAGGCAATCACAATCTAGTTCTTTGTCTTCTCTTGGTAAATATCAAAATGCCAATTGGCTTTACACTATGAGCATAGTTTAATTTTATGCATTAACTTTCCCAATTCTATCAGAATATATGCTATGCCTGACAGTTAAATACAAAAGTGTGGTTTTAACTTTCTGTAGAATGACCCCATAATGTAAGTTAAACACTTCATTCTGACTGAGTGACTTCCTGATTACAAAACTTTCCATTGTTAAGAGCACTTGCATCAATCAGTTCCAATCATTTCCCTTGTTTTCTACTCATTATTCTTAATGGCTCAATTGCTGAATTTAACAAACTACTTTCGTTTGGGAGACGGGGATAGGAGAAGAGACATTAAAAAAAATTATGAGGCATAATCCTTCACATATGTTGGTGGCTTTTTGCTCCTGTAGGTCTATATAAGCAAAAGAGGATTTTTTTTCTGAAAAATAAAGAGAAATTAATTCAATTTCCCATACACAAATAAAATATTTTGTTTTGAATCCTAAGACTTATTATTATTTTCATTCACAACACCTAAAATAGTTGAGCTTTTGAAATTTTACTGGCTTATGTCAGGAGAAAAATAATTTTTTATCTAATGGTAGAGTTTATCTAGCTTTTCCTTAAAGTAGGAAACCAGTAGTCTTCACTCAATCATTTCCAATAGCCCTGAATGTTTAACTAACTGCTGCAGAGGATTTGAGCTTGAAGGATGACCATGCAATTGACTCCTGCTTTTAAAATTTAGCACATTAAAATAATTTCAAATGATTTATGTCTTAATGTCATAGTTAGTTCTACACACAAGCACCAAAATAATAGCGATGTTGGTGAGTCAGGTATTTAATATAAAATTCATATTCCAATATGACATAACATCTGGCACTATGTGTTTTGCAGCTGCAGTAGGATTAAGCTATATAATCTAATTTAACTATCCAGATTTCTGTGTCTGGAAAGAAGGAATTCTGTGGTGGTCTTCATGAAGACACATTTGTAAGTTTTCAAGTAACAAAACAAGAATTTTGTCTCTTGCTCAGGAATAAAGTACAGTGGTGGGAGTTTGCATCTCCCCAAAAGAGGCAGGACAGGGTTAGGCTGGGCTTTGCTGTCAGCAAATACCTTACATAGTACTATCCTATGACCTCTGGAAGGTTAGAGAGGATTCTGTCTGTTTGGCCATTGATAGTAAGGTGACCAGATAGCAGATGTGGAAAATGGGGAGACCAGGTGGGGGATTATAGGTGCCTATGGCCATGTCTACACTTAGGAAAAACTTCGAAACAGGCATGCTAATGGCCAAATCGAAGAATATTAATGAGGTGCTGAAACGAATATTCAGCACCTCATTAGTATTCTTCGATTTGGCCATTAGCATGGCCATGTCGAAGTTTTTCCTAAGTGTAGATGTAGCCTATATGACAAAAAGCCACAAATAGTGAGATGTCCATACAAAATTGGGTTGTCTAATAATCCTAATTGGTAGTGTAGTGGCTTGCTCAGTTTCCAGATGTGTGGTTCATTTTTTTAATTTTTACTTTATTTGCTACCTGCAGTGTTAAGCCTTTAAAATATTAAGAGGTATTTTCAACTTTAACTTTATTTTAACTAAGGTTTTGTCTTTTTAATGTGGAAACATACCCAATTTCACTCTTTCTGAATGAGATTAGAGCACTGATGAAGCTAATAAGATTCCATATTAGTTATCAAACCATGTGTTTTGATTAGCTTCTTGTCCCAGTTTCTGAAATTAAAGGATCAGAAATGTTCTGTTCTCTTCATTCCAGAAACAAACTGTGTTGTTTGTTGCACTGCAAGTACTGTTAGTATGCACACCTCATTCTTTTGTTTGGTTGGACAATGGGAATTAGTAATCAGAGGATACTTGAGATCAGTCAACTGGGATTCTAGTAACAACTACTGGGGCTTCAGTATCGAATACTGAACAATCCTAATAAGTGTTTGTGACACAGTTTTCCATCCTTAAAATGGGAAGATTAGTGTGCAGGCCTACCAAGGGGATGGGGCAAAGGAGGCAGCTGCCCCAGGGCCTGCCCATTCAAAAAGGCCCCAGGCTCCCAGCTGCTACTACCACTATTGTAACAGCAGCAGTGGCCAGAGCTCCAAGCCTTTTACATCACCACTGGAGAGCCTCATGGCATGCTCTGGACAGCTTTCAAGGCTAGCTTGTGGGGTGGATTGCAGCTGCTGCAGTCCTGCCCCTTCTGAGAGCACAGTGCCTCCCTTCCCACCTCGCTCGGGGACCCGGCAACTCTGTCAGCCTGCTGTTAATGCCTGTCATTTGGGGCTCCCTTGATGGAACACATTGTATTCTGAAAGCTCAGAAAGCTACTCTCTTACCTCCCCGCTGAACTTTCACATCAAAATAAAAATTATTCAACCAGAAAAAATGAGATATTCAAAATAGTTACTGTTCCTAAGATTCCCCAGATGACCAACTTGAGGTTGTCTCACTTAAAATGGAAAGTTAGGTAATGGGCTCATAGGTAACTCATTGAAGACACATATTGGCTAATTCTTCACACACTAGTATGCAGAATTTGTGGAAGCTCTTCTTCTCTGTATGTGAAATGGGTTTGTTTTGAACTAGTGTTTTTCTTCCCATCCCGCTGTGTGCATGTCTGCATTCATCCTGCTCTGATCTACAGCAGTAGAGGACAGCTTACAAGTATGCAACATCTGCCACCTAGAGGACTTACTGTATCATTTTGCATTGACTTCACCGGGGCCAGGGTCTTATTCTTATGTCTTTTAATGTAAGCTGTAGGGGCTCTTGCTGTGGTGGTCTCAAGTTTAGACAAGACGGTAGGTGTTATATTTGCATAAAAAATTACACATTTTATTTGCATAACAGAGGATCCATTAATCATTATAGGCATGTTTATAGAAGCTTATTAAAAAATTGGCCCTAAATAAGCAGTTTCCAAATTAGGAAACTACTGATTCATTTATTCATGTCTCCTGCTTCTCTTATATTAGAATCTGCAGCTGTGGTTTCACATATACATGACCCTAAAATACCACAAGGAGAGGAAATACGTACATTTTAATGGAAATACCAATTGTCTTACTATATTTTTAAATTTCAGAATACTCAACATACAGGATAACAAGACAGGAAGTCCTCCAAACTGTTCATGATATTAAGGGGGCTATACATGATTTACATTTAAATAGCAGTGTGGAAATGTAAAATAAAAACAACAGATCAAATGTCAAAATGAATTTGGACACAGTCTGAACCAATTAGTATTACTTCAGTTGATAAAAACTCTCATGAAGACTGATCCAGGATAGGGGTCTGAAGTGGAGATTATAGCTCTGTTTTGATGTATGTTGAATATTAACCCAAGGCATATTACAGAAAAAGCTAATTCTGTAGCCATAGTGTACAATTTGGCTGAATACCTGGATCAATCATTTCCTAATTCTAGATATTAACATTTAGGAGGGAGAGCATTGTGGATAAAATGCAAGGCTGGTACTTGGGAATCTGCTTTCTACTCCCAGCTCTGCTGCAGGATGAGAGCTCACTAGATTATTGGTAAGCGGGGAAACAGTGACACATTTCCAAAAGTTAGTTCTGGATCCTTGATTCTTCAGGCCAGTCCGAACTCTGACAGAGCTTAAAGCTGCAGTGAGGCAGTAGCTGTGACAAACCGACTCCCAGTCCTTAAGACAGTGCTGTTCAAGGAAAGGCATGCATTCAGTCAGAGACACAGATTCCATCTGTGGCACAGATGAGCCAGCAGGAAGTTCCCCTTGTTGTAGGACATCTGCTGCCTCATTACATCCCTCTTAGAACACTATGGCCCTACACCAGGTTGAGAAACTGACCACCCAGGCTGTTGATGAGCTGAGAGCTCCAACCATAAGCTGGTTCTCTGCACAGTGATAAGAGTAGGATCCATCCTGCCAGGGTGATTGTGGAAGAACAGTGGAGTTGGGGAGAGGAAGAGGCAAAAGCAGGAGAGGACAAAGAGAGGGGAACCACATCAAAGATGGATGGGTGGGCAGCAGAGGTGACACACAACTAATCACTGCCTGGAATCTGTCTGCACTCAGCAGCCACTGCAGCTTGCAGTATACAGACAGTTCTGACTTGAAATGGGAAAAGGGCTTGGGGGACTCCATGGCCTTGATGACTGAAAGCCCGAATGCAGTGACAGCTGCACTGACAGATGAGCAAGGAAAATGGCCATCTCCATTTGCTCCATTTTTGCCCTACCACCCTGGCACACCCATTACTGGCCACTGGACCCCACCTCATGCACTGCTTGGGATGGGGGATATAAAATTTGCCCATTTTAAAAGAAAAAGTCAGTACACCTGCAGAAGGGTGTCCCTTTAAAAAACAGGATGTCTGATCACCCTTCACATAACCTATCCATGCCACTTTGTTTGCCTATATGAGTGGGCAGAACAGTACCTGCCCTATAAAACTCTGATGTCATGGATTAAAGTACATTAATGCATAAGATGCTCAGATATTATGATAAACAATATGTAAAAATAATTGTAGAATGTAGGCATTAGTGTACTCACAGTATGTGACAGGTCATGACAAGCTGTTTTTCTTATGGCATATTCTGTGTTGTCCTCTGCAATACCGATACAGCTGAATTTAACACACACTTATTGAATATTCTTCACACTTGGTACAGGCTAAGTGGCCAAAATCTTCAGCAGCTATATATCCAGAGAAGTCAATAACACTAGCCTTAATTTACTTTTTTGATTGAGGATGCAAACTATATAATATAGGTTGCATCAATATGGATTTATACCAGGGCTTTTTTTCTGGTGGAATGTACCAGGACAGTGTTCTGCCATCTTTTTTCCTGTTATTTTAGCACCGTGGGGCACTGCCAGCTCCAGCTTCATGTCGTGGGGTGCCTCCAGCTGCAGCTTATGCCCTATGGGATACCTTCCACCATGGGGCACTTCCATCCATGGGTCATACCACCAACTGCAATCTGTGCACTGTGGAGCACCTTGGGGCTGCAGGGTCCCCCTGCATCCTGGCTGGGATTCCTGCAGCTGGGGCTGCCAGTGAGGCTCCACCCTAAGTGAAAAAAGCACTGGTTTATACACTGTGTGGATGAGACAGGAGAATTGTTGGACCTGATTTGTATAATACAGCTCTCTGAAAGTTAAATTAAAAAAAAAGTGGTGAGGGGTGAGACAGAGGAGAATCATTTAGTAGAAACTATTTATTAAAGTATAAAGCATCTCACCTAGAGACTAGTCTTCTCTGACAGAAGCTTTGTGTTTTCAGGGATTTGTTCCACACTATAAAGTCAAATGATGTTACTCTGGTAAACCATAATTTCTCATTTTAAGTGCACTGTTCTGTTACAATAAACCTACAAGAAAATAGGTTCTAGGCATCTAATTGGTCTGTTTTGAATTCCTACAGTGAGCCATTTAATTGACAAGTGATTTAGTTGATTAATTTACTGGAACAAAACGAACAAGAGATGAATTACTTCATTGCTACTCTCTTTTCCAGTGGGAAAACTCTTAAAGTTATAGCAGAACACCTGATCTTTTGTCATTTACTTTTTGTCTAAGACCAAGAAAGAGGTAAACATATTTATAGGTAGCCCTCCTATTGTTCACCATTGATACACTGTAGAGCAATGGTCAGCAATCCAGGCAGAGGTGCCAAGTGGCACATAAGCCAGTTTTCATTAGCATGTGAGGCAGGAGCTCAGCTCTGCCCCTTCTCCAAAGTGCACCCAGGAGCTTGCTCAAAAAGTCAAACTTCGGCATTCCGACCTGGAAAGTTTGCTGACTCCTGCTGTAGAGCAAGAATAAAATACGAGGAACAAAGAATAATTATCAGTCAAAATCCTGTTTGTTTCCCTACCTATTTCAGCAAGGTTATAGTTCTGGGGGTCTGTTATGAACTCTCTTCTCACATCTTGCCCTCCTTCTCTCCAGACCCCTTAATAACAAATCAGTTTGTTCCCAGTGATGTTATTCTGACCCATGCAACCTCAGGCTTCTCTTACAACAAATGCCACACTTTGGGGATCATTTACTCTACATTGCTCCTTTCCATCCCTGCACCCATTTTTTTCTTTTTGTTTTTTCTCCAGACTATTTGCCAAGAAACTGCTCTCATTGTATCTTCTCAAATTCACCTCAGTATGGGTAGACTCATCAAATTTATAACATATGTCTTCTTCTCCAGCTCTGAGTTTCCAGAATTTGGAATCTTAAGTCTGTCCAATGGCAAAATGCAGAGTCTGGTAGAGGGCTAGTTTAGCCAATTTTGTTTTTAAAAGTGGTTATTTTTGTCTGAAAATACTAAGGTTATCCTTTTCCAATTCATAACATAGAAATCAGTTTCATAAGGGGGAAAAAAAAGGAAGGGAAGTGCTGTGAGGAACCCAAATTAATTTGCAGATGGAATATAATAATTAATGAATTTATGTCAATTGTAAGTATAAGCTTTGGCAAATTTAGCTACTGGCTTCTGAAAATCTTTTCTGCACCTAAGTTATTCAGAAGAGGATTGGGTAGAAAGCTGCAGAAATTTAAAAAGGAGCACAGTGTGCCTATTTATACATTTCATGAAGAAGTAGGAAAAGTGGGAAAATAACTTTCAGTTGAGGAAATACACTATCCCATTCGGCAAGTGGAAAATAAGACCTCTTTAGTTCTGGGTAAAAGAAAACATGTGTATCACAAAAAGGGTTAGAGCAATTTACCAGCTTAAATAGTGACCCAAATTCTACTATGCATGTTGGTGGTTCAACCTCATTGTTTTCTACACCATTATTATCATATATCTGAGAATAAAATTTGTTCTGTCTTTACCAGAAAAGGATTACTTTTGCTGTTTTCTGTGCCACTCATTGGGCTTGTCTGCACTACCACCCTCCTTTGAAGGAAGGAGGGCAATTAGGGTGTTGGGAGTTTACTAATGAAGTGCTGCGCTGCATACGCAGCACTTCATTAAGCAGATCCTCCCCTCCGTCCCCCTGTGGCAACTTCAAAGTTTTAAACTTCGAAGTACCAGCTCATGTCTAGGTGCGGCTCACCCGCCCGTACTTCAAAGTGCTGGGGCAACTTCGAAGTCCCTTTACTCCTCAACATTTTGTCTTTTTGTCTAAGACTGAGAAATTTAAGGAGTAAAGAGACTTCAATGTTTTCCCAGCACTTCCAAGTACTGGTGGGTGAGCAGCGGCTAGACGCGAGTCTGTACTTCGAAGTCTAAAACTTTGAAGTTGCCCTGGGGGGGGGAATTTGCTTAACGAAGTGCTATGTATGCAGTGCAGCAATTCATTAGTAAACTCCCAACACCCTAATTACCCTCCTTCCTTTGAAGGAGGGTGGTAGTGTAGACACAGCCATCATGTGCCATAATATGCATTGCATAATATGAGGAGGAAGAAGCTTGCCGAATGGCACGTTTTTGAAGTAAATATGCATTAATTATCACTCAGCAACATTTTAAATCACTTGCCTGAATGTTAATGACTGGTGTAACTTATTTGCAGAATCATCGCATTAACCTTTTGTTCAAGGGAAGCAAACCTGCTGCTACTAATGTCTGCTGAAAAGCAACAGAGTAGGCCTACAATTCAATCCCGAGCTCAAGGGAATCATTGAATCATAGAACACTAGAACTGAAAGGGACCTCAAGAGGCCATTGAGTCCAGTCCACTGCCCTCACAGCAAGACAAGCACCATCTAGGCCATCCCTGATAGATGTCTGTTTAACCTGTTCTTAAATATTTCCAGTGATGGAGATTCCACAGATTCCCTGTGTATTTATTACTATGTTTAACCCCCCTGACAGTAAGAAAGATTTCCCTAATGTCCAACTTAAACCTCCCTTGTTACAGTTTAACCCCTTTGCTTCTTGCTCTATCCTCAGAGGCCAAGAAGAACATTTTTCTCCCTCCTTCTTATAACGCTCTTTTAGATAGTTGTAAACCACTATCAGGTCCTCTCCAAGTCTTCTCTCTTCTAAACTTAACAAGCCCAGTTTTTCAGTCTTCCCTCATACCCCAAGTTCTCTAGACCTTTAATCATTCTTGTTGCTCTTCTCTGGGCTTTCTCCAAAGATCATATTTAAAAAAAAAAGCCTTTGATGATTTCATATGGCTAAAAGTGGATTTTAACTGAAAATTATATGACATTTTTGTGGGGTATATTTTCCAAAAAGTCTAGATAATTTCCAGAGTTTTCCTTGTAAATAAGCCACATCAGAATCCTAACCCACAGTATCTAAGCTTAGTTTATTTGGTGTGATTACTTTGTCTTTTCTCAGACTTATGAAAGCTCTTCCTATATATTTTCTTTATTACAGCTTTATATGCCAGTTGCTTTACCCTTAAAACCCAAAAGAGAACAGCATTTTAACAACCTTTGTTATGACATTAGATCAGATACAATAAAAATTTGAGAGAGAAAATTTGCCTGTAGAAATAGGAGAGTTACTTCATTCTGTTGGAACCAATTATAACACTGACAGATGATTACAGAAGTGTTCTTGGCCTATTGTAGCATATTAAATCATTATGATATCTCAGGAAAAAGTCAGAAGATAGAGGTCTTAAAAATAATGCCAACAATAATGTAGTAGTAATAATAATAAAATGCCTAAGGCCCATGTTTTCAATCTTAAATTTTATAGTGACTTCTATTAGCTCTTAAAAACTGAATTTTACTCAGTTACTTAGATACCTAAATGAACAAAAATTATTTAAATTCAGTGTAAATAAAACTTTGTTTATATAAAAAGGTAGGGGCTTTTAGTTTTCAGCTCAGCCTGCTAAGTTCTTACTTAACTAATATAATTGCTTTGCAGAGCTCAGGACCAAAGTATACAGTGATGACTTATCTGTGTTGGGCCAAATTTTGCTCTCCTACTACAGTATAAAACTAGAATAACTGGAGCTAAATATGGTCATTTTAATGTGATCAGAAAATAGGAGTAAGTCATACCTTAGACTCAGATCTTCAAAGATAGTTAGGACCTAACTCCCAATGGAAGCACAGTACTGTAAAAGTAGTGATTCCCAATGGGGTTTAGGTGCTTAAATTATCCTGAGGATTCAATCCCTCAGTAAGTAGTTAGTGGCCCTGAGAAATTAGTAACATGGACCCAGATCCTCAAAATTATTTACAACCTATTTCGTGTGAGCGCTTAGGTCCTAAATACCTTTTTGAGGATCTGGGCCTTAGTGCGTGTTGTACTGAATTAGTGGGACTAAATTACTTGTTACCGCTCGAGAGAGACTTTGGAATCATTGTTCATAGTTATTTAAAAATTCCACTCAATGTGTTGTGGCACTCTAAAAAGCTAACAACAAATGTAGGGAATCATTAAGAAAGGGATGGAGAATATGACAGAATATTTTATTGCCGCTATATAAATCCATGGTGCCCTTACATCTTGAATACTGTGTGCAGACATGGTTGCATTATCTCCAAAAAGATATCTTGGAATTGGAAGATGGTTGGAAAAAGTCAACAAAATTAGCAGGGCTATGGAATGGTACCATGGGAGGAGAGGTTAATAAGCCTGGGACTTTTCATCTGAGAAAAGAGATGACTAAGGGAAGGTTTATGAAATCATTCCTGGTGTAGAGAAAATGAATAAAAAACTAATTTACTCCTTCTCGGGAAACAGGAAACTAAGGGTCACCAAATGTAATAGCTAGCACATTTAAAACAAACACAAGGAAGTGCTTCTTCATGCTACATACATTCAGCCTGTGGAACTGTTTCCAACCGGACAAAGTGAAGGCCAAGACTATAACATGAGTCATAAAAGAGCAAGATAAATTCATGGAGGATGAAGCCATCAATGAACATGAGCCAGATGAAGCAGGGCTGGTGTCCCTAGCCTTTGTTTCCCAGAATCTGGAAATGTGTGGCAGGGGATGGACCACTTGATCATTGTCTGTTCTGTTCATGCCCTCAGGGGCACCAGACATTGGCCACTGTCAGATGGACCCAGTATTGCCATTCCTATGTTCATATACTGTGTAGCTTGTAACCAACCAGGCATGGAGGGGATTATAAAATGAAGGCAATTTTCAAACTGAGGGGTTGAAGAGACTGGTAGTGGGGAAGGCAACAAATATATGTGGCAGTTGTTGGGGGGAACCCAACCTATCCTATCCAGTGTCTTCCTTAAATAAAGTAAGATGCTGACTGCCGATGATTTCCCCTTACTCATCCTCAAGAGTGGGGAGATGTAGTCATGCGCTGGGTCTGTGGCTGCACTTTGAGAAGGAATGTGTGCTTGTATCGGGGGAGGGGGACAAACACTTAAACAGAACTTTAGGTTAAGGAATGTAAGGCTGAGACTTGATCAGATAAGCCTGGATCCAGAAAAGCACATATGGGCTACGTCTACACGTGCACCCAACTTCGAAATAGCTTATTTCGATGTTGCGACATCGAAATAGGCTATTTCGATGAATAACGTCTACACGTCCTCCAGGGCCGGCAACGTCGATGTTCAACTTCGACGTTGCTCAGCCCAACATCGAAATAGGCACAGCGAGGGAACGTCTACACGCCAAAGTAGCACACATCGAAATAAGGGAGCCAGGCACAGCTGCAGACAGGGTCACGGGGCGGACTCAACAGCAAGTCGCTCCCTTAAAGGGCCCCTCCCAGACACACTCATTAAACAGTGCAAGATACACAGAGCCAACAACTAGTTGCAGACCCTGTATATGCAGCACGGACCCCCAGCTGCAGCAGCAGCAGCCAGAAGCCCTGGGCTAAGGGCTGCTGCCCACGGTGACCACAGAGCCCCGCAAGGGCTGGAGAGAGAGTATCTCTCAACCCCCCAGCTGATGGCCGCCATGGAGGACCCCGCTATTTCGATGTTGCGGGACGCGGATCGTCTACACGTCCCTACTTCGATGTTGAACGTCGAAGTAGGGCGCTATTCCCATCCCCTCATGGGGTTAGCGACTTCGACGTCTCGCCGCCTAACGTCGATTTCAACTTCGAAATAGCGCCCAACACGTGTAGACGTGACGGGCGCTATTTCGAAGTTACTGCCGCTACTTCGAAGTAGCGTGCACGTGTAGACGCAGCTATGGTGTGATAGGGTACACATAAATGAATTAAGCTTGTGCTTCAGAGTTATGTATAATCAGACTAGATGATCATGATGGTCCCTTCCTGCCTTAAAGTCTTGGATGTGAATTCTGCCCTGTGTTTGCTGGTGGAGAGGATTGAAATGCTGTCCAAGAAATTACTAAGGGAATAAGTTCCTCCTTTCCCAAGACATTGTCTCAGCTGCTGGTAAAGTACCTGAATAAGTTTGTAGAGGAGAAAAAGTCATTGTTACTATGAGTCTAGCTGTTTCCCTGACATTTGAAATGGGAGACATGTACATGTAGCTCTCCCACCCCATCCAAAAAGGGAGCTCTGCCACCACCATAGCATCACCACCCTTGCTCCAGATTCCACGGAGTGCTTTTCAGTGATAAAAGTGAATCTCTTCTAAGAGAAGAGGTGAGTTAGGAAGGGGACAATATTCCTTTTCCTCCCTGCGGAGTGTTTGGGGTAAAAGTAGACAATTTGTTGGAACTGTTACACTTCTGAGCTGCCATCTCACAGTGTTGTGGGAGCCTCTCCTAAAAGATATCACATGAATTGCCTGTGGATGGAGAAACCATCACAGTTTATTGTTCATTGCTGCAAGTGGGCATCTCCATGGATATAGTGCTTGTATTGAGCTACCTTTTGTGTCTCTTGGGGACTAGATGACAGCACGGAGCAATTTGGCACTGCATTATTTATGTTGTGTTCTTAGAGTTATATTTACCAAAACAGCTCAGTTTCCACAGACACACCAAAATGGAAGGACAGATTTTTCAGAAGAACTCAAAACACTGATATTTGGCTGTTTGGAAAATCTGGCCACCAATGATATAATGAGAATTACTGGATGCTGAGCACTCTTGAAAATCTGGCCCTAGAGTACACAATGTTCTACAGTAGAACAACTTTCTACTGGGTCATTTCCTTGAGCAAAGCTGAGTAGTAATTTAATTTATATTTGTACTATTGAGCTGTTTTGCAGTATCGAGATAGTCAGTCATTAAAAATCAGCATTTATCAGCACATACAACAGCATGTTACCTGCAATTTGCACTGTTTTCTCAGTATTTACCTTCTGTTTTAATGCAAAGGGAGCTCAAAGGCATTTAAAACCTGTAAGTGTTTTCGCTAGTTGATGTGGCCAAATTATACTGCTGCTTGGTGGTGTGTCAGCAAGCCACTTTAACCTGATATTTTCCTCTGTCCACTTCCAGGCTAATGTTAGTCATTTATCTGCATTCTCAAAGCATTTCACATTCTGTATTCCAGAAGACTCATCTCACCCAAGATAGATATGTTAATGGTGAGACTGAAGTACTCAGCACACTTTATCAATAGAAACCAAGAAGACATGGACATGTGTTCTGTAAACACTCAGAGGAGGCACACTTTGAAATGAAATCAAGTAGTTGTGCAGAGCTGATAATCACCCAAGAAAGACGCATTTTGTAGGAAGTTCAAATGCTGCAATGGATACTTGAGATAGGGTTTAAAAAATGAAATAGTTATTTTCTATCTTAAGAAAATGCTATCTTATTTGATATCAAACACTGTTTTGGTTAGCTCTCTGAGTATCTCTCCATTAACAAGTTCATGGAGCTACTGAACTCTCCTTCAGAACCGAGATGCAGAGTGAAAATATTTCATCAGAAGTAGCTAAGGTAGATTTACAATGAGTACTATCCAGAGTGTCAGCCAAACACTTAAATACAACTTTCTCTCCCTCTTTTTTTTGTGGGAGATAGGGAATGTTAAGCTGAGACTTGTTCAGATAAGCCTGTATCCAGCTAAGCACTGAGGTGTGATAGACTACTCACATAACTGAGTTAAGCTTCAAAAACAAGAAGTCCTATGGAACCTTATAGACTAAGAGATATGCTGGAGCATAAGCTTTTGTGAGCAAGACCAGCTTTGTCAGAGGCATGAGTGGGGGTGGGTGGGGTTCAGAGGAGGATTTAAAGAAGGGGTCTCAGTAAAGGGGATGGCCAAAACTGACAAGGTCTATTCAGTCAGGGTGGAAATGGCCCATCAGCAGCAGTTAATGTGCAGTAGTGAACATCAAGAGAGGGGAAAAGTCAGTTCATCAGGGAGGATGTGGCCCATTTTCAGATGCTAAAGTGGAGGTGTGAACATCAAGAGCAGAAGAACTGCTTTTGTAATGGGCCAACCACTTCCAGTCTCTGTTCAATCCCTGGTTGACAGAGTCAAATTTACAAATGAATTGCAGCTCAGAAATTTCTCTTTCCACTTGATTTTTGAATTTTTTGTTGTTGTTGTAGGACTGCTACTTTTAAATCTGTTACTGAGTGTCCAGGGAGATTGAATTGTTCTCCTACAAGTTTTTGTATGTTACTGTTCCTGATGTCTGATTTATGTCCATTTATTCTTTTATGTACAGACTGTCCAGTTTGGCCAATGTAAATTGCAGCAGGGCATTGCTGGCATTTGATGGCATATATTATACTAGTAGATGTACACGTGAAAGAGCCCCTGATAGTATGGTTGATGTTAGGTCCTGTGATGATATCGCTGGTGTAGATATGTGAGCAAAGTTGACAGCGAGGTTTGTTGCAGGGATCGGTTCCAGGTTTACAGTTATTGTGTTGTGGTCTATAGTTGCTGGTGAGAATTTGTTTAAGGTTATCAGGCTGTCTGTTGGTGAGGACAGGCCTGCCTTCCAAGGTCTGAGAGAGTGAAGGATCATTGTCCAGGATGGATTGTAGATCACTGAGAATGCACTGGAGAGGCTTTAGCTGGGGGCTGTATGTGATGGCCAGTGGCGTTCTCTTGTTTTCCTTGTTGGGCCTGTCTTGTAGCAGGTGGCTTCTGGATACACGTCTGGCTCTGTCAGTCTGTTTCCTCACATCCTTAGGTGGGTATTGTAGTTTCATGAAAGCTTAGTAAAGATCTTGTAGATGTTTGCCTCTGCCTGAGGCATTGGAGCAAATGCGGTTGTACCTTAGTGCCTGGCTGTATACAATGGGTTGTGTAGTGTGCCCTGTATGAAAGCCAGAGGCATGTAAATAAGCATAGCAGTCCATGGGTTTTCAGTATAGGGTGGTAGTTATGTGACCATCACTTATTTGCACAGTAGTGTCCAGGAAGTACATCTCTAATGTGGACTGGTCCAGGTTAAGGTTGGTGGTAGGGTGGAAACTGTTGAAATCATGGTGGAACTCTTCAAGAACCTCTTTCCCATGGGTCCAGATGATGAAGAAGTCATCAATGTAGCGCAAGTAGAGGAGTGGTGCTAGGGGAGGAGAACTGAGGAAGCATTGTTCCATCTCAGCCATAAAAATGTTGGCATGCTATGGGGCCACGCGGGTGCCCAAGCAGTGCCACTGATTCAAAGGTATAAATTGTCCTCAAATCTGAAATAATTGTGGTTGAGGACAAAGTCTTACAGCTCTGCCACCATTTGTGCCTTGGTCTCATCAGGGATAATGTTCCTAACAGCTTGAAGTCCATCTTTATGTGGGATATTGGTGTAAAGGGTCTCTATATCCATGGTGGCCAGGATGGTGTTTTCAGAAAGGTCACCAATGAATCATAGTTTCCTAAGGAAGTTGGTAGTATCTTGAAGAAAAATGGGAGCACTGGTAGCATAGGGTCTGAGTAGAGAGTCCACATTTCCAGACAATCCTGTAGTGAGAGTGCCAATTGCTGAGATGATGGGGCATCCAGGATTCCCAGGTTTATGGATCTTGGGTAGAAGGTAGAATAAACCTTATTGGGATTCTAGGGGTGTGTCTGTATAGATTTTTTCCTGTGTTTTTATAGGGAGGGTCTTGAGCAGATATTGTAGTTTCTTTCTGTACTTCTCACTGGGATCCTGGGACAGTGGCTTTTAGTGGTATTGGAGAGTTGGTTATGCAAAAGAATAAATGGACATAAATCAGACATCAGGAAAGGTAACATACAAAAACCTGTAGGAGAACAATTCAATCTCCCTGGACACTCAGTAACAGATTTAAAAGTAGCAGTCCTACAACAAAATAATTTCAAAAATCAAATGGAAAGAGAAATTTCTGAGCTGTAATGCATTTGCAAATTTGACTCCATCAACCAAGGACTGAACAGAGATTGGGAGTGGTTAGCCCATTACAAAAGCAGTTTCTTTGCTCTGGATGTTCACATCTCCACTTTAGCATCTGACAATGGGCCACATCCCCCCTGATAAACTGACTTGTTTTCTCCTCTTCTGAACACTGCCCCCCCGCCACTCATGCCTCTGACAAAGTGGGTCTTTGCCCACAGAAGTTTATGCTCCAAAATATCTGTTAGTCTATAAGATGCCACAGGACTTCTTGTTGTTTTTGAAGATACAGACTTACAAGGCTACCTCTCTGATATAGGTTAAAGCTTGTAATTTAGATTTTTCTGTACTGCAATAAAAGTGTACTCAGGTACCCTTCACTTTTCCATTCACTCTCTCCCATATTGTGTCAATTTTCCCCTCATTGTGAGGACATGGGGTTAGGATATGATGTCTCTAGAATCTATCTGTTAATGCTACTCCATATGTCATTCAAGCTGCTACCTTCCCTCCAACTGTCTCTGAGCATGCAACTTTCATACCACTCCCAGCCTTGGGAGTGAGTTAATATGTTCATGAGCTGAAGTTCCTCCATATAGCATATAGCATCAGATGCTGCCTCCTATCCACCATGCTATCCACTCTTGTGATCATTTTTGTTTCTGAATTTGGTAGCTTCTTCTTAATTAACAGAGATCTCAACTGTCTTATGCATTGCAAGAGCATTTTCCCCACCTTTGATGTTCTCAAGAATGGGACACATCCTACTTAACAGAATTTGCTTCATCTGCTGGTCCTACTAGTGACAGCTAACCTACTCCTTTTATTTTTCTTCCTCCTTTCTTCACCCCCTGCCTGCTATATAAACTGTGGATTCTAAGTGTGTACTCCAGTCATCTGAAGATTTGGGTCTTACCCATGAAGGCTCATGACCTAATAAATTTGTTAGTCCTCAAGGTGGTGTAGGACTGCTTTTATTCACAAAGCTACAGACTAACACAGCTACCCTTCTGAGATTATCAACCACACAGTGAATCAAGAGTAAGTAAACAGTGTGGAAATAAGTCATTAATGAAATTAATCAAATAATGACAATTCTAAATAAATTAAATAAAAGAGTAAATTCTTAACGAATATGACCACAAAACATAATTTGAACAGCTGATCTCATTGAGTCATGTTATTCATGATCAGTCAAATAAATTTCACTGCAAATAATCTTTGGAAAGAAACTGCAGTGTATTGCTTATTGGCTGTAGCTACACTGCCCCTCCCTTTCAGAAGGGCCATGTAAATACGGTTGTTTGAAAATACTAATGAGGCATGAATTTAAATATCTCGTGCTTCATTACTATACTCCCGTGGGCTCTTGCTTTTGAAAGTGGCTGCTTTCAAAATGCAACCTCCTGTGTAGCTGGGGTTCCCTCGAAAGGAAATCCTGATTTCAAAAGCTCCCTTCTTCCCAAAACACAACTGGGGGGGAGAACGAAGCCAGAGTCTGCACAAGTCCTGCTGCTACAGGTGGGACACCAAAACCTGAAACCCAAGAGATTCTGTCCCAGACAGAAGGCCTGTAACTTGGCTCCTGCCACACAGGACTGAAGATGGAAGGCTTCAGCTTTAGTACTATGTAATGAGGCTTTGGTTTCAGCAAATATGTTATCCGTTGCAACCCCATTAAAATGGGGTGGATCCTCTTTGGGGTCCTGACACACAGTTTGTGAAATGCTGCACTAGATTATCATTCACAAAACAACCTGGTCCTGTAATTCATAAACAAATCAATACAGCCATTATCACCACAGAACTTCTAGTGTCTTAAATTCTTGGCGGGGCATTAAGAAACATTCCTCAGACAATTTAGAAATGTTTCTATTATTGCTGTTCAAGAAAAGCTTTTATTGGCATTATTACTATCCAGCACTGCAGAATAAGGTTCATACAAAATGCACACCTCCGATCAGTCACCATAGTAGCTAAGTAATTTTGCAATCTGGGAGAGAGACGCTACTCTTTCACTGCAGACAGCTGTGGTTCAAAGAATTTTGATTATGTTTATCTGTAATATAGAGAGGCCATGGTGACAAGTATTAATTTTTATAAAGTTCACAGCAACACCATGAAAGGGGACAGTAAATGTGTCCTGGGAATTTTGAAATAACACTTTCAATAAGACTATATGACAATAGCATGTTACCTAATGGGACCAGTTACCACCTGGAACATTCTTTACATAGATTCAAAGGCCAGACGGGAAAATTGTGATCTACTCTGGTATCTCTTGTACTGCTATACCCTTTGTCTGTGTTTTGATATTTTCCATGTACATTTTTCATAGCAATGCAGTGTTTCTTTATGTTGGAATTGCATTTGCTATGCTGTCCTTGGCCCTGCTTTAAGTATCTACTCCCACTCCTCCAGTATTCAGGTGTGGTAGCATGCCTTGATTAGCGCAACTGTCAGGCTGCAACCACACAATCTCTTCTCTGTCACCTGGTTATGAGTGTACTTCAAACAGTTGGTGTGCTGAAAGACCCTATACCCTTGTGTGCCCCTCCACCCAAACTAGGAGTGGGCATGGGGCCAGAAGTGGACTCCCACAGCTGGAGACTAAGAATAAAGCCTTAAAGCCTAGGGCTGGGACTCTGGGCACGAAGGGATGGCAGCTGGGATTCTAGCGAACATGTGGGGATGCTGCCACACCTCTTGCACCTCTATTTCCCAGTCCATTACTGTAATGCCTTCCTTTGCCTGCCCACAGATGAGAGCACTTATGAGCTTACTCCTGGTCACTCTGTGTGAGGAGCAACGCCTGGTATTACTAACCACTGATTGGCCTCCTAAGTGAGGTGTTGTGCACTCCATCTGGGGATGCTAAGATCTGGTGATGGCTAGTATGAAGCTGGTGTTTATAGAAGGGAGTCCTTGGAATCCCTCTGCATTTATGGGTACCTTTAGTTATGCCCTGAGGGCATTCATCCTAGATTTGCTTCCCCCATGATTATGTTGGGACTCGAAGTCACTTTTACAGTTTAGGCAGGTAGCCACATTTGCCTGCCTTACTATCACTGAAAATTGCTCCCAATTTTTGGAACACCAAAACTGTCTGCAGTAATGAAAAAGACCCTTCTTCCTCGCCTATTATTCCTTTCTTCTCTCCCCACTACTCCTCTTTCACCATTCCCCTTCTCATCACTCATCCTGGTTATATTATTTTTAGTCAGTGTTCTACTTTTCCCCACTCTTCAACCTTCCGCTACCATTCCCTGAGGTACTGGAAATTACAACACAAAAGCTGGGTCTACACGTGAGCGCCCTTTTGAAATGATGAAAATCGAAGTTCGGCCATCGAAAGGGAGGACCTGCTGTCAGTTTTCAGATTGGCATTTTGATCTGCCCTTTTGAAGTGCTGCCACAGGTCTTTCGAAAGAGTGTCCACACAGCTCCAAGCCCTCTTTTGAAAGAAGGGAGGCAGGAAACTCCGCAGATGGAGTCCCATGGCTGACAAGGCGTTCCAGGGCTGCAGCCAGCTGCCTTTTTTAAAGGACCCCTCCCCTCCACACGAGCCGAGTGATGCCCAGCCTTTCCCAGCCCAGCAAAGCCCATTCGTGCCCACCATGGAAGCCCTGCAACAGCTCCTGCAGGAGGACGCCCTCATTATGTATGCCGTGCTGGCAGTGCTGTGCACCTTCTCCGCAGCTGCACCTGATCTCATCGGGTGGCTGGGTGGTCCCCCTGGGGCCAAGGGGCTCCCTCACCTGGGGCACTGCCAGGTGCCCCCCCCGGGTTCCCTGACACCTCTGGACACACCCCAGCAGCACCGACTGGTGGGAACGCTTGGTGGTAGGAGAGTGGGGTGAGGAAAGGTGGCTGCGGAACTTCCACATGTTGAGGCAGACCTTCGATGAGATCTACCAGTGGCTCGCTCCTGCACTCTGGCACCAGGATACCTGCATGCCACCAGTCCTCACCCTGGAGAAATGGGTCATGATTGCCATCTGGAAGCTGGCCACCCCAGACTCCTACCACTCCGTGGGACAGCAGTTCGGGGTGGGCAAGGCCACCGTTGGGGCTGTACTTAGGGAGGTAAGGTGGGGCCAGGGAGGGGGAGGCTGGGGCAAGAGGAACTCTCCGCTGAAAGGGGCCAGATGGGGCAGGGGCTGGATGGGTGGAGGGCAAGGGGCTGGACAGGGCAGGGAGCAGGGGGCTGGATGGTATGGGGACGGGATAGGAGGGGGGCAGAATGGGCCTGAGGCAGGGGGGAGATGGCGGCCACACCTGCACTAGAACACGTGTCCCCCTTCCCCTCCTGCAGCTCGTCAGAGCCATCAATGCAATGCTGCTTCATAGGGTCATCCACCTGGGGGATCTGGACAATGCTGTCCCTGGCTTCCAGGACATGGGCTTTCTGAACTGCATTGGTGCTTTGGATGGCACACACATCCCCATCCACACCCCGCCACACAGCGCCGGACAGTACTTGAACAGGAAGGGCGACCATTAGGTGGTGCTCCAGGCCCTAGTGGACACAAGGGGCCAGTTCATTGACATCTATGTGGGCTGGGCCGGCTGCACCCACGATGCCCAGGTCTTCTGTAACTCTGGCCTCTGCCAGCGCATGGGGGCCGGCATCTTCATCGCAGCAGGAGATCCCAGTGGCGGAGGACATCACCATGCCACTGTGCATGGTGTTAGGCGCGGCATATCCCCTACAGCTATGGCTCATGAGGTCGTACACAGGACACCTCGACCCCACCCGGGAGGCATTCAATCAGTGCCTCAACCACACCCACAACATCATGGAGACGGGCAACAGTAGCCATATGGTCCCGGAGGGTGTGGCCAATGTCCTCCAAGGTGATCAGCAGTCTCTCCCAGGCTTCCCTCCTCCACTCCATGCCGGCCTGGGTGAGCCTCAGGTACTGCTCAGCCACCTTGGCCTAGCTCTGGCTGGCTGGGTCCTCCTCGGCCCAGCAGAGGGCCCTCCAGCCGCAGTCCCAACAGCGCGCTGCCTGGGATGGCAGCCGGGCACCTCCAAGAGCTGTGAGGAGGCTCTTGGGGACAAAGGAAGGCACAGGACTCTCTCGGCCCACGGATGGTGCTGCTGTGTGGAAAGGAGGACAGAATGTCAGTAGTGTGCCCTGGATGGAGAGAACCAGGCTGTGGCCCGCCCACCCCCTGGGGCCCACCCCATTGGGCCCCTGCCCCCGAAAGGACACTGACATCCCTAAGGGACACCGACCCACCCACCATGGGCTGGGCCTCCTGGCCTAGGGGTGCATCCAGGGGTCTCTCATGCAGGTGGCCCTTCCCAGCCTGCGGTGTGCAGGCCCCAGGTGCAGTCTGGTGCTGACCATCTGCCACCCCTGTGCGGCTTGCAGTACTGTCCACTGAGGGTGGGTGCTGGTCATCACTGGTGTGCCACCGTGGGGTGCCACATCTCATGTGGGAGTTGGCCTGTGTGTGGCCCAGGACCACTGGTACTGTGTGTGGGCGACTAACTATTGCATCACCCCCACACTGTGGAGACGGTGTGCGCCCCTCCCTGTAAGTACCAGAGGGACCCACAGTGATGGCCGGGGATGTCCGGCTCCCGGTCGCCGAGCTGGAGGAGCAGGAGGGGATGACAATGGTGAGGTACTCCTCCTCACTCAACCACTCAGTGGTCCCCTTGCCCTCTTGGGTCCTCAGTCCGGGCTGCTCCTCCTTCTTCTCCAGCTGCAGCTCCTGGGGGAGGTGTCCAGGAATGCCAGGGGTGGGGAGATCTCCTGGGGCCCCAGGATGCCCCAGAGCTCCCAGTAGTAGGGTCATGTCATTGGAGCTGCCCCAGAGTGGTCGGTCTGGTCCCTGGCCCGGGCCTAGCCCTACCGCAGCTCCTTGACCTTGGAGTGTACCTGCTCCACGGTACGCTTCAGGTGGCCCCTGGTCTGGAGGCCCTGCACCAGGTGGGTGAAGGCAGTGGCATTGTGCTGCTTCATCCCCATCTGGTGTAGGACCTTCTCAGCCTTCCAGAGGCCGAGGAGGTCCTGCAGCTCCCGCTCTGTCCAGGATGGGGACCTTTTTTTTCTCCCCCTGGGAGCCCTGCAGGGACTCGGAGGTGGGCCCGTGGGCCTTGCAGGGGAGCTGGCTGCTGGCCATGCTACAGCACTGCAGTGTGCGGCTGGAGCACATGCAGAGGCTGCTCCTAGCACGCTCTCAGCTTCCTGCCACAGGTTCCCTGTGTGCAGGCAGCCTGAACCCAGGGACCATAGAGCCTTGGTGCTGCTGGCTGGAGTAGCCCCACACTCCAGCTGACCGGTGCCATGGCGGACCCGTATTTCAAAAAAGCATACTGTGGAGCGTGTACACATGTACTCTTTTGATTTAGTATTTCAAAAGGAAGCCATCTTCCTGATATGGGACCGGGGTTCAGATTTCGAAGTCCTATAGAAGGATTTTCTTGCTTTTATTTGCTTGTAGGATGTGACTACAAGTGGTCTGTTATCACTTGTG
This sequence comes from Carettochelys insculpta, assembly GCF_033958435.1. NCBI lineage: Eukaryota > Metazoa > Chordata > Testudines > Carettochelyidae > Carettochelys > Carettochelys insculpta. The sequence goes on along the minus strand of NC_134140.1, from coordinate 40,627,282 downwards.
AACTGCGAGTGCTGTGTGAAATGAAGTTTTTGTTTCTGAAATTGTTGTTTAAATTGTTCATATCTTGAATATCCATACAATAGCACCTGTATCTTTCAGCAGCCTGGCCAACAACACTTTATTACAGGGCACCCTTTTGAAAACAGGAATTTCATGGGAGGTACCCACATCCATACTTAAACAGCTGAGAGATCATCAAAACTGCTGAGTCAAACAATTTCTCCTGAGATCAGTGAAGACCTATGCATATGTGGAAAATTTGGCTGCTTTTTGCTAGCAGATGGACTCCAAATGGCTGCAGCATGAATACATGACTACAGCCCCAGGAGTATTAGTTTCTTTTCTCATGATGAACCAAGAAAATATAGGATTGTACAGTCCTGCTGCTATTCCTACAAATGAATTTGCCTCCAGCTGTCACTGTTTCTTCACCATCATAATCTTCCTCCTGATGGAATCAGTAGAGGCTCACAGGAGGCACTCAGTCTACCACTGTATTGGGTCATTAATTTCCTCAGTTTACGAACCAAAAAGTGGGGATAGGTGTCCATTTAGGGATTAGTTCTGCCACTTTTGCTCTTGTTGAGTGGTAAAATACTCACTTTAAGCAAAGGTGGAAGAATCAGAGCCTTAAGACTCAGGAATTACCAAATAAAGCTTTTCAGTCACAGCCTGGCATTTGTAATTTGTGCTACATGCCACTTATTGCCTAGAGAGAGACAGCATCATTTGTCATGTGATTCCAGGAATTGCCTCTGCTGGAAGTGACAGTAGTATAATGAAATTACAGTGCCAGAAACACTGAAGGACTGAGCTTTTCATCTTGCTCTTAAGATTACTGCTACTTTTCTTGCATGCTAAGGTCCATAATGACATCACAAAATTGAGACTCTCTATTCCTAAAAACCTGAAGAGTTGTCAGTAGTTAAGCTAGTTATTTGGATGATAGCCCTTCTTTTTAATTAAAAGAAAATTTAAAAACAGTAAAATGTTCTTTTCTTTCATACATAAACGTTGTAATACTAAAGTTAATGGAACTGTTATAACGGTATCATTTTAATATTAGCTGTACATTAATATGTATCATATCATAACCAAGTAATGACAATCCATAATCTCCACTGGAAACTCTTTGAAATATTTACTTATCAGTTATATCTAATTATCATCTGTTGGAAGCTGTTTGCTATACAAATCTGGAATAAACCATAATTTATTTGATGTGTAATAACAGCATAGTGAAGCAGCAGAGAGACACTGGTGCTGCATTTTGTATTTATACACAATATCACTAAAATAATTGTGTGTCTACAGAGTAGATGTTTGTTACAGTAGTATCAAATATACACGGGAAACCAGATTCTCCCTTCAATAACATACAATCTCATTGAAGTTGTAACAATTTACTTCTATCAGTGACAGAAGGATCTGGCTCAGTAAAAAAAGGTAAAATAATAAAACATTCTATGTTTTTCTATTCTATTATTTTATTATACATATCTTACTCAACTACATAAACTATTTTTTTTCCTTTTTTTCTTTTTTCCTGAAGGATTCTTCCACAATGATTTTCTATACTGAAAGAAGACTTCTGAAAGGATCTGTTAGTATTAGGAACATTACTTACACAGCCTGGGAAATCTCAGCTATTAAAGGTAAGTTTGCTTTTGTTACATTTTCTCATTTGTTTTCTAATATACTTAACAATACCTCATAAACTAGGCTTTTCACAGAGGAGTGTAGTCTTTAGATTTGTGAGTAAAACCATTAGTATATAAAACAGTTGAAAATAATTTCAGTGATGTTTCATGTATTCCATTAGAAAACATGGCTTAATAATTTGACATCAAAGTAAAATTTGTATAGATATTGACAAACACAAGGATTTATTGCATCACTTGGAAAGTCACTCCTGCAAAATATGTTGTTTTTATTAACCAATACTTTAAAGCATCCAAATGATCTGAGTTAGATGTACTCTCCTTGGGAAAAGTTTGATAAGTAGACAGTTAAAAATGGAATAAAACAAAAATATGATTTTGTATACAATCAGCCATATACATTACCTTGTTTTCAAGGAGTGTATAAGACGTTGATTTTGCAGAATGTGACAAGATTATACTGCACTCAGTGAACATGTGACCAAATTCTGTTTGGTACATCAGTTCAACTCCTTTGAAGTCAATGGAACTGCTGCAATGAGAGCAGAAGTTCACCTATTTATTCAACAAGGTATTCATGTCTACATCATACTTTTTGTTTTGCATGCATCTATGATTGTTTTGGAGAAACAACTGTTATAGCTAATAAAGGAAGTTAGTTTCTTTTTAAACATAACTTTGTACGTCATAATACACTAATAAAGTATTTTACCTGTTGAACAATCCCCACCCTCTTTTTGGTAACCAAGAATATTGTAAATTAACAGTTAAGAGCAAGGGAAACCCAAAGAGCCCTGACCTACAGATATCATAGAAACAGACTGATTCAAAGTTCATTTAAAGTTCATGACAATATTTCTATTGATGCCTAAGGACCTCTGATTAGGCACTAGCTTGAGCAAAGTTGGAAACAGTCCGTGAAGAGTAGCTTAAAAAGCTGGGAAAACAAGCTGGAGAAGAGCTAGAGAAAAGTATTTCTGAAAGAGGAGGCCCAGAAAAGGCATTGGTTCTTAGAGAATTTCAGGTGAAGGGACATCCGGGGTAGAGATAGGAATCCCAGAATGAGAACTTGCAAGGAGGTTACAAGGGTATCTTTAGTGTGCTAGATATATTCTGGTTCACAAATAGTGTTATGTGAGAACTTAAAGAAAGCTGGGATCATTCTGATTATTAATATACTTGTGAAATTTAGTTACAGAGACTGTCAGGAATTATGTCCATATATTAAAAATATGACCTTGTAGTCTGTATCACAGCAAAGGTGGAGAAAAAGTTTTCTGTCATACAAAGTATGTGTATTTGCCTATTTGCACTGCACGTAAACTTTGTAAAGCTAACATATGTACATATAAAGTCAGAGATATAAATTCAACAAGAAAGAGCATACATGTGAGGAAGACAGTCTAAAGTTGATATATCTCAGGAATGTGCTAGATTTTATACGGGTAACAGGGGAGATACCCCATTATCCCACACAAAGAAAGTACATGTGTTTACATTCATGAAAATGAGAGCTCAGCGAGCCTTGATTGAAATGCTACAGCTGATCCTTGGGGTGAGAAGCCTCTTTGGACAAGATTCTAGCTGTTAAGTTTAGTCTCTAGAAAATGTGGCATGATTTTGTTTTATACGTGACCTTTTGCTTTCACTATCCCAGTAAGCTGGGTCCTGATCTTGCACTGAATCTCACAAGTGTACTATGTTTTCTTAGCTACGTCTACACGTGAAGCGTACATCGAAGTAGCTTATTTCAATGTAGCGACATCAAAATAGGCTATTTCGATGAATAACGTCTACACGTCCTCCAGGGCTGGCAACGTCGACGTTCAACATCGACGTTGCGCAGCACCACATCGAAATAGGCGCTGCGAGGGAACGTCTACACGCCAAAGTAGCACACATCGAAATAAGGGTGCCAGGCACAGCTGCAGACAGGGTCACAGGGCGGACTCAACAGCAAGCCGCTCCCTTAAAGGACCCCTCCCAGACACAGTTGCACTAAACAACACAAGATACACAGAGCCGACAACTGGTTGCAGACCCTGTGAATGCAGCCTGGATCCCCAGCTGCAGCAGCAGCAGCCAGAAGCCCTGGGCTAAGGGCTGCTGCACACGGTGACCATAGAGCCCCGCAGGGCCTGGAGAGAGAGCGTCTCTCAACCCCTCAGCTGATGGCCACCATGGCGGACCCCGCTATTTCGATGTTGCAGGACGCGGATTGTCTACACGTGCCCTACTTCGACGTTCAACTTTGAAGTAGGGCGCTATTCCCATCCCCTCATGGGGTTAGCGGCTTTGATGTCTCGCCGCCTAACGTCGATGTTAACATCGAAATAGTGCCCAACACGTGTAGCCGTGACAGGCGCTATTTCGAAGTTAGTGCTGCTACTTCGAAGTCGCGTGCATGTGTAGACACGGCTCTTGAGAATAGAAAACCTGGTATGTTTGTGAGTTTTCAGTGGATAAGGGGCTGGACATTACAGTGAAACATGTTAATCTCCAAGGGAAAGTAAAAAGGCTGGAATAACCCTGAGAAGAATCCATGGAAGGCTAACAGGCTGGCCATATTAGGGAGCTGACACCCAGTTAAGCATAAGCAAGTCTAATTTATGTGTGAGTCAGGAGGGTATCAGTGTGACTCTGAATCCACCTGTGCACCCTAATAACTATTGCATAAGGATAGTGAATAAAAGCAAGGAAGGGCAAATTGATGGAAGAAACTCAGGAGACAGTCATATGAAGAGAGTTCATAAGGACGGTTGGGGATAGGTAGGAGAAATCTGGGAGCAACATAAAGAAATCAAGTAAAATCCAGAAGCTATTGTGGTAGATATGATAAAGAAGTTTCAATTTCCCTGTCTTCTGTCTATCATATCTACCACCTGTGCATCTTTCTTCTTTTAGAGCAGGTGCCTATGTTCATCCCATGATAGGTGACTGACGAGCACCAGAGTATGTCCTCTGTGGAAGCTTGTACTGGAGAGAAAATTTTAGATCTGCAAAGTCCCAGAATGAGCTTCTTAGAGGACTTTACTTGACCCCTCACTGGGGTTAAAATAATTCATTTAGGGTTTTGTTTATTTTTTGTTATGTCAGTATTTCTTTGCCTGTTATAAAAGTAAGGTGTTGACAGAGATGTGTCTTGGAGCAAGTTGTGCTCTTATGTTCAGGCGTAGGCTCACTCTTTCATTTTCTGGTTGCTTTAAAATTTGTTATGCACCCATACAAGCCTCAATTAGCTATGGATTTTTTTTCCGGCCGAGGTCATGTGTCTCTAGAACCCCAGCTGACAGTTCTGTAGGTGGGATTCTGAGTGTGTGTGTGTAAGTCACTGAGCAGCTTAAGAATTAGCGCTTCAGACACTAGTGCCATGAATTAGAAAACTCCAGGTACAGCCATCCCATCCATAGGACTAGATGGGCCCTGTGGTTTTGGGGGCCCCAGAGTGGCCATTCCAGCCATCCTATGGATGGCAGGGAGGAGAATTACCTGGAGCCAGGGCAAGGGTGTTGCTCGCAGCAACAATAGCAGCAGTGAGGTGGAAGACAAGCCTCCTCACTGCACTCATCATAATGGATTCCACTCCACTGCTCTCCTGGCCCTCTGGGTGCTGGTGGGAAATTGCCTTAGGCTCCAACCTGGATTCAGGATGGCCTGGGCACCAGGACAGTGTAGCACCAAATCCCAAAGGAAAGCTCAGATTAGGGGTTCTGAATCTGGGTGTGGGCCTTATTGATCCAAATTTAAGAACAGTGGCCTGGCTCTGTTGAAACCCAGCTTAGGAGCATGTGATACCAGCAATTGATTTGATCCCAAAAGACTGGTGTCTATAAAGAGGGTGATAGTGATAGAAGACATCATTTGAATGATGTTGAGGGTTGTTAAGCACTAGAGCAAATTACCTGGGGAAGCTGTAGAATCTCTGTCACTGCAGGTTTTGTGTAACAGGTTAACAAGCACTTTCCAGTAATGGTCTAGCTATGTCTTAGTTCTGCCTTAAGTGGAGGAGGCTGGACCCTATGACCTATTGGGATCTGGCCCAGTCCTATACTACTAAAATGTTATTAATTTCAGACATAGTAAATGTTTTCTATCATGATGAGTAAAAGCAATCTCACATTTTTTCCTTCTTCTTAAGTGCATGAGGCTTGGAAGAGCTTGGTATTACTGTACTATTTTGCACTTAGTGGCAATCTAGATAAATGGGTGAGAACCACCTTGCTCTTCATGATGGAAAGCTTTCTTTTGAAATACTTATATCTTTAAAACTTAAGGTCTCTGCTACTGACATAAGAAGCACTGAATGTCTGGATCTCTCAGCTTGTAAAATGATCCCAATTGTTATCAAGCGACCTTAAGGTTTTCTTCAATACTTTACCTTGAGTAAAGTGAATCCTCCATTCAAATGACCCTATGACAGCCGTTAGGAGAGAATATTGTAACTCCCTCAAGATTAAAGGTTCAAACTGTGTTGATTGTACCTTTCAGCCCCCTCATCTGGATTTTACCCTGATCTCTGTAAGACTGTTAGCTTCATCATGTTGAAAAGATTATGACATTTTCCTATGCACCTGGGGGAAGCATTTATTTTCGGTTCAATGACTAAACTGTTCTCTGGTATACCCATATCACCCAGCTGCATTCAATCTTTTTGTACTGAAGTCAGTCTAATGTTGATAAGGTTCTATGCAAGTGAAAAGTGGGCATAGGAAGGAGAGAAACCTTTCTACTATAAATTATGATTACAGTTTTTAAAAATGCATTCCAAAAGCCTCAGATTGGATGGAAATCTCAGACTGTATAGGAGACATGGACTAGCTAATCCTTACACAATATACAATTTATGCAATATATTTATGGGGAGAGTTCATAAAAATTTACCTTTAAAATCAAGCATTTGTAAGTCAAGAATTAATGCAGTTGCAAAGTTGAACTGTGTGATGTAATTTACAATTCTTGAAAATCACCTTTCTGTTATATCAGTAGGAAAGTCTTATTGATTGGAAGATTTTATAAAATAGCAAATAAACTGTATCAGCCTGTGTGGGGGGGAAACAAAAAACAAAAATTACATTGTAATAGCTTCAGTTCTCTCATTAAACACAAAGTAATTCATAGTCACTTGTGGGTCAAAGACACATTTTATTTTATCAATACACTGATGAACTCTTGTACTATCAATGGCATAAGGTTTTCTTTTAAGTTTGGTTTGGGAACTGAGCACAGGTCTAGGATGCTGAAATCCTAAGTTATAAATATGTTTGATGCTTGTCACATTATAGCTGTGTCTACACGTGCACGCTACTTGGAAGTAGCGGCACTAACTTCGAAATAGCGCCCGTCGCGGCTACACGTGTCAGGCGCTATTTCGAAGTTAACTTCGACGTTAGGCGGCGAGACGTCGAAGTCGCTAACCTCATGAGGGGATCGGAATAGCGCCCTACTTCGACGTTCAACGTCGAAGTAGGGACCGTGTAGATGATCCGCGTCCCGCAACGTCGAAATTGTGGGGTCCTCCATGACGGCCATCAGCTGGGGGGTTGAGAGACGCTGTCTCTCCAGCCCGTGTGGGGCTCTATGGTCACCGTGTGCAGCAGCCCTTAGCCCAGGGCTTCTGGCTGCTGCTGCTGCAGCGGGGGATTCATGCTGCATGCACACGGTCTGCAACTCGTTGTCGGCTCTGTGTATCTTGTGCTGTTTAGTGCAAGTGTGTCTGGGAGGGGCCCTTTAAGGGAGCGGCTGGCTGTTGAGTCCGCCCTGTGACCCTGTCTGCAGCTGTGCCTGGCACCCTTATTTCGATGTGTGCTACTGTGGCGTGTAGACGTTCCCTTGCTGCACCTATTTCGATGTGGTGCTGCCCAACGTCGATGTTGAACATCGACGTTGGCAGCCCTGGAGGACGTGTAGACGTTATTCATCGAAATAGCCTATTTCGATGTCGCCACATCGAAATAGGCTACTTCGATGTAGGCTTGTTAGCCGGTGGCCAGGTAATGTGCGGTGAGGTACCAACTATGCCCTTGTTATCATCCAAGTTTAAAACTACAAGAGCAGAGAGCTCGTCGCTGCAAGCAGCCAAGACAGGCTGATGGACTCCCCTGGGTCCTAAGCAACCCAGTTTTTTACTGTTAGAGCAGGCAGCTCCTAGCACTCTTACCTACGGCCAGGCTGTTATAACCAAATGGTTAAAGTTCTTTTGTTGTGCCGGCTGTGTTGCAGTGACAAAAGGGTTAACAAAAATAATTAGGCTTGGATCTTAACTAGTTACAAGTTTATTAAGCTACAGTTATAAGCGTGTGGTTACAAAAGGTTATTGTTTACTTCTTATATGCTAGCAAAGTACAGGTGTTAACAAGTTACGTTACAATCCAATACAAAGATATGTGTTACCATCTAACACAATGATATCTTGATACTAGTTACAGAGCTCTAATTCTTTAGCTGTGCACAAAAAAAAGTCAGAGACCTAGCATGGGTGTATCTTACCCTCTCTGCGTCTCCTCGATACCAGCGTAGCCAAGCCGGATCGGTCACTCAATTCCGACGGAAAGACGAATACGAGGTTGGGCGTCCCCAGCTGTGGACCTCGGGAGGCAATCACCTGACCCGACCAGCAGGTAGTTGGTCGAATGCACTCAAAGTTAGAGTTCTGCTGGACCCATCTTTTATACCCCCTTTTGGGTTACGTATTCTCTTTCTTATCTATGGTGCCAGATCATACTGGTTTGTCTTTGTGACTCCAGTTTGTTACAAGGGCATTTCTACTTAGTTTGCACTTGTAAGACAAGAGATAAACAATTTCGGAGTACAGGACATTCTTTTGTGCGGGCGGGGCACGTCCCCTTCTGAGTGATTGTGTGTGTGCATCATATTGATCAATGCCAGCTGGGGTGATTTCTTGAGGGTTCACCCCCCCTCTCATGTTGACAGTCTGGCCTGTTAGCCTTCTAGCTGTACTTTCTGCTTCTCAGGGTCACGATAAGCCAGCATATCTGGGCCTCAATGAGGGCATCAAAGACTGTGCTGTCAGCAGCCATTTCCGTGCCCTGTGTGCTCCCCGGTGGGGGGGGGCAACGAGCAAGCTGGCTTGTAAGGGGGAGACTCTGTCTGGCTACAAGGCTTCACGTGTAGACGTAGCCTATGTGGTCTTGGGCAAGTCACTCAATAGCTGTGTCCCAGTTCCCCAGCTGTAAAGTGAAAATAATGATTTCATTGGAACAGTGTTCCTAGGCTTAATTATTTACTCTTTTATTCAAAGTATGGTACAGCTATTAACAGCATTTGGAAAAAGGGAGGAAAGTTAAGGACAGGCAAGTGAATGAATGGATTTAGATCCCCAACTAGTAATCATATTCACCTTTATGGATCTGATAGTAGGACCAGGCCTAAATCGGTGAAAACCTTCAAATTACAAGCAAATAAATAAATAATCAGACAAAAGCTCTGATCTTGCAATCACATATGCATATGAGTAACTCGGCATGTCCTAGCAAAGTGAATAGGACTGCTCACATTCTTAAAATTCAGGATGAACACAAGTGCTTCGTTGGATTGGTGCCCGTGTACGGTTTGTTTTGGTTTTGCCCAATAAACAAAACCAAAACCTACATAAGTAGGAAGATAGGCTGTGAAACTGAGGGGCTGTGATTGGGAAGGTTGTAGGCAGGCACTCTGAAATAGAGAGATAAAGAGACATTAGGGTTTGTATTGTTTTCTGTGTTCAGTGTTAGGAGAAAGTGAGGCTTGAACCCATTGGATATTGTCATTGAAATGGAGCACAAATGTCCTTTGAATCAAATATTAATCTACTTTTGCCTGTTAAAGAGAAATGATTGTAAACAGTTTGTGCCAGGAACATTTTCTTCCCTTATGTCTACATATATGAGATGCCTGATTGGTGTCCCTAGCTACTATTACCATATTATCAAACAATAATAGTATGGGATAGCCCTATTTTTTGTGAGGATGTTCTTTGACAGTGTATTAAACTGCTGCTTTCTCTCTTTTATGCCTGTTTTAACCAGTATCTGGTCTTTAGAGTCCCTGTTACCTGTTTTGTTACATATATAGAGAATAATTTCTTCCAAATATTCCAATGTTTGATAAGCATTTTTAAAGTCACCATTGTCTTCTCTCCACCTGTACTCACCACAAATAGCAATTTTGTGCTACCTTCACTGTCCGTACTAATAACAGCTAAGAAGTGATTGCCATTTCAATGTGAATGATATAAATTCTGCCCTTAAATGCAGTGACAGGAGATCTTATGCCCATCAATATCCTCTGTCTCTCAACTTTGACTGTTACTATTTATGGGCTACAAAGCAACTGCTTTCAGGTCATTCCATTATTTCACAAGATGTTATTTTGTGAGATTAATAAAATTGACAAAAATGTTAGAAGACTGGCAGAAGAAATGTTATTTTACCTTTAGAACGTCTCAGAGCAAGATGGTGCCTACAGGTTTAATTTTTCAAGGAGAGTGTTTTAAGTGCTTAAAAAGGTTCATATGCACAGGGCACAGAATCTTTAACTAGAAGCAGTTTAAGTAAATCGTGCATTTGACAACAGGAATTTGTACAGTTTGAGGCCCAACCTGAGCAACATGTACATTCAGAAATAGTTTGCAGTCATCATTTCACCTTCATCAGAGAGAATAAATAGCACAGGAGAACAGGAGGATATCAGCTTCCTCAGATCCACTGCTCTATCGTCCCACAAAGGTGGGGGAAGAGTGGAAAGTTGAAACAGGGAACAAACAAATAGCTTGACTGAGATTAGGGCGTCTTTTAAGATATCCTGATTTTATTCATTTTTATGGTACTCAGATGTTTTGGTAAAGGGAACAGCAATGATAAATATAGTCTAAATGAAAAAGTGAATTTCATACAGATGCAAAAATGACTGTCGTGTTAAACATTTTGAGATAATTTGTACCAGTGCTTGCTGCTGAAAGTCCATGCCATAAACAAATATCATATCTACCTACAAAATTGTCATACTTGAATTTGACACTTCATAACACATAACAGCTTTGGAAGGCTTTCCATTTCTCCAATGCTAAAATCAAAGAGAGCTTGTGGATCTGGCATATTTTCTACAAACAGTTCACCCAGGTTTAATATATAATTTATATTAAGCTGATGAAAATGTAAAAATGTCAGGAATTATTCTTAGAACATAATTATATTTTTAAAATCTATTGTCTGGTAAAATACAAGCCTTCTAGATAGATTGATTACACTGTCCAAATTTGGATAAAGATTGCAATAATGCTGAACATGGTATTTACAGCATTTAAATAGCTCATTACTGTGACATAACACATTGCTGGGGATACCCAGACCTGTGAGACACCATGCTGTCTCCCACAGCAAGAGTTAATTCTCTTCCTCACCTCCTTACTGCACAAGTCTGTCTTCCCCGCCCCCCCCCCAGCAAGTTTCTCAAGGCTTACTGGCCTACTCCCTGCCTAGTAGGTAACAGTTAATGAACTCCAGTCCCTGAGCTCCTCAGAGATGTTTAACTGAAATCCACAGCCCCTACCACTATGCAGTCAGAGGACATTAAGTTTGCTGTGCTGTTTAAAAAGCCAGTACATCACAGCACATTTATTTAAGTCATATAAATATAATCTTCCCTTCAAACACACAACTAGATATTATTTTGCTAGTCTTTAAAGTGCTACGTGACTGCTTTTTGTTTTGACATCTAGATAGTTTTAGAGTGAAAGTAAAATTAATGTATTAACAAAATAACATAGAAAAAGTGATGCCAATTAAAAGAGATACAGGTGGAGATAACTACAAACAGATAAAACTGAAAACATGCATCTTAAAGCCTAAAACATAATCTAGCAAGATGCAGTTTTTGTTTTATATAGTCTCTGTCATCCACAGTCTCCTTTTCATTCTTCACTGGCAGGACGCATCACAGAGATCAAATTGTTTGATTTCTGTCTCTCTTGCCATACATGCTGTAGATGAAATCTCTCTCTTAGGCTGTGTCTAGATTGCAGGCTTCTGTTGGGAACCTGGAGGTCTCCCAGCAGAATTCTAACACTCTGGGAGCCTTCTGCTGATATTCCAGTCATCCTAGTTCCATGAGGAAGAAGGGATGTGTTGGCAGAGGGGGATTTCCCAACATTTGCCCTGTGTAGATGGACCAAATGTCAGGAAAGCCTCTACCAACAGAACTGTCAGCAGGAGATAAGCAAATGTGTTGTGCAATTTGTGTGTCTTCTGCTGAGAGATCTCTTCAGTCTAGACCTAGTCTTACAAATGTCCCCAAAAGAATGTCTTTCGCTTACAAGTCAAGAAGACCTTATATTATTCAGTCATAAGAACATAAGAATGGCCATACTGGGTCAGACCAAAGGTCCATCCAGCCCAGTATCCCGTCTGCTGACAGTGGCCAATGCCAGGTGCCCCAGAGAAGGAGAACAGAAGACAATAATCAAGTGATTTATCTCCTGCCATCCATCTCCTGCCCTTGTACTGAAGGCTAGGCACCATATTTTACCCCTGGCTAATAGCCATTTATGGACCTAACCTGCAAAAATTTATTGAGCTCTGTTTTAAACCCTAATAGAGTCCTGGCCTTCACAGCCTCCTCCGGCAAGGAGTTCCACAGGTTGACTGTGCGCTGTGTGAAGAAAAATTTCCTTTTATTAGTTTTGAACCTATTACCCATCAATTTCATTTGGTGTCCCCTAGTTCTTGTATTATGGGAAAAGGTAAATAATTTTTCTATATTCACTTTCTCCACACCATTCATGATTTTATATACCTCTATCATATCACCCCTCAATTGCCTCTTTTCCACACTGAAAAGTCCCAGTCTCTGTAGCCTCTCCCCATATGGGAACTGTTCCAAATCCCTAATCATCTTAGTCGCCCTTTTCTGAACCTTTTCTAATGCCAATATATCTTTTTTGAGGTGAGGAGACCACATCTGCACACAGTACTCAAGATGTGGGCGTACCATAGTTTTATATAGGGGAAGTATGATATCTTTTGTCTTATTATCTATCCCTTTTTTAATGATTCCTAACATCCTATTTGCTTTACTAACTGCCGCTGCACACTGCGTGGATGTCTTCAGAGAACTATCCACTATAACTCCAAGATCCCTTTCCTGATCTCTCGTAGCTAAATTTGACCCCATCATGTTGTATGTGTAATTTGGGTTATTTTTTCCAATGTCCATTACCTTACACTTACCCACATTAAATTTCATTTGCCAGTTTGCTGCCCAATCACTCAGTTTGCTGAGATCTTTTTGTAGTTCTTCACAATCCCTTTTGGTTTTGACTGTCCTGAATAACTTGGTGTTATCTGCAAACTTTGCCACTTCACTGCTTATCTCATTTTCTAGATCATTGATGAACAAGTTGAACAGGATCAGTCCCAGGACTGACCCCTGGGGAACACCACTAGTTACCCCTCTCCCTTGTGAAAATTTACCATTTATTCCAACCCTTTGTTTTCTGTCTTTTAACCAATTCCCGATCCATGAAAGGATCTTTCCTCCTATCCCATGACCGCCTAATTTACATAAAAGCCTTTGGTGTGGGACCGTGTCAAAGGCTTTCTGGAAATCTAGGTATATTATGTCCAACGGGTGCCCCTTGGCCGCATGTTTATTAACCCCTTCAAAGAATTCTAATAGATTAGTTAGACACGACCTCCCTCTGCAGAAACCATGCTGACTTTTGCCCAACAATTCGTGCTCTTCTACGTGCCTTGCAATTTTATTCTTTACTATTGTTTCTACTAATTTGCCTGGTACTGATGTTAGACTTATCGGTCTATAATTGCCAGGGTCTCCTCTGGAGCCTTTTTTAAATATTGGCGTTATATTGGCCATCTTCCAGTCATTGGGTACCGAAGTGGATTTAAAGGATAGGTTACAAACCACTGTTAATAACTCCACAATTTTACATTTGAGTTCTTTCAGAACCCTTGGGTGAATACCGTCTGGTCCTGGAGACTTGTTACTATTCAGCTTATCAATTAACTCCAAAACCTCCTCTAATGTCACTTCAATCTGGGAGAGTTCCTCAGATTTGTCACCTAAAAAGGCTGGCTCAGATTTAGGAACCTCTGTAACATCCTCAGCCGTGAAGACTGAAGCAAAGAAATCATTTAATTGCTCCGCAATGGCACTGTCTTCCTTGATCGCTCCTTTTATATCTTTATCGTCCAAGGGCCCCACTGCTTTTTTAGCAGGCTTCCTGCTTCTAATGTATTTCAAAAACATTTTACTATCGTTTTTTGAATTTTTGGCTAGCTGTTCCTCAAAATCTTTTTTGGCTTTTCTTACTACATTATGACACTTAATTTGGGAGTGTTTATGTTCCTTTCTATTTTCCTCACTAGGATTTGACTTCCACTTTTTAAAAGCTGCCCTTTTCTCTCTCAGTGCCTTTTTAACATGGCTGTTAAGCCATGGTGGTTCTTTGTTAGGTCTCTTACTGTGTTTTTTTATTTGGGGTATACATTTAAGTTGGGCCTCTAGTATGGTGTCTTTAAACAGTTTCCATGCAGCTTCCAGGGATTTTAGTTTAGTTACTCTACCTTTTACTTTCTGTTTAACTAGCTTCCTCATTTTAGTGTAATTCCCCTTTTTGAAATTAAATGAGGGAGTGTTTGACCGCTGCAGTGTTCTTCCCAGCACAGGAATATTAAAAGTTATTATATTGTCTCCTGTTTATCTCCAGGTGCAGGTGTTATATTAATTTTCTGTTTCTTGTCTCCAGGTTTTGAATAACCCCCATGGGTTTAGCTCAATGGCTTTGTTTACTGCTAACATGTCTATTGAGGCAAACTCACATTCAGATGTTTATCATCTTTACCTAGGCTGTGTTGCCTTAACTTAAGTTTGTCCTAGTATTTTTCCAGAAGTGCCTGGGACTGGCCACTGTCAGAAGACTGGATACAAGCTAGGTGGACTTTTGTTTTGATTCAGCATTGCCTTTCTCCTATAACATCATAAAGAGACAACTCATAACGCCACATATAAGGTTAACACATTCATTTTATAATAACGTTAAAACCCAGCACTTTCTTAGCCCTCATGTGACAAGTTACAAAGTATATTTTTTTACAAATAAAATTTCAGTAGAGTGAAGGGTATGAATACAAGGGTGCTGAGTGGAGCATACTGCAAGACAATATTTGTTAAAATCTCTTCCCTTTGGTGTTTGTGAATGTATGGAATTGGAAGCCATGGATTCTCGTATCTACAGAACAGGTGTAGCACAGACAGTTGCTATATGTACTTCCCCACTGGATGCCTAATCTCATGATGCTAGAGTGCCAAACTTACTAGGGGAAGAGGAAAGTAGAGTCTATAGTGTTCAATATTTTCCCATTCTGCATACCATAGAGTCAGAGTCTGGAACTTTTAATAAATAATCAAAGATATGATCCTTTGTCAAAGTTAGTATTAACTGGTCAAGTAATGGACACTACTGTAGTTTTTCTGCTTTACAACTCCGGGCCAGTTTCTCCTCTTATTTATCCCAATTTTCAGCTAGTATGAGTCAACTGACCTTGGTGTGCTAACTCCCATTTACATAGATGTAAAGAATCATACTAGTAAGAGACCTTAAAGCATGTAAGAAGGATCCTTCTTTAGATATTCAACCCCACTTTATTTCTAAAGGCCAATATGCTTCTAATTCTTAGCCAACTTTTTCCCTCTTTCTCTGTCTCTCTTTAAAGGAAGAGGCCCTTCTAATTATCCCTCTTCTTTCTCTTTTTCCAGTGATTTATCCTTTTAGTCATACTATTTCCCCATTCCCAAGCCCCCTGTCAAGGGGATGAAAAAGATGATTAGGGTGCCTCTTTCTTCTTACTTCCATTCTCTCTGCCTCCTTTTACCACTTTCTTGTTTTGCATCTTTATTTTATCATGACTTTCCATTTCTACTCTCTCACTAATCACTCCATCATTTCACTCTTGTGCAAATGTTTGCTACTTCCTAGGATTCCTTCCATAAACTTTTCATCTGTTTCTTCATCTCTTCTTCCTAAATTGTCTTTCAGGTTGCCTATTATCTTTCCTCCCACTTTCCATTGTCAATTATATTGTTCCACACTCTCAAACAACCCTGCTAGCTGTTCCCATGTGAGCAAAGAGGATGTCCTTAAAGTCATTACATTTTCAATTTCTGACTCTCTATAAGTGGGGAAAGCTTTTTTGAACACGAATTCTTTTAAGAAACATAATATCCAAATCCAGACACTTGTCAGCTGGAATAAATATGAGCAAGTCTGAGTATAATGCCTATTCGACTCACACCACAGGCTTTCACTTTACTTACCTACTTTAAAAAAAACATTGCAGCAAAAGTGACAGAAGATTTGCTTCTGTTCTATTTGTATATCCCTGAAGTCAAACCCGGAAGAATCTGTCAAGTAGTTGCTGGAACATCCAGAAAACTGAATATCACGAGTGTACTGAAGCTACTACAAAACAAATATAGATCATTTAAAATAACAACCCAGCAACCTTTTGCTTGCTATATACAAAGCAGCAAATGGCCTTCACAGAAACCAAAAAATATTTAAAAAAATGCAAGAATAAAATTTGTTTTTGCAAATAATTTTAATTTGATTGTTCTACTATTAATCCCTGCTTTTCTAAATATAAGATTTACAATATGAGTGGGCAATAATTTCTGATGGGGGCAGGAAATCAAATAATTTGGTAAGTTGTCAAAGGCCACACTATTCCAGGGGCATTTGGGATGGACATTGGGTGAAGAAGGGAGCTCAAGGTATGGGATTGGGGTGCAGGAGGGAATGTGGGGACTAAGAGGGCATTTTGGTGAAGGAGGGGCTTGTGACTTGGGGCTGTGGATTTGTC
The DNA here is from genome assembly GCF_033958435.1 of Carettochelys insculpta. Taxonomy (NCBI): domain Eukaryota; kingdom Metazoa; phylum Chordata; order Testudines; family Carettochelyidae; genus Carettochelys; species Carettochelys insculpta. The sequence continues at coordinate 40,610,748 of NC_134140.1, read as the reverse complement.
TGGGGTTTAGGGTCCAGGAAGGGGTATGAGTATGTGTGCAGGAGAAGACTCTGACCTGGAAGAATGTTGTAGGAAGGGGAACAAGGTCTGGGAGGGGGCTGTGACCTGGGACAAGAGTGAAGGGGCTTGGGTTGTGCCCTGATGTAGGAGATGAAGGTCTGGGAGGAGCCTGGATGCAGGAGCTAGGGTGCAGAGGGTTTGGATTTCATGGGGTAGGGTTGCAGGAGGGGTGGGCAAATGTTGGGGCAGTGCCAGAGGCAGGGTCTGGCTTAGAGGTGCTTACCTAGGTGTCTCCCAGCCAGAAGCCTAGCAGGTCCCTCAGCCCAGCTCCCTGACATCCATACCCCTACATACATCTCAGAGTGGCCAGCTAGGAGGATCATGTGCTTTTCTGAGAGCATGGAATCAGTCATGGTGTGGCAGGCTGTCAATGGGAGCTGCAAGACTGTGCTGGGGCAGGGGTGGTGTGTGAAGCCTCTCAAAGGCTTGCAGTGACACTCAGAGAAACACCTGGTTCCTGCAGCCCGCTGCTTTGAGCAGTGTGTGGGGGCAGTGCAGGAAGAGAGCCTGTCAAAGACTTCTGCTGGGGTATAGGCTGGATCTGATGGCTTTGCAGTCTGGACTGGCCCATGGGCCATATTTTGTACACCCCAATTAGAACAATAGTACCTGGACTATAGTACTCCCACCAACTTGTAACCATTGGCTAACAATAGCCTTTCAAAATCATTTGCTCCTTGGAAGAAATAATTACTGTACCATTAATCCCAGCGCTAGTGAGAAAGTGCAAGAATGTGTGAGAGAAAATTATTTATTTTGGGGACACTTCTAGAAAACCTATTTTATGCACCTTGTTTTGGTAGTATTTATTCAGCAAGTGAATCTTGTAGTAACTTTGCCTATTGGTGTGCATAAAAAGAAGTTCATCAGTAACTGCCAGAGTTTTAATATGGTTCTGTAACATTCAAAGATTCACTATGATCTTAAAGCAATTTTCAGATTTAATAATCAGCTCGCAGTCTTTCATTAATTTATTTCAACTTGATTTTCCTGCCTTTAAATGTGATTAATACTTGGAGCCTAAAGACTCATGATTAAATGAGGTTGTGGGGGAGGGTAACTCAAACCTGCAGCCAAACTGAGCAGAAAACCTTGCCTCATCAAATAAAAATAATAAAGAATATTATGGTAAAATTATATCAAACTATGCCTCTGAGCTTAAAATTCAACCTGCTGAATTTTTATTGAGTCAAGCTATATGTTTACAAAGCTGGAGAAATAAGTGCCTCCAAGAAGCGGGGTAGGAGGGAGAAGAAATCAAGACATAGAAACAGATAAAAAAAAACCTTTTGTAATAAAAGAATGAATAAAAGTAAATTACAAATAACATATAGAAAACTCTTCTCTGAGATTATTAAAAACAGTTAATTTATATCTTTCTTCCACAATGGGATTCTAGCCTGACTTGAAGTATGCTTCTGAGATACAAGAAATGATAATGACACCCAGAGCTGCAGTCTTTAATTAAGTTTGGATCCTGTCTATTCATGATAGATGAGTAGGCACTTGACAGAAGATTAAAATTAAATAAAAACTCATTACCTGTGCATATGTGCAGGATTTGTTGTGCAATGGCTTCAGAACTGAAAAATAAAAACTGAAGTATCTGGCTTTATGTATTGAATAAACACTAGAAAGTACAGTTTGTACCACAATTGTACCTTTCTGAAATCTGGGCTGATTTCTGATTGCCAGAGGGAATTTTAGCTTTTTGAGTGAAGCTGTTATCTGGCTATTCCTCTCCAGCTCATACTTTTCCAAATTAGGTCACACATTTTCCATCTACTTTGGCCCAGTTCTCATTAACACACTATTAAAATATTACATTAGCCTCTTTCATAAGTCAGTCATCTGCATAATTTTCTGTAATGTTTCTGAGTGATTGTCCACACATTTTTAGAGCAAGATTATAGCAAGCTTCTCTCTGCTGATATCCTCCTCATAGGTGGAATCACAACTTTAATTCAATTGTTTCAGAAAATTTACACATGGCAAAATTTAATTATAAAAATTCCCTCAAATAGGATTTTAGAAGTTGGGACAAGAGACATATTGGCTACAAAATGAAGACTAAAGTTTTAAGTATTGCTTACAATTTCATTAACTTGTTACAGTACAGCTGGGATACTTGACAAATATTAAATTATGGACCTCATGCATTCCTCTGCCTGCAAATGAGATACATGGTATGAGGTGAAACAGAATGGCTTCAATCAATATTGCTTGAGTTCCTATCCTTACTGAAACCTATACCACTACTGGAGTTATGAATATGTGAATGTGTGTATGTGCACATGCATTGAAATTAAATATATTATATAATCAGCTTTTTAAAATGTGGTGTTTTGTAATGTGTGTATGCATACGTACCCATTTATCTTATGAGATTACCTCCAGGCAGGGTGAATATGTGAGCAAGGGAGGAAGAGGGAGAACAAGTGAGAAAGCGAATAAGGGAAGTAAGGAGAAGAGACAAGGCTAGAAGAATAGAGCAGAGGTATCTCTTCTAGGCCCTGATCCTTGCTTAGCTGCAGAGAGTGGTTGTGTAATCTGTTGATTTAATTTGGCTAAGCAATTTTCTTATAGCTTGGAGACTTATAGGATTTGTTATAATTTCCTTAATTGTATCTATACCACATTTAAAATATGTCTACATATCTACAGAAAAAATAGTAGACTACAGACTAGCCAGTGCTATTGTGTGCTATTTCTCCTTTTCCTCCCATGTTCCCTGCTCACAGCTACCCTCATCCCATTCTATTAGACTCACAGAATATTAGAGCTGGAAGGAACTTTGAGAGCTCAGAGTCCGGTCCCCTACTCTCACGGCAGCACCAAGCAACATCTAGACCATCCCTGGTATATGTTTATCTAACCTATCTCCAGTGATGGAGATTCCACAAGATCCCTAAGCAATTTATTTCAGTCTTTAACCACCCTGACAGTTAGGAAGTTTTCCCTAATGTTCAACCTAAACCTTCCTTGCTGCATTTTAAGCCCATTGCTTCTTGTAGTATCCTCAGAGACCAAAGAGAACATTTTTTTCCATCCTCCTTTTATTTGTCTTTTAGGTACTTGAAAACTGCTCTCATGTCCCCTCTGTCTTCTCTTTTCTAAACTAAACAAGCCCAGTTCTTTCAGTCTTCCTCATAGCTCATGTTCTTTCAACCTTTAATCATTCTTATTGCTCTTCTCTGGACCTTCTCCAACTTCTCCATATGCCTCTTGAAATATGGTGCCCAGAACTGGACACAATACTCCAATTCAGGCTTAACCAGTGCTGAGTAAAGTAGAAAAATTACTTCTTATGTCTTGCTCACAACATGTGTTACTTTAGATTCTTGGCCCAGTGGGATTTTCTGACCTTCTTGCTGCATGTCAAAGAACAAGGAATAGGAACATTGAACAGGAAGTGTCCTTTAATTCATCCCATCCACGTACAAGAGGTGGTGGTACTTCTCCCTTAAAACAGAGGTTTAGTGTGTGGGGGAGTATGACCTAACTCGACAGTTTAAGTTCTTAATTTTGAAGCACTAGGCATCAGATCTTCTCCACCCCTCAACATATTTCATGTTAGAAAGTGACTTGGAAGGAAGCGGGTGATAGGAGAGAGAGATGTGGAAGGTCAAGTGTTCAGGTTCAGGAACCTGTCTGAAATTGTTATCAGCAGCAAAGAAAAAGTCCATATTTACTGGGAGGGCCCGGTCCAATATGGCATCCACCTGTTGTCATCCTTTGCTATGAATGAATTAGTCTTGTTCACTTTCTGGGCTTGCCTCAAAACCCAAATCTAATTGGTAGTCATCATCTGCTTCATGATATTAAGGAAGGGATGCTTTAATAGGACATTTTGGGGTAAGTGCGGACACATAGAACAATCTGAGAAAGCAAAACAATGGCAATTTTGCATCCTTTTCTCTATTTTTTCCTTTTTTGAGCTGCAAATGAAAATGAAATGCATTTTTTCTGAGCAACATGTAAGTAAGACTTGCAACTCATTTTTGAGGAGGAGAGTTTAGCAGGATTCAGAAAAGGATTAGATAGTCTCATGAAATATGAGAACTTCTCTAACTGTGTTACATATTGGTAAAAATAAAGGTGATGTATTAGCATGATCCTGCAATCAGGGTTAAGAAGAAATTTCCTCTAGGAAAAATTACTCTGTAATTGTCCATTTTGGGTTTTTCACACCTTCTTTTGAATAATCATGGACTGGCTACTTTTAGAAACAAAATATGTTGTTTAGGTAGACAACAAACAATAATAAAAGTAGGCAAAATGGAGGAATCTAATATTAGAACACAATTGAAAATTATTCACATAAATTCCAAATATTAAGTAATATCTCCCAAAGATTTATAAGTTGAGAAAAACAGAATGAAATTCAAGTCAAAAAGAAAAACAAACAAACAAAACATATTCCAATTAAAATTCTGTTTCATGTTGAATCTAACTCAGGAGAAAACACAGAAAATCTAAGAAATTAAGTAGGTGGAAGATGATGGAGGTAAAGGTAAAGGCATTTTCACTCCCCCATTGAGGGATTAAATACAGGACTTCACTAAATCAAACAGTGTACACTAAAAGGAGAAAAAATCAATCTCAGTTTTGTGAAGAGGAGAGTTTTATTTCAGTAGCCTTATCTAGAAAAGGAAAAAATCAAGGATTTAAAGTGCCTGATGCCATTATACCCTATTCTATAATTAAGCAGCCAATAACAAGTTAGTTAGTCGTGTCCCAAGTGTTCATGAATGCAGAAGCAATAGAGTGAAGAAGATGAAACGCAGTGGCTACGTCTACACTTGTATTCCTCTTTTGAAAGAGGAATGCAAATGAGGAGAATCAAAATGGAAATAAGGCATTGATTTACATGTCTTGTGCTTCATTTGCGTAATCTATTTTTGGAAGACATTCTTTCAAAAGAAAGAAAGCAGTGTATATTGGGTTTAGCTCAAGGGGTAATACATTAAATGGAAAGAAAAGTGAAAGGAGACAGGACATTGAAAGGAAGGGGTAATGGGTACCTGGAAGAGGGAGGAGCAGCTAAGAGTTACACAGTGAAGCTGAGGTGAAGAGACTGAAGGAAGTGGAGGTGGGAAGGCTGAAGCAGACTGCCAATCAGCACTGGGCAGAGACAGTTCTATCAAAATTCTGGGTAGTATAATTATAACTGGAGTTTTTAGTTGAACAATTTACTTGTACTGGACTTACAATAAGAAATCAATTCTAATTTATTTTAAAACATATTTGAGGAATGATATGTAAAATACAATGATTTTTTCAGTAGTGTGTAATTTAGTGAAAGCATATTTTAGTTAGATACTTAAAAGCTGTATTTGGAAAAAAGCAACATAAAGCATATAGATTCCACCATGATATTGTGCTCTGTAAGGATGCACTACAAAAAGCATGACACAATGTGCTCTGAATTTCTAATTGGTGTCAGTTACGCTTTGCTCCCATTGATTTTGTTGTTGTTGTTGTTATGGTTAATTAACTTTTCTTGGAATTTATGGTTTTCACTGTGAAGAAGTTTTTCAGTTTCAGTTGTGGGGCCTGCTTCTGAAGTTTTTATTCTCCTTGGTTGTCCTAGTAGCTTAGAACATAAAACATAAAGGCAGCAAATTAAATTGCAGCAGTAGTTTCCTTTTCATGCTCATATTGTATATAATCTCTTACGAGAGAAAAAAGCAGTAAAGTAGCACTTCAAAGACTAACAAAATAATTTATTAGGTGATGAGCTTTCATGGGACAGACCCCACTTCTTCCGACCGTAGCCATACCAGAACAGACTCAATATTTAAGGCACAGAGAACCAAAAATAGTAATCAAGGCTGACAAATCAGAAAAAAAAATTGAATATAAAAGAGAGTTCAGCAGCCTCTCTTTCAAGACTGTTGTGAAAATTCTCCTTCAGTAAGAATTTGACAAATTCAAATTTGATACATTAACACGTGGTTTGAACCAGGATGAGAATTTTCTGGGTCATTATAGGGGCTCTTTTGCATACTTGGCTTAATCTAGTTCTTGACTTCCCCCTACCCCACACTGCTCCTCTACGCTCTGATTTGCTCACCTTGATAATTTTTTTTTTCTGATTTGTCAACCTTGATTACTATTTTTGGTTCTCTATGCCTTAAATATTGAGTCTGTTCTGGTATGGCTATGGTCTGAAGAAGTGGGTCTGTCCCACGAAAGCTCACCTAATAAATTATTTTGTTAGTCTTTAAAGTGCTACTTCACTGCTTTTTTGTTTTGATAGTGCATAACCTAGTATGACTTTCTCTCCGTTGCTCTTAAGAGAGAGTTATTCATAGTTTAAATCCTCTATGTCTGACTGAAGTAAAGGATTTACCACATAAGGGAGATCTCCCAACAGTTTATTTACCATGTCACCAACTTCATGTGTTATCAGTTCATGCATAGTTACATAGTGTCTTTATTTTCCCCAGCTTTCCGCTGACTTTGGTGTGAAATAAAAAGGACCTTTTTTTTTTTCAAAGTCTAGCTCTGTTTCTCTTGCAATTCTCATCAGAAGGTGGTTTTTTTACTCCAATTAAACACTCAAAAATATCGAATAAGTATTATATGGTAGATGACCTATTTTGGGGCTTTTTTTTGCCCTCAACCCCACTGATATTTGTGGTCTTCCTGAGCATATGATGCTCTCTGTCCTCTGTTTGTCAACTTGAATGAAGAACAATTAAGGTTTAAGCTTTAGCACTGGGAATTCTGGAACTTGCTTGAGACTTTTACACTGGAGTCATAAACTGCCTTTAGCAGGGTTATTTAAGTATTGCTATTAAGGTGAACAGCACTCAATTTCAACACAGTAATATTTTATTGTAAAATAAACAAGAGGCCAAGCCTATGTAAAAGTGGAAATGGAATAATAATACATGGAGGTATACCTATCTCCGTGGGAGGTCATCAAGTCCAGTCAGAGCAGGACCTATCACCAGGCCAATGCTCAAACTGCTGAGCTATCCCTCCTTTTTCTCACAGGGGCTACGTCTACACATGCCCCAAACTTCGAAATGGCCACGCAAATGGCCATTTCGAAGTTTACTAATGAAGCGCTGAAATGCATATTCAGTGCTTCATTAGCATGCGGGCAGCCACGGCACTTCAAAATTGACACACCTCACCGCCGCACATCTCGTCCAGACGGGGCTCTTTTTCAAAAGGACCACACCTACTTCGAAGTCCCCTTATTCCCATCTGCTCATGGGAATAAGGGGACATTGAAGTAGGCGGGGTCCTTTCGTAAAGGAGCCCCATCTGGACGAGACACGCAGCGGTGAGGCGTGTCAATTTCGAAGTGCCGCGGCTGCCCACATGCTAATGAAGCACTGAATATGCATTTCAGCGCTTCATTAGTAAACTTCAAAATGGCCATTTGCGTGGCCATTTTGAAGTTTGGGGCATGTGTAGGCATGGCCAGGGAAACAGAGTTCAAACAAAACAAAGCAAAACAAACAAACATTGCCCGTGCTTTCTTGTGTTAGTCATGTAAATACCTGTTTTGGGTCCCCTTTATATGTTGTGGTTGGGGACCTTGAAGTTACAATGTAAATCGAAACGTTGTATATTGGGGAATTTTCCCCCATAAGAATACATGTAAATACAGGGGGATAGGAACTTCAAACACTACCCTCGGGCCCATTGCCTCATTGACAGTGTCTGAGCCCCTGGCCCGCCTCACACTCCTGGTGAGCTGCCACTCTGCAGGGTGCCCCTGGGACTGCCTGCTAGGCTCACCAGGTGGCTTGTCGGCCTTGCCAGGTTCTGACGGGGGCATCAGCGGCTCCCTGTGCAGCAAGGTGCTCAGCAGGCACTGGGCAGGCAGCTGGTCACCATCAGGCCAGCTGCAAGCTTGGGTGAACCTACTTGTGGTGGACCAGTAGGTTGGGGCAGTTGCACCGTAAGTGGGAGCTGTGGACATGGTGCAGCAGCCCGGCAGTGGGCATGGCTGAGGAGCCGCTCAGTAAGCCCAGCACTACCTTGCGGAAGCTGTACAGGTTGAGCTGTCAGATGAAGCTGGTGAAGTTGAAGGTCTTGAAGAGCTCAGCTGAAGCAGCTGCACCTCATCGCCCCCTAGCCCTACCCTGTGGCCAGCTCAGCACCCAGCAGCTTGGCCTTGAAGAGAACACTGAGTGGAAGAAGCATACGTGATGATGTAAGAGTGGGGAATTTTTATGTCTTTGCCCTCAATATGTTCACGACATGAATGCAAAACAACATACATCAGGGCAATGTATAAAGGGCCCACCTCTAGTTAGTTTCTAAAACATAACAAATGTTGTGCCATGTAGTGCTCTTCCCATGTTTAGCATGACTCATGAAAGTCAAAGTGAATGGGTTTTTGAGGCTACATATCAGGCTAAATATACAGGGAAGATGAACCATAGTCTACAGACATGGTGAACTGAATCAACTCTATTAATAGATTTTAATGGTCTGAATTCTGTCCTGCTGAGCATGGGCGTAATTACCTTTACCGTACATGTAGCCAACCAGGCTCGGGTTCCCCAGAGACGAGGCTGCACCCAGAAGGCGAGTGCTATATTTGGTTTAATGAAAGCGCGTGACACCCGCGACGGGAGCCCCGGAGACGCCGCAGTCACCAGTGGGGAAAACCCAACGCGTCGGAGCTTCGCTTGGGGAGAGGCTCAGTAACAGGCCTCCTAACACTAGCTGATAAAGCTGAGCTCATTAACATAAGATTGCCTAAAATTGCCTATGCATTCCTTATCACTATCTCTTGTGGCCTACTGCCAGCGTAGCCTTGAAATCTTGGCAAGCGCGGCTTGTTCTGCAGCTGTTCCCATGGCAGTTTGCAGCTTTCACCTTGCACAGACTGGTCTGTTTAGATTCTCCTGAGGATTCACAGAGGGGTCGATCTGCTCTCATGAGACCGTTACAAACTCTCCTCGCACCCTACAGTACATAAAGGCTGAATTTAATCTCTTGTAGGTCTGTTACACTCTAGTGTCTATCTCTGTTGTTAGACCTTTCAGCGCTACTCTCATTAAACCTGTTCCCTGCCCTCTGATCTTGATCTGTTGCCTGCATGTATGCCTCAAGATATAGTTAACGCTTGAAATGCTACTGCTCACTTTTTTTTACTCTAATTCTAACATACCAAAAAGTCGATGAAAGTTTTAACTTAGAATTTGATAGGAACTGAATCAGGCCTTTAAATTCTTTTTGGCCCTGGCTAAAGATTCTGGAGCATACATAGCCTCAGGGTTACAGACTACTAGGAAGACTGCATTTATCAAGATTGTACTCTTTTTAATTATTTTTTTAAAGACCATCTTCAATTTTTGCTTTGCCTGAAGAACTAATGTACATGACATGATAAATAATACTGCACTAACAAGAGAAAGAGCTGTAACAACAATGAACTTACGCACACAACTCCCCAGATACTGCTTTGAAATTTGACTCTAATGGGATAATTTATGATGCATGTATTTGGCTAGTACCTAGTGAACGATCTATGAGCTGGCAGGTATAGGATAAACTATCACAACAGAAATTATTTTCGAGTAACTTGGCACATCTGCACTCAGAAGTTATTAGGAAAGGGGCAAACAAAGCTGGATTAGCCTGCAGGCCCAAGAATTAGATTGTTTATCCTTGAGAAATATTTACAATGTCATCTCTATGTGCAGTAGGCCTCTGGGCCCAAAGATACAAAATAGCATTCATTAGAATACCCAATTAAGGACAGGAAATTTGGAAAACTGCTGTATTGAATTATTTCCCAAAGAGACTTCATGTAATTCCCTTCTTGTTGCACTGAAAATGTATTCCATTAGGCTGAAATGTTATTTATCATAATAATTTGAAGCAAACACAAAGTAATATGATATGACACAGACTTGCAAATGTTTTTTCTCCTTATTTGCTAGAAATAGATCAAATGATTATGAGCCAAATACTGTATTTTAAAACTGCAGACAGTGATAATCAAATCTTAGAATATCGCTCATTTAGGGTCTGCTAGTGGGATCAACATTACAAGTTTCCAATCCAGATGACTCTTAGATTTTGCTAAAGCAAATGCTTTAATGAGGTATATATTTTGGCCTTGAAATAGGACTAAGGGTTAAGTAAAGAAGCAACAATGGTTTGCATACCTGTGTATCTTCGTCAGATGTAGCAATATAAAAATGTGAAGGCAGAGAGGAAGGAAGCTGTATTTTGAGAACACTGAGTTTCTCAATAATGTGTTCCAGCTTGTCTTGTAGCAAACCATACATCACTGGATATAGTGGAGGACTCTCCACTATGCACCTGGAGATCACAGGGTGTTATCGTTGCCTCCCTCCCAACTGTACCTGGCACAATGAAATGAAGATGATTTGGGGGTTTGAGTTAGTGATCCTGTCCTGTTTGCTGATGTTGAGATGCTTAGAAGTTAATATTCAGGCTACTTTGCTGGTGCTCACATCTGAACATCATTAAGAATCATCTTGGCTGAAAAGAACTAGACCAATTTAGATTAGAAATCAGGCATACGTGTTTAAAGGTCAGGATAATTAACCTTTAAAACATCTTATTGAGGGCTGCAAGGGAGTTTCCCTTGTTGCAGTTCTAAAGTCAAGATTTGTTTGTGTGTGTGTGTGTGTGTGTGTGTGTGTGTGTTTTACTGGAAGGTATATTCTAGTTCAAACAGGAACTAAATGAAGACAGTCCTGTGATCTACATTACTCAAGAGGTCAGACTAGATGTCCACACTAATCTCCCTTGAGGCTTTACAGTCACTGAATCCATGGAAGAGTAAAATTTCCAACCATAAGAGACTAGGGAGGAGAACTTCTGGTGGGCCAAAGGCAAAGTGCCCCCTCTAATCCCCACGGAAGGGCTGGAACAACCCCTCTGTGCCCCAGGCCCCATCCCCTCCCTACCCCAGCCCTTGCCCTTTCTTCATCTTTCTACACCCATGCTCTGCTCCAGCACTGCCCCACCCTTTCTCCACCCTTCTTCCTGACTCTTCCCTCCAGCTGAGGTGGACTAGTGAGGCTAGAGGGACAGCACCTGTACAACTCTCTGGGAGAGGGCCAGGACTGTCCCCATGCTCCCTGGTAGGAAGCAGAGCAGTGCAGCTGGACAACAAGGCAAGCTGGGGGCTTCTTTGCTGCACTTTGTCCCACCCCACTGCTGGTGAGTGCAAAGGTGGGCAAGGACCCCTGCTGCTAACACTAGCCCAGCGGTCTCACTCGTCCCTCCCTGTAGTTATTGCTCCTCCCACCTTTCAGCCCCACTACATGTTGCTCCTGGTTCAAAATGCTTTCTGCAGGATTGAAAAAGGGAAAAAGGTCTTGATGTGTTGTACGGGGGACTTAAAAAGCTGGAAAAACCCCAAATTTCATCTGGAATGACTATGTCTTTGTGCTCTTCTTACTTGTAACTGCTCTGAAATATGATACAGATGTTACAGAGGCCATGGTTTCGACTATTGATAGCTCAATCAGTGACTCTATTTCATGGTTTATAATCTGCAGAAATATTTTCAGCTCTCAAGCTGCTCTTTTGTTGCCTCATCAAATTTGTTACAGCTAATAACACACGAGAGCATTGCTTGACAGTAGTGCATTCTTTTTCTTTCATCCAGGGCATATCACAAGCTGATAGTAGAGGGCAGTAGTATTCAGTTGGCAGTTCTAGTGGTTGGGGCCTGTAGCTCCAGGCTTTCTTAGTTTAGTGTGCATTGAATCTCCTGAATGGGATTCAGGGGGATCAGTTCCTTATCAGTAACCCCCTAGTCTTGTCCATCTCACAGCTAGCCATCAAGGAATTTGTAGTGAGTAGGGGGACTAGAATGCTTCTACTCTACCAGGTCTCATCTCTGGGACCTGAAATATTAGGACATCAGGTTATTTTCTGGTTACTTGCATCATCATTTCTAGTTTTCAAGGTCTAAAACAGCTAAGCTAAAGTGTTGCAGTTTAATCTACAGGTTCTTGTGTTTCAGTTTGTAACATAAATGAATAATGTAATAAATGTATAATGTAATTATAATCATTGGCAACAAAAAGGATGGCCTATGTTCGTCCCATGTCGTGCTCAACTCTCCTGCAGTCACACCTGATACCTTGGTGTAACTGCTGTGTAGTTATAGTCCTTTGCTTCAAACTTTAGTCTTCAGGCTGAGACAGGCAACACAGGTTTCTCCCTATCTTTCAGGTGATGTCTGAAAGGAGGTGGAGGAAAACTGAGATGACTTCCTTAGCAAGAGCTGCTTTTACTATTGCAGGGCAGTGCTCCTCCTGGAAAGGGCTGTTGTCCTTTTCTTCATCTTTGTTTTTCTGTTGCAGAAGCCTCATCGCACAAGGCTATGGCTATCATTTTCTCCATTCATTTTTAGCCAAGGTAGAATTGTTTTCTTACTTTTATTTATTTTATTTTTATTATTTATTTTAATATCCTTTCTTTCAGGTTAGTATCCTTAATGAAATAAAACAAGACTTTTCTACTTTATTTCTCTAACATTCTTACAAGCCCCTTTAGGGAAAAATCTTTGATTTAAAGCAGACTAAATTTTTCATAGGGAAGCTTTCTTTCCATAGAATATAATTCACAATGCCATGATCTACAGGCTCTGTGGTTATTCACACATGACACAGACTACTTTTATGTCTTTATAATACGTGTCTTATCATTTAAGGCATAATGAGCTGTTAACACTTTTAAAATTGCTACTTGTCTTTTTCAGAAATCTTCAGTTTTTAATCATGCATCATAAACCCTTTGTCTTTTTGTTTCTTTAGTCCATAGTTATTTCCATTACTTTTCAAATTCCTTTTGACTACACTTTTAAATTCTGGTTTATTTAAAAGTATCTTAACGTCCACCCCCTCAAGTTTTAGAGCTTGTTTTGCTGCTTTGTTAGCCATTTCATTTCCAAGTATTCCAACTATACCAGCATTCATACAATCATTACACAGATAACTGCTTGCATTATTTCCATTGATGGAAACATTATTTCATTTATGCCATTTCTGACTTCCAAAGCCCCTCTTCTGATTGCCATTATTATAGGCAAATAATCAGACAAAAACTGCTGCTGTAGCTGGTCCACCTACCTTACCTAGGCTAGTGCTGACATTATCCCCATTAGTTCAGCTGTCAGGTTGATCACATAATTTGATAACCTTTATCTTTCTGGATTTCCTGACTAAGAACTCGGAAGGCTGTTCCCACTCTGTGTGCTCATTTTTTTTATCTGTCCATTAGACTTGGCAAAGTGGCCTCATTCATTCATTCAGAAACTTTGTTGATCAAAATGTGTGTATTTTCTTTCCCTCTCTTGTTTTTTTCATAGAACTCCAAACACATAAATGGAGTAATAACTATGCAGCTGTAGTTTGATTGTCCATGACCAAAAATTCTTAGTTATCTTAATTTTTCTTTTTTATGTGTCTCTGTTATGTGTTTTTTGATATTAGCATGTGGAAGTCTGTGCCAATCAATACAATTCCGTATATCAAATTCCCCATAAATTTGTTAAGTACTTCAGTTTTGCTGATATCTTTTATCTTTGCCAAAAAGTTAGATCTAAAGCAGTCAAGTAGCACTTTAAAGACTAACAAAATAATTTATTAGGTGAGCTTTCATAGGAGAGACCCACTTCTTCAGACCATAGCCATACCAGAAAAGACTCAATATTTCAGGCACAGAGAACCAGAAATAGTAATCAAGGTTGACAGATCAGAAAAAAAATTATCAAGGGGTCGTGGGGGGTCAAGAATTAGATTAAGCCAAGTATGCAAAAGAGGCCCTATAATGACTCAGAAAATTCCCATCCTGGTTCAAACCATGTGTTAATGTGCTGAATTTGAATTAAAAGACAGCTCAGCTGTCTCCCTTTCAACAGTGGTGCAAAAATTTTTCTTCAGTAACACACAAACTCTTGGTTTAATCTAATTGTTGACCTCCCCCCACCTCACTGTGCCCCTCTACTCTCTGATTTGCTCACCTTGATAATTTTTTTTCTGATCTGTCAACCTTGATTACTATTTTTGGTTCTCTATGTCTTAAATATTGAGTATGTTCTGGTATGGCTATGGTCTGAAGAAGTGGGTCTGTCCCACAAATGCTCACCTAATAAATCATTTTGTTAGTCTTTAAAGTGCTACTTCATTGCTTTTTTATTTTTGTAGATTGCACTTATAAAATTACTATATAAATATTCATCAAATTTAAGCATGAAGAGGCCCCAATCAGATTCTGAAAATTCAACATAGGGATTGTTTTATTGTGTGTTTTCGACTTTCTTTGGCCTTGGTACTCTCTAAATATAGGAAAGTGATTACTTACCAGCTTGTCATCTTTATGAATTTCCCAGATTCAGTTATTGGTCATATATTTTTTTTCAATTTCCAAATTCAAAACAAGGAAAGTTCAGTTGAGTAAATTGAAATCTATGTAGGAGCTCGTGTATTCGATATTGCCAAGTTATATGTATAAATGAATTGTTTTAAGCAATTAGCATTTAGGTCAAGTTTTTTTCTTCCCCATAGATCATTATGGCTATGTCTACACTAGCACCCCTATTTCGAAAGGGGGATGCTAGTGAGACACTGGGATATGCTAATGAGATACTGCAATGAATATTTGGTTATAGGAATAATAGAATTTCAAGTGTGTGGGAGCCTTTCGAAAAGGACCCCATCTAGACGAGCCATGCACAATTGAAAGAGGCACTTTTGAAGTGCCACAGTCACCATTATGCTAATGAGGCATTGCATATTCATTGCATTGCCTCATTAGCATCCCCCAAAGTGTCTCATTAGCATCCCCCTTTAGAAAGGGGGGACTAGCGTACACATAGCCCATAACTTAAAGTTTTTACTAATTATTAATGGATTTTCACATTAGTTTTTTAATTATAAAAATTACATGGATTATAAATCTGTAGATCTGTTTTGGTTCTCAGTGGGAATCTGAATAGCATTATATTCAAAACTTAGAAATGAATGTGCAGGAATTAAATTAAACCCCTCTTTTATAAATATGCAGATCTCCTTCTTGTCTCTAGTAGTCTTGCTGTCCCTATGGAATAAATTATATCCTGGTATCTTGAATACAAGTTTACTGATTAGCCATGTTTATTGAGCACACATTATATTAGGGTTTTGTCCCATTTCCAAGGAAGCTTTCATAAATTCTGGTCCTTGCATTATTAAACTATGTGCAATGCTACTAAGGATCATTAACACTATGTTACTTAAGCTATATTATTGTGTGCATTTAAGATCACATGAATGTGGTCTAAGTAGATGTTGCCTATCCTTAGATTATTTTTTTCCTACTACTTTTGCTATGATTTTAATCCTTTTGGTTTCTTCCCCATTTGCAAGGCACAGCTAATTATTTCTGTAATGAACCCTATAAACCTCTCTTTACCTAGAAGCAGGATATGATCTCCTATGCCTTTTCTTTACTCTTTACAGACCATAGATATGTTCTACTACCCTTGTACACACTCACCACATGTGAGGGGAATCCCAGGGGTCGTGTACTCCCCCAGATATTACAAGTGGGAAGGGCAAGGGACCACAGCCTGTGGCCAGCCTGTGGGCAGCCTGTGGGGATTAGCAGGGGGCCTGGAAACTGCAGCAGGGGTTGGGAACCCTGCACTCACAGGCAGCCATGGAGAGAAGTGAAGCAATGTTGCTCTGCTCCTCAGCTGCTGCCAGGTCACTCAGGTGGAAGAGCAGGACCAAAGGATGCATTTATGGCAGAGAAGACTTGGGGGAAGAGGTGGGGTGGGACAGGGCAGGGGCCTGGGGCGGAGAGGATGTTGTCCTAGCCCTCCCTCGGGTGACATGAGGAGGAACAGACAAGTGGGGAGTGATCACATGGGTGGTGCCAGTTGCCTGTGCCTGTACATCTTCCCCTGCTTATGAATCTTTTCTTTTTTCTTTTCTTTTTTTTATTGCTTTCTCCAGTCAGTACCTTTTGGTAGTACCTGCACATAACACTTTTTGAATTATTTTAATGTATTATATTTTTCTAGCTTAGGTTGCATTGTGCTTTCCCTAGAAACTGCTTCATTTTCATGTTCTCTTTCTTCTGTGCAGCTCTTATATGAATGATTTCTTCCACTTTCACTGTGTGGGCTTCTATTTATGTATCTACAATGGATTTAGCTTATAATAATACGTAGGGGAAAGCCTCATATTCACTTTTGTACCCCAGCCAGCCCACTTCTTGACTCAGTTAGCCACCTGACTCTGTCCTCTTCTCCAACCATTCTCATTATATTCCTACTCCATGCCCCATGGGGGATACTGGCATTTGTTGAGCCCTAGTGCCACTTCACTGCTGTCATATATACATTCTGTTTGCTTGTGTATTGCAATAGTAATGCCCATTCTGGGCTTAAATGCACCATCTTTTCTGGCTACCCCATATAGTATTAGCAGTAGGACACCATAGTAGATTGACCAATGAAATAGCCAGCCAACCGAGACTGAGGATGTAGTATTTCCAGGGTCACTACAAGCTTAACACACACATTCCCTCTTTCTCATAATCTCATTCATTTTGGACACATGATTCAGGCATATCCCTCACATTTTAAATTGAGGTGGGATTTTACTAATGTCTATCTTAGGCTTATATCCATAAGTACCTTCCTGAATAGTCACCCAGGGCATTAATCACTAGCGCCTCAATGGATAATGAATGATTTATAATTGGAAAATTAACGTGTGAAAACTAAGCACTGAGATTTTTTGAAAAAGAACTGTAAAGTTTTTGGGGTGGTTACTTTTGGCTATTCATTTGAAAGATGTTTGTGCAAAGTGTTGTAAAATGTAGCAGATGAATTTCATCCCAAGAATATTTATTAACTCAGAGAAGTAATAGATAAATTATTGTGGAAAGATCATTTTAATTCTAATACAAGCCAAACGGTATAGGTATTTGAATGTAATTTTGTTAGTCATAATTATTTCATTTTTTACTTGAAACTCATATGGAAAATAAAAGCAAATATTTCCAGGTTGGTTATATAAACACACCAGGCAGCGGATCGGGGCCAGGGATAACTTTGTACTGTTGAGAAGGTTCTGTGCTATTCTTTTATGTCTCATGTTCGAACTACAGCATATGTTGTTTTCACAGGTAACTTCCATTTTAAGTTTTTGTCTAGAGAGAGAGAACTTCATAGAACTATTAGTTTGTAGGCACACAGATCACTATATTCAAAAGCACAAAGAGCACAAGACAAGACTGTGAGCACAAGAGAGTCTATACATACATTCCTTGTCACTGACTCTGTATCATGTTACCTCAATTTAGTTTTCAAAAGGAATATTTTTAAAATATGTTATTTGAATGTGGCAATTTCAGTATGTGCCTTTATTGCAGTGGAACCATTAGAGTTTACTTTTTGTTTCTGAATTCAGCCACTCCATATAAGTCTTGGCTGACATTTCTGAAATATCAATCTCTTTCCCTCTGAGCATGTAAGTGTATTTTCTCTAGTATTCAGGAAAATGGTGCCTGAAGGACTTTGAAAGAGAATACAAGAATATTAACCCATGGATATTTTTATCTCTCTCTTCTTGCATTGGGAGGATTGAGGAAAGAAATTGAAGCCGAATTGCTTTAGAAACCTAAATGCTTCATAATGATTTTTGGCAACATGAAGCATTGTTTGAGACATAATGGAGTTCATAAAGCTGGAGTGAGTTAATCAACTTTTTTGTCATTCTGTGCTCTTAATGCTAGAGTTATACTTAATAATATATTAATCAATTATTAGCTGTCAGAAATTATTACACTGCAGTAAAGAATTATTACAAACTGAAAATCTGTGAATGGACTGTCTTTTATCAATAAAATGGTTATGTTCAGTTGTATAACATTCATGAGTAATTCAGCACTCACTCTGCTTGCATCAGTTCAATGTACTGGCTAAGCCTGAAAGCCTGTATGTTTGAGATGAGACAAAAAGAATTTGAAAGTATTGTAAAATCCTTATACCTACCTCAGACAATTAGGTTTTATTTAAGAGCCTGGAATATAGACTTTGAGGGGAAAATATAATAAACCTAACGGTTTTGGAAAGATGTCTTCTTTGTAGACTAGTACAGAAGTCAGGAAGTAAAATGAAAAGTCCTAAATCATCAGAGAAGGATTCCTGTTATCATAACCATTTTCCTTTACAAAGGGTAATGTGAGTTTTATGTTTCTACAATCCGTTGTTCATTTTAGTATGCTGTGCCCTTTATTCCATGATTAACACATGCATTAGGAATCTGCAGAGGCAATTTAAATGCAGTAAGCCTACTTTTGCTTTGATTTACAGGGTTTAAGAATGCAGAAAATGCGGCCCATTATTTTTAGAACAACTGGGAAAACTGCATTACTTACTCAGATAGATACCGAAAATCCAAACGCGCTTACTCCCTTCCTGGACAAAAGTCTCACTGAAAACATTGGGAAATTTGCTTGAGTGAGACTGAATAAAAATGAACAGCCTATTTCCCAAAGATGTTGAATAGTTTCTAAGGACATGCAACTATCATTGAATTCAGAATGGGTTGAAGGTTCTCAGACAGGCTGTTAGTATTTGGACCCTAATCCTATGTCCATTGAGCTGAACAGCAAAACTCTCACTGACTTCAATGTTTTAGAATCAGGCCTAAAGCTCGCTTTACATTATTACTGCTATTCTGTATGACAATACAATTTCTTTAATTTGGTACGTCCGGGACTGGACAGGTGCCGGATTCCAAATTTTCCAGACTATTGGATGTCACCATAACCCCCATGCCCTAGTTCAAACCCCTGCATCCCTAACCCACCCCAGGCTTAACCTCTCTGCCCCTTTTCCACAGCTCTGACTTAAGTGAATTTTGAGGTATGCATGTCTCAGGGGATGCCAGATCATCATGATTTCCGTACTATCAGAGGCCGGATTAAAGGAATCTTACTGCATTTCAACAGCTCTCTTAGTCCTGAAATTTATGACTGAATTGCAATATTGGTCCTATAGGCAGTGCAAATTCTGAGTGACAAATAGTTACCCAGAACTTTTCCTGCACATCTGGCTCCCATATTACTGATCTTCCTTTTATGAGATTTACCTCAGGTATATCATAGAAACATAGAATCACAGAATACTAGGACTGGAAGGGAACTCGAGAGGCCATCGAGTCCAGCCCCCTGTCCCAATGGCAGGACCAAGTACTATCTAAACCATCCCTGATAGACATATATAAAACAAAACAATTCTGAAGTATCCAGAGATATTCAGGCTAACTAGAAAGTTTTTTCATCTGGTATATCCAGCAGTTAACAGAAGTTACATTTAAATTATAGCATTTCATAATCCTGCTTAAAAAGTAGGTGCGCAGCTAACAGATAAAGGAGCAGTGGTGTAATGGTAGAATTATCAGGGTTTCTTAATGGTATTATTTTATCCAGCCTGACTTCATTTTTATATAAAAAATTAAACAAAAACAACTAAAAGAATCTTTATATTATCTTATCTTATACTATATTTATAAAAATAAAATAAAATAAAACAGAGCATGTACAACTGCTAAAGTAAAACACATTTTATATATATAATATACATATATAATATATATTATATACATCAGTTGTTTTACTTTAGCAGTCATATATTCTTTATTTTATTTTATTTTATTTTACTTATGGTTGCAGGCAATACAATTTCCTGGCTCCAGGCAATGTACCATCTGGGAGATAAGTATCAGAGAGGAAGCTGTGTTAGTCTGTAGCTTCGAGAACAACAAGAAGTATTGTGGCACCACAAGACTTTTTGTTGTTCTCATGTTGGAGATGTAAGTATGCATAACTAATAAGAGCACTTAGGGCAAAATGTTTCCTTACAGAACAGTTCAGGGGCTACAGAGGGAATCACAGAGTGACATCTAGCTCTAGAGAAGGGGTTCTCAATTTTTTTCTTTCTGAACTCCCCTGCACTGCCACCACTGTACAATTAATAACTCCACTGCACACCTGTGCCAAACAAAATGTTTTTGCTGCATATATAGGCCGGGTCAAGCATTACTGAATACCAAGCAGGGCAATTGCTTGGGGTCTTTCTCAGCATGGGGCCCTACAAAGCTAAAATACACAGGCATTGACTGAAGCCCCAGTGTCATACTAAAAAGAATTACACTTGATCTTTTTTAAGAGTGATAAAGCAAAATGACATATTCATTGGTAATACACATATGTCTATCAATGCCATATCATATGCATATGGTATGCTTCATGCATGCTGTCTCTCTCTAACACACACACACACCACACAAACTCACACACATATGCACACACACACACTGCATCTAAGCTAGATTTTTTTTTGACAAAACAGGCATTTTGTTAACAAAACCCATGGAACACTCAAACTAAAAATGTGTTCTGTCAACAAATTGTCGACAGAACTTGGCTCTTTTGTCAACAGCCTTCTGCCTCTCACCCACGACACAGAACACCATCTTTCTCCACAGAATCTGTCGACAAAAAAGCCTTGTGGACACTCTGGGGGCGGCTCTCTGTCAACAGACAGGGCTTCTGGGTGGCTGGGCAGCCGTGTTTGCAGAGCTTCTGGTCAGCCATTCTGTTCAGAGAGGGCCAGGCAGTCCAGCCAGTCTCTGTCAACAGAACAGATTGTTTTTTTGATCTACTTTTGTATGTGGATGCACTCTGGTGACAGAAGTTTTGTCAGAAGACCTCTTCTGACAGTGACTTCTGCCAACAGATCACTGTGGTGTAAACTTAACCATGCACATGCACAACCACACTCCCTTTTGTTGTTTATTTACCAGTGTTTTGTTCCCCTTAAGTCACTAGCTAGGTGAGTTATATGTGGAAGGGGAAAGAGCTGGACTTCTACTGATCTGGACTGATGCTCCAGACCTGGGGTCCCATACAAGACATCCGAAATTTATATGAGCTTCCCTATTACACAGATCTCCACAGTATGGCTGTGTCAGTTCTTAATTAGATTTGAGGCACCTTCTTCTGGGTGTTATTCCCTAGTGCTTCCATGTTCTGCTTCAAAGAGAGTGTATACTTTTAATTCCAATTCTGCTTCAAAAGAGAGTGCTTCCTTATAACTCCCCAAGGCAGTCCATCTGTCTGGTCCTTTTGCAATAAGCCTACTTGACAGTGTTTTAGGCTATGTCTATACTAGGTAAATAAGTCAATTTCAGATATGCAATTCTAGTTACAGCATTTGTGTAGCTAGAATTAACATAAAGGAATTGACTTATTTCCCTAGTGAAGACCTAGCCTCTATAGTCTTGCGTCAACATCCCTTACTCTGTGGGATAGTGAGCAATACAGGGGCTGACTGCCAACCACAGAGAGATTGATTTTGCTGCACCTTCACCAGGTGCAAAATCAAATTCTGGAAGATCGGGCCTGACTTGGTTGATCTTCTGCTTACTTTAGACAAGCCTTTAGAGTCCTTGGATTTCACTCCTCTTGTTCCTCTTTCCAGCTGTTGCAGCTGTTAATCCTTGGAGGTGCTTGCCTTCCACACTTCATCCATTCACGTCTCATTCATCAGGAACAGAACCACATTCAAGCCAAAGGAGAGAGATCAATTCTACTTCTAGTATGAAGACATTTTATTTACCTTAATTATTACTAAGGATTATAACATTACAATGAGCCTTAACATGAAGTTTCTGTTGTATAATAAAACTAAATACAAAGTTTCTACAATAGGAGATGACTTAATAAAGGACCTAATACAAAGTTAAAAAGAAACTCGAGACATTATAAAAATGACAAATAAAAAGGTTTATCTAAACCAAGGGAGGGATCTGGGGCACTGAACACCAGTCCTCTGTGAATGAGTTTCAGCTTTTCTGCCCCGGGGTCCCAAAAAGTTAATGCTTGCCTAAGTCTGTAGACCCATGAATACTTGCTCATTGCTTCTCCAAGTGGCCTGTGACCCTGGCTCAGAACCTCTGCTTTAGAATAATGAGTTGTGTTTTTCTGCTTCTAGTAGCACAGAACATCTCTACAGCTGTGTTTAACATTAAAGTGGAATATTTCTAGTGGATTCAAAACTTCATAGCATTGCAAAAATGGTGTTATTGGTTGCTAAATTTAAAATTCTGAGCTAGACAGTGAGTGCGTCACCAACTCTGCACTCTGTTTTTGTCAAGGATTCCAGGTTGGTGGTTTAATGATTTCTCCTCAGGAAGATCCACAAAGTAAGGTCTAGTGAGTTCTCTGGGCAACATATTAACTTATCACCTCTTAGCATTTAAGAGGTTTGAGGGCAGCCATTTATTTAAAAAGAAGGAAAAGCCAAGTCCTGACATTGTTTTAGCCTATTAGTTAGAATGTAAAGTAACTCAAATGCTTGCTAAAAGGATGGTGGATGCTAATACTATAAAACAAAATGTTGCTACTGAGAGATTGACATGCCTTAGAGACAATAAACAAATATATAGGATCATAAAGGACACCACACTATCATTATGTTACAAATCCAAGATGAAAACCTTTTCTTTCCACCTAAAATAGCTTTATTTTTCACCTACAGACAGGGTCATTGTTTTGAACCTTCAAAAGCACTTATCACTTTCTGTTATTGTAATTTGAATGTCTGAACCTTAAAAAGGTAGCAGACAGTTCTGAAGATAAAGTGAGAGCACTGAATACTTGTAATGATTTATTTGTTCCCTGAAAAGATTTTGGAGGACAATATTATGTTGGTCTGATAAGGATAGACTTCTGAGATGTGGTTTTACATGGCTATATTATATGTTTATCATTTGAATGGCAGAGCAGATAGATGCTGTTAGTTGTGCTGTAGACGAGTTAATAATGTTTGAGTAATTCAGTTCACAAAATAATTGTGCCAAAGCAAACTATTCCGATAAGTTACCTATGTCAATGATTATTTATTGTTCTAGCATTCTAGAGAAAAATCTCATATCCCTTTCTGGTACTTGAATTATTTCACTAGCTGCTGATAGTAATTAAGCAACAGTTAAAACATGCTAAAATAATTTTGGCAGTCCATGACATCAAAAGGGAAGTCAATTAGAAAACACTCAGAAATCCTAACTACAACAGTTTTGGGTGTTTGATCTTGTCATGAATGGAAGATGATCCATTAAGAGAATATATAATATCCCACATTTATTCAAGGGTATGGTTACAGAGAAAAAACAGAAATGTATGTATAATAAAGTACGTGAAGATATTCAGTAATAATAGTGGGACACAACTAATCACACCTACTATCAACAAAATGTTACTGTCCATTTTTAATATGAAAATGGTTGATATTTCAGGGGTAGCTTAAAGTAACGTGAATATGTCCTCCACTGATGGTTGGATAAGAAACTGTGATTGTGTCACACCATGAAGTTGGTGGCTCTTAAACTGTTGCTAACAGCATGCTATCCTCACAGATTGCCTTGGTTTACAACTGATTTTTAAGGAATGAATTATATAGGGAATACAATAGTGTTATATTTATTGAAATCACACAGAGAATATAATCAGACCATGGCGTAGAATATTTTCAGTCCTACATTTTAGCAGAAGTGGAGGAAGTTATTACAAAAATCACATCCCCTGCAATTTTCTGAGATGGTGGAATCAGATATTGTGTGAGCTGGGAATGCTATCTTTATTCTAGAGAGGATCAGTTATTAAATCCAGACTGGATAACCAGTCATTAATTGCCATATTATTCATTCCAGTTGGAACAGGGATTGGTAAAACAAGTTTGAGGAGTTTTTAACCTCGTGAACTATATTTTAGATTTGCAAGATTAGGGTATGAGTTCTCTCCCCTCACCCCATGAACACTGCCCTATCATTTACACATTTTCTATTGATGATTATTCAATTTAAAAGCAACTTCATATTTTGCTCAAGTTTGAAGGGATGGCCTGTGCTCTGTATCAGAAATAGAAAAGTACGGGCAGAACACATATGGTCTCTAAACAGGATATATATCAAGGGCATAAGAACAGAAGAATGGGCATACTGAGTCAGACCAACAGTCCATCTAGCCTAATATCCTGTCTGCGTACAGTACCATGTGCCCCAGCGGGAGTTAATTGAACAGGTAACAGTCTCTGTCCTCTGCCATCCATCTCCAGCTTCTGACTAACAGAGGCTAGGGACACTATTCCTTATCCATCCTGGCTAATACCAGCCTCCATGAATTTACAGTATCCTGGAAAGCCTCATCAGCATATCTGTCTGCCTCCTTTATCTCCTTCATCCTGGCCTCCAAAGCCCACACTCAGTCTCTGAGGGCCAGGAACTCCTTACAACAAATGCACAAATATGCTACCTGACCATGGGGTAGGTAATCATACGTATGACATAGGATAAAATGAACAGGTTAGACCCCACTCTGCTGCTGGGCTTCTGCCTGCATTTTCAATGGATAATTAGATTATATATGGGGTTAATATGTAAATGAGGTAGATCGGGATATAGTTTAGCATAAAAATTTTAAAGAATGTCAAAAGTAACTAGTTCCTCTCCACTCTAACTCTAAAGTCCCCTCTCAAAACTCCCTCCTGTCTGCAATCACCCTGGTTGCAAGTTCGCCTGGTCACTTGCTAGTAGGCTTTATATAGCGCTGGCATTCCTGATTGGTAGCTCTGCCCCCAACTACAGCTTGACCAATGAGGAGAGTAAGTTCTGGATTTCAAATCCAAACTGCCAGCCTCAGCACCTGGTCTTTCAAGCAAGCAAGCAAACAAACAAACAAACAGCTTGATACATTGTCTTTTACATACACAAACACAAGCCCAGTACACAGAAGCAAGTAACCCGCAAACACAAACACGCACATGCCAGACTTACCCCAAGGTCCTGTGAATTGCTCCTCCTTCACCTGGAGTGCTTCCCTCTCAAAACTGCCTCCTGTTTGCCATCAAACTGTTTGTAAGCAAGGGCCTAGCCATGGGTGGACCTTGACTGGTCACAGGCAACCCAGTTAGCACTGGGGCTCATCCAAAAGTGATCATCACCCAGCACCTGCAATCCAGAACAGAACAATGCTCTGACAATTCTATAACCTATGCTGTGGCTGCTCTGCCTTGTCAGGATTTTACAAGACATATCTACTGCTTCAGTTTCTTCTAAATGGGTCCCTTTGCAACTTCACATGGACTATGTGTACACTAGAAAGTTTTATCAACAAAACTCATGGAGAGTCTACACACAAAATGCATTTTGTTCACAGTCTGTCAACAAAACTTGGCACTTCCACCAACAGCATTCTGCCTCTTTGAAATGAAGAATAGTGCCTTTGTTGACAGTTACTGTTGACAAAAAGTCGTATACAATCTCTGGGGGAAATTCAACAGACAGGACTTCTGGTTCAGTGGACAGCCCTGTTTGCTTAGCTTCCGGCTGGCCATTCAATCAAGACAGCAGCCAGGCAATCTGGTTGCTCTCTGTTGACAGAGCAGATTGCTCTTTCAATCTTCTTTTGTGTGTTGACATGATCTTTCAACAGAAGATTTGCTGGAAGAGCTCTTCTGACAGTAATATCTGTTGACAAATCTCTGTAGTGTAGACATAGCCATGGAGTTTAAGAACACAAGTAACACACCTTGTGGAAGGCTGATTTATTAAAATAACATTACAATTCAAAGTCAACTCAACTCCAAAAACCTCATCATTCTCATACTCCATAGTACCTTCTCAAAACCAGGTCCTGCTGCTTAGCTTTTCCAAGCTTTTACTCATTAAACATTCTACCTTGATTCCCTGCATGCTTCTCTCACAACATCTCCCACTAACTCTCTTTCTCCTCTTTTGAGCAGCCTCTTTCGGGTAGGAAGTACCACCTTCAGATTGCAGCATATTACATTTGGTGGTCTGCCTCTGCCTCAGACGAGAACCTTTTAAGAGGTTGTAACACAAACGTAAGCTCAGAGAGCAGCCCCATATCAGACCAATCATATCTGGAGAAACTTACTAATTTCTAAAGAAGTTTAAGAGAAGGGATACTCAATTACACAATTAGCTAAGCTACAACTTTTGGGAAATAAGAGGCTTCTGGGAGGAGGGTTTCCTTCCGGAAGACCCAGTGGGCTGTGTGTCTGCATGTGTTATTCTGGAGTCCAGAAGAGCTTCTTTCAGACTCCAAATCACGTGTCCGTATCCTAATGAGGTGTGGGAAATTTATATCTGCACCTCATTAGTATCTTCTGTGTGGCTCATTACCATACCACTTCCAGAAGAAGTGGCATGTGAAGACATAGCCATAGAGACTGAAGAAATACAAATCACAGCCATGTTCTGCCTCCTTTGGCTGCCAGATTGATTGAGAATCCTGCAGCTGAGGTCACAGCTGTGATCTTATTACCTCCTCCTTCATGTTTTATTTTTTAGTTTGTCTAAAAAAATGGAAGGAAATGGTTGAGTCACAGTGACACAAACTGAATTACTGGCAATGTGTTAAATGAACAATTTAATTTTCTTAGGATTTACTTCAGTAATTTCTGTACTACAATGAGCATTAAATTATGCATTTTGCTGAATGTGAATGTTGTCTCTTGTGCCATGAAGTGCTACTCCAGTTAGAAACGCAAAGAACTTAATTCTCTTTTATACTTACCCCGTTAAATTTCCAGGGTGATCTGAAGGGGTCTTGGTTTAAATGAATATCAGTTCTCAAGCTACTTGTAATAGTAATGCAAAATGTGTGTTGCTTAAATTACAACAATAGATTTAAAGCTGTTCAATATTTTCCTTACCCAAGAATCAGATTGCTGTACTGATGCATGTCACACAAATTCTGTGTGCAAAGTTCCCCCACAATACACATGACAGCCAAAAAGGGGTTGGTTTTGTTGTGTTTGTATTTGTAAGGCCGTATTTCTAAAGACAGGTGTCTGTATATTTTGCTTTTCGTTTCATGTGAGCCTAAAAATATTTTTTTCATCAATCTACTCAATGGGTCTACACATCAGGATAAATCCCATCACCAGTTATAGCAAGTGTCTGGATAATATTGAACAGCAAATGTAGATACAGTGTAAATATATTAAATCTTCCCAATACAACAAATGTTATAAGGAGAATTGTAAGAGAGTGCTTGCCCTGTGGGCTGAAAAGCCTGAGGCTAAGCCAACTCTGATTACAGAATAAGCTCTATGTAAGAGGAATCAGGTGATTTCAGTATAAAAGGAGATGAATTTTAAACTGAAGGGGGAAAACACAGAAACTGCAGCTCGGCCTGCAGGCACTGCAGGGTGCAGTAAGAGGGTTCCTGATTGAGTCTGGGAAGGCACTACCTGAAAGAACCTGTGAAGGACAAACTCCAGGAAGGAGATACGGAGAAGCAGGCAGAACCTCAGGCAGTAGTGCTCTGCTCAAACTGGGATGAAAACTGAGAGGTTGTGCTCTATTTTCAAAGACATTTATTTTGGATTACTGAGAGAGAGAGTGACTTAATTAGGGTTGTCCCTGGAGCACCAGTGTGTGCCCGGAACACTAAATAAATGGAAACCCATGAGGGGATTGTTTGAAATACCTGTGGACTATGGAATTATTCAGTGGCCTGGAAGAAGGCTAACAGAGGGAAGCTTTTGTAAAAAGGATCTCAGACCAAAAAATATGAGCTTGGGGGATCAGCTGTCCTCATTGCAAGAACATATGGCCTAACAAAACACAGGGATTTGAGTCAGGAATAGATTGGCAAATAATGCATTCCTGGATATCACACAAAAATTATATACTTTGGCCATGCTCATGTCCTTTTCTATCCCATTTAGTGAACACATCTTCAACTAGGTCAGATATATAACTCTGAAAAACTGCAGCAACTGTCTTTTAAATGAGCGCCAGATGTGTTTGTACACTCATTCAGTGAGGGAATAGGAGCAACATGATGTGACATCACAGTTAAGACAGCTTGACTAGCAAATGCTGAAAACTCATTTAGAAATGATCACAGACAATCCAGAGAGTTAAAAATCATCGGAGACAATGATTCATGAAATAATTTCAAACAACAAAAACATTTCAGACAATTGTATGCCGTGTGACATGGATACTTAATGAGAACGAGAAATGCTATCTTCAATATATAAATTATTTGTTGTAAAATGCTCCTTTAGATACAGTCAGAAAACCAGGATTCTGTTCTCAGTTCAGCTACAGACTTGTGTGGCTTTGGGGAAGTCTTTTTGACCAACACTTCCAAAAGTAGCCACCGATTATAGCTGCTAATCATCAGAGACCTTCAGTCAGATTTCAAATATGGTTTTTGGAATTTCAGGCTCACCATCCCTGAAACGTCAAAATAAGATTACCTGTATTGTGGTAGTTAAGCTCACTAATGTTTGTAAAATGTCCTTTGGATTTAATACGTATCTGTTAAAACTAACTGTCTATATTTTAATATTTTTAGATATTCTTCTGCTCAAGGCCTATGTCCCATTTTTTGAAAATTGACGTGGGAACATTGGAGCCTAATTCCCATTTGGCGTTGACTGACCCTATGGCTCCCGATTTCCTAAGTTAATTTCAAAAGTGTGACTTAGCCATCTAATGCCATTTGTGCATCACAGCTTTTGTCAACATAATTATGTTGCTCAGGTGCGTGATAAACCACCCTCAGCGTGACATAGGTTAAAATTGCTGGTGTGGACAGCACTATGTCAGTAGGACAGCTTTATAACCGTTTTTATTCCAAATTGTCAAAACACCTACTTTCTTTGACATGATAAACAAGTTTATAACTACAACGAAGTGTCCTGTGGCACCTTATAGACTAAGAAAAGTTTTGAGCATGAGCTTTCGTGAGCACAGACTCACTTCATCAGATGCTGGTCTTGGAAATCACTTGGAAGTGGAAGTGTATCTTGGAAGTTTATAACTAGAGCTTCTATATTTGTAATGCCAGAGCTCTAAAGGTTTACGTGGTTTTCTGAGTAACAGAACAAAACTGCTGCTGTTTTCAAAGACCGTTCCTTTGGGAAATCTTTTAATTCTTTTTGCTTTTATAGAAACTCCAGATTTTCATCTTATCTTGTAAATGTTCTATTAATTTTGTGACATTTGGAGATATCTATTTTTACTCATAAAAATATTTTACTCATAAATGTGCCATTCAATAGTCCAGCAGTGTTCTGCCTCTCAGACATAAAGCATCATGCTGCTGTTGACAGATTCTGTTGACAAAAAAACTGTGTGAATGCTCTTGGGGACCTTCTCTTAGCAGACAGGGCATCCAGAACAAGGGGCAGCCCTGTTTGCTATGCTTCCGGGTGCCTGTTTTGTTGAAATAGCAGCTGAGCTGTTCATCTGCTCTCTCAACATAGTGGAGCGCTTTTTTGATTGGCTTTTTTGTGTGGACGCACTTTGTTGACAGAAGTTTTGTTTGGAAATCTCTTACAACAGTGACTTCTGTTGACAGAGCACTGTACTGCAACCATAGCCTATGTTTTTAGTTAACAACTTAATGGAGTATTACTATTTTGTGGTCATCTTATGTTGTGTTTTTGTTTAAGGATGTAACATGGTTGTTTTATGGCAATAGAACAAGCATGTGTCCAACCAGAGATTTAAATATATTTCTTTGAGTTCCTTTATGTAAAATGTCAGCGGGGTAGCTGTGTATTGGCAGTTGACTTTAAGCAAAAATGAATAGTTCTGTAGCACCTTAAAAACTAACAAATTTATTTAGGTATAAGCTATGATTGGCTGAAGCCCACTTTATCAGGTGCAGCAAGCAGAAACTTCAGTTCATCAGGAATATGTTTACCTGCAAAGAAGGAAGTGTTACGTTACCATGCAGAGCACCAGTGTTAATGAAGCCAGATCAATCAAGGTGGATGTAGCCCATTTCCAACAGCTGATCAGAAGGTGTAAACACCAAAAAGAGGACATTTTTGTACTGAGCTAGCCACTCCCAGCTTTTGTTCAAACGCAAACAGTGCAAAGTTTGGGTATGAATTCCATGCAAAACTTTTCCCCTTCTACAACATGTAGGATCTCTCTTTTATGCATGTGCCTACACATTAAGAAGCTCCTACATTAAATGAAAATTAATGCTACCTTTCTTCCCCCAACCTTTCATGTATGCATAACAATTTTTAATTATATGATTACTTACTTTGTTTTCCACAAGATGGGGTAAAACAGGGTTGTTTGTGTTGTCTGCTGGACCCTATGTTGGGCTATGTCTCATTAGGCATAAATCAACTGCCAATACACAATTTGAGCTATGCCAATTGTGTAGCTAAAGTCAATGCATCAGCAGTAGACTTCCATGTCTATCCCCATGGCAAAACAAGCCAGCAGTCATGTAGCACTTTAAAGACTAACAAAATAATTTATTAGGTGATGAGATCTGTCTGAAGAAATGGGTCTGTCTCATGAAAGCTTATCACCTTATAAATTATTTTGTTAGTGTTTAAAGCGCTACGTGACTGCTGGTTTGTTTTGTTAGAATGCAGACTAACACAGCTACCTCTCTGTTACTGTCCACATGGCAGAAAGCCAACCTTTCTTATTCGTTGCCTGTTGCGAGGAGTACAGAGGTCAACATTGACCCATAGGAGTGTAATTTCAAGCATGCATGAAATGAAACCCAAGAAGATCAACGCTGAGAGCCTTAATCTCCCACTGTAGTGTGGCTCCAGCCTCAGCTGGTTTAGGAGTTGAAAAGTGTGTATTGAGAGAGGCAGGGGTTTGCAGAAAAAGAAAGTCCCGTCTCACTGTTAAGGCAGCTCAACAGTTCATTTGAGAACTGGATTCTAACATACAATTCCTGTGTGATCCTGGGCAAGTTACTTAAACCCAGATTTTCACATTTGGTATAACTCAGATAAGGTGGGTGGGGATGGCATGGTATGATTAATCAATTAGGGCAAACTGCAGATAGTAGGACAGACAATTTCCAAAGTTGTTGCTTATTTTTAATGCTTAGATTCATGAAGCTAGCAATACATAAGCATCTATACTGCCTTGCTGATTAACCAGAAGCCTAAAATACAGTTCCCTTAAAGCAACCTAGCCTTAAGCTTCTAGTCATATAGCCAAGTCAAATATGAGGACTACCAAACTTTTTCTTCATCATGTAAAAAGTTCTACCTATCCCCAAACATCAGATATGTCACTCACTCTAACATCAGGCAATTGCCTGTCTCCCACCATTTGTAAGTAGTTTTATACATATTTCAAAAAGACAGTAAGATGTGATATTAGTACAGTCACAGTTAATCTAAATGTTAACATCTTTCAATCTCTGAATTAAGAAAAAAGAGCCATAAGCAAGAAGGCCGCATCTACAGTAGCAAGTTCTTAAGGAAAATCAGTCCCTTGTTCGAAAGAACATGTGGATCGTCCACACACAAAATGCACTCTTTTGATCTGAAATCAAAAGAATTTGAGTCTTCTTCAAGAAGCCCTCTTCCACTCCCAGATTAGGAAGAGTGCATCCCTTTGAAAGTCTCTTTTGAAAAAAAGCATGTGTAGATGCTCTGCAGGCCCTTTTTTCAAAAGAGCAGTCCTCATGGTTCTGGATTTTTCGATCCGTGGCTCATTCTTTTATCGGGCTGTGTGGACGCTCTCTATAGCAAGAGAGGGTAAATCTTTTGATCCACTTTTTCATGTGTAGCCATGCTCTTTTGAAAGAAGATCTTCTGGAAGATCTCTTCTGGAAGATCATCTTTTGAAAGATTGCTGTAGTGTAGACATGGCCGAACAGTGTTGCATAAACAAGAACCTCTAAAAAATACACATTAAACACACAAAACCCACAATTATTACCTCCCAATATGTCTCCAAAGATTAAATCTGGGTCAGTTTAGCCTGTTATTTGTGAAACTTTCTGGCCCTGTGTCACATTTAGACACTGATTATGTATTCTTCCTCATGGATGCCTAAATGAGATGAAAAGGACCAGATTTGAGGATTGGCAGTACTGAAGTTGATTGGGGATGAGGTCTGAACAGATAATATTCTATATAAAGATACGTTCTCCTGAAAAATCAAATCTTAGCTGTCTCAAGTTAGGTATCCAAAATTAGCGGACACCACTGACAATTTTTGCAGTAATCTCACTTTGCCTCAGTTCCCCATCTGCAAAATGTTCACAGGTCTGATGTGAAGAAAAAATCAGCAGTGTTTGTGAAGCACCTAGGCCCTGTGATGAAAGCACAGAAATACCCAAGAAGAAATTGCTAATTTTGTATTCAGTGTGTAGTTTCAAAACTATGAAGACCTGAGGTTACACGCTGAAAGAAGACAAAAAGAATTTTGAATAACTATTCGTTCACTAAATGAGGAAGGGGTCCTTTGTGAAAAATAGTATGTGATCATGCAATTAAAGATGGTAAAATGCCTATGCAGATCAAGCTTAATTTTCTCATCTCCTAGGTTTTCAGGGTTTGACTTTGCAACTTTCATGATCTTTTAGTACAGCTTTATAAACTGAAATTGCTAGTATCCTTTTTCATTGCTTGGTATTTCATATGCGAAAAGTAAGATAACACTTTTTTTTTAAAGTTTCACTTTTATATCTGATTGGAAGATGCTTAAAAATTGTACATGCTTACATTTTGACTTAGGGGCATTTTGTTAAATGAGATACCTTTTCTGGTAATCATGTTATACCTGATACTTAATGGTGAGGACTGCACTTTTAGTGTCTACAACATTGTGGAGGACCTGTTAATCCTTGGATATTAGAGAGGCAGTGTAGGTAAGGTAATATCTTTTACCTGCCCTGTCTCCCTTTTACTGGACTGGCAACTGCACTTTACTGAGATACCTGGAGTTTATTATGTGAGTTTCAAATAGGGATTTCTGGATTTTTAATACACAAACTGATAACGACAGAAGTTGATCTAAAACAAGCACCGCAAAACAAAGGAAACCTATACTAGTATCACCTTCCAAATTGTTGAAGCATTATTTAGAGTCTGGCGATGATCCTTTAATGGATTCAGTGTGAAATCCTTCTGAAAAGTCCATTTAAGTCAAAGGATCACAGAGTTCAAAGTTCTGATTGTACCAGCTGTCTTGCAAAACTGGGGCTTTAAACTTCAAGTTTACCCATGTTTCAAGTCATCTGAAAGATTTAGGATAACTTATTTTTCTAATATAATTGTATTTAGGTTCAACCAAGGAGAACATAGCACATTAACAGATTTGCATTGTATTTAATTATTAGGTCAGAGAGAAACTTACAGTGCCTGCAGTTAAAGCAAAGTAAGTCTATTTTAAGCATAAAAAGAGCAACTTCTGATCCTCTAAAATTCTTTTTATCATGGGAGGGAAAAGCATCTTCTGCATTATCCCAGTTAAACTGATAATGCTGTGATATCAATTGTTCATTTTCCTCCACGGCCCCAAGCCATAATACTTCTATTAATTTCAACCAAGCTACCCTCTTGTTGGTGATCTGGCCCAATCTATATCCATCACATAACAGAGTCTCAAACTAAATATATTTCCCCAATAATAATTAAAAAGAAAAAAGAAACGAAAAAGCAACTATGGTTAAGCAATAGAGTGAAAGAGGTAGCTAGAGGAAATGGGAAAAAAAATCCTCAAAAACTTACTAAGGAAAAATAGAAAGGAACATAAACTCTGCTAAGTTAAGTGTAACAGTATAATCAGGCAGACAAATAAAAAAATTGGCAACAAAGAATTTAAACAACTTTTATTTTAAGTACATCAGAATCAAGAAGCCTGCCAAGCAATGTGTGGGGCCACTGTACAGTTGCGAAAGGATCTCTCAGGGAAGCTAAGTCATTGTGGAGATGCCAAATGCTAAATCTTCTGTGCAGAAGATATGAGACATTCTTTTTAGGTGACACATCTGAAGAACTGTCCCAGACTGAGCTGTTCTTAGAGCTGAGGTTTTTTGATAAATTAAACAAATTTGTTACCCAGACCAGATTGTATTCACTCCAGATTTCTGAATTAACTCATATGAAATTACAGCACTATTTCCTATGGTACGTAACCCTATCCCTTAACTCAGCTCTGTGCTAGCTGGCTGGAGGATACCTAATGCAATACTGATACATATATATTTTTAAAGGCTCCAGGGGGTATCTTGGTAATTACAGATTGGTAAACCTAAATTGAGCACCAAGCAACGCGGTTGAAACTTTTGCAAAGAACACAATAATGGTACACACATAATATGTTGGGAGACAACATGACTTTTGTAACGGGAAATCGTGCCTTACGAATCCATTAGAATTTTTGAGGGAGTGAACAATCATGTGGACAAGATGATACAGTAGACACAGTTTACTTGGAGTTTTAGAAAGCCTCTAACAAGATACCACAACAAGGTCACTAAAACAAAGAAAGTAGTCATAGAATAAGAGGGAATATCGTCTCATGACTCAGTAAGGGCTTGTCTACACTTGCCCCCAATTTCGAAGGGGCCGTGGTAATCAGGGCCACAGGACATTGCTAATGAAGTGCTGCGGTGAATACACAGCACTTCATTAGGTTAATTTTCCCTCATGGAAACTTAGAAGCTTCAAACTTCGAAGTGCCAGCATGCGTGTAGCCGTGGGCACTTGAAAATGCCCGTGCTACTTCAAAGTCCCTTTACTCCTTTTTTGAGGAGTAAAGGGACTTTAAAGTGGTGTGTGTGTTCAAAGTGGGATAGACACTTTTAGGTGCCCACAGCTACACGCATGCCAGCACTTTGAAGTTTGAAGCTTCGAAGTTGCCACTGGGGAAAATTAGCCTAATGAAGTGCTGCATATTCATTGCAGCACTTGATTAGCAATCTCCCATGGCCCTGATTACCCTGCTCCCTTCAAAGTTGGGGTCAAGTGTAGACACAGCCTAAGTGGTTAAAAGATAGGAACCAAAGGGTGGGAATGAATGGTCCCTTTGTAAAATGGAGGAAAAGTAAATAGTGTGGTTCTCAAGGATGTGTATTGGGACAGGTGCCATTCAACATATTGATAAATTATCTGAAAAAGGGGAAGAACAGTGTTGGCAACATTTTCAGATGATACAGAACTGCTTGAGGTTGTTAAGTCTGTAGCTGACAGCAAACAGTACAAAATGATCTCACTAAACTGCATGACTATAGAACAAAATGGCAGATGAAGTTCAGTGTTGTTGAGTACTATGTAATGCATACTGGAAAACATAATCCCAACTATACATGCAAAATAATGTGACCTACATTAGTTGTCATCATTCAAGAAAGATTGTGGTATTATTGTGGACAGTTTTCAGAAAAAAAACCCTGCTCCAATGACAGTCAAACAAAGGTAATGGAATGTTAGAAACTATTAAGAAAGGAAAAGATAATAAAACAGAAATATCATAAAGCCACACTGTAGAGCCATGTAAGCTAATGCCTTGAGTACATCATACAGTTTTGATTTTCCAGGCTTAAAAAGGAAAAAAATAGAATTGGAAAAAGTACAAAAATAGCACAAATGATTAGGTGTCTTGAATATTTTCCATACAAGAACAAATTAAAAAGAGTTGAACTGTTCATCTTAGAAAATAGATGACTAAAAGAGGATAAAACAGAGGTCTATAAAATCACAAATGATATGCAGAAAGTGAATGAGAAAATGTTATTTACTCCTTCATATAAGAAAGAACCAGAAGGCACCAGTTAAATTAATAGGCAGCGCATTTAAAACAGCAAAGTAATTCTTTATACAACACACAGTCGTCCTGTGAAAACTATTGCCAGGGGATTTTGTGAAGGACAAACATACAAGTGGTTTCAAAAAAGAATTTGATAAATTCATGAAGAATAGGTTTGTTAATGTCAATTAGCCAAAAAGTTCACTTGGTAAGTGTTCTGTTCATTTTCCATATAGCATCTGGCACAAATAACTGTTGGAAAACAAGATACTACAGTAGATGGATGATTTTTTCTGGCCCAAATAGCTATTCTTATGACTTTAATCTAATGAGTGCTTGGGCTTTATTCTCCTTTCACTTACAGTGAGGTTAGACAGAAATGACTCCCCTGAAACATTGGTAAAACTGGTGTAGGGTGTTATGCTGTAATGAAGCTAATGGCATCAATAGGCACTTACTGTAATTTCTTATGTCACGTTAGAATACAGCTATGTTCAGAGTATTGGTATGAATCTATTTTCAGCCTCATTTAAATTCCTTCAGTCATAGTATGAAGAATTGATTTAACTAAATAACAAAGTTTACGTTTCAAGTTTGATCCTCTCCTCTGAAAGGTCATCACTTTAACTTTCAAGATATCAGAAATGGACAAAATCTCTATTAAAGCTGTGCAGAGAAAATAATTCCATCTCACAGATCATTTTGATATTTCAAAATGGGGTTTTAATCTTATGTGTACCCAGCTCCTCCCTCACCCCCTGCCCAATTTAAGAAGCCTCCTTTAAAAGGAATGGAGGTTTCCACACAGCAGCATACAAGGTAAGCTCTAAGAACACTAATTCTATACAGTCTTCATACTGAGATACTGAGGAGACAGGCAAGCTGACAGAAAACATGTATTCTGTTCCATTTGAATCTGGCCTGGTTGCCTGAGAAACTTCACCAAAATCAACCTGACCCCAAAAACCTTTTTTGATTTTGTGAATTGACATTTTCCAGCTAAACAACCAGGTCCAGTGCTTATATTCATTAGTTGAACCACTTACCGCCATAGGCATATGTTCTGCAAACAATTGGAGATGGAGAACGAATTGGTCAATACAATCATATTTAAATATTTGTTACCTTGCTGTCATGATACTAGAGTAGCTAAGTAGAGTAGCTGTCAAGGACATTTAAATTAATGGTCATGTTCAGAGTATAGCAATCAAGATGATTTGGATTAGAAGGCCATTAATTCATAATGTCGAGGAATACTGCACAGAAAATAAATTGGTAATATTCACTCAAATTTAAATAAAGGTATTCAGCAATTCTTATATCCATTTTGTTTGCTTTCCATGAACATCAGCATGAGTGAATTTGACAGGAATATTCACAGATAATATCAAAGTTGAATAGTCAACAAATATTAATCTGCCTATGCAAAAATCAGCAGTGGATTCTTCCCATGCCTTCAATCAGAGAACTGAACTGTTAAGTCACATGTTATCTGACCGTTTACAGATGTAATCAAGGTCCACATTTCTTGGTAATGATATGGCCAAGTCCGGACTACAGAGAGAACAATAACCCTCCAAAAATTATAAGTAAATTAAAAGATTTTGGGATCTGTTCAGAAGCATCTGGCCCATGGGCCACCGATTGACTACTCGTGAGTTACAACTAATGACCTTGGTTGGATATCAAGTACTTGCAGCAAACTGTAAGCATTCAAACAATAGAGTTAAAAATGTCAAAGGAAAAAAAAATCTTGAAATACTGGCAAATAATGAATAATGCTGAAGAAATCATTATCTTGCTGATGTTTTCTGAGGAAAGAGAGAGAGGCTAAATTCATCAAAGAAATCCAATTAATAAAGTGGTTTGGTAGAATGCCAGGATTAAACAAATGGGACTTAAATAGCAAAAGATCAAAATTTTAAATGTCATAGTCTCAGACCTTTGGTGAAATGCTCTGAGCTAGGAACAAATCCATTATATTATTTCTGGCAAATCCAAACTGTATAGATTTTTTTCAGCATTAGTGAACTCTATAACCTTGTATTTTCCCTGGGGATTTCTGTTGTGCGATGCATTTATAGGAAATTAAAAATATTTTTCTAACATAGTACCAGTGGGCTGAGCATCAACAGTATCAAATATTTATTTGTGTATGTTATATAAAAACAGAACACAATGATGTCTCCAAATGCTGCATATTTCTAGCCAGTTTGTATTTCATCTTTAATGGTATTAATGTTCTGCTCATCAAATTCAAGTGCAATGTATTTTAGAAAGCTCTTCATGTTGTCATTTTCTGTGTTAGTAACCAAATAATAAATGCTTGTCTTGTTAACACATGAAAGATGAACAATTCTCAGAAACAAAAAAGTTCTGTTTTGTCAAATCTGCCTGAAGGTGTTTTAAGTTAATGATTTTTCATTCTCTTGTTTTCAGTTTCTTCCCCTGAACTCACTTCATTTGTCAAATTATAGAGGATGTGAAGATAGTGGAGAAGTGGGTGAGAGGCTACCAGGCCATAATACACAGTTTCTGTATTAATTTTCAGTTCCCCCCCACACATGGTTTTAATTCTTTTTCTGAATGTGACAATACTGAAAGGGCAGTGGATTTATTTATAATGGGGTCTTAGAGGAGATTTTGACAGTTTTTTTTTTATGTTAGGAATTTCTCCTTCTAAAAGAAATAGAAGGGCCGTAATTTTCAACTGTATTTACTTGAATTCCTTTGACTTGTGACTATCAAAGTTATTAGGCTATTTTGAAATCATCGAAGATGTGTGTAAAGACTGGGAAACGAGAGAGTGATATATATGGCATCAGTATATAAACTATGTCAACATGGATTCTGCAGGGCGGCAAATATTGTTGTTGAAATAAAGCTCAGCTCCACTATTATCAGGAATGATCCTGAAGTTTAAAGGTTCAGATTTGTTTTGAGAATTGAACAAATATTTAGGCTGACTTTTTCTCCTTTTCATTCTCTCACGTCAGCACTACCTTCCCTAGACATTCTATCCTTTTGACTCTTTCCCTAAACTTGTTGGGTTTTACAGTTCCAAAAAGTTAATTATAAATTTATCAATAATCTTGTCAATATGTATTGTCTTACACAAGCAAAATGAACAGAATTCTTTCCAAAATGCAACATGTTTGTGTTGGAATACCTCCTGAGATGCCACCAGGTGAAGAACATATTCACTGTATTTAATAGTATCATTTTAGCCCAGATCTGCACCTCTTTATTTATCAGACCACCTATATTTTATGCATTTTAAATAATGAAATCAAATAATCATGACAATATGAACATCCTAGTAAAAACCACTATTTTGTTTCTTTTATAGTACAAGTTCACATATTCTTGTTAATTATTTGCACATGGATAGTCCATGCTTTCTTTTAAAAGTTTGTTTCACAGATTCACATATCTTCCATTTCATATGCTAATTTGATGATCATTAAACTATCTTGTCCTAATTATTATTTATTTACTCACTCCTAAGTTTCCAGTCTGGGCATAAATTTCATTGGAATTCCTCAAAATGACTGTAAAATACAGTAGACCCCAAACTTACGCAAAGGTCGCGCTCTTGGCAACCGCACGTAAGTTGAATTTTCAGGTAACTGAAAGCTAGGAAAATGACCAGTGCAGCACTGCTGGTCAGTTTCCAGTCTCCTAGGAGCCAAGTTGAGCTAGGAACCAGGCTCCCCACCACTTACAAGAAATAGTTTTGTGCCTCCTGTAAGCCATGGGGATTTGGGAGCCAGGGAAACTGACCAGCTGTAACTAAGTAACTAAGTAACTGTCTTCTATGGTAGTTAAAGAGCACCAGAGCAAACTTTCTCATTTTGATTTTTTAGTTTCAGGTCTTTGTGATCAGGGTTATTATCATTTACATTCACAAAGACTGCTGACTTGTCCATGGGGAGGTAAGTGCTGAAGAAGATCTAGCAGAGTGAGATTTCTCAGCTGGCTGGGTATGAGTGTAGCTGCAGGATATGAAAACTAGTTTATTAAATATCAGTGCTTCCATTTAGTATTTTAAAATTGCCCAATTGTCACCATTATCTGTATGTGGTGTTAGATGTCTTCCCACAAGTGAAAATCAAGAGGAACAGCTCCTGCTGAGTCATTTTGTTCTTTTACTCAGCATTTACTAGAGTAAAAGGTGCATCAATAATGCCCTATATGGAAGGCAGTTGCATGAAGTTTCTATTTCCCCTCGTGCCTATTAGTTTTGCTTTATTGTCTTCTGATAGATTGAAGAGTAAGAAACCTTGACTAGATGTTGAAAAAGCATCACTAACTTCTTCAGCAGAGAAATAAATGAATCCCTAGTATGACACAAGTGCTCCAGCAACAGTCTTCAAAGTAGAGCAATGTCTTCCCTGACCATGTAACTGAAGAGCTCTGATGTACGTGTGCATCTCTGATGCCTTTTCTAACTTTGCACTAGCCCCTTTTAGCTTATCCTGAATATTTTGGATTTGGATCAGATCTTACACATCCCAGTATAAATCTGTTGAAGTAAGAGAATCAGCCCTTCACTAATTCCTTGCAAGATTTGTCTTCTTTTCCCTATTTCCACTGCACCCACTCTAAAAACAGCCTCCATTCACCAGTGAACCTATCTACTTTACTCTCTTCTTTCAAGTTCCTCTTAAAGCTCACTACTTTTAGCTAGCATTCAGTTACTAAATCTTCTGTCCCACTCTTTGTAGTACACTTTGCATTGCTGCACATGGGTGTATATACGTAATGAGTCAGCTCCTTACCTTGACATAGTCCTGTTGATTTCAATGGAAGTGTGAAATTTACACCACGTGGGAATCTGACCTGTATCTAGTTAATGAATGAACATACAGATGGGATCCCATCTGGTTTGCATATTTTGAATTACCTACTGAGACTTTTACTGAGCTTGATTTTGGTTGTATTTGGATTTCGTAGAATGACTAAAATAAATAAAAATGGTGCACACTTTCTCTAATAGTGTACAGTGAGGGAAAGGGATGCCTTTCCATAGTGGCAAAAAAAAGTGTGTCTAAATAAATGTAAAATTCCCTCAGCACAAAGCCTTGAGCCACAAAGCACAGACATGTATAACCTCTGTATATTTTCATACATTCTTCACTTATGTATTGTTGGAGCAGCTCACCATCCTTACTACTTTTTTATTCTGACAATACAAACGCAATTAAAGAAACACTGTCCTCATTTTGCAGATTGGACTCTGAGTCACAAAGGGACAAATCAGACAAAAAGTTCACCTAGTGAATCTGAGGTGTGGCAGGGAGTGGAATCCAAGTTTCAAGTGAGAACCCTAACCACTGGATCACTCTCCTTGCAATCAGGCTAAAAGTGATGAGTGGGGCATGTGGCATATAAGAACTCCATTCTGCATTCGTGACGTAACTGCTTAGTGGTCAAGCCTTATCATTGCCTTCTAGCAATAATGGTTATGTCTACACTTAGTAAAAACTTTGAAAATGGCCATGCTAATGGCCAGATTGAGGACTATTAATGAGGCACTGAAATGCATATTCAGGACCTCATTAGCATGCCGGCGGCCACAGCACTTCAAAATTGCCATGTTTCGCTGCCACATGGCTCGTCTACACCGGGGTCCTTTTTGAAAGGACCCCACCAACTTCGAAATCCCCTTATTACTATTGAGCTCATAGGAATAAGGGGATTTTGATGTTGGTGAGGTCCTTTCGAAAAGGACCCTGGTGCAGACAAGCCGCACGGCAGTGAAACATGGCAATTTTGAAGTGGTGCAGCTGTTGGCATGCTAATGGGGTGCTGAATATGCATTTCAGCGCCTCATTAGCATCCTTCAATATGGCCATTGGCATGGCCATGTCAAAGTTTTTACGAAGTGTAGACATGGACAATAAGGCCTAAGAGGGAGCTTATGGTCAAGTGGCTCATTTCAAGGTGGGATTTTCAAGAGATCTTAAATTACCGAAAATGTGAGCATAAGATCACTTTTGCT
This sequence comes from Carettochelys insculpta, assembly GCF_033958435.1. Taxonomy (NCBI): domain Eukaryota; kingdom Metazoa; phylum Chordata; order Testudines; family Carettochelyidae; genus Carettochelys; species Carettochelys insculpta. Next base: position 40,569,081 of record NC_134140.1, on the reverse strand, counting down.
AAGACATATCTATTCTCAGCCCTTATTTCATCTTATTATCCAGTGCTCTTTAGAGTAAAGCAGCTACCATGCAAGAGGCTAGCTGCTAACTTCTACTCGGTCAACAGGACTATGTGTGTTCAGGGCTTGACATTACTTTGCTTGAATATGCTTTCATACATAGTAGAGCACAATAGCCTTGTGCTCTCCGTTCAAGACTATGTGAGGTGATTCAGAGAGAGATATTGGGAATGTGTTGATTTCTGCCACCATGTGATTCTGTAATGAGCAAAGCTGTCAAACTCAGGTAGCATTTGCCTACCTAGAAACTACTGATTTAGATTTAAGTGTCACTTCAGATAGATCAGGAATATCCAGGGTCCAGCTCAACTACAGATATTGATATACTATGTAACAGATTAAAGGAGTCCATAAAGAAAGTGTAAATCTAGTTCTATTCATGTTAAACAAACATGCTATTGCTGAACTTCACAATACTGACAGGCATGGCAGGGGGCTGACAGTCCACTCCCTTCAGAGCAACTCAGTTCCAATCCATTTCAGCTCACAGCAAACGTGCTGGACTACTATATGTCACATCATGTTGTTACATCAAAGACAAAAAGGAAGACAAGTGAGAGAGAGACACCAGGCTGACGGGCCTCAGTGGGGGTCAAACTGAAACAGCCATCAGAAACATAAAAGCCTTAGAATGATAGCAGATGCTAAAACATAACGGAGTCACAACCAACCTGTTGTCAACAAGTGCTGTCAGATATCACACAGTGTAAATCAGAGTCCATATTATGGTGGTGTTTTCCTTGTGTGTAAAGCAATGACATGGCCAGTGGTGAAAATGTCCCTTCCGCTATTTCCATCCCACTATGAGGGAATGTGACTACCAGTTCTGCTCGTTCTTGAAATTTTACAGCAGTTCTTGCAATATTAAGTCCCAGAGTCCTGTGATTACACAAGAACCCCAACTTTCATTATGAAGAACAGTAAGTTTTAGCTCTAATGGTTGTGGAGAAAATCTTGAAAAGTTGACTCCTAAAGGCTTTTGGATCAGTGGTAGCTGCTTTTCAGCTGAGCTGTGTGTGAGCGTGTGCGTGCGTGTGTGTGTGTGTTTTCCCCTGGTTCTTTCCGGTGAAAAACTGTATATGAAAGAGGAAAAAACAAAATAAGAAAAGACTCTTATTTTACTTGAGTGTGACTTTGTAACACAAACAATTGTCAGATTCTTGAAAACAGTGCGTAACACTGAACTAAGCCCTCCTGTTCTATCTTATTTTGTAAAGAAATCGTTCATCACCAGATCCAAATCCAGGACAATCCAGAAAGAATATAGTTTTAAGGCCTTCACGAGAAAAGCCGCCAGGGGTTATGCTAGAATCCTCTTTATATATCACACTAACTTTTTATTTCAAATTGTGCCTCTAAAGGACTTCATTATAAAATATATGAAATTATTGACCAAAAATTAAACTTCAAGCAAATATGTAAAACTCAAAGTGAATTTTCTCAAGGGGAAGAAAAAAAGTGAAGAATGAAAGAGGGACCTAAGCACTTCTAGAAAATTGGAAGTAAAAAAAAACCCCAAAAGTAGATACTTTTAACCTGTGTACTAATGAAACAACTGTGAAAGCTAAAAATAAAGAGACAGGATAATGAACTGTATATATCAGGTTAAAGAAAACAAGGAAGGGGGGAAATACACAGACAGTGAAATAACAAAAATACATACTCATTGGTGATTTGGCGGGTGTCTATTATTGTGGGCATGAAGTTAATTCTATACTGAGAATTGGCATTTCGGAGAAAATGCGTAGTGTATAACACACACAATGATAATACATGATATTAGAGAGACACAAATGTAAGAGAGAACATCATAATTCAGTTCTAATATCTTATTAGTTCTCAGTGTTCTGAGGCTATTTTACTTTAAGACCAAGTCTACATTTACAAGCTTACAGAAGATGTAAAATCACATAGTCAAATTATGCCAGAGAGAGAGAGAGAGAGAGAGAAAGCTGTCCTGTTGCCATAACAATACCAGTTGAATGTGTGGTGGAAGCTATGTTGGTGGGAAAGGAAGATGAGAAGATCACATCCCTGAGCTGCACCAGTTTTATTGACATAGTTCTGGTGTAGACATCACCTAACATAGCAGCAGAAATTAGGCTATGTCTACACTAAAGAGTTTAAAGCAGCCAAGGTGCACAGTTGAAGGCAACCATGCTTTAATCCAGCAGTCACTAATAACTTCCACTGGTCCTATTAATGACAGGTGACTTCCCCCCCACTTTTTTCTCCTCCTCCTTCCTTCCTCCTTCTGTAGAAATCCTGGATTCTACTTATCTGCTCCATATCTGAAGAAGTGGTTCTTACTCATGAAACCTCATTACCTAACATGTTAATTTGTTAGCCTTTAAGGTAGTACAGGACTGCTTGTTTTTTTTTTTGTGAAGCTACAGGCTAACATGTCTGGACATGAGTCAACAATGTGCCTTTGTAACCAAGAAGGCTAATTACATATTGGGCTGCATTAGCAGGAGCATTGCCAGCAGATCTAGGGAAATGATTATTCTCCTTTATTCAACACTGCTGAGACCATCCCTGGAATATTGTGTCCAGTTCTGGGCCCCCCATTATAAAAATTATGTGGATGCACTGAGGAGAGCCGAGCAGATAACAACGATTAGGTAGCTGGAGCACAACATTTCCGAGGCGAGGCAGAGGGATTTGGGCTTATTTAGCTACAGAAGAGAAAGGCGACGGGGGAATCTGATGGCAGCTTTCAGCTGTTTGAAGGAGGAGGTTCCAAAGAGGATGGAGAGAGGCTGTTTTCAGTGGTGACAAAAGAAAGAACAAGAAGCAGTGGTCTCACGTTATGATGGGGGAGGTCTAGGTTGGATGTTAGTGTCAGGATTTTTTAACACCTAAGTACATAATCGTCCCCGTGGGCCAGGGATTACATGCCTTTGGCTGTGTAAAATCAGTGCAGATACATGAAATTCTAAAGTGTCACAGCCTGCCATTTAGCAGCATTACCAATGGTCACTTTTTGTCAGTTAGCTCCCCGCGGCAACCTGAACTCATGAATTATTAATGATCATGGATTTGAATAAAGGCCTCTGATTGGGCGAGGGTTTGGGTTTCTAGAACCTTCCAAGCCCAAGAGGACCTGACTGAGAACTGCGAAATATGATAATCAGGTTATGAATTATTCATAGAATCATGTTATATAAGCAGGGCTTGCCTGCCAGTCTGTGGCCCTGGGGTACACAGACAGGATTCTGTGACCCTGTACAGGGAGGTGTGGCTGCACAGCAGCATCCACCAGTCCCTTAGGCCAGCTCTTAGGAGCGAAGAGCTGAATCACTAATCACTGAGCTTGAAATTCACTAACTGAAATCACTGAGCTAGAAATTCACTGAGCTAAATCACTAAAGCGCCACCAGTCCATCACGGCGCCAGCGCTCCCAGTCTTTCTGTCACCAGCATAGCAGCGCTTCGAGGGAGCAGCAAATGGCCTCAGAGGGACAGCGACCAGGTGGCGAACTGGCCTGCTGCAAGGCGGGTACTGTGCTCCTGGTTGCCTACCCTGAGGCCGCCATCTTAAATCAGACAAGACCTACCTATCGGACACAACTTCCTACTGGACAAGACTAATTCACCGGACTTGACACATAATTCTATTCACCAGCCTGCGTCTTTACGTGGAGCCCATAGACATTTTATCTTAGACTAGCCTGGGACACCGGGACCCTCAGTGAGGGAGCAGGGGTAGCTCCCCTGCTGAGTACCCTCTCTGACGGGGGAGGGGCAGTACCTGGGGGCCTGACCCCTGAGGCCGGGCCTGAAAGCCCAGGCTGGGATATTACTTTGACTACTTTAAAAACACATTTAATTAATAGCTCATATTGTTGTTATTATACATTTATACAGTATTGTTAGCATTTATTATAGTAGTGTTATCATAATCATTGTTTCTAATAAGGTGAAGGCTTGACCTTCCTCCCACCTCTTACCTAACCCATCTCTATATATAGGTATAAATAAATATTGCAGGTGTAGGCATAGCCACCCTGCCTCCCCAATCGCTGTTCTCCCTAAGGTACCTGAGGAAGAGCCTACTCCCTTCCGGGTATCCTCTGGTTAGGCTTACTGGAGGAGCGGGGGCCCCCCAAAAGAGAGGGACAGCCCTGACAGCCTCCTAGCCCTAACCCTTTGGGGCAGGCTAGCACCCTGCTCCCGGTAAGGGATGAGATTAGCGACCTGACCCCTCCTTTCTAAAGGGAACAGCGGGGATTTAAAACCCTAACCCTAAGTATACTTACCTGTATCTATTCTCCTAACCAATTTCCTGCCTTCCAGTTAAATAAAGTCTAAAGACATCTGTCAGGAATCAGCAAGGACACACTGTTTATTGTAAATTTATAAGTTAGCCATTTAGAGTTGATACATTTTAAATTAGATGGTGTTCTTCAAATAAAATTTTAGTTACTTTGTTTTAACTTTAACCCTTGTCCTGGTTTCGTTGTCTCTGCCAGCCACTTCTTTCCAGGAGGCCTTAGCAGGGACCAGCACGTACTGGGGTGGCACTCTCCTGTCTTGGGGTTGCAGCAGGGTTCTGGTCAGGTCCTGGGATCTGTGCATTCGGAGGTTCACGTCCTCCATGTGGAGGGTTTCATTTAAATCACATCTAAAATCTGTCTGCTAAGAGAAACCCCGACAGTTAGGAAAAACTATTTATCTAGGAAGGCAGTGAAGCACTGGAATAGGTTACTTACAGAGGTGGTGGAATCTCCATCCCCAAAGGTTAAGTCTCAGCTTGACAAAGTACAGTCTGGGATGATATAGTTGGGATTGGTCCTGCCTTGAACCAGGGTTGGACTTGATAACTTTCTGAGGTCTCTTCCAACCCTATGATTCTACCTTTTAACTGGTGGCTGTCAAACTTCTAAGGACTTTCTAACCTTCTTCCTTTTACTCCCTTCAAGTGTTTTTCACATATAAATGTTCTAAAAATCAACACCTCTACCCTCTCTTTATTGTTTAGCCTTTTCACATTTTTCCACTAAAAATTGTGTGAAGTTCCCAAAGACTCAGAGCATTCATTCTTAGCTGTTGTTCTGCAACTGCTTTGAGGCCTTGTTTATTGTCACCTTTCTATTATTTGTTTAGACTTTCTTGTTCTGATATTAATCAAATCCCATAAGGAAACTTTGATTTTTTTTTTCTCTATTACCATCTCTCTGACCGTTTATTTCCCCAGGCCTGTCTAAATTTAAAAAAAGGCTTGTTCAGAATAATAGTTTTGCATTACACATAACTGCTGAAACTTTCCGAATAATTTCTAAATTAATAAATCTTGCATTCAAAAGTAATCAGAAGTACATACCATTAGTAGTTTCCTTGTACTAATGCATTACTCATCTATAGCTGGCAAGTTCATTTTCTTTTGTCTTCTGGGGACAATTGCAGCAGCTCAATTTACCAGCTGCACTTTGTGTTTCAAAATTATTTTGCCAAATGCATATTGATATTTGTATAGACAAGGCAGATTTATGCTTGGGCAACTAACATGATTAGTCTTATTATCAAGCCACTTTAGTTCCTTGGTGGCATCCAAAATTAAGCATGTAATTGTGCCTTTTCATATTCTTAATATTTGCATTTAAAATGACCATATGTCAAAACATATATTTCAGCAGTGGTAATCAGGAGCAGGATTAAAATAATTATTTTCAAAGCAAAAAGCAATGGTGATGCTTCCAGTTCCATAATTTTAATTTCTCAGACACCTGCAGTTTATTGTGTCACTACTGAAAGCAAATAAATTGTGTGCCATTGTCTGCAGGTTTATTGTAAAGTCCTTTCATCTGGACAGCTGTTTTGCAAGGACATCAAGTAGCTGAAATTGACTGTTTGTCCCTGGAGAGTGTTTAGTACTGTTTAATCTGTGTACATATTGAAGTATTTACTTAGCTCATAAATTTTTCTTAGACTTGATGGAATATATCAGATTTTGGTATTTTAAAATTGAGATAAAACAACTGACTTAAGAAAATGCACTGGGTCAAATCAGCTTTGGTGGCCTTCTGGATTCATTGGAGCTTATGCCAGATGATATAATTCAAGCTAAATCTGGCACAATTTCAGCAAACAGAAGATTGTTAATCAAAATGAAAGAACAAGGGAATTACATCAGAGTGGAAAGCTGCCCACTGTATTGCCTGCTGCATATACATCAATAGATTTTTAGGGGGAGTTAGGTGTCTGCCTCCCGTTGAAGGTCAACCAGCATTAGCTTTCTGTTTCATAATTGTGCCATTGCCCACGCATGTCCACCCAAATATCCACCTCAATAATTTTGACCTGGTCAAGTGCTTAACAGGTCAAGGGAAATATTCAAAGGAATGGAAATTCCCAAATGGAAAGTCAGACATTCTCATGCCAGTAGGGAGGCAACAGAGAAAAATTTGATTAGCTGATTTTAAGCCAATCATGAAAACAAACAAATAAACAAAACAACCATACACTTCTAAAGGCTCCAATTCAAAACCTACAAAAGTCAATAGTTATATGCCTTTTGACTACAATGGGCGTTACCTGAGGCTCAACAACTTAACTTAATCGTTCAATCTTTATGTTTTTTTATATAAACTAATTTCTTCCTATGCAACATTATTCTGAAGATTAAAAGGGTCAGGATCTGCGAAGATTTTCACTTACAGCTAGACTTTTTAAGAATTTTTTTTAGTGCAAAAGAGTTTCAGAAAATGATGATTTGTGCAGCCCTAAATGTTTGAACTGAAACATGTGAGTTCAATAAATGTTTGGTGACTCCAAGGCAGGGTTTTCACATAAACCTTCCTAGATTCTGGTTTGGCTGAAGTGGACCCAGTTCTTCCAAGATCTGCAGCTCAGGAACATACCCACATTATGGATTTCCTCAGAGACAAGACTAGGGTCCATATATGGGCCTCAAGGGTTTTCAGAGCTCCTGTGGAGCTGGGAGCATGCAAGCTTTGGGAGCACTGATTCTAACTGGGGCTTTCTCCTGGTTCCGCAGCAGGGACCATAGAATCCCTGACAATCCTGATTCAATCCACTGTTCCAATGGTTTATGGGCTCTCAGAGTTTTTGGCTCTGAGGCAGACCAACCATACAGACTACTGCAGAGCTAGGGATTTAATGCTTCCATACTCCAGATTGGCCTGGGAGTCAAGTCTTGGGGTCCCCAGTTATGTCAGGGGTGTTCTGAAGGTATGTGGAGGCTGGGTGTACTTGACATAGTTGCCAGTTTCATTTAGCAACATCTGGGATTGGGGAAGCACATTTAATTTTGGAAACACCATCTAAAGGTTTTCAGTAATAATATCAGAGGGGTAGCCGTGTTAGTCTGGATCTGTAGCAGCAACGAAGGGTCCTGTGGCACCTTATAGACTAACAGAAAAGTTTAGAGCATGAGCTTTCGTGAGTTAACTCACTTCTTCAGATGCTGGTCCTGGAAATCTGCAAGGCCAGGTATAAATAGACCAGAGCAAGGCTGGGGATAACGAGGTTAGCTCAGTCAGGAAGGCTGAGTTGTATTGTCATCAGTAGATCTGGAGGTGTGAACTCCAAGGAGGGGAAGCTGCTTTTGTATTTAGCCAGCCATTCACAGTCTTTGTTTAATCCTGAGCTGAGGGTACTGAATTTGCAGATGAATTGTAGCTCAGCAATTTCTCTTTGGAGTCTGGTCTTGAAATTTCTTTGCTGCAGGATAGCTACTTTTAAATCTGCTACTGTGTGTCCTGCGAGATTGAAGTGCTCTCCTATGGGTTTTTGTATATTGCCATTTCTGATGTCTGATTTGTGTGCATTTATTCTTTTACGTAGAGACTGTCCAGTTTGTCCGATGTATATGGCAGAGGGGCATTGCTGGCACATGAGGGCATAAATTACATTGGTAGATGTACAGCTGAATGAGCCCATAATGGTGTGGCTGATCCGGTTAGGTCCTGTAATGATGTTGCTGGTGTGTATATGTGGGCAGAGCTGGCAACGAGGTTTGTTGCATGGACGGGTCCCTGAGATTGAGTGACTGTGGTGCTTTTCTGTTAGTCTATAAGGTGCCACAGGACCCTTCAGTAATAATAGTATAGCAATACCAGCTTGCATACATGTAGGGTTAGTGGGTTTTACCCATGAAAGCTCATTATCTAATACATTTGTTAGTCTCTGAGGTGCAACAGGACTGGTTGTTATCTGTGTAGCTCTAATACAGTGCTTTTCTTCTGTACCTTTCAATGCAGTTTGCAAAGTAATGGAACACCATCCCCCACATTCTAACAGATGGGGAAAAGTTATGTACAGTTGTAGCCTCTTATTTGTACCTTAGTTTATAACAAAGTGATATAATAATTACACCAGTAGTGGAGCACAGTATATTTAAGGTCATGACATTTATTAAAAGGCTAATCTTTCCAAGTTCTCTAAAATCAGCATGCTTAACCAAATCTCTTTAAAAATTGGTGCATCTCAGGAAGATGTAAGGGCAGGGTTAGTAACCTAAATTTGTAGTTATTGGAGCCAGGTGTTTTAGATATGTATAAAATGTTGGGGGAGGCATTTTAAAAGAAATTTGTGGGTAGATTTGCTAGAGATGCAAGTTTGAGACCAGTTTGACACCGTACTTTTCATCTGTTGAGTTAAGATACTGTGTGACATCTCACTAAATCTTTGGGGTACCCAAACTGAGCACAGGATTTAGGGAAAATGTAATTTTCACAGTGCACATGCCAATGATGAAAAACAGCTAGAAGTCTGCATTCCATGTCACTGTATATATTTAAATCTCAACTATTGCAAGTGATTTAAAATCTGAATACTGTTTCTCTTGAAATCTGATCTGTCTGATGGGGACAGTATCTTTCCAAATTTAGAATTCTTTGACCTGGGGTGCCTGAATTACAGACTCTTCTACACCAAGGAAAAGCAGAACAAAAACTGGTTCCCTATTGATTTCTGTTACTGTTAAAATTAAAAGGCTGATGGTTGAATGAAATCACAGTCTTGATGGGTATGACTTTTCTATTAATAGATCTAAGAATAAATTAATCACAACTCCCCTTAAAATGATAAAGGGACTTTGGAACTAAGTGGTTGGAGGTTGATATAATTTGTGAGTCATGGGTGGCAATATAAGTTTGGCAGGAATTTAATCCAAATATTTGGGGGGGGCATGTTGGGGATAAACATACAAATGCTGCTTTTGAGGGCAGCTATATTAAGGGAGCCCAGGGGAACAGGGAGAGGTGAATTTGGGGACTGAAGTATGCGGAAGGGTGATTTTTTCTTTTGTGCTTTAGATAGCCACAACTGCTATGATTGGTTCAAATTTGGTTTAGAATTGATCAAGATACTTGTAAAATGTCAAACCCAGAAACCTTCTGCATGAGATCTGGCAAAAAGTGCTTATTTTTTGTCTTGTTTAGTTCAGTATTTCTCAACCAGGGGTACATGTATTCTTGGGGCGCACCCAGGGTCTTCCAGGTGGTACATCTAGATTTTTGCCTAGTTTTACAACAGGCTACATAAAAAACACGAACAAAGTCAGTAGAGTCTAAAAGTTCATTTATATAATTACTTTGTTCTACAGTTTCATATGACTTATGCAGAAATATAAGCACAATATTACTATTCCAATTCATTTATTTGATAATAAGGTAGTAGAAAGTCAGCAAGTTTTCAGTAGTAGTTTTCTGTGATATGTTTGCATGTTTCTGTAAGTAGTTCTTACGTGAAGTGCAACTTGGTGGTATGCAAAACAAATCTGACTACTGAAAAGGGTACAGTAATCTGGAAAGGTTCAATGACACTGAACTTGGCCACAAGAACAATATTTCAGCCAGAAGCCGACCTATATAATAGGAATAACTGGCTCAGTAAAAGGTTATATTGTTTTGAACATATCTTCCTCTTCAAATGCACCCCAACCTCTGTGACCTATACAGCCTGGCCAGTGCATCCTGATGATGTCATTTGAAACCTGCCCAGACATTCCAGCTCTCCTGTTGTACTCCAGATGTGCATCCTAACCTCCAGCTTTTCCAGTGCACCCCAACTCTTTGCACACTTCAGCTCTGCCAGTGCAACCTAACCCTGTGCTCTGCTCAGCTCTTCTAGTGAACCTCCCAGAATCTTTGGGGAAATAAACTAGACATATAAAGGCTTCCTAAGATGGGAAATGTGAACAGGGGGACAGTGATTTAGGGTTGAAATGAAGAAAGAGGGTAAAATGAGTTTGTGTGTAGGGAAGAGGATAGAGGTTAGGGGCTCAGATTATGAGAGCTTGAAAGTCAGAGGGAATGGAGGGCTGGGACAGTGTGAAGGGAGACATTTGGATGAGTCACAGAGCTGGGCAACAATAGAGGAAAGGTATCTCTCAGCCCCATATTTAGCCATCTCGTATTTGTTACCAGATGGGGCAGAGGTGTCCTTCCAGAAGGTTTGATGCCTGATCTCTGTATCACGTTTTATATGAATTGGATATGTGGTGCCTTGCCCCTTTGTGCTTATCTGGGTGCCTTTGTACCCCCTGTGTGTGATGAGACCTGAGTGGCCATGCCCTTCTTTAGAAGTGCACACCTCCTCCGCAGTCATGTAAGCCAGATTCTAGAGGACTTGACTTTTTGGGACGGTCTGAAGCCCCATTCCCTGCCCCACAGGTCAGCCATAACCTGGGGAAGTCCCTTCCTCTTGGGTAGGAAGGTGAGACTAGATTTACTTGATGCATACCACAGGCTACGTCTACACGTGAAGCCTACATCGAAGTAGCCTATTTCGATGTGGAGACATCGAAATAGGCTATTTCGATGAATAACGTCTACACATCTTCCAGGGCTGGCAACGTCGATGTTCAACATCGACGTTGCGCAGCACCACATCGAAATAGGCGTAGCGAGGGAATGTCTACATGCCAAAGTAGCACACATCGAAATGAGGGTGCCAGGCACAGCTGCAGACAGGGTCACAGGGCAGACTCAACAGCCAGCCGCTCCCTTAAAGGGCCCCTCCCAGACACACTTGCACTAAACAGCACAAGATACACAGAGCCGACAACGAGTTGCAGACCCTGTGCATGCAGCATGAATCCCCAGCTGCAGCAGCAGCAGCCAGAAGCCCTGGGCTAAGGGCTGCTGCACACGGTGACCATAGAGCCCCACACGGGCTGGAGAGACAGCGTCTCTCAACCCCCCAGCTGATGGCCGTCATGGAGGACCCCACAATTTCGATGTTGTGGGACGTGCAACGACTACACTGTCCCTACTTCGATGTTGAACGTCGAAGTAGGGCGCTATTCCCATCCCCTCATGGGGTTAGCGGTTTTGACGTCTCGCCGCCTAACATCGATGTTAACATCGAAATAGCGCCCAACACGTGTAGCCGCAGCTATAGTCTGCTAAAGCTAGCTGTAAGTGTTTCCATACCCCTCCTGACATGGCTAGAACAGCTTACCTGACTCAGAACTATTGTTTCATGCTGTATTAATTTCCATGGAGTGCTCAGATGAGATCATCTCATTGATATGAATGAACTGCTTTCCACCTGTCAGAGCATGATATGCTCATTTGAGTGTGTGGAAGAGCCCTTTCCCTTATTGACCCTTTAACCTTCATGCTTAAAAGATGACATTTAGAAGTGCTCTGAAGTCTGCATGCTTGGATGTTTGTATTTTATATTTCCTTTGTGGGAATGAAGAGGTAGGGCTAGTAGGTCACTTCAGCCAGAGGTTCCAGACATATTGGCTCTGAACACAATTTTAAAGCAAAAATTTTAAAAGAGTTTTTGGTTATGTGGATGAAAAGTACCTTTGTGGACAGCACTTTGTTGGCAGGAGTGGCTCTCCCATTGACGAATCTACCACCACTTATTAGGGATGATTCTATTTTGTCACCAGAAGAGCGCTCTGCAAGCAACAAAGAGCAAATACACTACAATGGCATGGCTGCAGTGGCATAGCTGCACTATTGTAAGGTGCACTGTTTAGACAGGGTCATCCTTGTGATTTATGGGGCCCGACTACACAGTATTATTACACTGGTGACTCTGTTGCCAATGGTAGCTGGGGTTCTGTCAAGAAAACTTGCTCAGTATCAACACACGCATTATTTTTTGTCAACAATCTGTTGACAAAACTCTGCACTTCCACCAACAGCATTCTCCCTCTCCTTGATAAGAAATAACACCTTTGTTGACAGTTGCTGTCAACACAAATGCCATGTAGACTCCCTGGAGGTCCCTCTGTCAACAAACAGAGGTTCTGGTTCACTGGGCACCCCTGTTTGCTGAGCTTCCAACTGTCTGTTCTGTCAAGAGAGCGGCCAGGCAGTTTGGCCGCTCTCTGTCAAGGGAGTAGATCAGTTTTTCAATTTGCTTCTGTGTGTGGCCACGATCAGAACTTTTTCCTGAAGATCCCTTGCAACAGTAACTTCTGTTGACAGATTGCTGTAGTGCAGATGTAGCCTATGGGTTGTGTTGGCTCTTTCACTGATGGTGAAACAGCACCAGTTGTTGAGTGATTTTTACCACTTGTACATGGTGAGAAGTACTCCACCTTTCCCATTGCCTTTTTGGAGTCATGCCTCATTCACAGGATAACAGACACAGGGCCAGATTTTCAAAAGACTGCATACCTGACATTTCTCCATTTAGGTACCCAAATAAATGTGTGCAGAAGTAGCAAAATTGTTTCCACTGAGCCATCTGCAGCCAGCTCTGAATAAGGGGCTGGTAGGTTAATTGCTGAGCTTTGTAACTTACTGCGCGCCATGCAGTTAGGTTGTAGCAATTACCACAAATCATGAGCTGCACAGCTTCCCCAGATTGTGGAAAAAGAAATTTCCCTTGACCCTCATAGAGCTTCCCCACACAGCTTTTTTCTCCTTGAACTTTCTGTTGATTGGATTTTCTGCATGTGAGAAATGAAAACAAGGTGATTGGATTTGCTGGAAAGTGAAACTTACCCATGCATTGTTGTGTGTTGATTTTTGGAAAGGTGTTTGCCCTTGAGCTTTTATCTGAGTTAGTAACATTTTTGAACCAAAGCTTGTGGGTGTTCAATATGTGTCACCGGTTGACTGCCCGTGCGTAGTGATAAATTTGTTATGTTATTAAGGTAAAACCCAGCCATCCATTGACTCGCTGTTCTCAAATGTAGACCTCCTGTTCAGTAAAGACTCTCATCCTGGAACCGTAGTTTTAGATGATTTCTTATAGTATCATGGTGAATATTTTTACCTTTAAAAATAATCAAACAATGACAGAAAAATTGAGGGGAGAAACATATAAGATATGAGGGCACTGTGATAAACAGCGATTACCTGGAGATTTGTACCGTACCATATTACCCTCTAACTAATCATTTTATGAATATAAATAGACCAAATCCTGGAATAACATTTGCAGCCACACATGGTTTCCCTGCACATTCATACCCTCTGCCACCTCCACACCCCCACGCAACACCTGAGGTTCCTGGTATGAATGTAGCAGCTGCTCTGCCTGTGCATCTTAAGAGGAGGCAAGAAGAAACAGAGGAGACAGAAAAAGGAGATGGGCCTGCCTAATCACAAACATCCCTGAACTAGTGGAGCTGACAGGGCATAATGGGATAGGGCAGAAGGCAGACCTGATTTTCAAAACTGCTGAAGATCCAGCACCTCTCCTTAGTATATATGACTATGTGAACTGGGGCACTTATTTAACTCAAGAGATGAAATCCATGGAACAAAAAGCACTGGGTAGCAAATTAAAATATTTTCTTTTAAACTATTGCTAGCTGCTCTGTGATGCAGAAAACAAAGTGCAACCAAAAGAAGTTAGTGGCAAGAACAACAAGAAGTCATGTGGCACCATATAGACTAACAGCTCTGTAGCTATTTAAATATTTAAATAGCTGTTAGTCTATAAGGTGCCACATGACTTGTTGTTTTTGAAGATACGCACTAACACGGATACCTCTCTGATACTTAGTGGCAAGAGTGCATGCTTTGAAACATGCTAGAAAGTCCAAAAGGAATTTTATTGGGAAGTAGAAATGACAAGTGAAGAAAAGGAAACGAGAGGTGATTTCAGGTGACAGACATGTCATCTGTTGTCGCAGCCATCCTAGCTTCTTATGCAGCTAGGTAAAGAAAAAGTTGTAAGCTAACTGGTAGACACATTTTTCCTGATTATACACACACACACACAAAGAGTGCAATGTCAAATGATGACAAATGAATGACAGCTCTTCATACTTTTCCACTTTTGATCATTAAAACAGAAACAACCAGTGTTCTGTATGAACCTTGCTGTGTGCTAATAACACTTACACATAGGAAAAGACCAGTTAAGATCACTGTATCCATTCCTTGAGGAGTTTTTGGAATTTTTCCTTGTGGTAAATACTTATGCAATTTGTCCAGACTATAGTTAAATGTTTCAAACAAAGTGTCTTTTACAGATACCCTGGGAGATTATTCTCACAATTCTCTTTTCTGTATTTTTCTCTCCTATTTTTTTTAAGTTTGATTCTTCAATTCCTCGTTTTTCTGAACAGCTCTGGTATCCTCAACACAAGAAAGATCTCATCCCTAATCAGGACAGCAATTAAGAACATGTTTAAAGTTAAATAGGTTCTTAAAGTGCTAACTTTACACTTTCCTCAGCTCTTTCCTAATAAAAGATGTGAGAGAGATGGCAGTCACCAGGGAAGCAACAGGGATACAGGAAAGCTAACAGGTGTAGAAGAGTTTTTCCGATCAACCTCCCTCTGTGTAGATGGCCAGGTAAGTTGATTGCGGATAGGTTGATTCTAGCTATGCAATTGAAGTAGCTAGAAATCATATCTGAAATTGACTTACCCGCCTGGTATAGACCAAACCTAAGCATTATTAATAAAAAGAAAAGTTTTATATATTATGAAAAGAGCAATGAATATACTAAAGTGTGTCAAATTGTTAGGTTGATTTCATAGCAGCAGGGGTGAACCTGCTGGTTTGTAAAAACCTTTCTGGAATCAATTTAGAAGACTGCTGTCAAGGTATAGAGTTTGTTCAGATTTAGCCACGTGAATTCCAGGGTGAATCCAGGATAGAATTGGAGGATGTAGTTTTGTGGCTTATACTTGTCCTGCCCAAGTTTAAAGAGATCTGAGATAAAAAGCATCAGGCCCAAATCTTTCTTTATAATTCTCTAGTGGGCTGCTAGCCTCTTTGCAGCAATCATCACAGCAAGGCCTTCCTCAGAAAAAAACTAATAATAAATATCGTTTAAAAGCAAACTCCTCTTTCCTGTGCATAGACAGTTTACTAGTTGTATTCCTAGCACAAGGCAATTAACCATTCAAACTATCAAAGCCGTTCATTATAGCACAATCAGTTAGCCTGAAGATTCTGCAGGAAATTATGGTATTATTTACATGATCTTATACCCTTGATCTTAAGTTTCTCTGAAACAGTCACATGCAATTTAGACATGAAATGGATTTAGCATGCCTAAGAGACCATAGTTACGTTGTTAACTGCTAACAAGATGTAGGTGAATATAGAGAAACATGCTTAGCATCTACACTTTGATTGTCTAATAATACAGGCCACTTGTTAAAGATTTGAGCCCGCTTAAGTTGGCTTTGATAACTACCCACGTAGAATTGCCCTGTTTATCACTTCCCTACCACCTGATAAGTTGTTATGGGTCACATACCCGTTGACAGGTCTGTTAGTGTCACAATCTCACTCATCAAAATCGACAATCCCAACTAAATCAAAAAGCCCCATAATTATGATTTTACTACATACAATTTTTAACTAATTAGATGTTGTGGAGATCTGAGAAATCTCTCCCTAGATAGATAGGTAGATATAGACAGACAGACAGACAGACACGTGCTTTCTATCTCACTGCTACATTTGTTCAAGAACTCCTCTTAAACCTGAAGAGCTATGACCAGCAGTCTGCAGCTGAAATCACAAGAGCTGTTTTTTCAAATTATGTTACAAAATCAATCCTTCAAGAACTGCAATGCATGTGAACAGGAGACAGTCCTTAATAGATAATGTCAAACCATGCTTTTTATCATCCCTATTTTAATAACAGTGCAGGTGCACACACAATTATTTGCACCAGTTAGAAAGTTGTTCTGTTAGAAATATGTTCTGTTCAACATATTTATCAATGACGTGGATGAGGGGTTGGATTGCACCCTCCGCAAGTTTGTGGATGACACTAAGTTAGGGGGAGAGGTAGATATGCTGGAGGGTAGGGATAGGGTCCAGAGTGACTTAGACAAATTGGAAGACTGAGCTGTAAGAAATTTGATGAGGTTCAATAAGGACAAGTGCAGAGTCCTGCACTTGGGCCACAAGAATCTCAAGCACTGTTACAGGCTGGGGTCCGACTGGCTTGGTAGTAGTTCTGCAGAAAAGGACCTGGGAGTTGTAGTGGACAAGAAGCTGGACACAAGTCAACAGTGTGCCATTGTAGCCAAGAAGGCTAATGGCATATTAGGTTGCATCAAGAGGGGCATTGCCAGTAGATCCAGAGAAGTGATTATTCCTCTTTATTTGGCTTTAATGAGGCCGCATCTGGACTACTGTGTCCAGTTCTGTGCCCCCAATTATAGGAAGGATGTGGATACACTGGAGAGGGTCCAGCGGAGGGCGACCAAAATAATTAAGGGGGCTGGAGCATATGACCTATGAAGAAAGGTTGAGGGAATTGGAACTGTTTAGTCCGCAGAAGAGAAGACTGAGGGGGGACTTGATAACAGCCTTCAACTTACTGAAGAAAGGTTGCAAAGAGGCTGGAGAGAGGCCGTTCACAGTGATCACGGATGGCAGAACATGGAACAATGGTCTCAAGTTGAGGTTGGGAAGGTCCAGGTTGAACATTAGGAAAAACTTTTTCACTAGGAGGGTGGCGAAGCATTGGAATGGTCTGCCCAGGGAAGTAGAGGAGTCTCCATCCCTGGAGGTGTTTTAGTCTCGCCTCGACAAAGCCCTGCTGGGCTGATCTGATGGATTTGGTCCTGCCTAGGGCAGGGGGCTGGACTTGATGGCTTTTTTAGGTCTCTTCCAGCTCTATTGTTCTATGATTCTATGATTCTATGTTACCCCCATCTCCAGCCTTTACCTACCTCAGTCCCCAAATCTGCCCCCAACCCCAGGCTTCACCCCTTCACATCCTACAAACCTTCCTCTACCCCCAGGCTTAACCTCTCTGAGGCCCAAACCTCCCGCCTTCCCCAGGATTAACTCACCTCAGTACATAGTTCTGCTGTGGCCTCTCCCCATCACCACAGCCATTTCCTCCTCCTCCTCGGCAGGCTGTACAGCTGTAGCAGGGGCAGGCTGAGCTGCCCCTCTCCTCAGCTCTACTGCCCGCTGACCTCCCAGCTCTCTTGCCCAGCCAGCTTTCACTTCTGGACTCCCTGCCGTGCCACCCCTGAATGCTCAGTGGCTCCAGATCTGCGACCACTTAAACAGAATTTATTTTAAATAAATAAATCCCATTTAAGTGGTGGCTGCCTCCGGAGTGCCAAGAGGAGTCAGCAGCATCAACTTTCGGAGCTGAAAGTAGCTACTTAAAGATGCTGCTCTTGAGCTGAAGGTTGCTGACCCCTGGCTATGACCATGAAATTTTGCATGCAGGTTCATTTTCACCTAACTTAAAACAAGGTCAGGGTCTGATTGTGCCTGGACAGTAGGAAGAGACTGATATCTGATGGTTTTCCAGAAGATGGGAAGGGAGGGACACCAAGAGAAGGGACAACTTACATCAGATTCACCAGTGGGGGCAATGAGCACAGGGAACAGTGATTCTGCAGAGTGATGACTGGGGCAGTTGCAGCAGGAGTATAGTGGCCACGTGGAGTCAGGGCTCTCTACTCTACAGGCCACTGGACACAGGAACAAGCAGGGGGCTGGGAGCTGTGGTCACACCTGCCCACCATCTGAGGACAGGTGGAGAGGGATAGGTGAAAAAAATATTCCAGGTAAGGACCCAAGCAATTCTGTGTATATCTGCTTGTATTTTATAAGTAGCTTATACCCATCTGTGTGTCTGTGGGATACTACTCTGTCTGGGTGCAAATGGTTAAAGGAAATGTGGGTGTAAAAGAAATCTTGCAGGAAAAGTAAAATAATGGCCTAGATAAAGAGCAGTCCACCAAACCCTCAAACATAGTAGTCAGGTTTATATCTTTGAGAAAGTGATTCCTGAGACCCAGACCTGGTGGAGAGAGATCAAAACACAAGGATTTGTTAAAAGATCAGCCCTGGGGAGTTGAGAACTGCAGCAAGCAGACAAAGATTGACTAAGAACCAAGGTTTACAGCAACCTTGCTGTAAGGTGGTCCTCAAGTGAATGGGTTGCGCCAAGACTAAGGTCTACCTAGAGGGTAAAGAGGGAAGTACTAACCATAGGCGAGTCAGTATACATATACTTCTTGCTTTAACTCCGTTTCTGTGCATAGTGGGCACATTTGGCAAAATAAATCATGCTTTGTTTGAAGGGCCTGTTTCTGTGTTGCTTCATATTAGTACAGTCCACAGCTTCCCAAATGCAAATCCTCTCAAATCTTCCAGGTATCACAGCTGGAAATCAGAGAGGTAAAGTTGGGATCGATTGGATTGTGAGGCCCAGTCCTAAACAGAAATGGAGGCACAGTCCTGTCCCTTGAAAGGAGTTCATCTGCAAGGCTAGGAAAGTGTTTCAAGGGAAACCTGCCCTGGGACCAATGTAACCTGCTAAATGAAGGTAAATATACAATTGTAATTGTCTTGGGGGGACTGCCACAGTGACTTCTTATGTGATCTTCATTTCTAAAGAATTTACAATACTTGGCATGAGTTTTTTTTTTTTTTGAAGGGAGTGAGGAAAAAAAAAGAAGATCTAACAACAGTCCTCACTTTGTTACTGTTACAAAACCTCTCCTGGTTGCTTAACAAGCTGGGATGGCCATGTCACTAGCTGACACTTCTTTCAATAACCTGCAATCCATGGCTGCATTGTTACTGCTTCCTTTTCTTTACTTGACCTTTATACTTCCCTGTAAGACGTCATTGGACTCGATTTCTAAGCATCAAAGCATGCACACAAATCACTAACTGCTAGTTTGGTGGATGCCCTTTGCGCTTCGGGAAAATATTAGTGACCCAAAGGAAAATGTTTCAGTCTAATGACTGATTGATTGATCAATCTATCCAAACACAGCCTTTCCCAAAGATCTGTCTCAGTCCATTGAATGAGTATTTATCAATTAATTTGTTTGTATGGGAGCTATTCCTAACAGTTCTAGCCCAAGTTTGCTATACACTGCACAAACACATAAAATAAGCTAATCCCTGCCATGAGAAGATTCAAGTCTAAGTAGCACAATATTAAATAGTTTTAATCCTAGTTTGTATGTATGTGTCGCTTATGATGCCATGAAAACAAAACGATTTCCTAAATATTGTGTGCTTTACTAGTGTGATAAAATACAGTGGTACATATATTGGGATGATAGGAAACTAATTTGGGGTAGAGTATGATCAGTTCTATAGTGTGTTTCCAGGGTAGGAGAAAATGCACTATTCCTACTTTATATGTTATGTCCCTGCAATGACCCATGACAAATGCAGTGGCTGAACACAAGTGCAGAACCTGTTGAGAGGGAAAAGAGAGGTGGAGTGGGGACACCATACTTCTGGGCTGTAACATTGTATACATGCACCAGGGTGTCACTGTGCTCTCCTCATTATTGAGGCTTGTGTCTGCAGGGACAATTTACCTTTCCATGATCAACCTAAACAGTACATAAGCAATTCACAAACAAATTAATAATCTGCCTTGCCTTCCCATGGAGAGTTTTACATGTGGTAGCTCAGATTGTGTGATTGAGTCATGTTAAATTGCAAATTAATATTTGCAGTGACAGATTCTCAGTTCCCACATCATCATCCACTAGTGTCACTTAGGATCACTATCAAGCTCTTTTCCCCTTTTCTACCATAACTTCAATGGCTTTGTTTTGTCCTGGGACTCTCATGGGTTGCAGAAAACAGGTTGTCCATAGACACTTTTTCTTCCATTCCTCTGTGTCACATTCATACATTTTTTTTTCTGGGAGAACTGTTTTTCAAAACAAGTTGAACCTTTCTTGTCTGGCATCATTGGGACCTGACCAGTGTTGAACAAGAGAATTTGCCAGACCATGTGTCCTGGCTGATTCCCCACTCTGGCACTTCAAATGCAATTTCCAGAGACAGAAAAGCTTTCCTGATTTCAGTTGTCTCTGAAATCTGTCAGTAGCTGCCATCACCAAGTACACAAAATCCCCTTTCCAGGAAAGAAATAACTTGGAATCTCTTCTGTGAGGGCAAAACCCCCAATCTACTTTCTCCAAAGAGCTGGAGAGAAATAACAAGACTACTCCACTGAGAAACATGCAGGGATCTGAGAGCTCTCTGGTAGCATGTCTGAGACCAGGTACATAGTTTGAAGCCCCTATAGGACACAAAGTATCAACTAGGACTCTTTAAGAAAGAAAGAAAACTGTTATATTTTTTAAAAATACTATATTTAGGAGAACTGTAAATGGCTTGATGTTAAGAAAATGTTTAAAAAATACCCATGAATTGAAGCAAAACACTGGAATTTTTCCTTGGATCAGATTCTTGGTCACAGGAGAGAACCAAAGGAACAACCAACCCCAGTTCAGACATAATTTACAACCCCCCAAACAATGAAAACAATAAACCTTAGGTGTCTACCTAAATTTTCCCTACTCACACAGTCTGATGAGCCCAGGGGATCTGTTCTGGAATGAAAACTTGGTCATAGCCATGATAAGTGGATATCCAGATAACTGAAATCATGCTGGACCACAGATGTTGCCAGACCAGAGAGAGACAGATTAGAGAGATTCAACCTGTAACATAAAAAATAGTGTTGTGATTAATCTGTCATAGACTTGTGTGACCCTGGACGAGTCATTGAATCTCTTTTCCCTATCCATTACATAGGATAATAGCACTTCCCTGTCTCAAAGGGTGTAATGAGTATATTAAAAACTGTGATGCACTCAGATATTATGCCAATAGGGTGATAACTGGATATTAATAAACCACCCAAAAGCCTAAACTAATTTAACAGTTGTATCTATCTCAGGACAGTAGCCATAATATGTGAGTGGCACCCTCTGCACCGTGTTGATAGTTGTATGAAATTTGCCTGCTGTGTAAACTCTTCTTGTGCTTTTGGAGATACTGACCCTGCCTCTCCTCTCACAGGCACTGATTTTGCATTGTCTGGTGTTATGGCAATCTCTGACAAGAAACCATGACAGGTTTACTACTCCAAGAAGTGAGGCTATACTTATACTGCAGCTTGGAATGTACATTACAGCCTGGGCTAGTATCACTCGAGCTAGTGTGCTAAACATAGCAGTGGGGTCATTGAGGCCTGGGCAGCACCTTAGGCTTGTCACTCAAGTCCAATCTCACCCAAATCCCTGGGGATAGGTCAGGTGGCTAGCCAGTGCTGCAACATCCACACAGTCATTTTTAGTATATTAGCTTGGGTGCAAGTATGCTTATGTCTATACAGGCTGGGAAGCTGACCTCCAGCTGTACTGTAGGCTTACCCAGAGTGACAGCGGAAAGGCTGTTGTTGAAGACTTGAGTCATACATTTTGGCTTTTGAGGGCTTACGTTAGACCCCCAAATTTATTTGAATATATTTTTATATTGAATTCTAATCATCATCCTACTTCCCTCCCATCTGCTAAGCTGCTTAGAAAATACACATCATGTACTGCCTAAGTAATATGCACTGAAAATAAGCTGTCAAAGATACATTACAGGATTATTCTTTTGTTGTAGTTGTCACTAGATGAGCTTTCTTTCATATACTCTCTGAGTGATATGAGCTTTTCAAAAAATGTCTGGCTTTTCGTGCTAACATACTCCTGCTCCCTTGTTATAAACCATTATGAGAATAGTCTGATTCTGCAGCACTTCTGCCTGTCTCCCAAATGGCTAAATAGCAAATGCTACTGAGCCAGAAATGCTCACAGGACTGGACTAATGACTTGGCGGACGTGCAATGAATAGCATGCAACAAGTTAAAACTATATGGTATCACCTGAAAGGCCATTAAAAACACATTTCTCTGTGGTCTTCAAGTATTTCTCTTTGCATCTTTTTGAACATATCTACATACAGCACTGTGGGGTAGGATCTCTGTTGTCCATGCCCTTCAACTGAGACTTCCATGTATAGGTTAAGGTGCCAATCATCCTTCAAAATGTCTAAAGAGCTGAGGGCTTTTTTTTTTTTAATTTGATAGTTTAATGTCTTACAGGACAAAAAAAATATAGAATCATTATCGTGTTAACCCCTATCCCAAAAATAAAAATAAAAAGGAACTCAGATACAAAAGAACTTTATCTTCATTGTAGAAGGGAAAGAAACATAAAAAGCTTTACATATTTAAAGTTCTCTTCTAACCTCTTGTTAAGATATCATGAGACCCACTCTCCTTTCCATATATTTGAAATTGCTGTCTTCAAGAATTTCAGGAGCTATTGTATTGATTCTCTCTAGTTCACCTAGAAGTTTTGGGCTTGAGCAGTGCTAAGGACAGACTTTGTCAGGCCTACGGTGGAAGAGAGAGGGCCTTTACTCCTCCTGCAATGAAGAATACAGAGATACCAGAATAGTGCACCCATTATTTCCAAAAATATTTTGAAATAATGGGTGCATTTCACAGATATTGAGTAGCTATCTGGGGATACCAATGGCTCCCAAAATAGCTCTGTCGTGTAGACATAACCAGAGTCTCCTGGGATTCTTGATGTGAATCAAAGAGATTGGTGCTCCAGTCAGTGCTGCTGCTGAGCTACCAGTGATGGCTGGGTGCTCTGGGTCCTTTTAAATTGCTGGACCCTGTACCAGATACTCCCTTTGCTGCTCCACATTGGTAATTCAGGAATTACTGGGGAAATTCCACATCCTGAGTTGTACCAGAGATCAGACAAAATGATTCCAATTGTCTTTCTTAACCTTCAAACTCTCTGAATCTATTTGCTACTTGAGCTTGTGATGGAGGTAACACCACTCTTTTCTGGATTTCTGGTAATGTGCCCTTTGTACCAGTATTCCCCCAAATTCAAGAGACAGGGTTAGCAACCATGTGATTCTTCAAAGTAATTTTGTTGAGGGGGGCAGTTTTTTCTTTTTGGTTTTTGAATCTTTAGGATTCATTTTTTTTCAATATGGGCAACTGTGAGGTGTAAAAACTATTTTTCATGAAATCTGAGATTGTCATGTCATCGCATGACTCCAGGAGCTGAGGCTTTAAGAAAAAATGCCAGCTGCCACCCAAACATGATACCATTTCAAGAGCTGACAGTAGTGGTGTACCACAAGTTCAGAGGCAAGTAGGTAAGGCAATCCAAACATTAGATTCCAAAAGTTTCAGTGCTCAGTGGCTTCCTTTCCCACAACCAGTCCCAAACCCAGGCATCCTATAATTTGCATGAAAAGGATTATGGGGATTCTAAAGTTGATAGAATCAATAGCTCATTGACTGTCTAGGTCATCAGGCTGGGGTTGCTGTGTGGACCCAATTTTGAGCATGCAAGTTCATTACACCATTTTCCAAGTCTCTATGTATCGATTAAGCCCTTTGATTGCAGGCACTTCAGATTTCATTAGTATTCCCGTCAGTTGTCATGAGAGGGGTTTACCAAGTGTTTCTGTTTGACAGGCACCATGTCTTTCTCTCACCTTGCTGTCAAATAGTCCATTGAAGTTATGTGCACACACCCATTTACAACAGCTGCTATGGTTTCTGTTCTTTGACATGTATGATCAATGACCTCTTGTTATACTCTGTAAACTTCTCTCACTTCTACTTTGACCTTTTTGAATTAGTACCTCATACACTCCTCACTCTACAAGTCTTTTTTTCTGGAGAGCTGCCTCTCATCTTCTTTAGATTAATTGTATACTTACCTAGTATCAAGTGAAAATGTAAATCAGTTGGGAGTTTGGCAAGGGGATGGGACTGGACTTAATGGATTGTCAAACACACTATTGGAGCCATAGTAGTAATAATAAAGCTAGCAACTAATGGGGTTTTCCACATTAAGTAGATTGTAAAAGAAGTTGAAAACAAGTTGTGTAATTACACTGTATACTGCTTCTTCCATGACTAGATGTGATACATTATGTTCTCCTCCACTGAGGTTTCGCTTCTGATTCAGAGAGAAGAGATAGATTTGTCATGGAGTCAAGATGTAGGGGAAAAATTTGGACTGACTGGGCAAAAATACTGGGACAAGGTTCCAGGGGCACAGAAACACTGTGATCAGATAATGACCAGGGAGAGGGATGCTAGGGCTGTAACTAATTAATTTAATGCATCATTTGATAGTGTTCTCTACTGGCATAGTTAACTCATATTATTTCACATGTAATCAATGTGTGATGAATAGATTTAATTTGAACATGTACATAAGATTATAAGAGTGGAAGATTGACAAGCATTTTGGAGTGATGAGTAGGTATTAAGTAGGGTAAGGATATAATATAAAGTCTTCAGGCTAAGGTCTGTGAGATTTCAGTTTAGCCACACTGGAGCTCAGGCTTAAGTCTGCTTGACATAAGTTGCTGACCAGAAATAACCCTGTGCTAATAAGAATGCAAGATTACTGTAAAGGATGTGCCAAGATATGATATTCAGAAAAAGATGCTGCAATAGAACTGTATAGGCTGCAAGATGTGGTAGTAACATTATGGAAAGTTCTGATGTTTATTGTAGGCTATCATGGGAACAGTTTACAAAGATGATAATTAGAATAAGGGAAACTAAGAGACTAACCTATGAAAAGTGAGGCAACCCTAAATGTGTGAAAGTACAAATAAGGAAAAGGCAGTTGAAACCCTCATGTATCTGCATAAGGTGGCTAGAACACAGGCTAAATGGGATTTGCTGGAATGGACATGTTGGAAGACCCCAAAAGAAATTATAACACGAGGATATCTAAGGTTAAGATCACAGTGATAACTTTAGGTAAAAGTCGCAGGGAGTAATAAGAAAAATCACAGAAGCTTCTGTGAATTGTACTAATAAATTATGTGTGTGGTTGCGGGGGGAAGTGAGGGATGACTGAAACTTGAGGGAGGGAAGAGAGACCAAGCTCCATTTCAGGGGCAGTGAGATCCAAGAGCTTTCATCACAGTGGCTGACAGCTCTGGTGCCCCGAGCAGCTCTGCAGTCCAAGGCTCTCTGACACCCCATGTTTACTGTTGGCTCTGGGGATCTCTGCTGTTGTCTTTACCTGATTGTTTGAGGGGCCCTCTATCACCCACAGTGACGCAGGACCTTGTGGGACCTTTGACGTTGGTGTCATGGAGTTTCAGAGTCCCTCCATCACCCATGGCAGTTTGTGCCTCTCAGACCCCCCCACCATCAGACCAGATCTGCCCCCTGACTGAGTATGTGAGCATATATACTGCATGAGCTATTGTATGGGCGCATTTCAAGTTTTGACACTCATTTGTGATTGTAACCTTTGTCATCTAGTTAGTAAAACTTACAAGACAAAATTTCTTATTTGTGACTCTCAGCATTCCAAGTTGTTCACAATGGTGACTTGACAGATTCCTTCAGCATATTGTCAGGAGTGTGACAAGGCTGCCTATTGTCACGTTTCTGCACTTGATCACAGTGGACTGGATTAGAAGCAGGACAACAGATGATCATCAATGGAGCTTTCAGTGTACACTTTTCAAACAGCAAGAGGACATTGATTTTGCTGACAATGTCGTCCTCCTTTCACATCAACATGAAAACATGGAAGAAAAGGTTGCCTGAATGACTGGTCTAAACATTAACAAGGGAAAGATCAAGACAATAAGGATCAACCAGTCCAACAACACCACCATGACACTAGGAGGGAATGACCTGGAAGATGTGAAGCAATTCACCTACTTCTTTGTGAGTATTATGGACATAGATAGAGGAGTAGACAAGGATATCAATGCCAGGATAGGGAAAGCAACTGCTGCATTCAAGACTCTTCGTCCCATATGGAGTTCATAAATAGCATATGTGAAGATGAAACTGCAGATCTTCAACACAAATGTGAAGAGTGTGTTCTTGTATGGATGTGAGACCTAACATAATAAAAAGTCTTCAAACCACAACCTACAAACATTTGCAAGCAGATGTCCGACGTACATCCTTCACATAAAACGGCAAGAATTTCTCACAGATAAGGAGCTTTGGAACAGAGCAGGACAAGAACCACTTGACATTCAAATCAAGAGAAGAAAGTGGGGGTGGGTAGGCAACATTCCTAGAAAACCATCATCCAGCAGACTGTCAAGCTCTCACGTTGAACCTGCAAGGAAAACACAAAAGAGGAAGATCTACTGAAGTTGAAGAATGGCAGCTGGGGTAATCCTGGAGTCAGCTAGAAGTTTTATCCTGAAACAAAGTGAAGTGAAGGAGACTTGTAGATGACCTATGCTCCACCTGGAGTGCAAGTGTCCAAGTCAAGTAAGTCAAAATCAAGTTTTAATTCTTAATGTGTTTCTGCACATTCTCAATCTATAGAAAATCACTAAATGTAACTTTCACTCTGTTGGGCTACGTCTACATGTGCCCCAAGCTTCGAAATGGCCACGCAAATGGTCATTTTGAAGTTTACTAATGAAGCGCTGAAATGCATATTCAGCGCTTCATTAGCATGCGGGCTGCCGTGGCACTTGGAAATTGGCGTGCCTTGGGAATAAGGGGACTTCGAAGTAGGCGGGGTCCTTTCAAAAAGGAGCCCCACCTGGATGCGCTGCGCGGCGGCAAGGCACGTCAGTTTCCAAGCACCGCGGCAGCCCACATGCTAATGAAGCGCTGAATATGCATTTCAGCGCTTCATTAGTAAACTTCAAAATGGCCATTTGCGTGGCCATTTCGAATTTTGAGGCACGTGTAGACACGGCCTTGATCTGAAAACTGCAGCAATAAGGGAGGTGGACTAACTCAGTAGGGAGACACCAGGGTTTAACACAGAACTAGCATTTCATTTTTAAATAATCATTACAACTTGGAGTCCATGGGAATAAGTGGAGGTCATGAAAGGAGGGTAAATTGGATGAGGAACCAGGACAGCATAAACTAGGATTAACAGGGAAAAATTCTAAGTGAAAAGACCTGGGATGGGGAATGAGAACTGGGAAACAGAGGATATATGGAGGCTATGAGGAATGGGTGTGGGGAAACATATTACCCCCATCAGGCATCCCCACCCAGATCCTGCACCCAGCAATTAATTAATCTGCTCTCCAGCAGCCCCCTCGTACATGCTAAATCCATCATTTTGGCCCATTACTAGAGCCTGGGAGGCCACAAAAGTACTAGGTCTGGGCCCCCAGAAATGTTAATTTAGCCTGGGGGAAGTAAGGAAGATCAGTCCTTCCTCCTCAACATGGAACTGGAGTGTAAGGGGGGTGAGGTGAGTGTCTTTTTCTGCTGCTCAATCAGAGGCCACTTTTTTTTTGCTTTGCTTCTCACAGTTCTGCACCCCCCACAAATGATTTTTCTGTGGGTCATTGGCCCCTACCCCACCTCTGATCTAATTCTTTAGTCGGTCCTCTTATTTGGTGAGTAGTGCTTAGATGCAGAGAAACTGGCACACATGCACTTATCTAGGCCAGTGGTGTGCAAAAGCAAGACACCCAATCACTACATGCTGCCTCCCCAACCCCCGCAGCCAGGCTCTGCCCCTCCCCCACCCAGGCACCCTATCCCTAGGTCCCTGGAGACTCAATGAAGACACCACTGGAGCTGCTGCCAGAGCCCGCACAGCCCCAAGATCTGTGCAGCACAGCACCCGCGCCCCTGAGCAAGCTTCGCAGCACCCAAGCAGCTACGCAGTGCTCGAGCTCCTGAGTTGCCACTGCTGTGTGGCACCCAAGAGTTACCATGCCATGGCCCAAGCCGCCACACCAACCCGCCAAGCTGCATTCACCACAATACGCTTCCCTGTTCACCACATGTGGTGAATGGGGAGCATATTGGACACCGCAGAGCTAAGCTTTTATACTAAACTTTTCACTGTGTTATTTGTGTGCTCCTTCTTGTGTTCATCTGTGAGTTCTCATCCCCCCTCATTACCATCTAATACAAACCATTACTCACAATCTGAAAGTACATGTTTTCTCACTCTGTCTGAACTATAGATCTTTCTGTCTTCAGTACTGGGGAGTTTCAGAGAGACATTTCTATAACTTCTGAAAAGAATAAATGAACTGGTTATGTAAAGGCAGTAGTTAGGTTTTACTTCTACACAATTATATGATCAATGCCTGCCACACTATTCATAGTTCACAGTGGAAATCAGACATTTATAATGAATTGAATTAGTTTAGGGGGTCCATTCTCCATTTGCTATGTTGCTAATGTGTGTTGAATATGTGAATCAAAGAAAGTGTGGGCCTTTAAGTAGGAAGAAACCTAATTTCAACCAGTTCCTGCTGGTTTTGTTTCAGTTTTATATGGGACTAAATTACAGTTGGGCATGCATTTATGAGTTTAAGGTCGATGTAATTTTAGATTATTATGAAAGAAAGCTGTCTGTAGGTGTAACAAATCTCTGGAGGGCCAAGAAGCTTCAAAATAACAATCACACACATCTAGAAATAAATAACATTGTCTATGTTTAACTAGTCTTCACAAAAGCTGAAGCTGTGTCTTCTAAACTTGCAGAGAAATAGAACACATTAGCAAAACTCCACAAATATCAGATTTACTAACCAGTCAGATAATAATTACCATCTTCAGTACATTGTTTTCCAATGATTTTACTGAAGTAATTTGTTTTTTCTTGCATAGGGATCTGATCTGCAAAGATTTGCACATATTCTTTGCACACTGGACT
Source organism: Carettochelys insculpta (assembly GCF_033958435.1). Classification (NCBI taxonomy): domain Eukaryota; kingdom Metazoa; phylum Chordata; order Testudines; family Carettochelyidae; genus Carettochelys; species Carettochelys insculpta. The sequence continues at coordinate 40,540,136 of NC_134140.1, read as the reverse complement.
CTAGCAGTCCCATGGAAATCTGCTAGGATGACTCTCTGTGGAAAGTTTAGCATATATAAAACATATTGCAGGATTGGTACACAGGTCTGTAAGCTCTTCTGAATAAATATGTCCATGAAATAGTAAAATTACTTTGAAACATGGCTAACTTCATGAGAAATATAATATTACCATTGTGTATTACCAACATGATTCCACAGTAAGAATTAAACAAAATTGGAAGAGATGTTAATCTTCCAGGTTTAAATCAATATTTCAATTATGAGATTTGGGAATTAACTCAGAGTTTCTTACATCTTGTTTTGAAAGAATTTAAGTATAGATAGAAGTGAGGCAGAATGGGAAACACATTTTGTTTTTCTTTATTTTACTTAATTTACATAATTAGTAGGTTCATGTCATGTCTATACCTACTGAAGATCGACTCCTTATGTGTCACTCTTTTGGGGTTCAGTTTAGTATGCCTAGTGGGAATGCACTAAATCGAACCACCAAGGCTCTACAATCAGCCCTTGTACTCCTCATTCTCTCAAGGAGTAAGAGAGTTTCTCCCGTTGACCTCCCACTGTGTGAATGGCCAGAAAACTTGATCTCTGATATGTTCAATTCCAGCTATGCAATTGTTGTAGCTGGAATTGCATACTTTAAATCAACTTGTGCTACTCAAAAGGGTGGAATATTTTAACACATGAGTGACATAAGTTTTAAAGACATAGGCAGTAGTTATAGACCTCATAGCAGAAGTCTGTCTTCTGTAGGTACTTAAAGGTGGAGAGCATCTGGCTCATTATATGGATCTGTCAACTTGTCAGCACAACACCTTAGTGACTGAATGAAGGTTTCCATGTATAAATGAACTTCTTGGCTTCTGTAATGGGATTACCTCCTATTTTTGAGGCAGGTTTCCCTTCTTTTGCCTTGCTTTTAGAGTATATCCATACCTCTGGGCATAAAATTATCACAGTTCAGTCCACCTACACTGATGTCTGAACACCACTTGGAAACACGAATGAAAGCATACACTGTAGCCCACTTATTTTGCTACTATTCTTGATGGGCAGAAGGTTCTCCAATATATCAAAATCTGATTTAAATTTTAGTTAATTTTGGATGTAATTTAGATGCTTAATTTAATCTTAAAAGCTACTTATGCTGTGGGTTTCATACCCAATAAATCACATCTCTGTACATTACTTCAGCCACTAAGATAACCCTTTATCTTTGGTTTGACTGTCCCTAGATTTGTATGCCTAGGTGCTGGAGCTAAGGCCTTCTTCAGAGAATAGTGCTAGACTCTGGAATTCTTTTCTATTACTTTCAACAATGGCTAACCCATGACTTTCAGTGTAAGGTATAAGCAAGACTTTTTATTCATGGTTTTGAGATGGATGTTGGAGGGAGATAATTGCTTTGTTTGGACACAGAATCATGTTGCCGTATTTGCTCATATTTTGCTGTTAATTTTATTTTATGGTCACTTAAGGACTGTGAGAGTTGCATTTTATAATAATAATTTACCTAAAACTATAGCTGTCATGACACTTTCTATTAAAGCTCTAAGGGCACTGCTATGATATTTTGGATCTAACAGAAAATTTCATGAAACTAAAAGCCTGATTTATCCTTTTTACCACATTAGCCACCCTGTAACAAGTTTGAGCCAGCAGACTATGGTAAAAAAGGGGAAAGGCAACTCAGGCACAGCCCTGGCTCGGGAAATAAGGGAAACAGTTGACTAAGCAGCCAGGTGAAAGCAGAAGAGTGGGGCTGAAATTAATCAAGGAAGGCCAAAGGATTTCATCTCCCATATGTTGGCAGGGCTTTTAAAAAGCCACCCCAGTCAGGAAAAATAGTGGTAGGAGGGGGCGAGGGGTGGGGCACGGGGAGTGAGAGAGTGAGGAGGTGGAAGAGACAGGGAAGCATTCCAGATTGTGATAAGAGGAGAAAACAAAACAGACAAGGAGACTGCCAGCATTTGGAAAAGACAGTAGGGAATGGGGGAGTAGCTCCAAGGAAGGATGCCTGGGCCCTATCCCCACCCACCAGCAAGACTGAAAGCCTAAACCATAGCTAGAGGGGACAGATTGCTCAACCAGCCCTGACAGACAGAGGTAGGTGCAGCCTAACTCTACCCCCACTAGAGGGAGAGACCAAAGTCCCTGGTAAGACATAGGGGGTGGGTGTTCAGCCACATACCCCAAACACCAAAAAACATTTACTTCCATTTTAGGAAACAGATCAAGGTGTTGTGGTCTTTATAGTATTTTGGGGAGATGCTTCTAGTAGCTGTGGAGTTCAGCAAGTCACTTTGTCTAGTTAATCTTCTTGCCATCAACGTCATCATTTGTTTTGTTTCTTTTGCCACCACCAATTCTTGTTCCCTTGTCTAGTTCTGCCTTGGGCTGTGTAGAGGAGATTTGCCTTTATAACTGTTGTTCAAATAGCCTCCAAATGTACATCCACTCCATCCCTTTTCCAGCTTCAATTCCTGCAGTAAAGATACTTTATTCTCCCCCTGGGAACAGACTGTTTCATGACTTTTGCAACTGCGTTTAAAAGTGAAATTGGACAGTAATCCCTTAGAGAGCTTGGATAAACCCCTCAGGGAATGATAATGATATTGGCTACTTTCTAAATAGCGGAAACACCGTTCTATTTGAAGGAACTATTAAAGAAATGAGTAATCACTGCTGACAGATCCTTACAATTGTATTTCAACATTTAATTAGGGATGTTGTCAGAGCTAGTGGCATTTCTTCTTTGTAAAGCTGCATGCAAAATAGCCCCTATATTACACAGTACATGGCTGACAGCCAGTGATGTCTATGAGGTCAATGTGCAATTACCTAGAATAGAGAAGGAATGATTAAATGTCTGCAACCAAAGAGATAGGGATGTTCTCTGACTAATTCTTGTAAGATTCTGACCTGTCATCTCACGTTGATCTGGAGAATATGTTTATCCATGTGGGTTCCTTTTTCTGCAAAAAGGTAACTTTTCATAATGCAACAATAAAAAGTTATTAAAGAGAAGTTCATTCAACTTGTCTAGTACCCAGGAAGTGAACAAGTCATCTTAGAGAGTAAAATTTATTATTTCTACATTATCATACTTTCCAGACCAACAGATCATCTAGACAGCAGTGACAGAGGTAATAGCAGAAGAAAGTGTAAGAACTGGGTCAAAAATTCCACCAATTCAGCCAACTTAAAATAGCTATCCAGTAGCACAGCTCATTTTGTGGGAGCCAGAAGTTATCTTACATGATGATGTCCCCTTTGATCAGCAGCAGCTAATTAAGGAGGTGTGAGGTAGACTTTTGACATTCATAACTTTACTATCCGTTAGGACACTTGGATATCCTGTAATTTGTACAGACTCAAATGTGGCAAAAATAAAACAGATAGAGTTTACATATTAGTGATGAGGGAAGTGGAGAAGGCATTTCTCAGCTCAGGATGTTTTCACCTTTTCCAGATACAAGATCTAAAATGACAAAACATGTTTTTAATATTTGTGTTGCCCTTTGATTTAAATGATAGAACTGAATAGCTTAATATTCAAATGTGTTATTTTACACGTGAGTCATCTGAGCCATAGGTAAGCACCCTAATAATTAAACCATCCTTCCTCTCAGCAAACAGCACCTTGGTAAGTGGCCTATGTCATCTCATGGAGTCCTATCAGGCTAAATATTATCAAATAAAATATTCTTTCTTATCATTGTTTATACAAAACATGTTGGACCTCCCTGGTCTGGCACTCTCAGGCTCTGAGTGATCCCAAACCAGGAAGTTTGCCGGACAAAGGGAAGTCAATGCTGCTTTGGTGGCCTCCAGGTCCCATTCCTGGGTTTCCTCTGGGTTGTCAGCCTGCTTCCAGCCACCATCCTCGGCTCTACTCCCAGTCCAGCAGTGCTCTTAGATGCTGACCTCCCTGCTGGTGGCCCAGCCCCTGCTCCCCAGCCTGGCCCCAGTTCTCCAGCCACTGCTAGCTTCCCCTCTCCCTCCCCCAACTCTGTATTCCCTGTCACCAGCCCGGCTCTGCCTGTGGATCCCTGGCTGCCACCAGCCTCCTAGCTAGGGATCCCTTGTCCCCCTGGCACTAGCTCAGCAGTGGCTTTCAGCCACTGGACTCCAAGCTGGCCCTGATCCCAGACACTGAGGATCTCTGATCAAGCAACCTCCATGGCCCAACTAGACCACAGATGCTGCGGACAAGAAAGTCCGAAATTTCAGAGGTTTGACATGTATTTGAAGAACCAGATCCACATCTTTTGTGCATGGCCATGTTAATGTTCCCCATTGTATGGATGCAATTCAGTGAGAAGAGCCAGAGACACAGTTCCAAGTCCTTCTAACTAAAGAAGGTAGGTGAAAAGGGAGAAGTGAATGGGGAGTGAGTATATCTCTGCTCAGCCCCTCAGTGTTGTGCCCAGGACAGCTAAGCTAGTACAAGCTGGGAGAGGTAAAGGAGGACCGTAAATCAGAATTTGTAAATGGCTACAGTAAAATATTTCTACTGGCCACTGGATCAATGGCCTAGCCAGGGTGTATCAATTCAGTCCCAAGACTCTTCATGGGCTGATGGAACTTTGTGCTCACCCTTATACAGGCTCAGTCTGCTGAGTTGTAGTCTGATATTTCTGTGTATAAATATATTTTCCTCCAAAATCTATGGAGAAGCAGGTCCCTCCAGGTGGAAACCAGAGAATTTCTCTCTTACAGATGTTTTGACGGAAAACATATTATACAGGAGCTTGTACTCACTTGTTCTTCAGGCTGCCAGGCATTTCCCATTATAAGGTAAAGTGTTCAGTTGCTTGTTACTTCGCAAAACTTAAACAATTTTCCATGATGGGTATCAGCTTCAGGCTAATAGTTTGGAAAATTTCTCCCCAAATGGATCAGCTCTTTCTGAGAACAAGGATAAAGAGAAAGGCACTCTTTATTCATGTTAGATACTGCAATCTTTTTTTTTTTTGAACAAATCTAGCACCACTGTTCTTTGGAGCAGACCAGAAATCTTGTGGGTGCATTTCTTTTGCTTCAGAAATGTGCAATTACTGTCATATTACTGTCACTGTCATAGCTAAAACCATTCCAAATTTGACCAAGTTGTGTTTGAAAAACCACAGTTTGTGCATTCTCAGAGGCGTTTTAATTTTAGCAGCTAAGTGCTCCAAAAATTCCACCCCCCTGAGGATGCTTCATCCCCTCCGGACTCCTGTGGTGGCAGAGAGATAGCTGTGTTAGTCTGTATTCTATCAAAACAAAAAAGCCAGTCACGTAGCACTTTAAAGACTAAAAAAATAATTTATTAGGTGATATAAATTATTTTGTTAGTCTTTAAAGTGCTACATGACTGCTTTTTTTATCCGGACTGTTATGTGTGACTTTACTGTGCATGTGCTATACCTATAGTGCAACTGAGGATGCTACAGCTCAAAGCTATGTGAGTGAAGCTAGTTTTTCTTTATAAATAATGCCCTAACAAATTCACATCCATGAAAAACACAACACAGATTATGAAATCTGGTCTCCTCAGTGAAATCTGGTCTTTTGTGTGAAACTCGTACTGGACCAAGAGCAGTATTTCCAAAACTGGGTGTTTCAACACAAAAAAGAGGTTACAAGATTATTGTAGGGGACTAGCAGTATTGTTACCTTTACTTCTGCACTGCCTTCAGAGCCAAGTGGCCAGAGAACAGTAGTGGCTAACTGGGCACACAGCTCTGTAGGGAGTGCCCCACCAGTAACAGTGCAAATGGCAGGGGACCTGAAAGTTTTAACCCTGCAGATGAATCACATGGCTGCCCATATAGCACCACATGCTGGATTTTCTGTTTTCTCATTTAGTTGTTTTAAACACCTAGGAAATTGCACAGGAAAACTATATTAACATTATGGATGTAATAGAGGGGTTTATAAATTCTAGCCTGTGGACTGGATCTGGTTCCCCAGGCTTAACCCCTGGCAGGCCACCACCAATATATTTATCTGTGTTTCAGCAGGTGCAGGTGATCGCAACTCCTTTTGGCCATGGATTGCCATTCCCTGACAATGGGAGCTGTGGGAAGCAACTAAACCTGGTGAAACATTGTCATTTTATTGTCCACCCCTGGTATAAGCAGAAACTTAATGAGCTGTCCCCTGACATCTAGTGATGAGTGGTTGCAGAGTATTGCAGGAGATGACCTTAATTCCATGGGCACAGCTACACTGCTTAGGTGCTCAGAATTGTGGAATTGTTTTCTAAAATGATCACTTTTGGCTGTTGTTGAAGCCCCATTCTCCTTGTTATTGGTACAGGAGCAATGAAAGTTGTTTTCCTTGCTGTGTAAATCAAGGGCTGTAGAGCTGTACTTAGCATATCCCAACTGCAGGACTTACTCTCAGCTAAATGGCACTTGCTTGGCAGCAGACCTGGGTTCCAAAGCCCATTGACTGAAAGCAGTGTTTTCTCTCTCTTTTTCCCCTGACCCCTGGGGAGAATAAATTTTGTTATGTGCACCAAGGTATGAGTGGATGTAGACCACTGATAGAAACACATGCTGCTTGCTATGGGCAACTGCGAGTGCTCTGCTGATCAGCTGGGTGACCCTGGCTCCTGTGTGGCTGCTTTAGTGCTCAGCTTACAGGGAATACTGGTTGAGAGAGGCTGGAGATAAATGCTTGCACATGGTAGTGAGAGTCTTGTTTAAGGGTCTTAAACACCATTTGATTCTTTCCTTCCACAGTGTAATAAAAGATCTAATTTGACTCAATGAAATATCTTATTACACATTATGGAACTGAAATGACTTTTATATAGCTTTAAGTGTTAGCTTTGGGACAGTGGCTCTGAATCAAGAGACTGCTCTGTGTGCACCATCAGAGAGGTTCCTTCATTCACAGCTGAAATTACTGACACCTGGGGGACTGTCAATTGACGAGGAGGATGACCAGCAGAGAGAATCAAAGCATTGCCCAGTGGAGTGGTGTGGCAATAAGTTAGCAAGGTGGGTGGTGGAGAGGCACAAAGAACCAACTGGCCAGCAGAGACCAAATAAAAAGAGCAGCATGCTGATTGGCCAACAGGGCAGCTGGTGAAGAGGAGTGGTGAGTGCCTGGACCTCGGAGAGGGTTAAGTACCTTTTTAGTCCTGGGTCACCAAGAATGGGAGTTGAAAGCTGCAGATACACCTCTAAACTCTGGGTCTGCACTGACGATGGACAACAATTGTGAATAGGGTACAGAGAAGGGACAAGCATATTGAAGGGGTTTTCGGTTGCTGGACTTAAGAATCCGAGAGAAAGAACACTGCCCAACTTACTTGGGTGTGAGTCTTTTCCTCAGAGCTCATGTTTGTGAAATCCTTTTCTGGTGTTTTCCAAAATTAATGCAGAGTTACTTCTCTCCTTTTATTAAAAGTTTCTTTGCCACATTAAGACCTTGTGTTTACGAGAGGAGACGCTGACTTTGCAACTTTCTCTTAAAAGTAATTATGTGATAATGTGGGACAGGTAATAGCCTGTTATTCAATGACTTCATTGAAACTTGATGCACTAAACATATTCCCTCACTTATCTTTTGTGTCTAATGTCTGGGACCCACATGATTACAGCAACAGTGCATACAAAGATCTTTTAAGGTATTTTTGTTTGGGGGCATTATATTATACACTCACAGTATATAAGGTGCATTTATATGAACAGGTTATTCTGTTCAGATTCTTATATCAACCATCTGAATTAAAAATATATATCTCACTTGCTCAATGCTATCGGATTGCTGACAAAGAAATTCATAGCAGTACACTTGAACTTGAAAGCAAATGATGGGAAAGCAGTGGAAGTACAAATGTGTAATAAGGAAATATGATATTTCTCGTTTGTAAAGAACAAGTCTGAACTGTCAGTCAATATGGCTTATTTAAGGTGAACAATAAAAACAAGTACATTGAAACAAATATAAAATCACCAGGAAAGAGGAAGCAAATTCTGGTTGAAGCTCTACAAGATCCCCCTCTTGATTTCATTAAGAGCATTTACCTTTAGTATTCAGGCAGGTAGGCAGGCAGGCAGGCAGGCAGGCAATTTTTTACATATGGAGCTGTGTTGGAGAGAAAACAGAATTCCCTGTGTGGGTTAGGGGCATAACTGAGAGTCAACTTTTCAGACAGAAAATATTTTGTCCTGAAAAGCTGCTCATAGGTGAGTGTTCTCCTTTTATTATATTAAAGTGTATTTTCTGAGACATATACATCATTGTTCATTAAAACATCTACTGAGATTGCGTGGATAACTCTATTCTAGTCTAACGAGAATATGTCTAATTAGCTAGCCATATGCTCGGTTTAATTTATAGATAGAAAAAATAGGCTTTTTTGCTGCTGATACTGCCATTATTGTCATCTCCTGCTGCTTAGGGTGTCACTGAAGCAGTTAGTTTCCTTAGTCACCTCTTTTCTCTGGTATGTCAATTCTTGGAACACATTTTGCTTCCTGAAATTTATTTGGCAGGCACAACAACCTTCCTGCACCACTTGCTTATGAAAATATCTTTCTGAAGATCTATGTCTGCAATGAATGCAAGTGTAGGTTAGTGTTTTGCCCTTGAGATACAGATCTAGTCATGCTGCCAACACACACTCTTCTCTTTCAAACATTTAATCTATTCTGGGACCTCTGGATAGCCCAAAACCTAGATATTGTGTCAGGATTCTTACAACAGTGACCCCATGTATTAAGTTCTCTTTAAAAATTATGCATAAATGCTTATATAGAAATAGATTAAAGTTGCTTTTTTCCAAAGACTAAGAATAGGTAGATTGAGTCATAACAATTGAAAATACTGAAGCCCTCAACTTTTGCTCATTTCTTAGGTGGAACTTTAAACATAAACATTCAGGGTAGATCTGTTCTACAAAAGCAGTTGTAATGCAGATACTATAGCAAAGGGAGGGTATTTTTCTTTGCTGTAGTAAATCTAATCACTCAGGAGCCTGTAGGTTAGTTGGTAGAAGAATACTTTTGTTCTTCTTTTGAAGGTAGTTTAAATCAGACTTACACACAACTCTTATCCTATACTTATCCAAACTCCAAAGATCGTCTGGTTCATCCTCTCCTACCACAGAACATTTCAAACTAGTTCTCGGTATTATCCAAAGAGTCAGTGGATAGTTGGTGAAAAATAACATTATTTTCTAAAGTGTTGTGTATTTGTGAATAATGCATTAAGTCCTCTTGTGTGGGTTGTTTGTTTGACTTTTGTTGTTCTTTGTGTTTAGGATGTGTAACTAGGTGATAGGTTGAGAGTAATTGTTTGAGTCAAGTCTACTAGTTGATACCTTGGCAGAGGCTCTAAAGCTTTGACTCATGGAGCCTTTTTTCAGTCTCCTTGTCTGAAGTCTGAGTGGTTAATTGTTTCCTGGTGGTGAGAGGCTGAGTGAAGCTTACAGGCAGTCTTGTTTTAAAAAAAAAAAAAAAAGACACTTGCTAGGGAAACAAGACAAAAATAGAGCAGCAAATAGGAAAATTTCAAAGGGAGTTGGGAAACTGCAATTTCAGATGCAGTGTGTGATTTTAAGATATCCTACAATGGAAGACTGGTGATGATCTGCAATAGATGAAACACAAGTTGCTTATTCTGCTAAAATGGATTTTTGGACCAAAGGGGCAAGTAGGAACACTGATAAGAATCTGAGAATCTGAGAGATTCTTAGACACCCAGGTTTGGGAAACATTATAAGTACTCCCGAATGAAGGAAGAAAGAAGGAAGGAAGGAGCAAGGAGTCAGAAAGAGAAATTCAAAGAGGTGCCCTGACAGTCTCTATATACCAGCAGTATGGGTCTTAGCAATACTTTTACATGACTGGAAATAGATGAGGATGGCCAACAGAGAGGATGGGAAGAATTCCAATCAGTACCAGAATTTCAGCCAATCAATACCAGGTATTATATGTGGAACCTGTAAAAGATACTTCTTAAGATACAACCTTTTCAAAGGACTGGAGTGGCATAGAAGAAACACTTGTGGATGGCCGTTTGGTCCAACTGCTCAGAAAAACCAGCTTGCCCAGAAAGAGTTCTCTACCCAACCAATGAAGACAGACAATCCTTGCTGAGAGTCCAACATACAGAAGAATTAAAAAAGCTTTCTGCAAGAGATTGATAGACAATAGGGTAGAGTTGTGCCTTCATGGACTTAGGATGTAAGATGCCTTTCTAAGATCAGGTAATCTTTTGAAGTTGCTTGAAAAGATTCACTGGTTCATACTGGCATCAGTGGCAGCTTATTGTAGGATACAAGTCTGCAGGGTAGAAAATTGACTTCAGAAAACGTGAAAACATGATAAAACAGAAGAATGTGTCAGAGATATTCTCTGGCATCCTTCCTGTCCCAAGAGCAAAAGAAAGCAAAAGATTCACCAAGGGAACTGCTGGGAACTAAATGGTACAGAAAGGAGAGGTTTTTGTTTTTTGTTTTTTTTAATTCTGATTAACCTTTCATGAGAAGAGGGGGAATATGGAAGACAGCTAACATGTCAGTATCTAATTGGGCATCAGCCTGTCATCAGCCTGTCAGAGGTGGAGTGAGTAAATTTGATCTTTTAATCTCAATGTATGGTCTGAGTGCTGGTGATCATTTCTACAGTCATTAATAGTCCTAGGCCGTGTCTACACTAGCTCCAAACTTCGAAATGGCCACGCAAATGGCCATTTCGAAGTTTACTAATGAAGCACTGAAATGCATATTCAGTGCTTCATTAGCATGCAGGCGGCCGCGGCACTTCGAAATTGACATGCCTCGCCGCCGCGCAGTTCGTCCCGATGCGGTTCCTTTTCTAAAGGACCCCGCCTACTCCAAAGTCCCCCTATTCCCATGAGCTGATGGGAATAAGGGGACTTCGAAGTAGGCGGGCTCCTTTCAAAAAGGAGCCCCGTCGGGACGAGCCGCGTGGTGGCGAGGCGCATCAATTTCGAAGTGCCACGGCCGCCTGAAAGCTAATGAAGTGCTGAATATGTATTTCAGCGCTTCATTAGTAAACTTCGAAATGGCCATTTGCATGGCCATTTTGAAGTTTTTGGCTAGTGTAGATGTAGCCCTACTTACATTAACTTCATTAATGAATAAACGAAGAAGCAGAGATTTACCTTTTAGGTGGTGGTTGGTGACATTAACTGGCCTTTTGTTAATCCCCAGGAAGCCTTGCTTTGAACAAGATCCTGTCTTCATGGTGGGGGGTGTATGGAATGTTGTGAGTGCCAGCCTTGTGTCCCAATGAAATTCTGCTCATGTGCCACCCTTGACACTGATGCCAGGGGTTGCTGACCCCTGTAATAGGGTAAATTAGATGTCCTGGATAATCGTAGACCCATCAGTCTGATGTCAGTCACAGTCAAGATAATGTAGTGCTTGACATGGGACTCAGTTAACAAAAGAATAAAGTATGGTTATATAATTAATGCTAATAAATATAGGTTAACAGAAAATGAACATCATCCAATCATTTTTAATTTTTTATGAGATTACAAATTTGCCTCATAATGTAATAGTGTCAATGCAATATATTTAGACTTCTGTAAGGTGTTTGGCTTGGTCCTACATAACATTTTGATTACAACACTGGAACAAATAAAACTAGCATGTCACACATGAATTAGTTTAAAAGCTGACTAACTGATTGGTCACAAAGTGTAAATATAAATGGTGAATACTCATCAAGCATATTACTTTCAGGTGGGGTCATTATTGAGTAATTTCTTAACCCTTAACTATTTAATATTTTGAATTAATGGCCTAGAAGAAACAATAAAATCACCACTGAAAAAGTGTGCAAGTGACATAGAAAAATTTGTAGGAATGTAAGCAATGAAGAGAACGTGTCTACTGAGTGACGTAAATCTGTTGATAAGCTGAGCACAAGGAAACAATTTGTGTTTTATGTTGGCAAAATGTGCATTCATATGTGTGGCAAAAACAGTGATTCTCAAAGGAAAAAATAAAAGAAAAAATTGTGGTAGATAATTAAGCGTGAAATGCTCCTGGATCGTTTATGTGCAAGCAGTAGTTATTTTAGGGAAGTTCTGTAGTCTCTGTTGTGCTGGCATTATAGATAGATAATCACAATTGTCCCTTCTGCTCTTGGAGTCTATAAGTCAGAGCTCCCAGTAAGACTTGAGGTATAGTGTTCATTGAGTAGTGTTTGTTATTATCAGCACACCACAGTTCAAGAAAAAATAATTTGCATAAAAAATTAGATCACACCTGATTTTTTGGTAAAATAGATACTTAAGTCCTAAACACATTGGTCAGAATGTATTAAACAATGAGCTGAACAAAACGTCTAACAAAGCTGATAAAACTCCATGTATGTTCCCTTGCATAAATACTGCAATTGTTTTGAAAAGTAAGTGTAAATGTTTCTAATTCAGGAAAATCTTAGATGAGTCTGAAGTATAATTGCTCCATTATGCCCATTACTTCTTATTAGCAGTGTTGATATTTTTTCTTCCATTTCTTATACTTAATCGTGGTCTCCCTGCAGTCTCTCTATGATGCCTTTGCAAGCATATGGAAGAATGAAGACTGAGTCATTGACATGGTGTGATTTCTCTGTGTCATCCAGAAGACTGCTGCAAAACTAGATAGAATCAGTTCAGAATCAGTCTGACTCCAAAGCCATTTTCACTTCATGCAGGTATTTTAATGGGCATAACCTAAGCATGATTTGAAATGCCTCCTTACTACTGTACACATCTCTTCTAGTCAATAAGGAAATTCTGTTTCTCATGTATAGTGGAAGAAATAAAGTTAAAGTTGCAGGAATATACAAGAAACAAATCTTATTAATGAATGTTTGTAAGAGTGAAAAAGAAAGCTGGCATTTTCCCTGAATCCAAATGGAGGTAAGCGCCAAGTCCAATTGGTTCCTTTGAAATTCTTAGCTCGAAAGTATAATACAATAATGTTAGCAATATATATTGAGTTCTTGGGGACGTTGAGCAGTTAATAAACAATATTGAAACAGAACTTTATAGATGTCTAAAAGGGAAGTTCTTCTTTCCATATTCATGGAGTGATACAGCTCAGTGGGTTTATTATATGGGTGTGTTACAGACATGGGAGGGGTGTCATTTATGAATTTAGCTTCATGTTACTGTTGGATAAAACTGCACTTGTATAACATCTGCTATTTGATTTATAATTGTTATATTGATTTGAACACCCCTAGGTAACACAAACCACCCATTCCACTGATGCTGAAATAATCTGCAAGATTCTTCTAGAATATCAGGTTTCATTTAGGGTTATTCAAAATCCATATCAGTGGCAGACAAACTGTGGCCCACAGGCAGTATGTGGCTCAGTAGGACCAATGGACTTCCTGGCTGCCATGCACCTCCCACGCACCAAAGCTCAGCACTTCCTATGCCTCCCCTTCCTCCCAGCACTTTCAAAGAAACTGTGAATCACCTGATTCAAACTGCGTCCTTTCTCCTCCCACTCCCTTCCAGAAGTGGAATGCTGCAAATCAGCTGTGGTGGCAGGGAAGGAGTGGGGATGGAGTGCACATCAAGTGATCCATGTGCTCCCAAATTGCTGAGAGGGAAGAGGAGAAGCAGATAATTGTGGGGCTCCAGTGCACAAGAGATGCATGGAGGAGGGGTGCAGACAGATGGGTTTGTGGGAATACAGGAGGAACCCCACTGGCCCACGGGCTGCTACAGTCTACTGAGATGAAGGAAGGCCACTCCTGCAGTCCACCCATTGTTCATGGTTGCCCATGCCTGCTCCATGTCCTCTTGTTATGGGCTAAATGAAGCCATGGTTTGGGTTAGTATAAATGCACATTTCAGTGAGCATACATGTAAAGGAAAGCTCCCTTGGTGCAGAAGATATATATGAACCCAATAATATGTTGTCAATGAGTATTCTTTTGGGAGGCCAAGATCTATGAAATAGTGAAATACCAGGCAAGCTGTAGCCATAGGAATGAGCTGCAGGGAAGAATTAAGGAGACAAAATTAATTAGCTCCGTGTATTAAGAATTAAGTCAGTCAGAGCAGGACATCAAAAAGTCGCAAGCCAGTAGAAAAGGGCTTGAGTATAAACATTAGCAGCAGCTTTCTACTTGCTTTGTAGAGGCCTGGGAGGAGAAGTCAGATTGTCACAGCTCAAGTTATGTAAAACACCAATTATCTTTGAAGGTGAAATGCTCTTCGAAGCTTATTTGGTTCAATTGAAAATGATAGCTCAAATCAGAGTGGCTTGGGAGGCAAATGTGGACATGACTGGCATTGGCTATAATACCACAAGTAAACCAAATCTGCTGAAGATACTAGGGAACAGAGGACTGAACTACCTCACAGGTTTCCAATGGGGAGACCATGACTATGGCTATGGCATTGGTCCAAGGACTGGGTTTGGTGGTTGGAATACAAAGAGTCTGGGAGGCTGAAATAATGGATGAACTACCAATAGGCTTGGATTTCATTATACCTATGTAATCAAGGCCAAAAAAAGTTGCTTTACAAATTCAGTCTGTGGAAATTGCCTTTCAAGTTATGGACTAGACTAGTCAATGAGTTTGCAATAAACAAGTTGTCCTGCCTGTGGCAGCGAAACTCTTTATAAGAGCTATGTGCTGACATAGCTCTCCAACAAAAGAAAGAAGAGTGGTTTCAGCTGTTTGGAGACCCAGGATTTTGGAGAAGTCTTTGCTGCTACCGCTGTTGTGAACTTGAACCAAGTACTGATCCCTGTTCATTTGTTGATTGTTTCAGACAGGTAGCCAATACTAAAAAAGAAGATGTGATTTAGCATTTTCCAGTTAGAAGAGTCTCTTGGGGCTTCTCCAGTCTTGATCTGTCCATGTCATGGACATGAATGCTAGCATTTTAGGGAGAGAATTTTACCTCTACTGTTTGCCACCCCCACCCCAATCAAATCTGAGACTGGTTGTTGAAGCAAATGGGCAGCCAGGACACTACAAAGAAACAATGTGCATTCCTTGGGGGGCTGAGTAAAATGGGGTTCTTCCCAGGTGATTGAAAGAAAGTCCATCAGAGAGTCATGTGTCCAACAGGGGTCTGAATGAGAATAAAAAATCAACTTATATTGGTGATGTTAAAATATCTCGACAGGAAGACACTGTAGATATGCAAGTAGTTAAGCTTCTGTCATTTGTAATTTGTCAAGTTATTTCTCTTCTCTTTGTAATGAGTTACTGGGAATCACCATTTTAACCTGATATTATATTCTTATGAGTTGGATGCAAGTTTGTTTATAGAATTAAAATCTAACTGAAATTGATAGGTGTGAACTCACCCTTCGATTAATAAGGACAAGTCTTCACCTATGACAAATGAGTATGTGAACCTGCCAAGGATCATTTGTTGAGCATCCTCTTGGTGACGTGTAAGTCCATGTGTGTGAGAGGAAAAGCACAGTTCAGAGGACCATTGAGAATCACAGCCAGACAGAGGGACCAACAGAAATCACAGTGCTGACCTTAAAAGATACCTGAGAACATTTCTGGAGTCAGATGCTCAGGCTGGAAAGAGTGCTCTTTTACACTCTCTCATTACAGTGAGAAAAATATACTCTTTGCTGCTACTTGGTTGCTTTTGCATTTAGAGAGTCAGGAGTTTATACCTTCCTTTTAAACAAAGAAAACTGTATTAAAGAAATAGCTGTCATTCATTTCCACTCTCAACTGGACCCTAAACTTTGAATATCCATTGGGTAAAACCAGCAACATTTTAAAGACATAGCCAGATAAATCCAGACACAACTTGACGATAGCTTCTCTATTGCTCACATAAATAATTCATGTAGATTTTATTTGATTTTATATATAAATTGGGAAGTAAGATAATGCTTGCATAAAGAAGCTGGTCAGCAGAAAACATTCTTTAATCAATGCCTGCAATTTACAACATCATTTAAAGTTATTTTCCAACAAGCTTCTTGAAGAAAAAAAATGCTGGTTTACTGTTGAAGATTTAATTGTATGGAAAGCTATTCCTTTTAAAAGAGTTTGTGCTTTTTGTTTGTTTCAGCTAAAATCCTCCTGAAGTGTTTAGTATTATGAAAGGAACATAAGCATATTTTGCAATACCCTAAAGTTATATTTTCAATCTTGAACATTGCAATTGCATTTTTCCATAATTATAGTTTAATTTAATCTGTTCAGGTGTTAAAGATCAGATTAATATTGTGTAAGTAATATGTACTTAATATTAATTAGGTGTCTTTAAATAGTGCATCTAACTGGTCACTGTACCTGTGATATTAAGTTTATCCTCCTAATCTTTGTGTCCTATTATTTGCTACATACATCTTGATTCAGATTAGATTCCTATTCTGAAAATTTATTCGTGGGCTAAATGTTACTATTTGAACAGTAGCTGGACTACATGGTAGCAAAGTTAAATATGGTAAGTTAGTGTTTGCAGATTTGGGGCAGGGAATTGCTGAGTTGCATGACATCATGTATGCCTCCTTTTTAAACCAAACCAGCTTGCTGGGAAGGGTAATTTGATTTTTTTTTTAAATCTCCACTAGATATTTTTCTTTCTAACTGAGTGGGATTGAAAGTAATATCTACTTCTGCTAAAGAAGGCTGAGACAGTTGGGAAGCAGAGGTTACAGGGTGTGGTTAATGTTTTATTTACAGGATGTGATGGATGGGAGGGCTACTAGCCCTTTTATGGACACCTAAGTATTCACTTAAGTTTACTCGGGGGGAAACATAGTCTAATTTATGGATTTGGGAAGACTCGCCAATCTGATTTAAAGTTTAAAGATTAAGGTTTACACCTCTCCCGAGTTAATGTAAGGAGTCTGAGACAGAATATGTCTCAAGCTAGAGGTGAATTTTTGGGATTTCCCGTGATTACACAGACAATACTTCTAGCAGCACTTATGGATTGTTTATTTTAGCAGCACAAAGGTATTTGAGCAACACTTAACAGATACAAACTGAAGATGTTTAATACAGTCAGTATCTGGTTGCAAACAAAGATTTTATTTCACAGTATTGTAACAACTAATACTTAACTAACTGTACTTACGGTTTAAATTTATGCTATGCAAGCAGGGTGCAATACTCGCTGATTCCTCTGAAGCTTCTAAAAGCTGAGGCCAGCTTGCTTCGATTGGTGAGGAAGGTGTTATTCCAGTGGGTAGTTACTCCAGTGGGAGACATCCCACATTTCTTCCTGGGTACTGAAAAGAGGGGTTTGCACTTGCCTGGTGGCAGTGTATCTCCAAAGTCAGGGAATCTGACCTTGGGGAGGTATTCGTTGTTATTGGCTTGTTTTTGTTGTGCAGAAACCATTAGTGGCAGTGAATTTAAAACTTCTTGCAGGCCCCCACCTTCTGGACTCGAAGTGCCTGAGCAGGGATCCGCCTTGAGACAGGAAAATGCCATTTTTCTCAGTCTGAAATGATCTGCAAGTTCATATCAAGTTTGATGAATAGTTTCTACGAAATTGAAATATCAGAATGTTTCAGAAACGTTGAAACAAAGCTTTGTTTTGCTCTGGTCTTCACAAAGAAATGGCTTGATTTTGGGCATTTTATCCATGACAAAATAGGACTAGATTCATTGGTGGGGAGGTGCTCTGTACAAGTTTTAGCCCAGTTGGTAGAGTACTTATTAGGGAGACTCGGGTTTAATTCCACCCTTTGCCTGCAGTGGAGAAGGAATTTAACCTTGAGGGTCCCCTGTTGCAAGACAGCATCCAAATCATTGGGCGATGGGACATTTTCATATGGGTGTGAGTGTTTCCTGCTGAAGCTGTTCTACTTAGGCTGTGGAAAACCTATGTTCAAAGTGAGCATGCAACTCACCTTGCTATGGAATCATTCTCACACTTTTATTCCCTGGCCCAATATTTACACATTATCCTTATGAATTGTAGCCTGCCTTCTTCCTATTGCTGCCTGCCAAGCCTAACTTGGTGCAAGAAAAACTAGTACCGGGAGAGAGCTTTTATTCTCAGAATCGATGAAATGGAAACAAACCTGTAATAAAATCACTAAGGCATTGGTGCTGCACTACAGATAATGACAATTTTAATGTTCCCTAGTTATGCAAACACGTTGTGTTCTGTATGTATGGTGTAAATGTGCTGTACTCAAAAGGCAATGAAGTACTAAAATGAAAAATATGTTTTCAATATTTTGTCATGAGAAAGGAAAAATATGAAAGGCAAACACTTTTTTTTCAAGACAGAATATATTACAAGCCTAATTTTGATTATGTACAAAGCTTCATAAATGATTTTAACTGACATAGAAAAGGAGCACATTTTCAGATCCTTCCCTGTTCTTTTAGTAGATAAAAAAAAATGCTGGAAGTTCAGCTTGTTACTCTTGGCAAAGAACACCAGTGTTTCAAAAAGAGATTTGTAAGCACAAGATGAAGTTGTGATATCCACCCATTTTGAAGATTTAAGTTCCTATTAATATACTCAGGGTGACATTCTCAAGAGTGACCTCCACGTTAGTAAAAAACAATGGGCCACCCCTGCCAACAGAACTGACTTGATTTCTCCACTCTTGATGTTCACAACTCCACAATAACTGTGGATAATGGTCCATTTCCACCCTGACCGAATAGACCTTGTCAGCTCTGGCCAACCCCTTTACTGAGAGTCCCTCTTTAAATCCTCCTTTGAAGTCCCCCCATTCATGCATCTGATAAAGCGGGTTTTTGCCCATGAAATATTATGTTCCAAAATATCTGATAGTCTATAACGTGCCTCAGGACTTCTTGTTGTTTTGAAGAAACAGACTAACTTGTCTACCTCTTGAATATTGAGTCTGTTCTGGTATGGCTATGATCTGAAGAAGTGAGTCTGTCCCACGAAAGCTCATCATCTAATAAATTATCTTGTTAGTCTTTAAAGTGCTACTGGACTGCTTTTTTGTTTTGGCTAACTCTCTGATATTTGTCAAGCGTGACTAGTGATCCTGGATAGTAAAACAGAGGTAGCCATGTTAGTCTGTATTCCAAAAAACAAAGCAGCAGAAATATGGCACTTTAAAGACTAACAACAAAGACCAAACAAAAAATGTGTATGAGGTAATTGATGTCTCTGTTCATACCACGTGTTAATGTGTCGAATTCGAATTTCAATGTGTACTCTGAATCATAAATCTCTTGCTCTAATCTGTTGTTAAATTCTTTGTGTTCCAAGGCACAAATTCTCAGGTGTTTAACTGAATGGTCCACATCAATTACCTCATGCATTACAAGGACTGTTTCCCTTCCTTTGATGCTCCTAATTATCTGAGACGGGACAATTAACATCCTCCCCACCCCTTCCTTCAATCCTATTTGATTTTGTCAATTTTTATTGCTTTTTTTTTTTTTGGTCCTCTGTACTTATAAATGTTAGTCTGTATTAGAGATGAAATTGATCTGATGAAGTGGGTCTGTCCCACAAAAGTTCATCACCACATAAATCTACATTTCTGCTGGTTTTTTTTAAGTGATTCTGGGTAATTCAGCTTTGCGGGACTCAACTTCACACCTCACAAAGGCTAGGAGATTTAATGAACTGTGGTTTTAAATGAAGTTTGGGTATTTGCACAAGTGAAAGGCCTAAAGCACATGAGCAAAAATAATAGGGGAAAAAAGAGAGTTTGGGTTAAAATGGTAGAACTCATGAAATGTCAGTTTTACCTATTTTAAGGTTTCAGTGGAGGTAATAGAAATAAAAAGTTTTCATGGTTAATTGGATGTCATGTGCAGTAAATAAGTGGTTATAAAAGTTT
The DNA here is from genome assembly GCF_033958435.1 of Carettochelys insculpta. Lineage (NCBI taxonomy): Eukaryota > Metazoa > Chordata > Testudines > Carettochelyidae > Carettochelys > Carettochelys insculpta. The sequence continues at coordinate 40,520,360 of NC_134140.1, read as the reverse complement.
GTTTAATTTAATATAAAGAAATGCTTAGACCAGTAGTTTGGAAGGAATGTGGCAAATAAAAGGGAAACGTTGGAGAGGGGCCCAGACATTCATCTTGTATTAACAAAATAGAGGATAGGACTCAATGCTGAACTACCTTTTCTGTCTTTAGCCTAAATCCAGTTGAGTGACATCACTTGCAATGTATCCAGTATAAAAGAAGGTTTTTAGTGGATTTTTGTTAGAGTTCTTTTTGATCCCTCTGGAGTCTGATCATGATGGAACAGCATCCCCCAAGCCTGGTCCTGTGATGAATACTTGGCCAATACTTTATAAATAATTATTTTGTTGATCCCACGACATACCCTTGTAGGTAGTCCGTTGTGTCCAACGATGATGTCTTGAGCTTGCACATCCTCATCGGTTGTGGACTCGCATGTGGCTGAGGAGTCCAAGCTTTGAACGGCATGGGCATTCACAGTGGGGGCAAGGGAATTGTCCTGGCTCTGTTGATGCGGCTGCTACTTCTGCTTTCTTCCTCTCATGAGCATCAATGAGGCGTATGTGTCACTACTCTTCAAAGTTTTCATATGTGTGTTCTATGAGAGCACACCAGCCTGTTTGGTCTTTTGCATGCTGCTCTAGCTGATCTGGTTTTAAACCAGCATGAGCAAAGTTGGCCTTCACACAGTCTTTATATGTCTTGCGTGGCCTACCTTGATTCCTTTTGCCCTGGGAGAGTTCACCGTAGAGGAATTGCTTAGGGATTCTTGACTCCTCCATTCATGTGATGTGCCCTGTCCAGCAAAGCTGGGCTTTCAGAATCATGGCTTCGATGCTCGTGGTTCCTGCTCTGTCCAGGACTTCCAGGTTTGTAACTCTGTCCTGCCATCGAATGTGCAGTATTGAGCTCAGGCTGCATGTGTGGAAGCGCGTGTCTAAGCTACAGAGATCTTTCTAAAAAAGCTCTTCCAGAAGTTCTCTTTTGAAAGAGTCCACACACAAAAACAAGGCTCAAAAGAGTGATCTGTTCTTTCAAAAGAGAGCGTCCACACAGCCCCTGCTCTTTCAAAAGAATGGGTCAGGGATCAAAAATGAAGACTGTTCTTTCAAAAGAACGGCTCTGTGGAGCATCTATGCATGTTTTCTTTCGAAAGAAGCTTTAGAAAGGGGGTGCTTTTCCTGAAATGGGACAGGAAGAGTGATTCAAAAAGAGCACCACATGCTTCGATTTACTTTCAAAAGAACACTTTTTGTGTGTAGATACTCCTTGGGCTCTTTCAAAAGATCCACTTTGTTTCAAAAAATCTTTTGAAAGAACTTTATAGTGTAGATGCACCCTATATGTTTTAATATGTATTTTTACATATCATCAACACCAAGTGGCCTTTAAATTAATAAATTCTTGTTTGGAAGCTCAGTTGTGATAGAAGTTTATTTTCTAAATTTATGAAGAATATTATTTCCAACAGCAGCCTCTCCATATTGCATGCATATGTATACACATCTGCATCAACACACATTTTAGGTAGCTAGGAAGATATTAATTTTTTAATCTGCTTATTGCTTTTGTGACATCAAGTGTGTTTTTATCATTTCTATTCCTCAATCATCAAAAATTCTAATATTGTGGTTGTAGTGTAAGATTATTTTAAACTAATTTGATAATTTGTACCTTTTAGGAAGTTTACTGATGCTTTCACTGGAAATTTTTAGATCAGGATTAGATTTTTTCCTATAATTTATATGCTAGTTCAGGAATTAATTCAGAGAAGTCCTATGGCCTGAGCTACACAGGAAGTAATACTAGATAAATGAAAATGATCCCTTGAGGCCTTAAAATCTGACTATTGTGGGTTGAATCGTGGCCCATTTAAGTCAATGGCAAAACTTCTATTAAGTTTAATAGGCTAGTATTTCACACTATGTATACTGTACTTCTCTTCAGCCATTATCTCCTTCTAGTTATTGCTCTCCTTTTTCAGTTGAAGCAAAAATAGGCACAATTGTACTCATTAATTGTGTGTGGTTCATCTCTGATGGTTAGAGTACGTGTACCCTGCATTTTGTACTGAGCTGTTCAGCACTGGTCAACAGACATGGATTAGTAGAAGTTGCACTGCTATTCTAAGAATAGCTGTATAAACCACACTCTGAAGCTTCAGCTTATGTTCTGAAGCTCACTTCCCACCCTATTCTTCAGAGCCCAAGCTCTGCTGGCAGCATGGTCTATATCTTCAAAGCATGGTCTATATATCTTTGAGCTCACTAGGTCAAGCCCTGCTACTCTGATCTATCGATCCAAACCTGGAAGTTCACATCAAAACCCTGGATAGAAACCCTCCAAGGTGGGTGTTTTCCTTACCTTCCCCTTCCCCCATGCTGATGTGTGAAAGTCACTTGATGTTATTATTTTTGGGCTGTTTTATGGTGAGTTTCCTTCAGAATAGTTTTTTAAACGAGAGATCATGCCAAATTAAACTCTGGTCCTCAATGCACCAGTGTTCCATTGAACTCTTCTAGGTGGTCCATGTAATTGTGCCTGTCACAATGCAGGAGCATGTGATACAAAAGTGAAGTTCACTGCTGGTTAAAACCCAAGACAACCCACTGCAACATTTCTTTGTGCTTGATCATGCTCTTGAAAAATCATGTTAATTGACACTGTACTGAATATAACTCATCAATTAGTATGTTCACTATCATGTCAGCTGCTCCTCTGAAGCCGTGTCTACACGTGCACGCTACTTTGAAGTAGCGGCACTAACTTCAAAATAGCGCCCGTCACGGCTACACGTGTTGGGCACTATTTCGATGTTAACATCGACGTTAGGCGGCAAGACGTCGAAGCCGCTAACCCCATGAGGGGATGGGAATAGTGCCCTACTTCGAAGTTGAACGTCGAAGTAGGGCACGTGTAGACGATCTGTGTCCCGCAACATCGAAATAGCGGGGTCCGCCATGGTGGCCATCAGCTGAGGGGTTGAGAGACGCTCTCTCTCCAGCCCCTGCAGGGCTCTATGGTCACCGTGTGCAGCAGCCCTTAGCCCAGGGCTTCTGGCTGCTGCTGCTGCAGCTGGGGATCCATGGTGCATGCACAGGGTCTGCAACCAGTTGTCGGCTCTGTGGATCTTGTGTTGTTTAGTGCAACTGTGTCTGGGAGGGGCCCTTTAAGGGAGCGGCTTGCTGTTGAGTCTGCCCTGTGACCCTGTCTGCAGCTGTGCCTGGCACCCTTATTTCGATGTGTGCTACTTTGCCGTGTAGACGTTCCCTCGCAGCGCCTATTTTGATGTGGTGCTGTGCAACGTCGATGTTGAACGTCAACGTTGCCAGCCCTGGAGGACATGTAGACGTTATTCATCGAAATAGCCTATTTCGATGTCGCTACATCAAAATAAGGTACTTCGATGTAGGCTTCACGTGTAGACGTAGCTTGAGACTTTAATCCTGATGAACTGACACAAAAGTGAATATAGTTTGTTGTGATACACACTGGCCATTAATAGCATAAGCATTATCAGCTGACATTATCAGCTGAACACAAATGTGTTCAGACAGTAACATGGTACAGAGTCTGACAGCCTTTCATTCCTCTTACAAGCTTTTTTTGGACCAACTCTACCCAAAGAAAGACAAATACTCCTCTTTCTCCTGCCTGGTTGTAACATGCCCTATTTTGTTAACTGCTTCTGTGCAGTGGTGAACATGTTTGCAATTGTACCAATATGTGTGAATTAGCAAATACACATAGGCTACATCTACACAGGCAGCCTCTGTTGACAAAACTCATTGAGCATCTACACAGTTAAAATGGTCTGTCAAAAGTTGGTTGACAAAACTCATCTGTTCAGCCAGCACTGTTATATCCCTCCTCAGTCAGGTTTAATGCATTTTGTCAACAGAGAGCCCATGTAGACAGTTCTGTCAACACAGAGGGCTTACGGTTCCCTGGGCAGCGCTACTTTGCAGAGCTTTTGGTCAGCTGGTCTGTCGACAAAGGCAGGGCAGTCTGGCTGCTCTCTGTTGATAGCATGGCTTGCTCTTTCTAGCTGCTTTTATGTGTAGATGTGATCCGTCAACAGATGTTCTGCTAAGGTCTCTCTGTCGACAGTGACTGCTTGTGTCGACACAGCCATAGAGTCAAAACAAAATTGCAGTAGGTAGAGAATTAGAACCAAAGTACAATAAGGAGAGAATTAGTTATGGCATAGCTCATAAACTGAGAAAGAAAATTGAATGAAATAGCAAATCATCTAATAAAGGAACTTAACTATACAGGCCCAACCATTGTATTCAGACAAATTTATTTCCATTGTGTCTCCTTAATACTGTCCTGATATTTTTTATGTAACCAAGCATCCTGATGCATGGAAGATTGCATGGAGTTCTCGATCATTATAGGCTTGATGTATGAGTAAGTTGATGAAATTCTAGGATTTGTGTTGTGCAAGAGGTCAGACTGGATGAACATAATAGTTTCTTCTGGTTTTAAATTCTGTGAATCTTTAACTGAAAGGCTGGAAGAACAAACTGTTCTGAAGAGAATATCTTCAGAAATGGTTAAAATTTAAGAGTTTGAAAATAATGTTATCATCAAGTTCTGGATTGCTTTCAGCACTCACATATATTGCTGTGTTCACTGGCAATAACTTGGTGCCAAAAATTAATAACAGCAGCAAGTAATGATTAAGAAATGCCTATAATACTGTGTATGTTTAAGTAAATAGCACAAGAAAAGAACAAATAGATATTAACTCGTTAGAAGTCAATTTAAGATGGAAATTTATGAAGATTTTAGCCATCCAGAGGAGTGTGATTTTGGAAGAACCTTATAATAGGAGTAATGAAGGCAAGAAACCTAATTGCCTTTGAGCAAGAACTTTAGGGATTTAGCTACACTACATTCCTCTTTTGGAATGGGAATGCAAATGTGGTCAATCGGAAATGCAGAAGAAGTGCAGATTTACAAATCTTATGCTTCATTTGCATAATTGTGTGGGATCTTGCTTCTGGAAGAACTGTTTTCTAAAGCCAAAACAGCTCTTTTTCTTTTTTTCTTCAGGAAAAATGGTGCTTTCAAAAGTGGGATTTCCTTTTGAATAAACCCCATCTACATGGCTGTTTTGGCTTTCGAAAACATCTCTTGGAAGTGAGACCTGCACAATTATGCAAATGAAGCATGAGATTTGTAAATCTGTACTTCATTTGCATTTCTAATTGGCTGCATTTTCATTCCCCTTCCAAAAGGGGAATGTGGTGTAGCTGCAGCCTACGTGTTTATGAATGGGAATATATAATGTGATTGTTATCGGACAAGACTGGATTCAATGACTCAGAGATTCCTTCCAGTCCTATGTTCTTATAAAGAAAGCTGGAGCCATGAGTGTGGGTGGTGAACCAGTGTGGAGTTTCACAGGGGGCCGGGCATGGGGCTTTGAACTGGGGGGGTGGCATTGAGCTGTAGCCACATGCAGAGGGGTGGTGAGCTGGAGCCGTGCATGGAGGTAGGGTTGAGCTGGTGAAGGGTTTGAACTGAAGCCCAGTGGGGGTTGAGCTGGAACTGTGAGTGAAGAGTGGTGAGCCAGATCCAGAGCCAGACACAGGGGTGGTGGGTAAATGAGCCAGGGCCACGCAGGGCTGGGAGGGATAAGTCAGGCTGATGGGGAGTGGGATTTTGAGTTGCACTTAATTCACGTTAATGCAATTTAAATGCAACTTGAAATCATAGTGAACATAAATACGAATAAATACAGCAAATACAGTCTATGTTTACATAGTACAATATTACTGTTGTTGATAAATAGAGTACTCTGCATATGTTTTTGTTTGTTTCTTAATATCTAATTTTGGCTTTTTTTTGTTTAGTGTTATGCATTACTTGGTAAACCCCTCTATTATCCAGAATATTTGAATATCTGGCAACCTCCTGGTCACTGGTGCTGCTGGATATGAAATAATTTACTGTAATTGGTAAGTGATCTTTTATTTTAAGAATGTGCTCACAAAAACTGCATGATATTAGCTGTGAAAAAAGAGCATCTGGAGTGTATGAACCTGGTTTAAGTAAAATAGATATATTGCAAATTTTGGAGAAATAATCATAGAATCGTAGAACACTAGGACTGGAAGGGACTTCAAGAGGCCATCGAGTCCAGCCCCCTGCCCCAATGGCAGGACCAACTACTGTCTAAACCATCCCTGATAGACATCTATCTAACCTGTTCTTAAATATCACCAGTGATGGAGATTCCACAACCTCCCTTGGCAATTTATTCCACTCCTTTACCACTCTGACAGTTCGGAACTTTTTCCTAATGTCCAGCCTAAACCGCCCTTGCTGCAGTTTAAGCCCATTGCCTCCTGTTCTATCCTCAGAGGCCAAGAAGAACAAGTTTTCTCCTTCCTCCTTATGACACCCTTTTAGATACCTGAAAACCGCTACCATGTCTCCCCTCAATCTTCTCTTTTCCAAACTAAACAAGCCCAATTCTTTCAGCCTTTCTTCATAGGTCACATTCTCTAGACCTTTAATCATTCTTGTCGCTTTCTTCTGGACCCTCTCTAATTTCTCCACATCTTTCTTGAACTGCGGTGCCCAGAACTGGACACAATACTCCAGCTGAGGCCTAACCAGCGCAGAGTAGAGTGGAAGAATGACTTCTTGTGTCTTGTTCACAGCACACCTATTAATGCATCCCAGAATCATGTTTGCTTTTTTTGCAACAGCATCACACTGTTGACTCATATTTAGCTTGTTGTCCAATATAACCCCTAGATCCCTTTCTGTTGTAGTCATTCCTTAGACAGTCTCTCCCTATTCTGTATGTGTGAAACTGATTGTTCCTTCCTAAGTGGAGCACTTTGCACTTGGCCTTATTAAACTTCATCCTGTTTACCTCAGACCATTTCTCCAATTTATCCAGAAGAGCTATGGGTGTGTACACTCTCTTTTCACGGTACATATGAATAAAGAAATTATATACCATAAAACGCACATGGTTACAAAGTTTTAAGCACACATAATTTCTTCCCTCCAAAATCTTAAAAAAAAATGACTTTCTCAGGCTATACATGTGAGTTATGCATAGAGGACATTTGATTAAAATTTGATTAAAATTTGATTTCAATTAGAAAAGCCGTGTGAGAGATAAGGAACTGAAATATTTTTCCTTGTGTTGTTTTAATTTTATGATAAGCAGAGATGTTAATTGAAACAACGGTACTAAGATCTGCCTTGGCAGGATCTCTATAGCATTCTGCATACCGTCAGTTATCAGCTTCACTGTCTACAGAACTAGTGCATGTGGAAGTCCCATGAAATGGGCATGTACATGAACAGAAGAAAAGATGGTGAGATGTAAACCATGACATTTGGTATCTGAGACGTGTTCATTAAAAGAATTTTAAAACGTGATTGGTAGTGCACAGTTCAGTACTTCATCCTCAGGCTGCAGAAGAAAATAATTTCTGCTTTCAATTATAGTTGTCCAGAAATTCAGATCACAGAAATTTTAAAGACATTAAGGGGGAGAGGAGAAGAAGATAATGAAGGAAAGGCTGGAAGGTGTACCAGTAAAGATCAGCAACCCCTATCTCCAGCATTATAGAGAGACAATGACATTTGATGTCTTACAGCTTATAGAAAAAACCCTTGATTCAAGAGTAGGAAATCATTCCTGTCTTGGTCTCAGAAGAATATATAAAGCTTATGTTGCCAATTGAGCAGAGCTGAACTTTCCTGTCAATCTCCACAATATGCATGAAATGGTCTTTGTGAGCATAAGCATCCATTATAATCATTTTGTCAAAATACACGGCCATAAAAGATAAGTTAATGTGAATTTCATATAAGATAATTCAATAACAAGTTTGGATCCACTCATACATTGTAAGACTTCTGGGCGAAAATCAGAGAAATTTGCTTTCCTCTACTAGGTTTCTAAGGTGTTACAAATTAATACAGATCATTATGCAACTTGGATGTAATACATTAGCAAGATCTTCACTACCAAAGAAGGTAGTCTGTCTGTGAGGAAATCAGAAATATAGTTGTTTTTGCTCTACAATAATCTTCTCAGTCATTTTAAACAGAAAATTGTATTTTAAGGGTTATAGGCTAAATTCTGCTCCCATGTCCACAAGTTTTTCAACTGATTTCAGTGGAGTTGCTCTAGCTCCGCGGTGTCCAATATGCTTGCCATTCACCAGGCGTGGCAAACTGGACTCCACAGTGTAGCAAAATGCGTCTCCATAGATCCGCACACATTGAATCCCTCTGCCCATTCTGTGGTGGGGCACGTGCAGCCCAGTGTTGTATAGCTTGTGTGGGTCCAGCCATGGCGTGGCCTGCATGGCCACAGCTCCGGTGCTGCTGCAGTGCAACTTGCACAGCCCGTCAGCTCCAGCGGTGGTGGTGCTGCCCTGGCATCTGCAGCCTGGTGTGGCTTGTGCAGCTCCAGCAGCAGAGCAGTTTGTGTAGATCTGGCCACAGCACACCTGGCTCCTGCCGCAGTGCAGCTCACATGGCCCAGATTGTGGGGGAGGGCCTTGCTCTGGGCCAGAGGTGGGGGGCTGTGGTGATCCTTAAATTTCTATTGGACACCACTGCTCTAGATCATTCTGCTGAGACTGATGCCCAGGATTAAGTCTAGCATCTGCTCCCCCATAACCTCCTAGCTACATATTCTATCTCATCTTAAACAGAAGTCTTTATTTATGGTTATTTAATTCTATCAAAAGGACAAGAATATAAAATAACTTCACTGTTGGGGTTAAGGACATTGTAGAGCAGTAGTGAGCCATCAAGGACCTGTCCTTCATCAGCTGAAGAGCCTCTTCCAAGTGCATGTCCTACTCCAAAGAAGGCTCTGACAGGCAATTGGCAAGGATAGGAAGAAAGCCAGTCTACATCTTCAGGAACATCTTCAGGAGAGGAACATGATACCCCATGTACTTCCCACTTCCTCCTGGCAAGGGAGAGCAAGTGGATACTGAAATTGAGCTGGGAAGCCCCAACTGACTGAATTATTAGCCTCTGGGAGCAAGACTTTCCTGACAGGGAAATGAGGTAGTGGGAGCATGCCCCAAAGTGAACAGAGAACACTTGCGGTACAAACTTTCAAGGGAGGTTGAACTGTTGTACCAGGTAGAGGGGAGTGAAACTTTCCTCACCATCTCCCCCTGGTGTCCTGCCCTGGAAAAACAAAACTGGTAGTCAGTTTTCATTGGGAGGAATCCATTAATCTGGACTCCTCACCCTTTTTGGACTTTGTACAGTTTACCTGACTAGCAGGGCCACAGGAAAAAAGGTATCCTATAACTTTGTGTTGCCTATTAAGGATGCATATTAGCTTTCCAAAAAATCTGTAAGGGGCTTTTTCTCATTTGCACACTTTAAAAACAACAAAACTAAGAAAAATATGTTTTTTTTCAGAAACTTTCACAGTTGGATAACTTGTTAAACATTCTACTGCTGTATATACTTGCGTGCATTTAATTTGGATTTAAAAGGAAAGTTACTGTTTTTTAAATACAAATCTGATTGATCCAGAATATATATATATATATATGAACTTGCTAAACTGCTTTTATTGGGGGTGTGAGATGGCTAGAAAGTATCATAGCATGTTGTATTAATACGTAATTTTTAAGCTTGAATAAAGAGAGTGAGGCATTTAATTTAAAGGGTGACTAACGGCTTCTATTACAATCATTGGACATCCTAATGATTTTTTAATTAAATATTGTAATTGCATTTTAAGTTAACATTTTATGTATGTAATTACAAGTAGGCATACATAATGTGCTTTCTGAATTAATACACAATTACCTTACACAATACATAGAAATTACCCCCTACCCTTCTCACACCCCCAAGAAAAGCAGTTAAGTAAGTTCAAACTAAATAGTTAAAAAATCTTAATTCTTTTCCCAAGTATTACCAATAAACACAAACAGTAACAATCAAGGAGATGACCAATTTCAAGTACAGGTTGAATCTCTCTAGTTCAGCACTCCCTGGTCCGGAATGATTTAGTTAGCCAATGTTTACTTATCACGGGTATGGCCAAGTTACCGGTGAGCCCATGAAAATGTTTACAGCCACCAGTTCTGGCTGTCAGTGTTCTGTGCTGCTGTTTTTCTCTAATTTACCACTAAACATCTTGTAAGAGTACAGTAAATAGTGGAAACTTAAGTAAAGCCATTAGACAATATTGGTCTCCCATGATTTGATAAATTTCCTAGTTTGACACAGGTAAATTCCTGAGGGTGCTGGACTCAAAAGGTTCCACCAGTACCATTAACATCCACCACAAACTATGCTCACATTTTATCAGTCAAATACCATTTTACCTGAACATAGACTCTTCAGTTCAACACCCAGTTTCCTTTCCTTTTCATTATGCAACTATCCAAAAGACACACATACAGTTCCTCAAGGACACATTCTTAAAACAAATGCAAGAAACCTAGGTAACAAACAGGAAGAATTAGAGGCCCTGTCACAGTCAAAGGTATATGAGGTGATTGGAATAAGAGAGGCTTGGTGAGATGACTTGCATAACTGGAGCACTGTCATGGAAGGGTATAAACTGTTTAAGAAGGACAGGCAAGGGAGAAAATGTGGATGGGAGGTGCTGTATGTAAGAGAGTAGTCTGATTGCTCAGAGCTCCAGTATATGGAGGGAGAAAAGCCAGTTGAGAGTCTTTGGGTTAAGCTTAGAGATGGACACAACAGAGGTGATGTTGTCATTGGCATCTGCTATACACCACCAGATCAGGTAGAGGAGCATTTCTTCAGACAACTAAGAGAAGCTTCCAAATCACAGGCTCTGGTTCTCATAGGAGACTTCAATCACCCAGAAATTTGTTGGGAGACCAATACAGCAGCACACAGACAATGCAAGAAGTTTTTGGAGAATGTTATGGATAACTTCCTGGTACAAGTGCTGAAGGAACCAACCGGGGCCATGCACAGCTTGACCTGCTGCTCACAAACAGGGAAGAACTAGCAGGAGAAATAGAAGTGGGTGGCAACCTGGCCTGCAACGATCATGAGATCATGGATTTCAAGATCCTGACAAAAGGAAGGAAGGTGAGCAGTAAAATACAGACCTTTGATTTCAGAAGGATAGCCTTTGACTCTCTCAGGGAACTGATGGGTATGATCCCCTGGAAAGCTAATATGAAGGGGAAAGTGGTTCAGGAGAAGTGACAGTATTTTAAAGAAGCCTTATTGAAGGAATAGAAACAGTAAGAAAAGCAAATATAGTAGGCAACCAGCTTGACTTACCAGGAAAATCCTTGCTGATCTCACACTCAAAAAGGATGTTCTGGTCTGGCTATGGTCTGAAGAAGTGGGTCTGTCCCACGAAAGCTCACCTAATAAACTATTTTGCTAGTCTTTAAAGTGCTACTTGACTGCTTTTTGTTTTGATAATGTATAGACTAGCACAACTTACTCTCTGTTACTATTCAAAAAGGATGTATATAAGAAGTGGAAACTTGGACAGATGGTTGAGGAGTATAAATATATTGTTGGAGAATGCAGGGAAGTAGTCAGGAAGGTGAAAGCAGAACTGGAACTGCAGCTATCAGGGGATGTGAACAGTAACAAGAAGGGCTTTTACAAACATGTTAACACTAAGAGCATGATCACAGAGGGTATGGGCCATTACCGGAAGAGGGAGGTAACCTGGTGACAGAAGATGTGGGAAAAGCTGAAGTACTGAATGCTTTTTTTGCCTCTGTCTTCATGGACAAGGTCAGCTCCACCTCTACTGCTTTAGGCAATGCAGTATGGGAAGGAGCTGGGCACTCCTCTGTGAGGAAAGAAAAGGTGAAGGGCTATTTAGAAAAGTTAGACTTATACAAATCCATGGATCTGGATATAATACATCCAATGGTAATGAGGGAATTGGCAGATGTCATTGCATAGGCTTTAGGCATTATCTTTGAAAACTCATGGAGGTCAGGAGAGGTCCTGGATGACTGGAAAAAGGCAAATACAGTGTCCATCTTTAAAAAAGGAATGAAAGACAATCCAGAGAACTATAGACTTGTCAGCTTTACATCAGTCCCAGGACAAATCATGCAGAAATCCTCAAAGAATCCATTTTGAAGCACTTGGAAGTGGGGAAAGTGATCAAGAGTAGTCAACATGGATCCACCATGGACAAGTCATGCCTGACCAATCTGATTAGCTTCTATGATGAGGTAACTAGCTCTCTGGACATTGGGAGGTCAATGGATGTGATATACCCTGCCTTTAGCAAAGCTTTTGGTACAGTTTCCCACAATATTCTTGCCCATAAGTTAAGGAAGTATGGATTAAATAAATGGACTGTAAGGTGGATAGAAAGCTGGCTAGATGATCAGGCCCAATGAGTAGCAAACAATGGCTCAATGTCTGGTTGGTGGTCAGTTTTAAGTGGAATGCCCCAGGGATCATTTCTGGGGCTGGTAGTGTCCAAAATATTTATTAATGACCTGGATGAGGGGATGAATTGCACCCTCAGCAAATTTGCAGATGACACTAAGCTAGGGAGACAGGTAGATACATTAGAGAATTGGGATAGGGTCCACAGTGACCTAGACAAATTGGAGGATTGGGCCAGAATTAATCAGATGAGGTTCAAGAAGGACAAGTACAGGGTCCTGCACTTGGGAAGGAAGAATCCCAAGCATTGTTACAGGATGGGGACCAACTGGTTGACTAGCTGTACAGCAGAAAAGGACTTGGGGATTACAGTGGATGAGAGTCTGGATATGAGTCAACCATGCACCTTTGTAGACAGCAAGGCTAATGGCAAATAGGGGTGCATTAGGAGGAACATTTCCAGCAGATCTAAAGAAGTTATTATTCCCCTCTATTTGGCATTGTTGAGGGCACGTCTGGAGTATTGTATCCAATTTTGGACCCCCCCCCCAGTGTAAAAAGGATGTTAATGCATTGGAACAGGACCAGCAGAGGAAATGAAAATGATTAGGGACTAGAGCACATGACCTATGAGGAGAGTCTGAGGAATCTGGGCTTATTTAGTTTGCAGAAGAGAAGAACGAGGGGCACTTTGATAGCAGTCTTCAACTTCCTGAAGGGGAGCTCTAAAGAAGATGGACAGAGGCTGTTCTTAGTAGTGACTGAGGGCAGAACAAGGGGGCAATGGTCTAAAGATACAGAGGTGTAAAGTGTAGATTTGATATTAGGAAATATTATTTCACCAGGAGAGTGGTGAAGCACTGGAATGCATTACCTAGAAAGGTGGCGGAAAAGAGGTTCTTAAGTCCTGGCTTGACAAAGTCCTGTGTGGGATGATTTAATTAGGGTTCACCCTGCTTTAAGGCAGGGGACTGGACTCGATGACCTCTTGAGGTCCCCTCCAGCCCTAGGATTATATGAAAATAATCTCAGTAAGATATTAAAGAGAGATTCAAAGAGATATTATATATGAAGTTTTATTTCTCTTTAACTAATTTTAAACTCAGAGTCAAATTTGGGCCTTTGACAGTGATTTTGATGAAATCGTTATATACATTACGGCTTGGTCTACACGTGCTCCTTCTTTTCGAAAGGGGCATGTTAATGAGCAGGTTTGAAAGATGCTAATGAGGCACTGCAATGAAAATGCAGCATCTCATTAACATAATGGTGACCGCGGCAATTCGAAAGTGCGGCTTTTCAAATCGCGCGCCACCCATGGAGATGGGCTCTTCTGAAAGGACCGCCCCCCCAGTTTTCGAAAGCCCTTTTTCCAATCACCAGATAGGAAGAAGGGCTTTCGAAAACTGTGGGGGTCCTTTTGGAAGGTCCTGTCTCCACGGGTGGCGCGCAATTCGAAAAGCCGCACTTTCAAATTGCCACGGCTGCCATTATGCTAATGAGGTGCTGCATATTCATTACAGCACCTCATTAGCATCTTTTGAACCTGCTCATTAAAATGCCCCTTTCAAAAGGAAGGGACACGTGTAGACCCAGCCTACATGTGTAACTGAGATCAGGATTTGAGGGATATACTAGAAAAAGTTAATATGTGACAATCTTATATATGCATAAGGTGTTCAATCAAGTGGACATCACAAAATCAATATTGATTAGTGCTAGACCAAAATTTCAGACAAAATTGTTTTGAATTTGAGATTTCAACGGAACATAACTTCTCACTGAAAAAGGATCTGCTGTTTGAGAAAAAAAAAACATTGGGGCTGGGGGTGAAAAAAGAGTGTCCCACATCAGAAATACTTCAAGTGAAATTTTTCAGTAAGTTAATTGCCACTGAAAATGAAAATTAACTATAGGGTTTGGGGAAAGGGGAAATCAAATAGCTCAACTATCAATTTCATAATAAATAAATATATCTGGATAGACAAGCTAAGTGATATCCTTTCATAAATTCAGGTTATGATTTTATTAGCTCATTCAGTCCAAGCATGATTGGGTGTAATTGATACCAAAATGAAAGACCTACAATTTTCTTTCAAAGAGAACGAGCTTCAGAACATTGTATTAGGTAACATGGGACATTACTATAGTTGGTTTACAAAAGTACTTTCTTTTCTTCAAACTAGTAATAAACAGATGTTGATAGAGAAGGAACTGTATATGACTTGACTTAGGAACAAGTCAAATTAAAGTTAATGCTAATGTCTTCATACTCTGAAGTGCAAGCATTACACACTTTACTGTCTTTTACAACTATATATTGAAGAAAATGACTTTAGTTTTACATTATGTAAATACTTGCTATGGTATGTAAATGGTTACAACGCCCTGTTGTTAAGTTTGATTTAACGCTCTTCACTTAGCTGAATACAGCTATAAAAGAAGAAGAAAAAAAAACAGGTAAAACTGAGAGATGATGGAGAAAAAGAAACCAGAAATAAATGGGAGTTCTGCTTATAGTACTGTGATGGAGTGGGGGGGGTGCATGTGTGAGTCAGGCTGGATGTCCGAGGCAAGCAGCAGCTCCCAGTGGCTAAGGATGACCCTAGGGCTACAACTGGCAGATAACACCTCTGCCTGAACAAAGAGCAGGGAGGAGCTGAGCTGGGTTTTGAATCGGGGGCGGCAGTTAGAGGCGAGGAAAAGGGAGAGCTGGAAGGCAGCCAGCCTGAGGAGGGGGAAAGCTACACCCCAGAGGGACACCCCTCGGGGTCTTCCCCCCAGGACAGGTTGGAAGGACTGTCTCTGGCGGCTATGCTGTTGCTTCTGTGAGAAACTGGACATCTGTTGCCTAATAAACCTGCTGTTGTGCCTGCTGAGTGAGAGTCTCTCCTGCCAGCGGACGGGGTGCAGTGCAGGGGGACCCCTGAACCCCATCACACTGGTGTCAGAAGTGGGATGCACTGCACCCACGGATGAGCTCCCAGCAGTGGCTGACTGAGCACCAGAGAAGGAAGGAGTCTCACAAGAGTCAGAGGGAGAACAGAGCCATTCCTGCAGCTGCTGCTGGTGAGTGGATACCCCGGGAAATAGCGGGGAGATGGATTATACCCGACTCCTGAAGGCAGAGCTAGCGGGGCTGTGCAGAGAGAGGGGCCTGACCGTGGGGAAGGCGACCAAGGCCCAGCTGATTGCACAGCTGGAAGAGAATGACCGATCCGGGGGGGAAGAGCCTGTCCCGGCAGAAAGTGGCCGGTCAGCCTCGGGAAGCATTTCGGATTCTCCGACAGGAGCGGGGGCTCGACGCCGTCAGACAGACGCGGTGCCCGCCAGGTCGCGCTCAGCTAGCGGTGGTCCATCGCGGGCAGAGTCCCCCACCGCAGAGCTGCAACGGCTGGAACTCGAGGTGAAATTAAAGGAACTGGAGCACCAGGAACGAGAAAGAGAGCGTGAGCACGAGCGCCAGGAACGAGAAAGAGAGCGTGAGCACGAGCGCCAGCTACAAGAGACACAGCGGGAGGAGAAAGAACGAGAACGGAAGGAGAGAGAGCGAGAGCGTGAGGAGAGAGAGCGAGAGCGGGAGCATGAGCGAACCATGGCAGAGGCGAGACGCCAAGAGGCCCCAGCTGCGGTAAGCGGGGAGAGGGCCAGACGGCTCGGGGTGGCCAGTCACTTGGAGACGCGTGTGCTGGCCCAGTGTCAGGACCCAGGGGACATGGACGAGTTCCTTACCGCCTTCGAGCGAGCCTGTGAGTTGCATGAGGTTCCCCCAGATGAGTGGCTCCGGCACCTCACCCCCTTGCTGGGCCGGAAGGGCGCAGCGGTGCTCAGCCAGCTCGTGGGGCTGCAGCCTGGGGACTATGAACGGTTCAAACAGGCCCTGCTGCATAAGTTCGGGCTGACTCCGGAGATGTACAAGAAGAAGTTCCAGGAGGCGCAGAAGAGGCCAGAGGAAACCCACGTAGATACAACTGCCCGCCTGAAGCAATACTACCAGAAGTGGGCATTCGGAATGGGAGTCCAGTCCGTAGAGGACCTGATCGAGCTGGCGGTGGTGGAGCGATTCTACGAGATGTGCGCACCTGACCTGAGGGTGTGGCTCGTGGACCGGAAGCCAGGGGACTCACATGATGCAGGGAAACTGGCAGATGACTTCACAAACAGCCGGGCCAGGTTTGAAAGTGAGCCCCACAAAGAGAGGGAGTCTCGGAGAGAGAGGGAGTCCCGGAGGGAGAGGGAGTCCTGGAGAAACCGAGAATCTCAGAGAGACCGGTCCCTAACTGTACGACAGAGGGGACCACCTCTTGGGCAAGCCCAGGAAAGAGGGGCCAGCCACCCACCCCCCAGAGAGCCAAACAGAACCCGGACAGAGCAGCCGGCCCGAGGGACACAACAAGACCCAGGCTGTTACCGCTGTGGGCGAAAGGGGCATAGAGCAGCCCAGTGCCCCAGGCTCCCAGACAGGTTGAGCAGGCCGGGGGGTCATGGAGTCAACTGGGTGGGGTCCCAGAAGTCAGAGGGGCTGGCGGCCAAGGCGGGTGGTGCTGACAATGGGCACTCGGCTTGGGCCGAATCCGACCCACAGACCAGCTCCTCAGGGGGACCAAATGCTCAGAGGCCAGTTTACAGAGTGGGGGCGGCACTGCCTCTGTGGAGCAAGTGTCTCAAACACCTCGAGGTAGACGGGAAAAAGGTCACGGGGTTCTGGGACACAGGCGCTGACGTGACGCTGGCCCGACCCGGGGTGGTGGCACCGGGCTGCATGATACCCGATTCCCACCTGACGATAACAGGAATTGATGGGACCCCTTTCAAGGTGCCCATGGCGAGGGTGCACCTGAAATGGGGGAAGAAGGAAGGCCCCAAGGAAGTGGGCGTGCACAGCCATTTGCCGGCAGATGTACTGATGGGCGCTGACCTGGAGAACTGGCAAGGTGAACGCCCTCGTGCCCTGGTCCTGACCCGTAGCCAAAGAAAACGAGGGGTGCGCTCCCCAGATTCAGGGGTACAGGCCCAGCCAAAGCCACAGGGGCCAACCCTGAGAGAAAGGGGGCCCCCAAAAACCAGATCTCACAGGCCAGGGATGCTGGAGCCAGGCAGGGATGGGGAAGTAGCATCCGCTCCTGCCCGAGCGGAAGAATTCCAGGCAGAGCAGCAGAGAGACCCCTCCTTGCAGAAGCTGAGGGAACTGGCCAGTCTCAGCCCAGCTCCACAGCTGGGGGAGGGCTGCAGGGAGAGATTCCTGTGGGAAAAGGGATTCCTGTACCGGGAATGGGCTCCCAGACGCAAAGCGGAGCCATGGAAGGTCCAGAGGCAACTGGTGGTTCCCCAAAAGTACCGGCGCAGGCTGCTGTACCTAGCCCATGATGTCCCGCTCGCAGGACACCAGGGGATCCACCGCACCAGGAGAAGGTTGTTACAGAACTTTTTCTGGCCAGGGATCTTTGCAGCTGTCCGTCTGTATTGCCTGTCCTGCGATCCCTGCCAGAGGGTGGGGAAGAGCCGGGACAAGGGGAAAGCTGCCTTGAGGCCACTGCCCATCATAGAGGAGCCTTTCCAGAAAGTGGCTATAGACATAGTGGGCCCCTTCAGCAAGGCAACGCGTTCGGGGAAGAAATATATTTTGGTAGTGGTAGATTTTGCCACGCGATACCCAGAAGCAGTGGCCTTGACCTCTATCGACGCTGACACCGTGGCTGATGCACTGCTGTCCATTTTCAGCAGAGTGGGGTTCCCCAAGGAGGTCCTCACAGATCAGGGGTCCAACTTCATGTCGGCCCTACTGCAAAGCTTGTGGGACAAGTGTGGGGTCCGGCACACCTGGGCCACAGCCTACCACCCGCAGACCAATGGGCTGGTGGAGAGGTTCAATGGGACTCTGAAGCAGATGCTGAGAACCTTCATGAATCAATACCCCCATGACTGGGACAAGTACTTACCCCACCTGCTGTTTGCATACAGGGAGGTGCCCCAGGAATCCACGGGGTTCTCCCCGTTTGAGCTGCTGTATGGAAGGAGGGTACGGGGACCCTTGGACTTGCTCAGAGAAGAGTGGGAGGGGACGGCCTCTCCTGAAGGGGAGTCAGTGGTACAGTACGTACTGACCTTCCGGGAAAAACTCACCGAGCTCATGGGCCTGGCCAGGGAGAACCTCTCCATGGCCCAAAGGAAGCAAAAGGTCTGGTATGACCGTAACGCCAGGGCCCGAGCCTATGCCACCGGGGATCAAGTGATGGTCCTTATACCTGTGCGGCGGAACAAGCTGCAAGCGGCCTGGGATGGGCCCTTCAAGGTCGTCAAACAGCTAAATGACGTGAATTATGTGGTGGAACTGTCGAACCGGGCCCACAGCCACCGGGTCTATCATGTGAACATGATGAAACCTTACTGGGACAGGCAGAACTTGGTGCTGGCCGTGTGCAGACACTGGGAGGGGCAGGGGGATGATCCCTTGGTGGATTTACTCACAAGGACTGGAGCCGGCTCCTTGCTGGAGTCTATTCCCCTCTCAGACCAGCTAACCCCTGCCCAGCAGACGGAGATCAAGGAGGTGCTGCATTTGCATCAACAGCTGTTCTCGGACAGACCCGGACACACTGACCTGGCTGTCCACCGAATAGAGACAGGCACCCACGCCCCTATCAAGTGTGTGCCATTCAGAGCCACAGGGAGGACGGCTCAGGACATAGAGCGGGAGGTTGAAGACATGCTGGCTCTGGGGGTGATCCAACCCTCGTCCAGCCCCTGGGCCTCTCCCGTGGTGTTAGTCCCTAAAAAAGATGGGTCTGTTCGGTTTTGTGTGGACTATCGCAAGCTTAACGCCATCACTGTCTCGGACGCCTACCCCATGCCCAGGCCTGATGACCTTTTAGACAAGCTGGGGGGAGCCCGTTACCTCACCACCATAGACCTCACCAAGGGGTACTGGCAAGTGCCATTAGACCAAGAGGCCCGGCTGAAGTCGGCTTTCATCACTCCTGTGGGGCTCTACGAGTTCTTGGTCCTTCCCTTCGGCCTCAAGGGGGCACCCGCTACCTTCCAGCGTCTGGTGGACCAGCTACTGAAAGGGATGGAGAGCTTTGCCCTGGCTTACATGGACGACATTTGCATCTTCAGCCAGACGTGGGAGGACCATGTGTCCCAACTCAAGCAGGTGCTGGACCGACTCCAGAAGGCCGGTCTGACTATCAAGGCAGGGAAGTGCAAGGTGGGAATGGCTGAGGTGACCTACCTGGGCCACAAGGTGGGCAGCGGCTGCTTAAAGCCAGAGCCAGCTAAAGTGGAGGCTGTCAGAGATTGGCCAACACCCCAGACTAAGAAGCAGGTCCAGGCCTTCATTGGGATGGCGGGGTACTACCGGAGGTTTGTGCCCCACTTTAGCTCCATCGCAGCCCCCCTCACGGAGCTGTGTAAAAAGGGAAAGCCTGACAAGGTGGTCTGGACCAAGCAGTGCCAAGAGGCCCTCTGCGCGCTGAAGGAGGCTCTGGTCAGGGCCCCAGTGCTGGCAAATCCAGACTTCAACAAGCCCTTCCTGGTGTTCACCGATGCCTCGGACGTGGGGCTGGGGGCGGTGCTAATGCAGGTGACTGACAAAGGGGAGAAACACCCCATCGTGTACCTGAGTAAGAAGCTGCTGCCCCGGGAGCAGAACTACGCAGCCATAGAGAAGGAATGTCTGGCCATGGTGTGGGCGCTGGGGAAGCTGCAGCCGTACCTGTTTGGACGGCGTTTCACCATGTACACCGATCACTCACCCCTGACCTGGCTGCATCACATGAAAAGGGCCAACGCCAAGCTCCTGCGGTGGAGTCTGCTCCTGCAGGACTACGACATGGAGGTGGTCCACGTCAAGGGGAACAACAACACCATAGCCGATGCCCTGTCACGCAGGGAGGGCCCCGAACTTCCCCAGGTCACTGGCTAAGTGACCCCGCTCAGTGCGGTCTGGAAGAGGGGAGAGATGTGATGGAGTGGGGGGGGTGCATGTGTGAGTCAGGCTGGATGTCCGAGGCAAGCAGCAGCTCCCAGTGGCTAAGGATGACCCTAGGGCTACAACTGGCAGATAACACCTCTGCCTGAACAAAGAGCAGGGAGGAGCTGAGCTGGGTTTTGAATCGGGGGCGGCAGTTAGAGGCGAGGAAAAGGGAGAGCTGGAAGGCAGCCAGCCTGAGGAGGGGGAAAGCTACACCCCAGAGGGACACCCCTCGGGGTCTTCCCCCCAGGACAGGTTGGAAGGACTGTCTCTGGCGGCTATGCTGTTGCTTCTGTGAGAAACTGGACATCTGTTGCCTAATAAACCTGCTGTTGTGCCTGCTGAGTGAGAGTCTCTCCTGCCAGCGGACGGGGTGCAGTGCAGGGGGACCCCTGAACCCCATCACAAGTACACATCTTAGAGATGACTGCTTTGTAGTCACTGATTTGAAAGAAAGCAAAATACATTATATCTGCAGAGGATTATGAGCCACCAGTGGCTAAATATAACCACCAGGCAAGTTTTAATTAGATAGTACTGGTTTAGGCACTATTGCAGGTCATGAAGTACCAGATCCTTTAAATGTTTCTGAGAAGTTTGTTGATTTTTTCTTGTTTTATGCAGTAAACATTGATTACATACTGAATAGACTACACAAATATGCCACTGATATGCTGGTCCTTGATAAGGTGCCAGCATCTCAGTCCCAGCATTTGCATAAACAGCTGGAGTTTTTCTGGACCTACTTCTGTCAGATAGCTGGATGCCTTCCTGAACGTTTGTATTTCATCATACTTCAAATGAGCCTGTTTGTTTATGAGATATCTGACAACTTCATACATAGAAAAATGGATAAACTCTCTAGTCATATTTAATTTAAGCAGATCTAGAAATAAATTAAGGGAAAAGGCAGGAGTGGAACAGGGCAGGGTGCTCTTTCTGTATGTTCAAGAATTATTTTACAGTCACAGGGAAGTCCTGGAGATTACAGTGATCTGCAGCTTTCCTTATTACTGAAATGTTGTATACAATGTTTTCATCATGCATTGCCTTGCCTTTATTTAAAATGCTTAATTGCTTGTAAAACATTGAGGTTTCTTTTGCATAAATATTTTTTCCCTTTCCTCTTATTAGTGTTTGGGTTCCAAATCAGTGTTATAAGTATGCACATATGAATGTGTGTAAGTAGGGAGATGCATACCATAGACTACAATGTGTACATATGATAGGTTTTAACTGGCACATAAGGGAAATACTAGCATGAAATTCTATTCTTTTCATTCCTTCACTCACTATGGCTGGGTGTACACTTGCCCCCAACCCCAAGGGTGTCATGTTAATCAGGGTGACTAGAGATTGCTAATGAAGTGCTGTGGTGAATATGCAAAACTTCATTAGGCTAATTCTCCCCAATGGCAACTTTGAAGCTTCAAACTTCAAAGTGCTGGGATGCGTGTAGCCGTGGTTACTTTGAAGTGCCTTTACTCCCCAAAATTTTGAAGCTTCAAAGTTGCTGTGGGGGAGAATTAGCCTAATAAAGTGCTTCATATTCACCGCAGCACTTCATTTGCAATCTCCTGTAGCCCTGATTAACATGCCCCCATTGAAGTTGGGAACAAGTGTAGACAAACCCTATAAGAAACTGAAGTTCTAAGCCAGTGATCTGTCAAGCACCTGAGGCATCTAAAGTATCTCTTTTGTGGTTTGTGAACAGTTTGTTTGTCACAAGGTTCTAGAACATCATTTTGCTTTAGTCACTGTCACATAAAAATACAGTAAAAAGATAGTCAATATTTTTCTAATGTTACTTTTCTATCAAAGCAATTGCTTTTAGTTTAGTGAACATGAGGGGAGAGGGAAAATATGTCTTGGGGCTCTCTGACTACTTGTTAAATAGTTTGAGCCACCTGACCATTCTTCAGACAAACTATCCAAAGTTAGGGAACTTAATATTTTCCATAATTAGTTGAATCTATTGTGAATAAATAAATACAAAAAGTTCACATTAACTCTGTTTTGCAACACTGAACTTTAGCAAATTGCATGAATTTAAATGGATCTAGAAGAACAAGGCATGAATGACATGACCAAATATATTTACATAGTCATGTGCCTGGTATGCATTTCACAGAGAGTAACATCACCTGCAAAACGTCTTCATGTATAAAGTTTTTGTGAAAGCTAATCTACAGATGGAGCAAACAAGTCTAGTCATGCACTTACCAACTTTTGTTCTTGAGAGAGATTAAATATATTTTGGGGAAGAAATTTAGGGCATAAGTCAAAAGTTAGGGAGATGTTGTGATCCCAGTCTCCCATGCATTTACACCATACTTTCTATGCAATAATATTTGTACATAATATGCTTTGTGATGTATTCTATAAATGCTAACAACATGCTGGCTATTAATATTATTCTAAAATGCATATATTCAACTTGACCACATTTACACAGAACTTCTGTTTCAGAGGAGGAATGGAAATGAGGGAGATTGCTTCTAAGAATTCCAGAGTTGGACCAACTTCTTGTTCGCTGTCAAAATAAATCTTTAGAAAGACAAATTGAAACATTAAGCTACATCTACACTAGCCTGCTACTTCGAAGTAACACATCACATCTACACACACTACGTGCTACTTCGAAGTTGAAATTGACATTAGGTGCAGAGATGTCGAAATTGCTATTCCAGTGAGAAGATGGGAATAGTGCCCTACTTGGACATCAAGGAGTAAAGGGACTTCAAAGTAGCCCAGGCACTTCGAAGTACTGGTGGGTTAGCTGCAGCTACACGCAAGCCAGCACTTCGAAATTTGCCAAGTCAAAGTTGCCACGGGGAAGAATTGGCTTAATGAAGTGCTGCATATGCACCACAGCACTTCATTACTAATCTCCTGACAGCATACTTACCGTGCTCCCTTTGAAGTTGGGAGCTAGTGTACACGCAGCCTTAAAGATTCTTTTTGTTTGTAAACTGTTGATAATCATCTTCTTAGTAGAAACTTAATTTGTGTAGGCAAAGTGAATTTTAAAGAGCAATTTCCAAAATATTTGACAGTAAGTTTTATTATTTAGAGTAGTGAGGTTAGAGAGACTTGTGTTTAGTTAATGTGTGACATTATGCCCTCCCCACCCCCTCATGACCTCGTTAATGAATGTTTTGCACAAGGTAAGCAAATTCCTTGATCAACAATATCACTCAGTACAGCAGTGTCAGAAACTACAAAGAAATAATCTATTTGCAAATATGCAAAACATTTTTAAGATTTAGGAAGAGGAAGCCACAGGAAGTTATATAAACATCAAGTCAGAATGCTTGTGTGGACTCAGGTTGTCTTAATTCAGTCTCCTGCTGAAGTCCACAATCTGCTCTGAATGATGTTAATATGGATCCTTTCTGTTCTTTTATACTCTGTTCTCTATTCTCAGAAGGAACCAGTCACTCTCTTATCTGTGTACCTGGTTGCAGTAGTTTCTTGTGAGAATATAAAATGGAGAGAATAAAAAAGAATGTCAAAGTCGTTGGCTAGTGGGTCAAAGAAGCCAAAGATGGAAAAACTATTAGATCATCAAACCTTGCTGCAGAGGTACAATTGTTCCCTACAGTATATAATCTAGTTCTTTGTAAAGACAGTTTACCTGTCCCAAGTAATGAAGCTTCTTTCACTTCACTAACAAGCATATTTCATAACCTCATGTATACCATGTAAAATTTTTTCACTTTGATAGACTGTATTTCCCCATCTTGATTTAATCTTATATCACCTAATTATGTAGCTAGTGCCAGGATCAACAGTGCTTCTGGGCACTTGATGTTTCATCCTTAGAATTTTTAAAAAGCTCTTGTTATGCTCTGCTGGTTTTAATACTTCTTTCCACGTGGTATGTATTTAGCTCTATTAATCTTTCGTCATGATCAGTGCCTCTAATGATTTGATTGTTTGCAGAAGAATGCTACTTCACAGTCCATGTTGAATTTCATGGTCAATAAGGTCAATTTTTTTCTTTGTGTGTAAGACAGATGTTTATTTGGTAATATTCTTACATGGGAGTGAAAAAGAAAACTGACATTGGACATAAGAATGAGGCTGTACATTCATAGCAGTCTCTAGGCTGTTTTCCATTTTACTAAGTATTTATGGATTTGTGTCCATTTACTGTCTAGTAGAGTGGTAGCTAGAATGTGGAATGTAACTCTTGAATAAGGTAATTTAATTTATAAGATTGTTTGTTTATACACAATTTTGGTAGGTCTTGGCAGAACAGTCGCCTATTGAAGTCCACATTTAGTTAGCCATCTTTGGTTCTTGAGTGGTGTAATGCATATACTATTTGGAACTGAATCTATTATTATTGTTAATAGTAGTATCTTGTTATTATGTTTAACTGAGATTCTTTGTCTCATTTTTCTTATAATTATTTTGAATTCATTTTTCAATTTTTCCCCTTCCTTCATTGTATACTATTTTGTATTTCCCTGAGGCAAACAGTCACTCTACTAGTATTGTGTAATTTATTTTGTTCAACAGATTTCTTGCCATGCATGCATGTAAAGCTTCTTTCAGCTTGCTTTCAGAACATTGTTTCCCTCTGGTGATTGGTTTTGCTTTCTTGTATTTACTTGATAACTTCTGACTATGGTAGATTCTTCTGGCTGGCTGAACTTCAGATGAAACCTATACTACTGTATGTTGGTTCAATATACTCAGCGTTATATGAAACAGTTGAGTGTTTTGATAAAGTCACTGAGGTTTCCGTACACATTAAAAAGGTTCTAAAGGTTTTTCCTTTCTGAACCTCATGCCAACTTAATAACAATAATACCTCCGGGGCTAAATTTTAAGCAAGTTCAAGCAATAGATCTCAACTTATCTACACCAGCAGAGTTTGACTCAAGAAAAGATAATGAAAAATGTGAAAACCCAATTTGGTAACTTAGCCAGGTTAAAATTCTGGGTTAGGTGAAGGCTCATTGTGCCTGCAGGGTTGTGTTGACTGAAGATTCACTGCTCAAACGTTTGTCTTCAGCCCCTGCATAAACCTAATTTATTACTGCTATTTATAGTAACACTTAGAGGCTCCAGCTGAGACTGAGGCCATATTATGCTGCTAGATGCTGTACACATACAGTGAGAGGCATTCATTGACCATGGGCTGTGTCTACGCTAGCCCCAAACTTCAAAATGGCCATGCAAATGGCCATTTCGAAGTTTACTAATGAAGCGCTGAATATGCATTTCAGTGCTTCATTAGTAAACTTCGAAATGGCCATTTGCGTGGCCATTTTGAAGTTTGGGGCTAGCGTAGACATAGCCCTAGGAGAGGAATGAGAGGTCCAGTGTCTTGCCCAAAGTTACAGAGCCAGGGTATCGTGACTTCTTGTGCTATTCACTGCGCCACAGGACTCCCATTTTGTAATATTTCTTTTCTGTAGACCAACAGGATGGAAGTCCCAATTAGCAAATGCCTACTTCTGCCAAAGGTTATAAAATCAAAAGTTTTCACTGTCTCATTTAAACTCACCATAAAAACACCATTTACTTTTTTTGTTAGTATATAGTTATATTCATGGCAAGACACTGTGGTTTAATGGTTTAGCAAAGTACTGGCAGTCAGTTAAGGAAGCTAATTCTATTCCCAGTTCTAACATTAACTTACTTTGTGGCCACTTAATCTCTCCACATCCCATGGCTCCTTTTTGAAATAACTGACTCACAATTCCATGGTTATTGGCTTATTATTTTTAAGTTTCTAAATTGGTTTAACATTCTCAGCTGAAAGACACAGAATAACTCCTTAGATGTGCTCGTCTGCTTAAGTATTTGTATAGATAACTTTAAAAAACAACCAGTGTTTTTTATTTTATGTTTGGAAGATACATATCTACAAGTCTTCACCAAAGTAGATCAAATACTGATAAATTTGTGTAGATGGAGTCTCACTATTTCCTTATTCTTAATCCTAATTGGATTGTTAAAGAAAAGTATTCAAAGAATAATTTTACCACTTAATATTTTCCTATCATTTTGAGGGAACCAGGGATTCAATAATCTGTTTAAATAAACTATATTTGTGTCTATATTAATGTGTGAAACATACACTATAAGCATCTGTAACTCCCAATGCACCCCTCCAAACAGAGTACTGCAGAGATCCTTAAATGTTCTGAGTCATTTGTTTCTCCAGAGGGAGCCTTGATACCTGGAAATTATTCACTGGCATTTTATGATAATGATGAGCTGTAGAAGGTTCAAGCAGTCCCCTTGTTTATGTAATGTTTAGAATCCTAGAATTCTTTTGTTAAGTAATTTTCTGTCCCCTTTCTGTGTGAATGTGTCATAGACAATATAGACAGACCACAGATGTAAACTGATTTTTGAGACTGAATGAAGTATATAGTGAAGTTCTGGGTGAGGTTCTGTTTCAGGAAGAAGCATTCTTTTGAAGATGGGGTTTATTTTCCAAAGAGCCCCATCCACACTGCTTTTTTTCTTTCAAAAGAATATGTTCTGGAAAAAGATCATGCAAATGAAGTACATGATATGTAAATCAGTGCCTCATTTGCATGTTCAATTTCCCTCATTTGCATTCCTCTTTTGAAAGAGGAATGCAAGTGTAGACACAGCCTTGCTGTGCAGAGGAGCTACAAGGTAAGGAAAAAATCATGAGGAAGAGAATAAACAAGTATATTGAGAAATAATGCAACAGAGGGTTGTTGGTGAAAGAAGATGTACACATGGTAGGAGTAATCATATTTTGAGGTTCAGGGAGCGTAGTGTAGAGGCAAGAGGGAGTATTGTTATATCTGGGAATCTTATGTCTGTTACTAAGTGAGAAGTGTCTTTTTAGGGAGTATCTTTTTAATAGTTTGGCAATACATCATTATTGTATGCTGTCAAAGAACATCACAATACTTGCCAGAAGTTACTGCAGTTTTCTTTAACATTTGAACAAAACCAGTTAAAATAATTAATGCCCCAAACCTTGGAGGAAGGTTGGAAGGTCTCTACATAATAATTTTTCAGATTTCTTTTGGCCTGGGTCTACAAATCTTCTCATTTAAAAGCTCTAACATTTTATTATTGAAGTGCTGTAATTTTACAAAGACTAGCTAATTCTGAATGTCTGTTGATTATGGCTAGGCAAATATTAAAAATTTCAGTTCATCAGAGCTTACTAGTTAAATACATTATTCCAGCACCACATTTCTTCCACATTTCAAAAATTATAATAGCTAGGTTTTAACAGGTTTTCTAGATAGAAAATTGTGCATATAAGTAGAACTACAAGCTACTATTTTATGATTGAATGTTAACAATCTAATATCACGCTCCTGCAGGTCAAAATTTAAAAGGGATGTCATTTCCACCGCAAGAAAATCTCTGACTAGAAGTGATTTGACTGAACTGTGCAAGATTGTGCAACTAGCCCAGCTGCATTTGGATTTGCTTGCTACAATACTATATTAGCAACAAGTCCATTAGAAAAACCCATTGTTAAGGTTGCCTGAAGTTATAAGCACCCGTGTTCAGTTGCTTATAATTTTGTCGAACTGTAACCATTTGGTCTGAAAATGCACATTCTGTATGTGTGACTCAAGCAATCTTTTGAGGTGAAACAGTGTGAGAAGGAGAAACAAGGTGTGGAGGATGACCGAAGGAAGGGGTGAATGGAGAAAAAATCATCATGGAATAGAGAAGGTGAGACTGGGGCTTAGCAAGAAGATGAGTACAAGGAATGATGGAGAAAGCTTGGACTTTAGACACAAGAAACATTAAGGGCTTGTCTACACTATCACCTTCCTTCGAAGGAAGAATGGTAATTCAGGTGTTGGGAGTTTATTAGTGAAGTGTTGCCGTGCATAGGCAGAACTTCATTAAACAAATTCCCCCCACCTCCCCCGTGACAACTTCAAAGTTTTAAATTTCGAAGTACCAGCACACGTCTAGCCTCGGCTCACCCACCAGTACTTCGAAGTGCCGGGGCAACTTTGAAGTCCCCTTACTCCTCAAAATTTTGAAACTCAAAAGTTTAAAACTTTGAAGTTGCCAACAGGGGAGGGGGGGATTTGCTTAATGAAGTGCTGTTTATGCATGGCAGCATTTCATTAGTAAACTCCCAACACCCTAATTACCATCCTTCCTTCAAAGGAAGGTGGTAGTGTAGACAAGTCCTAAGACTAGCTGGACAAAGGAACTTGGACAAGGAGAGAAGGATGGGAAACAGTATGGATCAGGTAGGAGGGTATGGGGCAACAAGATCCAAACAAACTATCCTCCATCTCCATTACTGTTCCACCATCCCACCCCAGGGCCTGGAGTAGCCCCCAGATTTCTGAGTCTCAAATTTCTTCGGCTTTATCACTATTTCTGAAACCGTCTACGAAAAGATGGTTTATTCCCTGCTGGTGATGATCCAGACAGAGGATTATCTCCATCAGCTCAAATGACAAGAGTTCTGTGCAGTGGATCCAGAAGTGTTAACTGTGCTGAAGACCAAATGTCAATATGGTGTCATGTGCTAGAATTTGTGAGGGTTTTTGTTTTTATAAAACCTAGAAAATCACTTTGTAAGGCTTCAATTTCAAACCCTCAAAATTAGGAAATGCCAACATTAAAGCTATCTGTGCAACCTTAATTCAGCCCCTTTATTCATATGCATTAGGACACAGTCTGTAAGTATAGGATACTATTTAGACTTCAGCAAGAAGGCAGCATTACAGTAGTTGTGGATCTTACAGAGAAATTGAAACAGGTGGAATTAGAACATTGCAGATGGCATTATCACTGGATAAGGGATTTTAAACAAAGAATGAATGGATCTATGCTGAATTTATGAGAGATGACAAGAAGGATTCCAGATGGTTTAACGTTGGCTCCAGTTTTTTTTTATTTCATTAGTCAGTGGGACTAGTCCCTCCATAATTAAAAATGGAATTCACTCCTTTTTTTTTTAAACCCCACACATCTCCACAGGAAATTCATTTGCATCTCCACAGTAAAACTTGTTTTTTATTATATAATCTTCATTATCAGGTGCATTAGTTTACCATCTCCTCCTGCAATGTATGAATCATAATACAGAAATGGGTTAAATAGCTAACAGCTCGTGCTATTCCAGTAACTGATGAGTCTTACAAGAGAATAGGTATCAGGGTACAGGCTTATTCCATAGTAACAGAGAGAAAGCTGTGTTAGTCTATATTCTATATCGAAACAAAAAGGCAGTCCAGTAGCACTTCAGAGACTAACAAAATAATTTATTAGGTGGTGAGATTTTGTGGGGACAGACCCATGAAGAAGGCTGTCTGGTCTGTGTGGTCTGAAGTGGTATG
This sequence comes from Carettochelys insculpta, assembly GCF_033958435.1. Lineage (NCBI taxonomy): Eukaryota > Metazoa > Chordata > Testudines > Carettochelyidae > Carettochelys > Carettochelys insculpta. The sequence continues at coordinate 40,490,698 of NC_134140.1, read as the reverse complement.
AAGAAGTGGGTCTGTCCCACAAAAGCCCACCACATAATAAATTATTTTGTTAGTCTTTAAAGTGCTACTGGACTGCCTATATGCTTATTCTAGTAATTTCACCAGAAAGAGCATAGATAATGTACCTTATTTCTGAAATAAACAGCTGAATATTGAAAAAGACATAAAATGGGCTTGGGTCTGCAGAGGGAGGGTGAGACTGTGCCTTTGTATATTGGACAGACTTCTAACTCCCTTAGACAAAGGGTCAATGGGCACAAAACAGACATCAAAACACTCCAGATCCACCAACCAGTTAGTCTACATTTTAATGGAATGGGGCATTCTGTCAATGACCTAAAGGTATGTGTGTTACAGAAAAGGAATTATCTCTCCGTTTTGGAAAGAGAAACATCTGAGCTGGCTTTTATATTCAAATTCGGCACATTAACACATGGTTTAAAGCATGATGGGAACTTTCTGAGTCACTATAGGGGCTTGTCTGCATACTTGCCTCAATCTAATTCTTGACCTTCCCCCCCACCCCTCCACTCTCTGATTTGCTCACCTTGGTTATCTTTTTCTGATTTGTCCTCCTTGCTTACTGTTCTTGGTTCTCTGTGCCTTAAATGTTGAGTCTGTTCTGGTCTGGCTATGGTCTGAAGAAGTGGGTCTGTCCCAGAAAAGCTCACCTAATAAACCATTTTGCTAGTCTTTAAAGTGCTACTTGACTGCTTTTTGTTTTGATAGTGTATAGACTAGCATGGCTTCCTCTTTGTTACTATTCAACATGAGAGGTCCCCAGGTGTCTGTACCATGACCAGTACTGTTCAACATATTCGGAAATGATATGATGCCATTCAACACTGTGTTATGGATAAATCTACACTTAACAGAATCAGGAAATGGACAACAGGATCACTGGATGATTGACTTTCTCTGCTTATTCGGTCAAAGGCTTCTAGCTGTGACCACAGTCAAAAGAGAGGACACTGAGATAGATGGATCATTGCTCTCACACAGTAAGGCCATTTTTATATTCTTATGATTTTCACAATATACTACACACTTTTGAACATACATAATTTTGATTCCATCCATTATCATTAGTGTTTCCCAGAAGTCAAATATTCTTTGCTGGAAATCCAGCCTAAAAATGAGATCTTTCTCCAATTCTTTTTTTTTTAAAGCTTTGGAAAGTAACAGTCCAAACAGTGGATGACTTTTGTGTTGCTATTGCAAATGCAGATCAAGACTGAGTTCTTGCCACAACAAAATACGGCAGCCTGAGCACATCCCTTCCCTTACTGACCGATCCCACTATAGGATACACAGCTCTTGTGAGGCTCTGCAGTGAGGCTGGTCTTTACTTCAGAAGTATGCAGGATAAATTACGTTTTTCTTTTAATCCATTTCTGAATGCTCTTCATTTTCTGTTCCTTAATAACATCCAGCAAGTGTAGGAGGGAAGCCTGAGGGGTAAAAATGTATTCTGTATTGTCTAAAAATACAGCTTTCCCCAGAGTAATCAATCAACGTGTTCTGTTAGCTCAAAACCAAACTGCATTTCTTATCCCTCCACAGATGATGCCAACTTCTTTACAATGTTTTAATTATCATGGGAAAAAAGCCTACACAATCTATCGGCATATTTGCAATAAATGTCCTCTTGCATTTAGAAAAATATATATTAAAAAGAAAAAAAAAGGTCAATGACTGTTATCACTTGCAGCGAGAACTAATAACATCTCTATTGCTTGAACTTGTCTACGGTGATTGCTTTACTTTAAAATAGTCACTATTTCTAGAAATTATTTTGATGATTGTTGCCCATTCCCTGAATGGTTACAGGTAAACGATCATTTGACTTCTGACGTTCAGCTAAATAGTAATAGTAAACTCAACATGCATTAGTTTATAAAAAGACAGGCCAGAGGACAGAGCTGAAGAGTTAACATTCTAATCTCTACGGGCATCTGCTATTTCATTTTATATTCTCTGGATGATGGACATTTTCTGCAAACTATATTGCCTTTGAAGTTTCAAATTGAATCAGGACATTTGTTCAGCCTCCACTTGTCCTGCTAGAACTCAGCATATTCTCTGAGGATTAAAGAGCTGCTACTTGTCACCTTTATCTGCCAAATCAAGAAGAAAGTACATATAGTCCAGCACTAGATCATTAAAAGATTTGAATCTCAGTTTTCTTTGGAAGAATCCTTGTGTTTATTAAGGACAAAACTTTTATCAATTGAATAGGAAAAGGCAACAAAATATATCACTTCAGGTTCTTCATTTTTCAAGTTTTCATTGCTGTATTTTAGGGATACTATAAAAATCAAACTTTTTTTCTCTGCAATAAAACTGTACTTGCCTCCTCTATTTATTCTGTTTATCACATGAATATAAAATAAGCTCATAACAGCAAAACTCCTGTTTTGTTATCTTCCTAATGGGTTTCTTCCCAGTACAATAAACCTGTGTTTGGCTCACCATCTTTCATCCGCAAATCATCCTCTTGAGTTCAATGGCCAAGGACCTATACTTTATCAGAAAGCATGCGAGATGTTTTTTCTTCTTAGCAACATTTCTTCCAGAACCTGCCATCAGGGATTCTAACAACAATTATTAACAGTACTTGTGTTAGAGTAGCACCTATCATCATTAGACAAAATTGGAACGCTTGTGTTATGCACTGTATACATGCCTAATACCATAGTAAGCGTTCAAAACAAATTAAATTGAAATAGAGAAGACAGACAAAAGGTGGGAGGAAGGAAGTGCTAACATCCAATTGTATAGGTGGCAAACCAAGGCAAAGAGATAATGGAAGAGATTTGCCAAAAGTCACATGGAAAGTTGATAATAGCAGCAGGTGCTGTTCACTTGTCTTCTAAATTCCAGTCCAGTGCCTGCATCCTCTGCCAAATCTGGGGCGATATGTACCAATATTTTCATCATCATTCCTACATATAATAGTGTTGAGCAGTTGGAGAGGGTTCCAAAAACAACTTCAAGGTCTGGAAAACATGATTTAGAGTAAGAAACTCAAAATGTTCATGGTATTGAAATTAACCAAGGGAAGTTTAAGAGGTTACTTGATTATCATCTGTAATTTTTTGATAATACAGGAATCTCTATAGCTATGTCTACACTGGGATGCTACATCGAAATAAGCTATTTCGACGAATAGCATCTACGCATCCTCAAGGGCTGGTGCCGTCGACGTTGGACACCACTACATCGAAATAGGCGCTGCAGGGGAGCGTCTACACACCAAAGCAGCCCAAATCGAAATAAGGGTGCCAGGAACAGCTGCAGACAGGGTCACAAGGAGGACTAGCACTTCCGGGGCAACAGCAAGCCGTTCCCTTAAAGGGCCCCTCCCAGACACACTCAGCCTGCACAGCATGCGATCTGCAGAGCCACAAGCACGCACACCCTGTGTAAGCAGCATGGACCCCCAGCAGCAGCAGCAGCCAGAGGCCCACACACACTCCCCTGGAGGAACAGTGGCTGCCTTGCTCAGTGCCATGCAGGAGGCAGCTGACCATCTTTTATTTGAGGAAGATGAGTTATCCTCGGGGGATGAGGAAGCAGCCCCAGACCTTGCTGCCCTCCCAGCCCCCCGCAGCTGCACACACCGCCGGATGTGGAGCTACCCCACGAGCACGGACTGGTGGGAGCGGCTGGTGCTCGGCGACTGGGACAATGACCGCTGGCTCCAGAACTTCTGAATGAGCCAGCAGACATTCCCAGAGCTCTGCCAGTGGCTCACCCCTGCCTTACAGCACCAGGACACCACCATGCAATGTGCCCTCACTGTAGAGAAACGGGTCGGCATCGTTGTCTGGAAGCTGGCCCCTCCAGACAGCTACTGATCCATAGGGCAGCAGTTTGGCGTGGGCAAGGCCACCGTTGGCGCTGTCCTCATGGAGGTAAGAGGACCTGGGGGGGGGAGCTCGGGGGGGGAGCCCAAGGGGAAGCCCTGGGGGGGGGATCCCTGGGGGGAGGGGGGAGCCCGGGGGTGGAGGGCCAGACACACCCTGCACACCCCTCACTGGTGCTCTCTCATGTCCTTCCCCTGCAGGTCGTCTGTGCAATCAATGCCCTGCTCCTCCACAGGCTCGTGCGGCTTGGAGACCCGGATGCTGCCATCTTGGGGTTTGCCACCCTGGGCTTCCCAAATTGCTTCGGGGCTCTGGATGGGACCCATATCCACATCCGTGCCCTGGAGCACAGTGGAGGACGCTTCCTGAATAGGAAGGGATACCATTCTGTGGTCCTCCAGGCCTTGGTGGACAGGCGGGGCCACCTCTTGGACGTTTATGTTGGGTGGCCTGGCAGCACCCACGACGCCCGGGTGTTCAGAAATTCGGGCCTGTGCCACTGGCTGGAGGCAGGGACCTATATCCCCCAGTGGGAGATCCCTGTGGGGGACACCACCATGCCCCTCTGCCTCGTCGCAGACGCGGCGTACCCCCTTCGGCCCTGGCTCGTGCACCCTTACGCGGGCCATGTCACAGCCAGCCAGGAGCAGTTCAACACATGCTTGAACCATGTGCTCCAGGTGGTTGAGCACACTTTCGGCCATCTCAAAGGGCACTGGAGGTGTCTCCTCACCCACCTGGATGCAGGCCTCACCAACATCCCCCAGGCTGTGGGCACGTGCAGCGCACTCCACAACCTGGTGGAGAGCAAGGGAGAGGCCTTCTTCCAGGGCTGGGCTGTGGAGGCTGGCAGGGCCGACGTCCAGCCACCTGCTGCCCCCAGTCGCCAGGTTGACCCTGAGGGGATCTGGGTCCAGGAGGCCCTGTGGGCCCATTTTGACCAGGCTGCGGGGTGACGCTGGCAGGGCCAGCTGCGGGTGAGCCACCCACTGCACCCGCCCATCCTCCACAATACTCTCTGCCGCCACGCCCACACCACAGAGAACCCAAGAGCACCCCCCCCACACACCTCTGTGCAATAAGTGGAATTTTTTTTAAACAAAACCGTGCAACCTTGTATTAATTATTAACAGAAGAAGAAGGGGGGAACTATGTACATGGGGGTGCAGGTACAAAACAGGGGTAGAACAAAAACTATTTACAAAGATGGGGGGAATATGTCCAAAGAAGAGGGTCTTGGGAGGCAACATCCTCGGCCACGCACCCCTATTGTCCTGCGCCTGGTGTTGGGGGGGCACGATGCACGTCTTGGCTGGAGGCCTGGTCGAGGCTGCGTGGGGCTGGGAGAACTGGCGGATAAGGCCGGGCAGAGTCCAGAGGCCCATGGTCCCCCTTGGTGGCAGGCCCCAGGACGGCTGATAGTGGAGGGATGGCAGGGGTGACCCTGGGTGGCCAGGCCCTCGGCCAGCCGAGCGAACGCATCCACTTTCCGCCTCTTGCTCCCCATTACCTGGAGCACCTCCTCCTCACCCCAGAGCCCCAGCAAGTCCTGAATCTTGGCCTCCGTCCAGGAGGGGCTCCTCTGCCTCTTCCCCCGCTGGCTGGCAGGCTGGGAGCCCTGGGTCCCCTTGGGGGGGTGCCCTGTGGGTGCTTGGGGGGCTGGCTGGATGTCATGGGGTGCAGGGTGGTGGGTTGGGGCTGCTGAGGATGTGCAGGCTGTGCACGTGGCTGTGCTGCTGCCTGCACGAGCTCTCAGCTTCCTGCACAGGAAATAAGGGGGTGGGGAGTTTTAAGGGGCTGCTGCACGCGGCGACTATAGAGCTCAGGGGCTGGACAGAGCGTCTCTCAACCCCTCAGCTGATGGCCGCCATGGAGGACCCCGCTATTTCGATGTTGCGGGATGCAGATCGTCTACACGTGCCCTACTTCGACGTTCAACGTCGAAGTAGGGTGCTATTCCCATCTCCGGATGAGGATAGCGACTTTGTCTCGCTGCCTTACATCAATTTCAACTTCGAAATAGTGCTCTGCACATGTAGACGTGGCGGGCGCTATTTTGAAGTTGGCACGGCTCCTTCGAAATAGCCGGCTAGTGTAGACGTGGCTTATCTGCCATACAGAGGCAGAATGAGATCCAATCGTAGGAAGCAAAGGTTAGAGCAATTCGGTCTAGAAATAAAGTTTTCTTTTAATACTTCAGGTAATTACTTGGAACAGATATGTCAATTTCCTACAATATCCAGGGTGGACTTTACTGAATTCTGTTTATGTAACATTGCAGGACACGGACTGTATGTAATTCCATAGTGTCACGGAACCTCAACCCACCATAAACTAAAAATCTGGAGGTGAGAGGAGGATAAGATGAATTCACCCAGACTGTAACATCTCTAGGCTGGGTCTACACTACAGAATTTTGTCGACAAAAGTTACTGTCGAGACATATTTCCCAACAGAATCTTTGTTGATTGAACACCTTCACACCTAATAGAAGCTCCCCCTTTCAACACCCTCTGTTTTCCTTGTTTTCTTTAGTTTAAGAATGAATGTGCTTTCTTTGAAAGAGGTAATTTGACAGTGGCAATCACACCAGTTACTGTGGGGCGGGGGGAGGAGGAAGGGAGCTGGAACAAAAAAGCCAGCACAGGAGAGAGTTGTGTTTCTATTATCTCCTGAGACCGTAACTCCTTCTCAGCTGGGTTTAAATGTAACATTTTGCAAGAGATTTCTATCCCACCAGTGTGCAGTTCTCCCACTGCCTGATTGAGAACAAGAAAATGTAAGCAAATCATACTATAACACTGAAGCTTTTTTGCTTCTGGGACAACGAGAACCAGCCAGCTAGAGAGGGTGAGTTGGCAATTAAAAAGAGAACAAAGGAATAGGCTGCTGCCTGGAGCTTCTGCAAACAAAGCAGTCGGGAAAGCAAGCTGACAGATTGACTGACCGTGCGCATAGAAGCAGAGAGGGAGCGGTTTAGTCAGGTACTAAAGCCAGTAGATCAGTGGTTCCCAAACTTTTCAGCATCATGCCCCCTGTTTTGATTTTTGAGAAACCCTCATGCCCCCCAACCTCTTATTTACCATCATGAAACCGCCACTTTTAACAAAATAATAAGTTTGTAACTTACAATAAACACAAAAGTGTGGTATAAAAATGTTATTTAAAATTAAAAATAAGCACAAATATTTTTTCTTGGCCCCTCACGGATGCCTGGGGCAGCCCCAGCTGGCCAGATGCCTGAGCCCCATACTAGCCACTAGAGCTGCCCATGCCAACTGAACCCTGCGCTGCTAGGGCCAGCCACCCGCCCACCCACTCGAGCCCCACACTGCTGGGGACAGCCACCCACTCACCAGCCACTGGGGCCAGCTGTCTGCCCACCAGCCACCCAAGCCCCACACTGCCAGGGCCAGCTACCTCCCCGCCGGCTGCCTAAGCCCTGTGAGCTGTGGCCAGCAGCCCACCTGCCAGCACCAGAACCCTGTGCTGCTTAGGCAGCTTCCTGCCAACCAGCTACGCCAGACACCTGTCCAAGCCAAGGGACAGTCGTCCTCCCACCAGCCCAAACCCTGCAGTGCTGGGCCCAGCTGCCCTAGGCCCACGAGCCCTGTGAGCCACCAACCTGAGACTCTCCTCTGCTCTTCCCCAAAGTCAGGCACCACGAGTCTCCCGCTCTAGCCCCCTCCCCCTCCCCTGAGTCAGGAACCTCCAGGCCCCTATCTAACTCCATCCTCACCCTCCACTAACCCACTCTCAACTCACCTTTGCTGGAGGCAGCTAGCTTCACGTGGGTCTTTGCTGGCTGCCTGTTTTATATAGCGGCTGCACCATGTCACCCATATAAAATCTGGAAGCAACAGCCGTATTTTTCTTGGGGTGGGAGGAATGATGAGGAGGACTGGGTCACCTCATGCTCCCCCTTGAATTTCTTCATGGCCCCCAGTTTGGGCAACCATGCAGTAGAGGGTGCAGAATTTAATCAAAGTAGAGGTCTCCAGTTTGAAGTGTAAACATACAGTCAGTTTGCCTCCAAATCCTTTAACCATTAGCAGGGTCTTTGTCTGTGCTCATATTCAATGCCCTTTCAGAATGATGAGAAATTTTGAATGAATTCTACTATAGCTACCAAGACAGCTGGGAATCTTTGCACCTTGTTCAGTCAGTTTGGTTTACCTGAGCAATTTGTGAGTGACAATAGACCACATGTCTATTCCAAGGAATTTCAAAAGTTTATGGGTTTGAAAGGAATTCAATATATATGCTCACCTCCATTCCATCATGCTACAAATGGCCTAATGGAACGTTTTGTCCAACCACGTCATCATGCCTTCAGAGCTAATAAATGTCTTGCATTATCAGCAGAATTGATCATAGCACATGCTACTAGCCAGCAGTCATTTGCAACTGTTTCTTGAAGTGATCTCTATACACTTACTGGGATCTGATTTGTCCTGATGTTTCTTCGCGTGTAGCTAAATCCTAAACTGTGCAAATCAGTTGACCCATGACACATTTGTTCAAGTAGGAGGCGTAGAGTAGCCACACAACTGTGGTTTTGAAATGAAGTAGAAGTTTTAAAATACATACAACCAGCTTTATTTGTGATAAAACTAACCAACGATATTTTATGGAAATTATATCTGTCACAGTTGAGCTTTCATACGTACTGCAGTCTGGGGAGAAGTAGGACTTTCTGGCCATGTCCGAATGAGCTTTTCACGCTGCACTGTTGCTCTCTCTCTCTCTCTCTCTCTCTCTCTCTCATCCTCTCTCAAGACCAAGAAGTGTATAAAAGAGGAAGGGTAGAAAAGAGAGTAGAAGTAGAGTGAACAAGCCTGAACCAAAGTACTGATTTTATAGGGACCATATTGATATTGGGGCCCTGTCTGATATAATCACCAATTACCCCAACCCCCTGCTGCAGTATTTCACACTTGCTATCTGGTGAACCTCACCAATAGACTCCATCCTGTAGATGTGAAAGGGAAGAGGAAAAGGAGGGGAGGGTACAAGGGAATTTTGTCTAAGCTGTTCCTGGCCAAGATCACCTCTCTTACCATGGACTCTGTTGCCACAGATCCAGCATTTTCTGTGTTCTTTCAGCATACTTTAATGTATTCATATCATTGTTTCCAAACCTCACTCATTATCTCCCTCCCCCCAGTTTACACACCATTTTATTCCAAATAATATGTGACATAAGTCCAGGAAAGCACAGGACTATATGGAACCTTCAATTTTTAAGCAAACATTCAATTTCATCCATGAGTCTGCAATTGCTTTTAACTGAGTAACGTTTACAAACCAAAGTCATGCTGATGCAGAGCTTTTGTTTCTTTGTTCTTTGATTTTCCAACATTGCCATTACTCTCTGTTCACTAGCATTGTATAAACGCTGAACTGAAAGATGCCCATATGTGTGAAAGGAACATGAATTTAGAGACGTGACCCAAAAAAACATTTCACACAGAAAAATGTTCTTTATATAGTTCTCCAATCCTCACTATACGTAGGAATTCAAGTATAATGGGTACATATGTGTGACTATATAAATGGCTGATAAGAAATGTGACCACCTGAATAAATGCACATATTTTAATGTGTGCTGATTAAGATACATCACAAACCTAAGATGAACACAAGCAACTTTGACATCAAATTATGTCATTTATGTTAAGAACTATATATTCTGAAAACTACAGAAAGATATGGTAAAAGCTTCCTACTGAGCTGCTCCTTCCACATGCCATTCTAGGGATAGGGGCTTCTAATGAGAGCTTTTAATACAAAAGGAAAACAAGATATACTGCTTATTTGGATGTTTTGGTAGAATCTTGTAAAGGTCACATGAGAAATAAGTTAATGGACTGAAGTTTATAGCTGTGTGTATAACTGTCAAATTTCAGTGTAAATTACCTTTCTCTTCTGCTGGCTGGAATGCAAAAATCCAATAAACTGTTAATAAAAATGGAAAGGTCATATGTAAATACCACAGATCTTGAAAATGAACCAGAAAAATATGATAGTTTGCACAAAAATATCATTTCACATTCTGTTTCATTGTGTTTGAAGTGTTATAGGGCTCATGAAATGTATTGCTATCAATATGTTGAGAAAAGTTTCTATTAAAAAGAATTATGCTTTAAATCTGAAAGCAAATAGTTGTGTACTAATTGGTTATTCATTTTTGCTACTTCAAAATAATTGTTTTATCTGATAAAGTAGACTCAAAACAGAGATTCGTGAAATGATTTCAGTCAGCCACAAGCAAAGTTACAGTTGTTTGTAGTTCACAAAGAGTAGGGGATAGATCCATTCATCTCCTGGTGTCCAGACACCTTTGGAAGCCAAAGTGGTACATGTTGCACACAATTACGTGTTACGTAGTCACATTCATGAGTATATGGTGGAAGAGAAGTCCTCCAGTAAATATTCACTCTTTTCAGACTGGGTCCTGTGATTACCTGAGCACAATGTTTCTATTTAAATACAAATGTACTACTTGATATACATATTCATTCAAAGGACTGTTTGAAGATTTTTCAGGAAGATTATTCTTTTGCTTGTAAGTATGGAGTTGGCCAAATGACAGCTTCAAAGCAACCCTGGGTAACATTTTATTTTACAATGGAAGTACTATCGACTCCTGCTTTATAAACATGGGAGGAGTTGTCTGGTTTGTTTGTTTATGTGCATCACTTCCAATGAGTCTAGGCACATCTCTAAATATAGTCTGAGGAGCACTTGGTGCCTTGCAGATATAGATATGGTCACATGATGTTAGAGCTTTAATCTTCCCTCATATTTTCAAGTGGATTAAAATAAAATCAGAACTATCTTAAATGCTTCTCTAGGACTGCTTTTTCAATCAAGACATTGTTGTAGATTTTGATGGAATATTACGTGATTGCAAAATGTTAGGGAAGATCATTCTTATGCTCTTATTCTTATCACTTATTCTTAACACTCATAACTGGAAAAGAAGGTTGGACACAAGATAATTTCTCTGTTAGGGTGTGCTCCATGCTAAAACAGAGTTGAGAAGACCTTGTACTAATTGCTTTGTAGTCAGCACATGGATGACAGGTCCCTGTCACATGGTGTTTATTGGCTAAATTGTAGTTAAATTTTATGTAGGTGCTCATTATAATGGTAGCCATGTAATTACCTAGTTAGGCACAGAGAGAGAGAGAGAGAGAGAGAGAGAGAGAGAGAGAGAGAAATGATGTATTTGACAGAAAACAATGATAAAGCAAACCAGGATGTGAGTGAGTTAAGGAAAGACAGAGGTTATTGTCATCCGATTACATAGGTAAAGAATGCACAGTAACAAATACCTTTTAGGCTGTTTGTTTTTAGAAGACAAAGATTTTCCAACATTGCTCATTTTTGCATGCCCATGAAGGGTAGAAGACAAAGATACATAATGCCAGTACAAGAGCAACTCCTGGATGCTATTTTTTCTATTAATTTTCTTTTATTCATTTGAAGCATTTTCTACCTTTCAGAGCTGAGTGTGAGTTTTTAAATTCCACTGATGTTTATTCCTAACTGCCAAAATGTAAGCTACCAAACGTGAGAGTCCGGAGAAGCTCATGTAAATGTTCCCTGAGCATTTTCTGAGATTCTCTTGTTGGTTGGTAGGGTGAAAAATACCCTTCTGTAGCCGTGTCTACACGTGCACGCTACTTCGAAGTAGCGGCACTAACTTCGAAATAGCGCCCGTCACAGCTAAACGCGTCGGGCGCTATTTCGAAGTTAACTTCGACGTTAGGCGGCGAGACGTCGAAGTCGCTATCCTCATCAGGAGATGGGGATAGCGCCCTACTTCGAAGTTGAACGTCGAAGTAGGGACCGTGTAGTCATTGCGCGTCCCACAACTTCGAAATAGCGGGGTCCGCCATGGCGGCCATCAGCTGAGGGGTTGAGAGACGCTCTCTCTCCAGCCCCTGCGGGGCTCTATGGTCACCGTGGGCAGCAGCCCTTAGCCCAGGGCTTCTGGCTGCTGCTGCTGCAACTGGGGATCCATGCTGCAGGCACAGGGTCTGCAACCAGTTGTCGGCTCTGTGGATCTTGTGTTGTTTAGTGCAACTGTGTCTGGGAGGGGCCCTTTAAGGGAGCGGCTTGCTGTTGAGTCCGCCCTGTGACCCTGTCTGCAGCTGTGCCTGGCACCCTTATTTCAATGTGTGCTACTTTGGCGTGTAGACGTTCCCTCACAACGCCTATTTCGATGTGGTGCTGCGCAACATCGAAGTTGAACATCGACGTTGCCAGCCCTGGAGGACGTGTAGACGTTATTCATCGAAATAGCCTATTTCGATGTTGCTACATCGAAATAAGCTACTTCGATGTAGGCTTCACGTGTAGACGTAGCCTGTAGCTTAGAACAGAAGGGAGTGGAGTCAAATCAAACTATGGAATCTAATTCCACTCATCTAGCCAGCAGATGGAATGGAGTATACATTAACATTCAAATGCTTCAGAATTTAAGGACTCTGCTTCTTGTTTTGGTGGAAAGGAGTCTATAGTAAGCTTCATCCCCTCTACTAGAGACCATGGGAGGGAGGGATAACTCAGTGATTAGTGCATTGGATTTGTAAATCCACGGATTTGAGTGCAATCCTTGATGGGGCCTTTCAAGGGTCTGGGGCAGTTTAGATTTAAAAAAAAATTGTCAGGGATGGTGATAGGTCCTGCTCAGAGGGCAGGGGACTGGACTTGATGACCTCTCAAGGTCCCTTCCAGCTCATATGCTGTAGCCCAAAACTCAACATCTACTCCAAAAATAAAAAGACTCTGCCATGTGATTTTGTGGGGGTGTTTTCAATGTAGGCACTGGCCTTTGGATAATGGAAAGATATAAAAACCTGGATGTTTTTGGATTAATTTGTCTGATGATTCTGGGCATACACAACTCTTGGCAGAAACCATGAGAATTGGTATCATGACTGAAGTGGCTTCTCTAAGGTCTTCTTTACCAATTTCAGTGTGCATCTACACTAAGAACTAACTTTGAAGTTAACTTCAAAGTAGAGAGCCCAACTTTGAAGTCCTTACTCCATTCCCAGGCATGGAGTAGTACCCTGCTTCAAATTTTAACTCGAAGTAGGGTGTGTGTAGTGTCGGGACTCTCTTGATGGACAGGTTATTAATATGGGTATCTAAATGAGTCCCTGAATAAGAAGGGTGTGAACCTCCTGTTCACAGGTCCCAAGACCCGAACCAGAACCCTGCTGCAACCCCAAGACAGGAGAGTGCCACCCCGGTACACTCTGGTCCTCGCTAAGGCCTCCTGGAAATAAGTGGCTGGCAGAGACAATGAGACCAGGACAAGGGTTAAAGTTAAAACAAAGTAACTAAATTTTTTATTTGAGGAACACCATCAAATTTAAAATGTATCAGCTCTTAAACAACTAACTTATAAACTTACAATAAACATTGTTTCCTTGCTGATTCCTGTTAGATGTCTTTAGACTTTATTTAACCAGAAGGCAGAAAATTGGTTAGGAGAATAGGTATAGGTAAGTATAATTAGGATTAGGGTTTTAAATCCCCGCTGTTACCTTAGAAAGGAGGGGTGAGGTCGCTAATCTCACCCCCTACTGGGAGCAGGGTGCTAGCCTGCCCCAAAGGGTTAGGGCTAGGAGGCTGTCAGGGCTGTCCCTCTTCTTTCTTTGAGGGGCCCTCGCTACTCCAGTAGGCCTAACTAGAGGATACCTGGGAGGCAATATGCTCTTCCTCAGGTCCCTTAGGGTGAACAGCAAATGGGGAGGCAGGGTGGCTATGCCTACACCTGCAATATATCTTTATAGAGATGGGTAGGTAAAAGGGGATAAGGGAGGTTGAACCTTCACCTTATTGTCAGACAACAATCACAATAACTAGGAGCATAATGAATACTAATAATACTAATTATTAAGGAAATGTATACCTAATAAACATTAACAGAATTATTAATTAAATGTGCTTTTAAAATATCTGAAATAATATCCCAGCCTGGGCTTTCAGGCCCGGCCTCAGGGGTCAGACCCCCAGGTACTTCCCATCCCCCACCAGGGAGGGTGAACAACGGAGGAGCAACCCCCCGCTCCCTCAGAGAGGGTCCCGGTGTCCCAGGCTAGTGTCCCGTTCAGCGTTAGAGGGTAGAGTTTACGTGTCCTCAAGAAGCGATGTGTCTTGTCAAATCCAGTATGTGTGTCAAATCCAGGTGATTGTCCAATCAGGTGAGAAGCTGCTAGAGAGCGCAGACAAGATGCACTGATTTTATGTAGCCAAAGGCTCATATTCCCTGGCCCATGGGGACGATTATGCCCAAGGGATGTTAAAAATCCCTGACATGTAGACGCTCAAATTAGAAATGAGCTAAATCACAAAGCTGGGTGAGGTGACAATGAATTAAGCCAGAACTAACTTCAAGAGGACTCTAGACTAATATTTGAAAATAGCACAGCCACAGCAGCCAGATTAACCTGAATCGTGAGTTTGCTTTATAGTGGGTGGAGTGACATGGCCAAAGACTTCTGAATTGTTAGGTGTTCATAAAAAAGAGTGGGGAATGGATCTGAATGCTTCAACTTTTGTATGACTATTATAGTATTGGTGATTTCCCCCCGCCCCATATTCCATGACTCTTTTCCTTCTAAAAACTATTAGCTGGTGTTGTATGTGGACTCAGAGATCTTATGTGGAGAGGTTCTGCATGTTAGAGCCTTTAGAAGAGGATTTATTTATTCTTCCCAGAACTCAAGCTAACTTTGTTATTCTTTAAGAGGGACCATAGACACACTGAGTCTGATCTTTATCAATGCCATTAACCATTTGGCAGAGGGGTTGTAGCTGTGATATTTGCAATATGGAACTTGTGTGTGAGTCTACTTTGGTGAAGCCAATTTTCATTGATAATCCATGAACACATGCCCCTCAACTATCCACCTTCATGATGCTGTACACTGTATATAGTTATCCCCCAACTTTTTAAATATTTTCTGGTTCCGTGTAATTACCTTTCTTTTTCTCCTAAAATACTATAAATTAATCACCACTGGAACCCTCTGGGAAATCTGTGCTTTGGGATACTTTATATTAACTTAGAAAATAACCTTCCCATGTTTTCCCTACAATTGCTGAGGAACTGCCACAGCATAAGACCCTGATTTTTCTACCTTATTGAGTGGTACCTTACTCTTCATGGAGTCTCAATAACCTGGGGGGATGATATCCACTTCATTATTCCTGCCAAATGATACAGTCCCAGAAATTTGAGACATAACAAAGAACAAAAAGAAGCCACTTGCTATTTAGTCTCATCTCTTGAAAAGATTAATTTACAAATGCAGCATAAAGTGTCAATGATATTTTGAGATGCAGCTCAGTGTGCTGTTCCCTAGAAATGTTAAAATTGGTAAATAAGCTCCAAAATAAAAGAGCAGTCCTGTACCACTTAAAAGACTAACAAAATAATTTATTTGCTGATGAGCTTTTGTGGGACAGACCCACTTCCTCAGATCTGGTACAGGTTGTTGAAATCTCTGTGGAATTCTTCAAGAGTCTCTTTACCATAGGTCCAAATGATAAAGATATCATGAATGTAACATAAGTAAAGAAGGGATAGGAAGGGACATAAAAATGTTAGCATGCTGTGGTGCCTTGTGGCTGCCCATAAAAGTGCCACTGATCTTATGGTATAAATCGTCCCCAAATTGGAAATAGTTATGGGTGAGGATAAAGTTACATAGCTCAGCTACCAGATTTTCTGTGAGAACATTTGTAGTCTGTCTTCATGTGGAATATTGGTGTAAAGAGCATCTCCACCCATGGTGGCAAGGAAGATATTTTCAAAAAGATTTCAGATGTTCTGTAATTTCCTCAGGAAGTCAGTGATATCTTGGACTGAGACTTGTGAAGAATTTCACAGAGATTTCAACAACCTGCACCCCACCATCAATCTCAGCCTTGACCAATCCACATGACACCACAGTACAAATCACTGATGGCCAAATCAATACCAGTCTCCACCTGAAACCCACTGACTGCTAGTCTTACATACATGCCTCCAGCTTCCATCCTGGACACATCGCATGATCCAGCATTTATAGTCAAGCCCTTAGAAACAATGCATCTGCTCCAATCCTAATGACAGAGACCAAAACTTTCAAGAGCTCTACCAGGCATCTGTAAAACTTAATTATCCATTGGGACAGGGCCAGATGAATACACAGAAAACAGCTACTTCTACATAGCCTCAAGAATGTTAATAACAGAAATAACAGAACACCATTCATCAAATGAAGTGGGTGTTTGCCCATGAAAGCTTATGCTCCAATATGTCTGTTAAACTACATGGTTCCACAGGACTTCTTGCTATAATCATTTTGGTTTCCAATAATATTTTCTTCTAGTTTTCAAACCTTAAACATTGTTTTAGTGTTGCCAAAACAGAGTACTACTCCAAATTTCTCTGTTCTATCTCTTGTCTGAAAGGTTTATTGAGAAGTCCATCCTATTATTCTGGCTCATCTTGGTTCAGTTTCTCTCAACATTCACTCAGTTGTGAAGACTGTGTTTCATTTGGTGATTGCCTCTTTTCTGTTTGGTTTTATGTAAAGCAATCCTATTCCAGACACATCCTATTTCCTGGCAAAACACAATTTATGTCACTTTAAAATTATGATAAGAGGTAGCTGTATACTCAATATGGTGGTCCTAGTTCTTACTGTTGAGAGAAGACCTTGACCAAGCAGACAAACGCTATAAAATGTATAGCAGATGACACACCACACATACTGAAAAGTTAAAGATTGGGATCATGACATTGTCCAATATTTTTCATAAAGTATTGATCCAAGATTTACAAATACTAAAAAATGTCCATTTAGCTTTCAAACACGAAGGCTATGTCTACACTAGCACACTATGTTGAAGTAGCCTATTTTGAAGTAAGAACATCGAAATAGGCTACTTTGACGTGTATCGTCTACACGTCCTTCAGGGCTGGTGCTGTTGACATTCAACATTGAAGTACTGATGGGGAACATCTAAAGGAGTCGCCCCAGAAGGAAATGCAGAGTGTCCACACACACAAGCACTCCCTGTGAAATAAGGGGCCAGGAAAGCCTGCAGACGGGGTCACAGGCTAGACTAGCCCTTCTGGGGCAACAGTAAGCCGTTCCTTTAAAGGGCCCCTCCCAGACACACACGCCCTGCACAGCACGAGGTCTGTAGATCAGTAGCCACACTCTCGCAGACTGATGCACAGCAGCCATGGACTCCCAGCAGCAGCAGCACCTGGAAGCCTTCCGGGTAGTCACTCAGGGATCAAGTGCCCTGCTAAGTGCTGCATGGGAGGCCGCCCAGCAGGTCCTGGCAGGGTGGCCCTCCCAGGGGGCAGATGGGGATACCCCTTACCACTGGGCTCCCCTCTTCCTCCCCTCCTGGGTGCTCTGCCACCTCTGGAGCTACCCCACCAGCTCCAAGTGGTGGGAGCAGCTGGTCATGGGGGAGTGGGATGACGACCATTGGCTGCAGAACTTCCGAATGTGCCCGCAGAACTTCCTGGAGCTCTGCCAGTGGCTCACCCCTGCAATGAGGCACCAGGACACACAGATACGGCGCGCCCTCTCTGTTGAGAAGAGGGTCACAATAGCCGTCTGGAAGCTGGCCACTCCAGACAGCTAAAGATCCATGGGACACCAGTTTGGAGTGGGAAAGGCCATGGTCGGGGCCGTCATCATGGAGGTAAGGAGGCCTGAGCACGCATCCACTGGGGGAGCAGGGGGGCCCAGCAGGGGACCGAATGTGGGGCTGGGGAGGGAGGATTGCCAGGGAGGGAGGGGCTGGGTGTGGGGCTGGGGAGGGAGGGCTGGGAGGGAGCTACCTGGGGAGGTGCCCAGGAGTGGGACCTGGTGGGAGGGACCTGGGACACCCTGCACACCCCCATGGGTGCTTGCATTCTCTCCCCACAGGTGGTCCGTGTTGAAGACCTGGACACAGCCATCACCAGATTTGCCACCATGGGGTTCCTGAACTGCTTCAGGGCCCTGGATGGGATCCATATTCCAATTCACGCCCTGGACCACAGCGGGGGAAGATACATCAACCGTAGGGGCTACCACTCCATGGTCCTGCAGTCCATGGTGGACAGCTGGGGTCGCTTCCAGAATGGTTATGTGGGCTGGTCTGGCTGTACACATGACACCCGCATCTTCTGGAACTCGGGCCTGTACCGCTGTCTGGAGGCAGAGACCTACATCCCCGAGGGAGATCCCTCTGGGGGACACCACCATGCCCCTCTGCCTCGTGGCGGATGCAGCCTACCCCCTCCAGCCCTAGATCATGCTTCTGTACACTAACCACCCCAATTCCAGCCAGGAATGGCTCAATGCCCAGCTGAACCATGCCCACCAGGTGGTGGAGAGGACCTTTAGCCACCTAAAGGGCCACTGGCGGTGCCTCCTTGCCCGCCTGGACATCGGCTTCCAGAATGTCCCCCAGGTTGTGGGCGCATGCTGCACGCTTCACAACATTGTGGAGAGCAAGGGAGAGGCCTTCGTCCAGGGGTAGGAGGTCGACACCAGCACAGTCTTCCCCCAGCCGGCTACCACACCCAGTCGCCAGGCCCACCGTGAGAGGGTATGTTTCTGCAAGGCTCTGTGGGCCCATTTTGATCAGGGAGACCCCTGAGCGCCTCCCTGGCCTTCCCCGGAGGGTCCCCCGACTGCCCACACTGCCTGCACACTGCCCCCATCTCCTGCACACCCCTCTCCAACAAGCACAGGTCTCATGTTCTGTGGAAAATAAAACTGTGAATATTGAAAACTGGTAACTGTGTAATGTTCACAACAAACACTGCAACCAATATACAAAGGAGGACAACTATATACAAGGGGAACAACTATGCACAAGGGGGACAACTATATACAAATGGGGGACCAGCGGCTGGCTCAGCCATCAGCCCATCAGTCTGGGGTGGGGGTAGAGGGGCGTGACACCCAGCAGGTACGTGTCACAACTCCCTCCCTTGTCCATGGTCCCCAGGGCAGCTGGCTCGGGGCCGGGAGGACCAGCAGGTATGGCCGGGATGCCTCCACCGGACAGTCTTCAGCCCCAGTGGGCTCCGGTCCTGGGAGGCTGGCAGGTGGCATGGCGGGCAGCGAGGCAGGCGGTGAGGCAAGTGGGGTGGTGGGCAGTGAGGCAGCTGGCATGGTGGGGGGGCGTTGGGTGGAGCGGCGGTGAAGGCAGTGGGGGGGACA
Organism: Carettochelys insculpta; assembly: GCF_033958435.1. Lineage (NCBI taxonomy): Eukaryota > Metazoa > Chordata > Testudines > Carettochelyidae > Carettochelys > Carettochelys insculpta. Next base: position 40,471,578 of record NC_134140.1, on the reverse strand, counting down.
GTGGGGGGCAGGAGCTGGGCAACAGCCTCCCGGAGTGACCCGGCTATGTCTCAGAATATGCCCATGAACTCCTGCCATGCCACCCACCCACTCCTCCTCGTTGACCTGGAGTCTCTCCTTGGCCACCTCTGTCTGCCTCCAGAGAGCTGCCAGGAGCTGGGAGTCCACAGCGGCCATCGCCTGGGTCCAGCAGTGGTGTGACCGTCCCATTGGCCTTGGGGGTGTCCCCAGGTGCTGGTGGTGGCTGGCTTCCGGTGTGCTCTTGGGAACCATGGAAGGTTCCTGGCTGCCTGGGGCCTCAGATGTTGCAGCTGCAGAGAGGGAGAGAGGGAGGGGAAGGCTGTTAGTACTGTGCCCTGGCCCATGGCCCATTTCCCCCCTGCCTCCCCTTGGGTGCTGGGTCTCCATCCCCATCAGTGGGTGTGGTGTTCCTGTTGGGTGTCCCCATTGCATGGTCCCCCTGCCCCCGGGGTTAGGGCACAGTGCTGTCCACGGGTGTGGGTGCTGACAGGCACTGATGTCCATGCTGCCATCCTGGGACTCTGCTGTGGCTGGGCAGTTGCGAGTCAGGGTCTGCTGGGGGTGTGTGGGGCTCCTGGTCATGTCTGGTGCCACCACCCCGTGGCCCAGGGATGTGTGCCCTGTGGGGTACGTACCTGACCATCCACTGTCATGGTAAGGGGAACCCCAGTGGGCAGATGCCTGGCTGGTGCTCCGGGAGGGTAGGTCTATGAGGAGCAGCCCCCAACTGCTGGACCCCTCCTCCACCATTCCAAGGGGTGGCTCCTCAGGTGGGCCCTGGGGTTCAGGGCTAGCCTCGGGCCAGACTCCAGCTCCAAGGCCTGCTGGGGCTTGTTGGCCATGGTGTCAAGGGTGGCCAGTGGGGAGGAGGTGTCCCAGGGGCCCAGGATGGCCCTGAGCTCCCTGTAATAGGGGCAAGTGGTGGGGGTGGCCCCAGACTAGCTGTCTGAGTCCCGGGCCCGGGCGTAACCCTGCCACAACTCCTTCACCTTGCTCAAGACATGGTTGGGGGTGCAGGCAGGGTGACCCTGGGTGGCCAGGCCCTCAGCCAGTCAGGCAAATGCTTCTGTCTTCCACCATTTGCTCCCCATCATGTAGAGCACCTCCTCTTCACTCCAGAGCCCCAACAGGTCTCGGAGCTTGGCGTCTGACCAGGAGGGGCCCTGCCTCTTTTTGGCCCCCCCTTTGGCTGCTAGGGTTGCCTAGGTCCCCTCAGGGAGGGAGCCCTGTGGGCGCTTTGGGGGCTGGTTGGCTGCCATGGGTGGTGGGTGGTGGATTTGGGGCCTCTGGAGGGGGTGCAAGGCTAGCACATATGTGTGCTGCTGCCTGCATGCTCTCAGCTTCCTGCCACAGGAAATCCAGGTCTGTGGTTCTTTAAAGGCTGCTGCGCATGGGTACCACAGATCCCCGTAGGGGCTGGACAGAGCGTCTCAACCCGTCAGCGGATTGCTGCCATTGAGGACCCCACTATTTCGAAGTAGCAGGACGCGGATTGTCTACCCACGCCCTACTTTGATGCTGAATGTCGAAGTAGGGCATTATTCCCATCTTCGAATAGAAATAGAGATTTGGATGTCTCACCACCTAGCGTCAATTGTAGTGTCAAAATATCACACAGTACATGTAGACGCAACGCATGCTATTTTGGCGTTGTGCTGGCCAATTTGAAGTAGCCGGCTAGTGTAGACGCATCCCTAGAAACAATTAATTTGTCTGAAAATGTAAACATTGTGAATAATTTCACCATTGTGTTGAAAAAGGAAAGCCAGGCCAAGAGTTAGGCCACTGCTACACCACATTCCCCTTTGGAAGGGAAATACAAACGCAGCCGATTGGAAATGCATATGAGGCACTGATTTACATATCATGCACCTCTTTTTCATAGTGGTGAACACTCACTGTTCTGTTAGTGCTATTTTTGGAAAAAAAACACAAGCGGTGTAGACAAGATTCATTTGAAAGGAAACACCATTTTCAGAAGCATCCTTCTTCCTCATATTTTTCAGGAAGAAAAGTTCTTTCAAAAATGGGGCTTGTTTTCAAATGAACCCCATTTATGCTGCTTGTTCTTTTTTTTGAGAACAGTACTTCTGGAACAGCAGGTGGCCAACATTATACAACTGAGGCATGCAATATGTAAATCAGTGCCTCATTTCCATTTCTGATTGGCTGCATTTTCATTCCCCTTCTGAAAGGGGAACGTAGTATAACCCCAGCCTCAAGGTGCTAGTCTGGAACTTAGTGGCTTGAATTCAGTGTTTTGCTCCAGCATGTGTATCACTTTTGTGACTTTAGATAAGTCACTTAAGCTATGGTTACACTACAGTGATTCCCAAACTTTTCGGCCTCACACCCCGCCTTTTGATTTTCGAGAAACCCTCACACCCCTCTCATCTTCTCTTTACCATGATCAACCCTGTTTTTTGAAAAAAAAAATCAATTTGTTATTTTAAATAAACATGAAAACATGTTATAAAAATGTATTAAAAATTAAAAATAAGCGCAAATAGTTTTTCTTGGCCCCCTGCGGTGCCTGATGCAGTCCCAGTCGGCCAGCCGCCTGAGACCTGTGCTGCCACAGCCACCCTCCTGTGCCTCAGGCTGCTGGGGCCAGTAGCCTGCCCGAGCCACCCAAGTCTTCGATGCCGGGGCCAGCCACTCAAGCGCTCTGAGTCCTGCAAGCCAGCTGGCTGCCTGAGCCCCCCAAGCCACCCACCTGAGACTATCTCCTCCCACAAAGCCAGGCAGCACCAGCCCCCTGATCTTATCCCATCCCCATTCCCTTTATCTGAGCGAGGCACCCCCAGCCTCCAATCTAACCCCATCCCCCCGCAACCCACACAAACTCATCTTTGCATATACGTCTTCACTGACTTCCTGCTTTTTATAGCAGCTGCACCTGCTCACCCACTTAAAATGGCAGGCCCTGAGAGCCAGATGGAGAGGGTGGGGGGAATGATGGGGGGGTGACTGGGTTGCCTTGTGCCCACCCCACCCCCGAATTTCTTCATGCCAGCCCGTGGGGCACGCTACCCAGTTTGGGAAACCATGCACTACAGTGCTCTGTCAACAGAAGTCACTGTTGGAAGAGTTTTCCCAATAAAACTTCTGTTGCCAGAGTGTGGCCACAAAGCTTTGAGGCACAATACTACTGGCAAAAGTGCTGTGTTTTGTCCTGATGCTGTAGACAAAATGCATTTTGGGTGTGCATGCTCCACAAGTTTTGTTGACAAAACTGGGTTTTGCCACCAAACATGCTAGTGTAACTGTAGCCAATGTCTTTTGTTGCCTGAGAGATATCAGTATTTCTCCTACCTCACAATAGAATTATGTGGCTAAATATGCTCAAGATTTTGAGGTGCTCAGCTACTGTGATAACAGAGTCATGTAAGTATACAACAGTACGCATTATTAACATTTTTTTTCTAATGCCCTTCCTATTCTTAATGTAATGACACATTAACAGAAAATTAAAAGCAAACAATGCAGTTTTGTTCCTTTCAGAATATTAGTCATCTGTGTGGTTTGGTAAGAAAGACTTTCAGAATCTTTATTTTTCATACAAACAAATTATTTTGTAGATATTTGAATACAGATATATAAAAATGCATATATTGTAAAATAGCACAAGACAGCAAAGTCTAGTTCTTAAGACATTATTTTTTCCCTGAATAAAGCAATCTATCAGCTGTAATTTTAGGAATAAAATTACCACTTAGAAAGTAGTAAAGGACAAATTTACTCTTGAAGAATTCAGTGTAAATTGCATGTAAGTGAGAACAGTTTTCCTCTCATTTAGTAAATTCTTTGTACTGGAATTCATTTCGTTGTACTGGAAAATATGAGCTAAACTGAAAGGAGTACTGTTCAGATATTCCCCAAATAAAATGAGTGCATTTTTTTAGAAGCAAAGGTTTTCAACATGTTATTTCTTGTCAGAAGGACTTGGAGATTTGCTGAAAAGTCCCAGGTCAAAACTTTGTTGTCTCTTTAATTTCACAGTTAAAAATATCCATCTTTCCACCTGAATTCTGAGCAATGGTGTTGGTATTCCTGAACTCTGTGATTTTTTACAAGCACAGGAAGTCTGTTAATCAAATAGTCTTCAGAACCACCATCTTTTAAATTTTGCAATGTGTGAGAAAGTCTCCTCCCAATATGTCAGAGCAGGCTGAAGGAGAAAGAAGCAAATAAGTAATCTTTGTAATAATAATTGAATGAAACAACTCATATTGTCTCTGCCATTCATCCCTTTCTAAGGCTATGTCTACATGAGCACACTACATCGAAGTAGCCTATTTCAATGTAAGAACATCGAAATAGGCTACTTTGATGCGTGTCTTCTACATGTCCTCCAGGTCTGGTGCCATCGACGTTCAGCATCGAAGTAGTGACGGAGAACGTCGAAAGGAGCCGCCCCGGAAGGAAATGCAGAGTGTCCACACACACAAGCACTCTCCGTTGAAATAAGGGGCCAGCAAAGCCCCAAGCCACTCATTAAAGGGCCTCTCCCAGACACAATTGGCCTGCACAGCACGAGATCCACAGAGCCGACAACTGGTTGCAGACCCCATGCATGCAGCACGGACCCCCAGCTGCAGCAGCAGCAGCCAGAATCCCTGGGCTAAGGGCTGCTGCACGTGGCAACCATAGAGCCCTGCAGGGGCTGGACAGAGTGTCTATCAATCCCTCAGCTGATGGCTGCCATGGAAAACCCCGCTATTTCAAAGTAGCGGGATGCAGATCGTCTTACACGCCCTACTTCGACGTTGAACATCGAAGTAGGGTGCTATTCCCATCTTCAGATAGGAATAGCGATTTCGCCGTCTCGCCATCTAACGTCGATTTCAACATCGAAATAGCTCATGACATGTGTAGACGCGACACATAGTATTTTGACGTCGTGCCAGCAACTTCAAAGTAGCCAGATAGTGTAGACACACCCTAAATGTTATAGTTTGAAGACTCTAATACGTTCTACAGGGAAAAACTTGAAAGTGTTTTCAATATGTGCTCTTCAGTTTCAAGCACAAACAAGCAACAAACACATGAAAATTGAACAGGACTTTTCAAAATTTCTAGGCAGCTAAACAGTTTCATAGACATTGACAAGCAATACTGTATAACATACAGAGTAGAAGTAAATATGACATGTAAATATTTTCTGAAAGCAAATGCTCCAGCCTGATTTGTGTAAGTATTTGGATAACTTTATCAATAATACTTCTAGTGAAAAGGTTTTATACAATCTCTTTCTCCAGAGCATAAAGTGATCAACTAGAATGGTGAGCATATATGCAATCTCCAATGCTCATTGTAGTCAACAAATTAAAAAAAAAAAACCCAGTAAGTATTACTGTAGGCAAGATACAGCAACTGTTAGATTGATTTCTGTCTCTGCACTCACACATACCCAGGTGAAAGAGTAGAAATGGTGAGAACATTTTTGCTAGACCATTTGTTTTTTTTGAACTAAAATGTTTCATGGAGCTGTATTAGTTTCCACTAACCTGTTGTTGTTAGATTTTTCTGTGGAATGCAGAGAGATAGAGACAGAGAGAAACTCTCTGAAGTTTCCATGTCCCAGATCAGTACCCTGATTACACACAATTCAATTCCGATCTTCACCCTTGTCCTTGCAAGCCAAAATGTTTTATTTTTCATCCAATGTAGAACAAACACAAATCTTGAAACCTCAGGAACTGATGTAAAACAGAATTATCATCTTACAGTCGTCTCTGACTTTGGTTATTAATAATCCAAATGAAAAAGAAATATAACACAAATGTTTTGGAGGGTGTGTGTGTGTGTGTGTGTGTGTGTGTAATCTGAAGACATACAGAACAATAAATAAATAAATAAATAAATAAATAAAATACAGATTGCAGTCTCTTCAGAAAGCCCACTTCATATTATTATTTTAAATGAGACCTTCCCATATTATTATTATTATTATTATTATTATTATATGTATTTTATTTCCAGATTTGCTTGAATTAAATTTAAGGCTTTCCACTTCTAGTATCATTATTCAGTGGGCCCAATAGCCACCACAGACCAGGGGTAAAGTCATTCAGAGAATCTTTAGTTATGCCCTCTCTAGGCAGAAGACCTTTTCCAGGAGAAATATAACGTTTTAAGTGAAAGTGTTTCTGTAATTTTGTTTTAACCTTTAAGACAATAATTCAATGGAGACTAAGTAAATTCAAAGCCTCCTACAAAACTTAAATCAAAACTATTTTAGGGATGAATTAGGATTAAAGTAAAAGAATCTTTTAAACAGCAATATATGTCTTTCCAAGTGAATAGCTTCTAGCATCTCCTCAGTTTATTTTTTTTTATACTAAAGCCCTAACTATTAAAAATGAAACCCATGTAAACCGAAACAAAGAAGGAACTTTTTTATCTACCAATGCATTTGTTTTGCTGAGGTAAATTCCACATCATTGTTCATGTCAGGGTTAATTTGATATCACTGTTCCAATTTTTTTTGCTTGAAATGTGTGTTTAATTAGCCAGACATGCAATGCAGCAACATCTGTGTAATGTGCTGGTAGGCAAAAACCCAAGGCAAGTTGGACTTTTGAGCATTCCAGGCCTTGTGCCAGAAAAGCTTGGTGTGTCAAGCAGAAGACAGGGTCACTGTCCTGGTGAGGATGGAAGCAGTGACCTCATTGCTCAGATGACACCTCTTAGTGGATGATTCATTGAGTGAAAATTCAAAAGCAGCTCCAGATGGTAGCTGCTGTACAGAACAATGTGAAACTGCCAGTTTTCTCTATGAAGGTATTCACGTTCAAAAATGTATTTGTGAGAATCCCTGAAGTCATCCCTGGATAACATTTTGCCTTTTCTGTCAGTGACCAGACTTTTTCTGCTTCAAATATTAAGATTTCTCTTCTGCACAAAAAATTATCATTTTTCTCTAATTTTTTCTAGCACGGAATATTTTTTTTTTAATTTTCTTGGAACCATAATGCTAGAATGACTGTTTTCCCAGGTGAACTATGCTGCTCCGTCTGCTGAGGTTAAAACAGGAAGTGACACTATCGCTATGTCTACACTAGCCCAAAACTTCGAAATGGCCATGCAAATGGCCATTTCAACGTTTACTAATGAAGCGCTGAAATACGTATCTGCTGTTAAGAATAAGGAGATTTCGAAGTTGCCGGGGTCCTTTTGAAAAGGAGCCCCGTCTGGACGAGCCACACATCAATTTCGAAGTGCCGCGGCTGCCGGCTGTCTAATGAGGCGCTGAATATGTATTTCAGTGCTTCATTAGTAAACTTCATTAGTAAACTTCAAAATGGCCATTTGCATGGCCATTTCGAAGTTTTGGGCTGGTGTAGACACGGCCTATATGATGCAACCAAATACAAAATGTGTTACCTTTGTTACCGGTAGAAAACATGGATACAATATAATTCTGAGATATGCGCATTCAACTTGAGTATATCTCAGGTTAACCTGACTTTGAGTGTTGGGGAGCTGGTTCCTGGCCTTGGTCAGTTTCCTGGCTTCTGTCAGGGGCAGCAGCCCAAAGCCTGACTCTTGGCTGCTGCCTCTGACAGGAGCGGGGAAACCACTTCTGTCAGGGGCAGCAGCCTGCCTCTTGCTGCTTTCCTGGTCCCCAGGAGTGGCGGGGAGCTGGGAGCCAGGCTGCCACCTAGTTCCTGGCTCCCCCTGACTTGTGCGAAAAATGAGCTATGCAAGGTTCCCCAGGAATGCAACCCTCATGTAACTCAGGGATTTACTGTATAGTGAACTTTTTTACCTGTTGTATGGCCTTACAAGCAGACAACAGATTGGCTGCTATTCTTGTTTGGCTTTGAGTTAAATATAAAAAGAAAGTTACAACTATCGCCTATCTTTTTTTTAAAAAAAATACATTATGCCCATCTTTGTAAATATCCACAGGTCTTAATGCTGTTATGAGCTATACAATGCTTTATTTATGTAACTGATGTTCATCAAGCTGCTGGGTTCATCCTACATGGGCCCAGTGTAAGACTGAGTTTTGAATCACTTACACAAAACTTAATTGGGTAAGAGGCTTGGACCATTTTCTCTGAGTGTTAGGAGGTTAATGGTGCTTCTTTGTAGAATTCTGGTGTGAACAGAAACATGAGAACAGCTTGGAGATAGTTATGTCTGTTACTGATTGTTATTATTGATTTGGGATACTCACTGAGGATGAACAAAATGATTATGTTTCATTTAGTGCTGGAGTTCACATACAAATGTATTTGTAAAATGCAATACTTTACAGGGTACCTGAGACAAAGTCAAGGGAATCGATAAGCAATGGAGAAGCACACCAACTGCTTATAGAAATGCCTTTCTTAAGAAATGTTTTAGTATTTCAGAAGGTTTCATGTTCTTTGGCTCACTGGAGTTTACTAATCAATTTCTATACATGTGTGTTGAATTGTTTAAATAAGAAACTTATTTTTCCAAACTGCTTAATGGGAAACTAAATCTTCTTTTATTCTCATATAAAATCCAGCCCTTTGAGTAAAGGATAAGTGAGGTAAAAACTAAATTAAAATCCTCTAATATCTACTTGCTTATACTTCCAAAATATCTTTCTGTGGAACTGAGAAATAAACTCAACAGCAATATGCTGAACATATCTAGAAAATCTGTGATTTCAGGGTCTTTAAATACTCTTGTTATTTATAACAACTGAAATACTTTCAGGTTCCCAGAGTGCTTTTTTTTAATCATGACTACATAAAATTAGAACTGAGGAAAAGCTATGAAACTTGCATCTGGGTTTAAATCATCCAAAAACTTGAGAAGTATCTAAGATTTCAGTCCAATAAACATATCCCAGGAAGATGAACTTTAACCACAAAAATCCAGATCCAGATCTAAATCTGCCTTTGGAGCACCCACACACCTGTTTTGGAGTAAGACTTTTTTAAATTTTTGTCTGGGCTCATCTCCCTCCATAACCAAAATGTAATATTTTCAATATGAATTGACACAACTGTTTTCAAAAACCAGCTTTTGACATCCTTCAGATGGCAAGGAGGTATGTTATCAATTGCTTCATTTACTTCAAACTCCTGAACAAAACACAACTTGGCCTTCTGAAGTAACCTTTTACTTTTTTCTACATAAAAAAGTGTAAAGTGCAGTGGAAGGAACAAATAAAATTTGCACCTCTAAATTTCAAAATTTATCTCCAACTACACAGCTTCTAAAATGAAGCAGGTGTCCATAGTAGTAAATATTAGCATCCTTTAGTTTTTGTCCTAAGAAAATTCAAGTTTTTGGCCTTCACTGTTACATTGATAATTCTGTTGAACTTTTTTATGTGAGGAATATCCAGTCAGCTCCTCATTAAATTATTTTTTAGGACGCAGCAAAGAAAAGAATGAAAAAATTACAAGAAAGTAACTGACATATGAAATACACTATGGCTATGTCTACACTAGAAGCATCTATCTACAGAAGTTAATGTTGGAAGAGATGTTCCACCAAAACTTCCTTCGACAGATCCTGTGTACACATAAAAGCAGATTGATCTTTTGATCTGCTCTGTTGACAAAAGGGACCCCTGGAGCATCTACACAGCCTTTTTATCAACAGTTTCTGTCTACAAAACACATTTTGTGTGTAGATGCTCAGCTAGTTTTGTCTACAAAACCCCAGTTTTGTTTACAAACCTCCCTAGTGTAGGCATAGCCCTTTAGTTACATGCACTTTTATTCCCCTATGTCATTATTAGCTCTCTTTTCCAATTTGTAATATATCTATTTCCCAGTGTTCAGGGGCACTTTCAGACCCTAAGAAATTTTATCTGTCATGTCTAAAGAAGATGCCATAATTTTTCATACATACTTCAAGAATTACAATACAGTGCACTACTTACCCATGTGAATAATCCATTTAGTTTAGCTAGGCCATTCATTTGATTTAATACAAAAAAACAGTTGCAGGATCAAGCATCATGCTAGAGTCTTTTATATGTACTACAGTTGGAACTCTGACACACATTCTTCTCTGGTTCATTTGTCAAGAAGCAGAGATCATAAACATTACTGAAGCAATAACAAAATATTGCATTATTTCCCGATGATTAGCAAACTTCAGCTTATTTACAATGCACATTGAACAGCACCAGTTTGACGTTTCCATTTCCCTTGTCCTCTGAAATGCCTGCTTTCGAAAGTATGCTTCTTAACATAATAACTATGATTTTAGGGCTTGCTATGGTTTAAAACCTACATGATTTACAATAGGTTTTCTTTTGGCAAGCTTTCATAAAGATTTAGTACAGCACTTGTACTGTACAAGTAATCGGAAAATAATACAAAGAAATTTCACTCTTCGCCCTTAGCAAACTTGTTATTATGTTGCTCTGAGAAGCTTACAGTGACAATGACCACTGTGTGGCAGGTGTTCCAGGATGTTGGATAATAAAATCCCTATGGGGAAGCTGTGTATTCTCTTAATGTCAGCACCTTTCTGGCAGCTCCAGCTTTTTCATGATAAATGTTGCAATTAGAGCTATTGAGTTCTGCATAAAATAACCTGCCTGATTCCTAGCACAAATGAACCCTAAGTGTGTTTGTGACATAATGGAATAAATCTGAAATGTTAGATTAAAAAAAAAAAAGAATTGCATCACTTCAAACCTGACATATTTCATGGCTCCAGAGTGAAAAGAAAAAAAAAAAAAAGGAAGAAATTTTCCAAAAGAAACCTGTCACTTTGAAGGATGCCTTGAGTATTGCTGTGGCTGGTAAGATGATCAGTCAAGCTGTCATTTTATTAAATTTCAGTCATAAATTACTGGATTAATATTGCTTTCTTGTTTGTCCATAAGGTTATATTTTGGCATTAACCCAGTTTCTTAAAGACTAAAAGGACACATAAACATACATTGTCTCTAGGGAACAGGCTTTTTGGCCTGTTTCTTTGCTTCTTACTTTTAAAGCTGCTGCTCACCTTGTATGTGAAATATGTAACTTTTCCTGGAAGTAACTCAAAAGTACAACTTGATAAAACAGCTAAATTTTACTGGGGGATTGAGGTGATGCAGATAAACCCAGAACTGAGGGAGTGCAAAGATAGCTTTTGCACTCCACAAAGCAAGAAATGCCCACACACCCAACATGCTTCTTGGCTGTTTCAGAGATCAAAGCTTGAAAAAATATAGAACAGATCTAACTTCTCAACTCTGATGGTGGTCACCTCACACCATTATAGTGGCATATTGAGGGGAAGAGTAGGAAAGCTTGCAGTGCCAATTATATGAATTGAAAGAATTAGTCTCAGAGTTGTCCATCTGAGCTACGTCTACACGTGAAGCCTACATCGAAGTAGCTTATTTCGATGTAGCGACATTGAAATAGGCTATTTCGATTAATAACTTCCACACGTCCTCCAGGGCTGGCAACGTTGACGTTCAGCATCGACGTTGCGTAGCACCACATCGAAATAGGCGCTGCACGGGAACATCTACACGCCAAAGTAGCACACATCGAAATAAGGGTGCCAGGCACAGCTGCAAACAGGGTCACAGGGCGGACTCAACAGCCAGCCGCTCCCTTAAAGGGCCCCTCCCAGACACAGTTGCACTAAACAACACAAGATCCACGGAGCCAACAACTGGTTGCAGACCCTGTGCATGCAGCATGGATCCCCAGCTGCAGCAGCAGCAGCCAGAAGCCCTGGGCTAAGGGCTGCTGCACACAGTGACCATAGAGCCCCGCAGGGGCTGGACAGAGAGCGTCTCTCAACCCCTCAGCTGATGGCCACCATGGCGGACCCCGCTATTTCGATGTTGCGGGATGCAGATCGTCTACACGTTCCCTACTTTGACGTTCAACTTCGAAGTAGGGCGCTATTCCCATCCCCTCATGGGGTTAGCGGCTTCAACGTCTCACTGCCTAACGTCGATGTTAACATCGAAATAGTGCCCAACACATGTAGCCGTGACGGGCGCTATTTCGAAGTTAGTGCCGCTACTTCGAAGTAGCGTGCACGTGTAGACACGGCTCTAATGACTCAAATGAGATTAGAGAAAATATAAAGTTTTCATGTCAGATTTTACCATTGTTGTTTAAATATCTAGCTTAAATTATACTCCTATTAAACTAAGAGGGTCTAGGATACAATGTTAATACTTTCTATGATTAAAATTACAAACACACAGAATAAAATAAAAAAAAATCCAAGAGTGCCAAACAATCCTATTGATACACAGCCAGATTAGAACAAAGGGATCAGAGACCTCAGCCAAGCACCAAATCATATCAGAAAAAAGATAAGCACTTGCTAGTTAATTATTTGCCTGTCAGGTCAATTAACCCATTGTCCCATTAATAAGTTATTCATGTGGATCCACTTGCATTACCAATAACACACAACCTTTTCCATTGCCAAAAATATTCTTGCATTGTTGTATTGATAAGTATTTTAATTCCCTAGGATTAGTCCACATCTGGAAACTTGAATATCCAAAGATTCCAACATGTTGCAGATTATTGTTGTCTTTTCCGAATGATAGGATTTTGTGTGTGTGTGTGTGTTTGCATGCATTTCAAAAATGCACCAGAAAGTCTACTTTTATGTTTTTGTTCATTTTTCTCTAAAAATTAAAAAAAAGTGAGTGTAAGAAAAGCAATTGTTATTTTGGTTTGAGAACTGAGACTCGACTGTGAACAGCCTTGCACAGATCTAGCTAAAATGGATTCTTACACATTACTGCCTAGAAAGTGCTATTTCTCCTCTGATAAATTTGTTGTTTGTCATTTTAGCAGACCTCTTTATTTGTATATTGATATAAAATAAAAGTTTTTTATAGGCTGATAAAGGAAACAAAGTTAGAAAGTTATTTCTCTTCCTCAAAGATGGATCTTAGCCACTTATTTGTTTTGTTACCCCAAACTATATGGCTACATCTACACTACAGAGACCTTCCGAAAGAAACACTTCTGGAAGAACTTCTTTTGAAAGAGTGCAGCCACACACAAAAAAGAGGATCAACAGGATTTTCAAGTCATTTGTCTCATTACACCTATCTACCTTGTGGAAGTAGAACTTCAGAGGTCATTCAGTCCAGTCCCCTGCCCTCACAGCAATACCTATCACCCCAGCCTAGCCATGTTAATGACACAGACCTGATTTGTTTCTGGCATCTGCACGAGTTTCCTTTTCAGGATCCTTTTCAGTGAGCTAGCTGTGTAAGTCTGTTTCATCAAAGAAAACAACAAGAAGTCTGGTTGTCCTTAAACACTAACAAATTTACTATGGCATAAGGTTTTGTGAGATACAACTCACTTCCTTAAATGCTTGAAGTGGAAGGAAGAGATAGAGGGATGGAAGTGTAACATCAGCTCTAACTAAATCAGGATGAATGTGGTTCACCTCTAAGAAGGAGGCTGTGTCTACAACAGAGAGTTTTGTCAGCAGAAGGGGACTTCTGTCTCAGGGAGCGTCTACACACATAATGTCTTCTGTCGACAGAGTCTCAACAGAACTCTTCATTGGTCTTCACAGTATTATCCCTCAAACATTTGAGGAATAACACTTCTGTGGACAGAGAGGGCTTCCAGTTCACTAGCAGCCCTGTTTGCAGAGCAACTGGTCAGCCGTTCTGTTGACAGAGGGCAGAGTAATCTGGCTGCTCTCTGTCAACAGAGCAGGTTGCTCTGTCTAACTGCTTTTGTGTGTAGATGCATTCCGTCAACAGAGTTTCTTTTGACACAACTCTGTCGACAGATACTTTCAGTGTAGACATAGCTGGAGATGGTATCTGAAGGGTTGTATGTTAAGGGTTACATCATTGTATGTTAAGGGTTATAAAATATATGATTTGACATTATTTATTAAAGACTGTCTTGTATTCACATGCACTGCACCACTTGAATTATTGAGTTTTTTGCTGAATAGAAAAAATGGCTCTTCTTGCTATTTTGGTTGAGGACCCCTGTCCTGGGAATGCACTAATGTTTTGTCATTCCTATGGATTTCTTTCTTCCTGGCCTTGGAAAATAGTGATGTCAACAGATGTTGGAATTGGAGAGTCATCTTTTCATGGTTAAACACCTCCTACTTGTGGTTGGGTGTTTGGGATGTTGTTGATTTAGAATCAAGATGCATGATTTGTAGTGTCTAAACCCTCCAAGCAGGCTATCTAGCTACCATCTTTTGAAGACTTACAGCAAAGCAGATTCCATCTTGGATGTTATTTCACTTTCTACTATCTTCTCTTTTTATCTGAATTTAAATCAGAGACGCTGTCCTCCCAAGAGGCTAATATGAAACAGATAACTTCAAGAACATATGACATTTATAAAAAAATGTGCATAATTCCCTCATTCTCCACATAGGCAAATAAGTTTCTCTGTCACACACACATACATATGTTTTCTAACATGCTTCTACATTGAGCAGAACATGGGTTGGAATGTCCTTTCACGTGTGTGTGTGTGAGAGACAGAGATTTATATTTATATAATATTAACAGAGGAATTAAGGATACTTGGAAGGAGTGAATAATTTAGGTTAGACTTGCCAATTTGACGTGAAGAGTCAGGGACCACACCTACACTCCAATCACTTTAAACACCATGGAGCTATAAATGCTCTGAGATTAGTTAGTCATGAAATTCCCAATGATTACACAAATACATTTGACAAGATTTTTCTTTATTTTCTTTCACAGCAGATTGATTTAAAACAAATAGTTCAATTAATATAAACGTATAAACTGAGTGGTATTGAATAATCGAGAGAGCCAATATAAATTTGCAGACTACATACCTTTTCAATACTTTAGCACAGCGTACTGAATGTGGTTTGTATTATAATTATGACATTTTGGCTATTTCCACACTAGCCCAAATCTTCAAAATGGTCATGCACCCCACTTTGCTCCACACCCTTTATCATTCCATGCAAGCTATTGTCTCCTCCCACATCAGCCTATCCTCTAGCAGTGAAGGTTGGGTGGAGGGACTGAAAATGGTGCATGAGGGAGATAAATGTGTGCTGTGTAGTGTTTCCTTATCAGTTGAAAGAAGAAGGAAGCTTCTCCTGTTGATTCAGAAACCACTGCTATTGTCAATGAAAATAAATTGTGTGTGCATTAGTGTGTTGAGAGGGATCCCACAACTTGACATTTCTTATTTTTTAGGTTTTCTATTGGTGAAAATATCACAATTTTATTCCCTGTAAACAAATGTTAATGTAATATACAGTAGTTGGTCCAGTAGAAGATATTACTTCAGCTACCTTGCCTAATATCCTGGAACTGACATGGCTACAACTACATTTCATGAAAGAACAATTACATGTAATATTGCAATCTTGCAAATACAAACATGGCTTCTTAACTTCAAATACATCAATAACCCTGCTGATGAAGATGACATTCAATAAAGAAGAATGCAAAGTAATTCATTTAGAAAGGGGAAAAAAATCACACAACTAGTACTACTACTAGTACTGCTGAAATGGATCTGAATACGAATTGTCAAAGTAAAGTTGTGGCAAAAAATGCTAATATGATTCTGGGATGTATTAACAAGATCTGTATATAAAACACAGAAGGCAACTGTGGAAGGTTGTGGACTGATTGGAAAGACTCTAGAAGAGAAGAACAGAAATTATAACATATTTAGATGAGGAAATAATAACAAAACTGGGTGGCTATGTCTACACTAGCATTCATCTTTCAAAAGAGGCATGCAAATGAAGGAAATCAAAAATGCAAATGAGGCACATATTTGCATATCAAACACCTCATTTGCATATTTCATTTCAAAAGAGTTTCTTTTGAAAGAAGAGAGGCAATGTAGATGTGGCTTAAAGTAATTCCCGTCTTTGAAAAAGCCCTGTTTCCTAAAAAAAATGCTCTTTAGAAATGAGAATATGCAAATGAGGTACCAAATGTGTAAATATGTGCCTCATTTACATTTTTTAGATTTCTTTCATTTGCATGCCTCTTTCGAAAGAGGGAAGCAAGTGTAGACACATCTGGCATGTTTAGTCTTAAGAAAAGAAGATTAAATGTGGGATTAGACCTGATAGCAATTTTCCAGGAAGTTAAGGGCTGTTACAAAGAGGACAGAGATCAATTGTTTTCCATGTCCAGATAAGAAGTCCTGGGTTAATTATAAGCAAGAAGTACTTAGATTAGATATTAGAAAAAAATCTAAGAGTAATTAAGCTCTGTAATAGTCTTCCAAGAGAGGTTGTGTAACCCTCAGAAGACATCTGTCAGTGATGGTATAGGGTTACTTTGTCTGAGAACTGAGCACAGATCTGTTTCCAAGATGCATTTGATGAAGCAGATCTTTGCCCACAGAAGCTTATGCTCCAAAATATCTGTTAGTTTACAAGGTGCCACAGGACTACTTGTTTTTGAAGATACAGACTAACATGGCCATCTCTTTGATATTTTCCAAGATGTGTTCTTCAGTTTAGGCCTAACTGCCATTGTTTTATTATATGAGATTGGGCACAGCACATCATTTTCTCCACTTAAATTTAAAAACATGTAAAATAGGGTTATTTAGTCAACTGAAAGAGCAATTGAAAGACCTAATTACTTAATCTTTATGATGTTGCATGTCCTTCCAGAGAAGGTACTGTGCTAAGAACAGTATTATTATTTGTCTTATGGTCATCTGTGATGAAAAATCAAACCATTTATTTCTCATGAAATATCAGACACCTGAGTGTTGGTGCTCCAATATCACTTCTTAGTTTGCCATTTAGAATCATTTACAGGTAAAAGGTAATCTATTTATTCATGTCTAAATATCTGTGACATCATAGTAGACATTCATCTGCACTTTTAAAACATTGTGATCAAAAGCAGAAAATATTACTACTTAGAAGGTTGTTTTCATGGACGCAGGTCTGTAGGTGGAGACATTAGACCATACTTCAGTTACAAAATAAACATTTCCCATATATAAGCTATTGTTTTCTCCTGATCCTAGTGCAAGATTCATCATCTGAAGACAACATCTTATTCTGGAAACATTAATCATTCTTGCTGGACAGGAGTCTTCTGATACCACCACCACCACTGCTAAACATTAATAATATTAATGTCAATCACTATTATATATATGTGGAGCTGATATCCATATGATAATGTATAGAGAGTCATATGCTAAATATTTGTATCATGCATATTTAGGTCACCATACCTGTTTTCTGTCCATTAGCCCACTACTACATCAGCCTTTTCTCCATTGCTAGGACTTCCAAATCCTAAACAGCTGGAAAAGATCACCACATTTTTTTGGAAAAGATCAATCTGTTATTGGTTCCTGTTTCTCCTCTTCTAACAACGTGCTAAGTTCTTCATCTGATCCATCTGGTTTATCAGGTGTTGAACCCTTCAGAGAGATGCTAATGAACCCTTCTGACTGGGTGAAGTGGCTTGATAAATAGAAAGGAGGTAGTTTTTCCTGAAGCAGGGCAATGGAGGGGAACTAGGCAGAAGCATACCTGGAAACAAAGTCTGGGCTGGAGTTTGGTTGTTTTAAGTTGCTCATTAAAAAAGCTAACCTCTTGTAAGCATTTCTTCAAATCAGGGGAGAATGTCACATAGGATCATATTCCAAATATAGAATTTTCCCTGAAAAAAAATAAAAGTGCTATGCCAACAGCTTTTCTATACCTCAAAAAGTAAAAGCCAGGATATATTTTACATTCTTTTGGACATATAAATGGAAAGTTTTTCCAATTGAAGCTATAATTCACTTGTAACTATGAAAAGACCCAAAAGTTTTATATCATGATATTTTTAGTCACAGAAAAGCTGTTTGCAGAAATTTTTACAGATTTTGATGCATCTGTCTCATAGATTGGCACAAGCAGCAACAGTGGAAAATTTGTCAATTAAAATGAATGCTGGAGAATAATTCAGTGTTATCTCCTAGAGTGTTTATTAGCTAATAACTATGGACGCTGTATCAAAATATAAAGGATAGCTTGTTTACTATCAGGCATAAAGTACCCAGTCCAACTTGTTTTAAAATTTTCATTTAATTGCATTGCAAATAGAAAACATAGATGTACCTCCCTTGTTACAACAAAACAACAATGTATTCATTAAGCTAGTTAAAAATAAACTATATTTGCGACAACATCTCATAGAGGGAGCACAGACTGTGTACAAGGCGAGGTCTTGGACGTGTCCCAAGATCTAAGACAGGGAATGTTATTTTAAGTTGGACAAATAATTAACTCAACTATTTCACACATAAGAAAAATTCTACTTATGCTGACAGATGAGTTTAAAAACTGAACATGATAATATGAAAAATCAGGAACTGTTGCAAAGGTAGAATAACCTACAGGCTAAGATTTGTTTTTAATGGTAATTAAAAAGGCAGATAACAAATGGCAATCGATTCATAGTTATGATTCAAATGAAACCATGTATTGTAAACATTATCACTCTGCAGCCAGAACAGATAACCTACAACATACCAGGTATTCTTCTTACTGGCAGCAGACCCCATTTCTCAAGTGCAGAGGTTTCAAGGATTTCTCATTTCCATCCAATTAAGTACATCACCTCTTCACCAAAATATCCAAGAGGAAGATAGGGAATATTTGTAATGAATCAAATGCAAAAAAGTTACCTTTTTTAAAAAAAAATGAGATATTTCAAGAAAATGAAGAATAAAACTTAGCTGAGAGGTATTCAGCTGCTGAAATATCTCTTAAAGGCTATGTCTACACGAGCCCCAAACTTCGAAATGGCCACACAAATGGCCATTTCGAAGTTTACTAATGAAGCGCTGAAATGCATATTCAGTGTTTCATTATCATGCAGGCGGCTGCAGCACTTCGAAATTGATGCGGCTTGCCGCCGCGTGTCTTGTCCTGATGGGGCTCCTTTTCGAAAGGACCCTGCCAACTTCGAAGTCCCCTTATTCCCATGAGCTTTCGAAGTTTGGGTCTCGTGTAGACATGGCCAAAGAGAGCTAAGCAGAACAATAAAGATCCCCACCTTGCAGTTTCAAAATACACCAAGATGAGAGCAGGATTCACTGCAAGATCCCAGGCTTTTCTGTACTTCCACTTGGAGGGCACTGGAGATGAAATCACCATCTGATCAGGGCCGTTAGCAGTCATCTACATTAATGGTGGCAGCCCCAACAATCTTTTAGACTGGCAAGGGCAGGGTCCAGAAGGTGCCCTCAGACCAGAATGCAAGGGAAGAGATGAATACAGAGAATTGTCTCTGCATAGGTGACTGGCCGTGTCTACACTAGCCCCAAACTTCGAAATTGCTATGCAAATGGCCATTTCAAAGTTTACTAATGAAGCACTGAAATACATATTCAGAGCTTCATTAGTATGCGGGCGGCCGTGGCACTTCGAAATTGATGCACCTCGCCGCTGCGCAGCTCGTCCCGACGGGGCTCCTTTTCAAAAGGACCCCGCCTACTTCAAAGTCCCCTTATTCCCATCTGCTCATGGCCACTGGGAAAAACACTGGTATCTTCTATCTTTTAGGCAGAGATAGAAAGAACACCCCATATTGGGGCATGCCGAGGCCATACTGGGGGGGGTGACTACCCTACATGAAAAATGGGGAGTGGTAAGTTGTGTGATTTATGAATACTGGTGATTCATAAGTACTGTAAATCATTTTGTATCTTCATCTGTTTCCAGGATGAATTTTCACAGTAAAGACTACTGATGTATTTATTGTTTTCATCATTTTGAGCATGAAGAGAAATTATAATCGGTAGCAAATCTGTGAATCCTGTCAAAATAATGTGACTAGGTGAATGATGTTGTCATTCAATGTTTTTATCTTATTTGCAGTGCAGTGCTTGATATCACCCCTTTTCTCACCAGCCCCATTCTCTGAGGTGTATCTCTTTTTCCCCACTCTGGCCACTTTACACTAGGTCACTGTTGATAGTAGGTAATTTTCTACTACCTAAAGTGAGTTTGGGAACTTCATTTTTCCTGAACTTTAAAAGCATATAAATCCATTGGCTTCAGTGGAATTATTCCAGTTATTCCACTCATTTATATTCCTTGTTATGATTACAGAATGAACAGATTGAGTAATTTCTCTTGTGTTAGAGATTTATAGGATCATCATATAATGCCCAATGTTGGACTCAACGCTGAACTCATTATAAAAATTAAGAAATTGTACAGCTCTCTACAGGACGTCACTCTGGGACATAGCTGTGGTTTGTTCTGCTTTGAAATTCCTTATGTATTGATTTGCTTGTAGGATTTCTTTGGTGAAGATATGTTCCGTATAGTATATTTTCTCAATGTCATCTTTCTATTTCTCTCTCCAGAGAATATAAAGTAAGAAAAATGCCATATGATATACATAGCAATGTGAAATTATATTCAAATGCATGCTAATTTCAAGACAGATCTAGGGATTATAAAGAGATACATATGTATATGCTGTCCTCCATTTTTGGAAAGCCCAAAATGTTGACACTAGGATCAGAAACTAGATTTCCCTTAACAAGTTGGGGAGAATAAAGGCTACATCCATGTCTCATTAAAAGGGCCACCTAAAACTGGTTGAATTGTTCTGAAAGGTAATATAGACACTGAAAATCTGTTAAAATGAATGCTGGCGAACCAACAACAAACAGGCAACTCAGAAACTGCAACAACAGGGCCAGATACCACAGTAGATTACAGGTCAGCAGCAATGGCAAGCAACCCAGCAGTTCAGCAACAGATGCTTCAAGACCTGGTGGCCTTAACATCATGCACAGCAGGAATACTTGATCCAGCAAGTGGTGGCATTACTGCAGTCTCCAGGACTGGAATATTCAGAGGCACTGGCTTGTAAATCAGACTTATGAAACTGGATCCATAGTGATGACCCAGAAGCCTTTCGGGTCACTTTTAACTTTTAACTGCCCAATGGCCACATGAATAGTGAGCCATCCTGATAGTCCTGTATGTAAGGGGCCTGGACTACACAGGACCTTTAGGGTATGCCAAGGTAAAGCCAGCTATCCTTGACTATTTGAATATCAATCCCAAGATGTCCTTCCATAGATTCTGCAAGACAGAAAATCACAGTGAGTCTGGGATCAGCTCAATGCCTGAAGCAACATTATTGGCATTCTTTGGATCCAGGGAAGTGGACTGGAGTAGAAATAGTAAGACCTATAGAGTTAGAGTAGTTCACCCAAATTCTCACACATGGAGAAAAGATGGTGGTAAAGCACCTTCATTCTGATGGAGGGTCTTGATTCTGGTAGGAGAGTACATGGCTGCTGAAGATGGTGCCTTGCTGACACTTAGGCCTTGGTAGCACTTAGGTTCTGGAGCCAGGATGCTAAACCTGGGTTAGGGCCAGGCTTGTAAGGGAATGTCAAACGTCGGTTATGCCATATCAGCATGGCTGACCTTGGGTGCATAGTTCAGGCTCCCAACTTTTGATCTCGGCTAAAGAAAATGGGGAAGCATCTCAAAAGAGACAAGACGAAGGGAAGTGTGCGTATGGGGGGGGGGTCCCTTTAACCATATGCAACAAACACGGAGACTGGAGGAGCAGGAGTGGTTACTAACACATGAGTTAAAGAATATGATAATCAAGCTAAGGCTGGTGAGCCCTCCCCATTCCACATCCCAAATAAGGGAACAACTGAAATGTGTTAAAATACCCTTCCCCTCGTATGTCCCATATAAGGGAAAAAGCAAAATATGTTAAAAATGATTGGTGTATAGGCATATATCACCCCAGCAAGTAGTGACATCAAAAATCCTATAAAGGAGCATAACAGCAACAGCAACTCACGATGCCCTGGAGAAACCGAATGTCACTTGTGCCGAGGACTGATCAGCCTACGCTGCTCTCCCCCGCCTGCTCACAAGTTAGACAGAGTAGTCCACGAATACTTATTGGTACTGTGAAGAAACCTGTATAAGTATAGCTCTAGCAACATAATGCAACAGTTTGTTGTTTTATTTTTGCACCTGCTAAATTGCGTAAGTGGAAAATATTGCTTGTATTAAATTTCTCTACATCTTGTTATTTGTTCATTACCCATATCCATTCTTTTACCCAGTACCCTGACAAGTGGTCAGAGGGAAAGGAACCTTTAACTGTATATTGTGGTGTGTTTCTGTCTTAGCTCAAGAGCCTGTAAGGGCCACATGTAAGGATGAGGCAAAGATGCCCCAGGACCCCCGAAAGACGTCCAATGACCTGGAAGTTCTGAGGGCAAGCTGCCTCAGCTGGGAAGCTTGCCGTGCTGAACCTCCATGTTCTGCAGGACAGAATGTTGTGTGTTTGTTTGTCGGTACTGACAGGTGGGCTGTGGGCAGACCCACTACCAGGGTCCCTTTTCAGTTAACCCCTTTTCAGTTAACCCCTTATTCCAACCAAGCCCAGTTAGAGAGCACTGGACGAACATAGGAGTCTGTTGAATAGTAACAAAGAGGAAGCCATGCTAGTCTATACACTATCAAAACAAAAAGCAGTCAAGTAGCACTTTAAAGACTAGCAAAATGCTTTATTAGGTGAGCTTTCGTGGGACAGACCCACTTCTTCAGACCATAGCCAGACCAGAACAGACTCAATATTTAAGGCACAGAGAACCAAAAACAGTAAGCAAGGAGGACAAATCAGAAAAAGATAATCAAGGTGAGCAAATCAGAGAGTGGAGGGGTGGGGGGGAAGGTCAAGAATTAGATTGAGGCAAGTATGCAGACAAGCCCCTATAAGCCGTGTCTACACGTGCACGCTACTTCGAAGTAGCGGCACTAACTTCGAAATAGCGCCCATCATGGCTACACGTGTTGGGTGCTATTTCGATGTTAACATCGACGTTAGGCGGCGAGACGTCAAAGCCGCTAACCCCATGAGGGGATGGGAAGAGCGCCCTACTTCAACGTTCAACGTCGAAGTAGGGAACGTGTTGTCGTTGCGCGTCCCGCAACGTCGAAATTGTGGGGTCCGCCATGGCGGCCATCAGCTGAGGGGTTGAGAGACGCTCTCTCTCCAGCCCCTGCGGGGCTATATGGTCACCGTGTGCAGCAGCCCTTAGCCCAGGGCTTCTGGCTGCTGCTGTGGCAGCTGGGGATCCATGCTGCATGCACAGGGTCTGCAACTAGTTGTCGGCTCTGTGGATCTTATGTTGTTTAGTGCAACTGTGTCTGGGAGGGGCCCTTTAATGGAGCGGCTTGCTGTTGAGTCCGCCCTGTGACCCTGTCTGCAGCTGTGCCTGGCACCCTTATTTCGATGTGTGCTACTTTGGCGTGTAGATGTTCCCTCACAGCGCCTATTTCAATGTGGTGCTGCGCAATGTCGATGTTGAACATCGACGTTGCCAGCCCTGGAGGACGTGTAGACATTATTCATCGAAATAGCCTATTTCGATTTCGCCACATCAAAATAGGCTACTTCGATGTAGGCTTCACATGTAGACGTAGCCATAGTGATTCAAAAAGTTCCCATCATGATTTAAACCATGTGTTAATGTGCCGAATTTGAATATAAAAGCCAGCTCTGATGTTTCTCTTTCCAGAACGGTGCGATAATTCCTTTTCAGTAACACACATACCTTTAGGTCATTGACAGAATGCCCCATTCCATTAAAATATTGACTAACTGGTTTGTGGATCTGTCCCACGAAAGCTCACCTAATAAACTATTTTGCTAGTTTTTAAAGTGCTACTTGGCTGCTCTTTGTTTTGATCGGAGTCTGTGTGTGTGACAGTAGAACCCTAGGAACTACACATATCAGGGCAGTTCAGGGAAACTAAACTAGCTTTATCCTGGAGAATCACCCCTGCTCACATGTGTATGTGTGGAGAGAGGCCTTAACCATTGAGGTGGCATGTAAGGGAAGCTAAGGTCTCTGGAGAGAAGGATGCACCCCACCAAGAACACCCATAACCCCAGCAGTCATTGGAGACATCAAAGTTCCATTACTTTAATTGTGGACGGGCAGGACATTTTATGGGGGAGAACCCCTTTGTTGGACTTCAATTATAGGCAGATATGGAAAGCAGACAAGGCCAGCCAAGCTGCTGCGGCAGATACAAGTGAATGGTGCTTAAATGATGGGTGTGGTGAACTCTTGATGTACCCAGACTGTCATCTTAGTGCATTTAGTAGAGTCCCCTTAGATGTAGATAGCCCCAGTATGCCTCCAGTGTATCCATAGAGAAGTACAATCCCGCTATGAACCAGTGCCTGGTATGGGCCATATCTGACAATGTTAAAATCAGGACAGACTGTTAAAAATAGGGCAATCACACCCTATACTGATTCTTATTATAACATTAGAGTTCACCCAGACAGCATCAAAATAATCCCCTGTATCATTCTGCTGATTAGTAATAACCTAAAGATACAATCTCCGTAGGCAATGCAGCCCCTATGACAGGTTATTTTTGTTATTTTGGCTTCTAAAAGATCTTAATTTTACCCCCAGTTAATATATAACTTGCTATCAGCCAGTCCTTAGTAAACTAAGTATTTTTTTTCAGTAACAGAAATAAGAGATTATTAAATGGTTAAAGGAATTATATACTTTACATGAGATTTCATAGTTTGTAGGTTAGAGTAATAGCAATGATGTTGAATCTGCTAGTCTGTAAAATGTCTCTCTGGTTCAGAGGTTGAAGATTGTTCAGTTGTTTGTTCAAATTGCCTTTAGAAAATCACTGTGCAGAAGAATTGAAGATAAAAAGTGATGTCACAGCTTCCACTTTTATATCTCAGTCCTTCTCCATAGAAAGTTACTGGCAAAAGATGGCATCTTAGCTCATGTGTCCTCATCATATCTGCTTCCATGCTTTGCTGAATCTTAGAGGTATTTACTGAGTATATGCTCCATGAATTTTCAGGAGGGTCCTTAGAATAGTTTACAGTCCTAAATAAATAGCTGGCTAGCCCTGATACAGATTTGTCTACAGTTTTGTCACACAGGAACACAATGTGTTTGAGACACAAGTGCATAGTGAATATTCATGACTTCATATACAAAGATGATACATGCATATACATAGGGTTATCACTCTTATCAGATCACATATTTTCCATTGATACTTTACATGACATTATTTGTGTCAAATTTAGTGCAAGTGTGCAATTGTGGTAATATATCAATTATTGTAACAGTAGTATACATCTGGGTTACCATTCCTTTTATCAGTATCACACTAGCCCATGACAAAACTCCAGCTTGGAAGCAGAATGATGCATGGAGATTTGGCAGGTTGCCTTAGTGGTCACTCTTGCCTACTCTATGATATTTGGAGATGATTTGGGCAGCTCTTGCAGCAGTAGAGCAAAGGCCCCCTCATCAAACACAACTTTCACACAAAAACAAGGGAGATTGTGGGCCAGGATAAAGCATTAGATTTTTGGAAGGGCCCCTCAGACCAAACAGGTATTCCAGCCTGAAAATACTCTAGCTCAGGATCACCTGTGGGAGAGATCTTTGTCTAGTTACTAGAAGACGAGCAGTTTACATGGAGACAGCAAGAGGACCAGACTCTGGTCTGGTCTGGGTGCAGGTAGCCATCCCTGATGAGGAGGAAAGCGAAATCCTGAGTCTAAGAATTGACCTCACTTATATCTCTGGTGAAAGATGAGGGAACAAGAGACCCCCAAAACAGATAGGTATGATGTCATACTCTGGTAGCCATCACTTGAAGCTTTTCCTTCTGACTGCTCAGTGCCATGCACAGGGAATTTGAGAAGGGAACAGAGAGAGCGGGTCTGAGCTGCTTCTGACTGGAGATCAACAAACAAGTGATGGGACTAATTACTACCATCACTACTGTTTGCCATATGGGATGTCCCTAAAACTTTCAGCAGATTATGACCCTTTGTGTTTCTGTATGCCAGACCAATGAAATTTTGGACCTCTTCTGGGAAGCCAAGGAAAAGCAATAATCTCTGGCTGAGTGTCATACATGCTCCAAGTCTTTGACAGACTGCAGACATTGGGAGGCTTTCCCAAGGAAAACCTATGGAAATTCTTGCTCATAAAACCCTGCTCCTACAATCATTGGCCCTGGATGCTAAACTTTGAGCCAGGTGGCAGGATGTTGTTGCTATTCTCAACTGCTGAATTTAAACTATTGGCTTGAGGACAGGGCCTGTTTGAAGTGGTGGGGAAAGTCAACCTGGTCAACTGAGATCTGTCACCCTAGCAGAGGGAAGAAAACACAGATTTACTATCAATGCCTCAAAGGCCTGGAAAGCTCAGAAAGGTTTTTTGGTAGCACTGTGTGTCCCAGAACCTGACCTGAGGACTGAAGCCATGACATGACTAGACTCAGCACTTGCTAATGGTGTCAGAGCTGATTCCAGCATGGGAAGCTGAACGGTTGCAGCGAATGTGGGCCTTACTTGTAGTGTTCCTGGCCCTCCCAGCAAGGATGCCACTAATCTATCAATGGATTGCATTGACCACGGGAAAGAAGGTACCTGAAAATTATTGATCTCTGCCAAAGAAGATGGCCACAAAGGTGCCTGAGGAACTCTAGCATGTTCTGACCCTAGGAGAATTTGAGAAGTCTTATAGGAAAAGGAGGAGCCCTACCACAA